>NW_026575046.1:4410000-5070000 GCF_905146905.1 Nyctereutes procyonoides
TAAAAGAGTATACTTTCAGCATTCGACAAATTTCCAGAAAACGTCTATGCCATGAAAAATACATCGGTCAGTACAGGAATTTGTATTTTAATTTCAAAAGGAAAAATTGATTTATTTCAGTCATTTTGTTCTTAAAATATTACCTAGGCCTGTTCTATTAAATCCAAAACTTGTGAATATTTCATATTTTGTCAATTGCCTAGGCCAGTTTTTTACCCTTTGTAATTTTCACACCGCCGGTGTTACAAGTTGTATCTCTTCTGTGGGTGACACCTGTGCAATCTTAAAACAATTGAGGAAATTGCTCAAGACCCTGTTTCAATAATCCAAATTCTATTGTCCATGGTTTCTTTCCTATTTCCTCAATGACCTGTTGTTCATTCATCTTGACTAATTCGTTTCATCAATTTCTCTTGTAATGGTTTGCCAAGTTTTCCAATTTTATGAGGTTTCATTTTCTAAAATGCACCGTATCTTTATAGAGAGTTTAATATATTTATTTGAGAGCAAGAGAAAAAGAGATGGAGAGAGAGAGAGAGAGAGAGAGAGAGCGCGAGCACAAGTGGGGTGAGGGGCAGAGGGAGAAGCAGACTCCCCACTGAGCAGGGGGCCAGATGTAGAGCTGGATCCTGGGACTCTGGAATCATGACCCCAGCTGAAGGCAGACGCTTAGCCAACTGAGCCACCCAGGTGCCCCTAAAATGCACAATATTTTTAAAGATTTTATTTATTTATATGAGAGAGAGGAAGAGAACCTTCAAGCCAACTCCTCATTAAGCACAGAGCCTGATGCAGCTCTCTCAGGACCCTGAGATCATGACCTGAGCTGAAACCATGAGTTGGATGCTTAACCAACTGAGCCACCCACGTGCCCCTAAAAGACACAATATTTCTTATTGCTCCTACACTTTCAAGGGTCATGGGTCAATTCCGGTGTGGATAGCTCAACCAACAAATGATCAGCTCCAGAGCACTAATAGCCGGTAAGGAAGATTCACTTTTAAGATAAAATAGAAGGTAAGTGGAAAAGAGATATTATAAACTTTGTGGGTTTTTCTCCCCCTGGGAATATCCTACTTTTCCTTTTAAGACTGGTTAAAACATAAATATTTGTGAGAACTAATTCTTTTCTCTAGCAACAGATCAGAGCTTAACGTGTTTTATTTTGTAATGCAAATTTGGCAGTACTTTCCACTTTTTGACAAAGCAGTTGGGCTATCAAGAAATTAGCACACCACTCTTCCCACTCTAGTGCAGATGAATAACTTGGCAGTGAAATGAAGACATTTATTGCATTTTGCAGTCCAGTGAGCTCAATAACTGCTTAAAAAACAAAAACAAAATCTTGAGAGAAAATGATTCTACTCTTCTATCGAGATACAGAATTTAATAAAACAGAGATACTCGTAAGGTATTGTTACCAGCTTGTGGAATTAAAATTTCCATTAAAAATTTTACATTTAACACATTTATAAAATAAATTAAACTTAATAAAAGCATCATATTGATACTCTTGATCTCTAAGTAAGATTTCAATGGAATTGCTTTACAAGGTGAATAGCTGGGATCCCTGGGTGGCGCAGCAGTTTGGCGCCTGCCTTTGGCCCAGGGCGCGATCCTGGAGACCCGGGATCGAGTCCCACGTCGGGCTCCCAGTGCATGGAGCCTGCTTCTCCCTCTGCCTGTGTCTCTGCCTCTCTCTCTCTCACTGTGTGTGTGACTATCATAAATAAATAAAAATTAAAAAAAAAAAAACAAGGTGAATAGCTTTTATATATTACTAGTATATTTTGATTGAAAAATTCACAATCATGACTAATATAATAAGTGCATATTTAATATAAATATGCTCTTAAGTGTATTATGGACTATTAGTCAAATACTGATACAGTGAGCATTGAATGCCTTCTGTATAAGATAGATAGATTGTCAGGTACTGGTCAGTGCGTGAACTTGTGAAGCTCAAAATTTCTGTGGGGAAACAAAGATAATTAAAATCACTGCACAGCATGATAAATATTTTGAAAGCGGCCTACCCAAGGTGCCATGTAAGCATAGAGGACATTTGTTTAAGTCCGCTTGGATCTGGAGATTAGGAAATAACTATCTCTAAGAAAATTGAGCTATGATTTAAAGAGTCAACATGTTGTATGGAGAAGATAAAGGTTTTTAAGTATCTATACTTAATAAACTATCAAGGAGTCATGTATGTTTTGATACAGCGTAAATAGTTGTGCTTTGGAGCTGGCATATAGAGTGGTAAAGGATTTCACAGTGGAAAGTAAAGATGGAAAAGTCATTTAGAACTAGATTTATAAAGACCTTCTGATACACGGCAGAGTTTGACCTTAGGCCAAGAAACATCACAAAATATATTGTAATGTAATTGATTTATCAAGTTTTTGTTTTAGGAGGCAATTCTTGAAGTCATGGGGAAGAGTGTGTCAAAGGGATGGTAGAGAGAAACAGAAGATTCCTAAGATGCTTTTATAATAGCAAAAGCAAATTTTTTTCTACCTTTTTAATATGATTTTATTCATTTATTTGAGAGAGAGAGACAGATAGCGACTGTGATAGCCGGGACCCTGGCATCATGACCTGCGCAGAAGGCAGATGCTTAACCCACTGAACTACCCAGGTGCCCCTAGTAAATGCTTTTTTAAAGTGATTTAAAAGAATAGCAAAAAAGAGGGAAGCAGAACTGGAACATAATTTAAAACAGAATCATATCACATGGCATTCTACAGATAAACGATGGCTTCAATGGGTGAAAAATCGACATATAAAAAATTTAAAAAGTGTTTTAGAATATACACATGGAAAGGGAATGAATATATAATGCAAATTATAAACAGATGGGTCATGACTTTGGGTTTCATCTAATGTAATAACTCTGTTCATTTCTTGAGTCTAATTTGTTTTTCATCGTTGATTTTACTGCTGTGGCCTTGACTAAATAAATTACTACCTAGTGCTTAAATTTGATTGGTTCCTGAAGATTTTTTTAAAAAAAATATTTCTTCATTTATGATTAATATTCAGCACATCCCTACATTCTTTAAACATATATTATTTGTACCTCGAGCAGGTGGTTTGCCATTATCCCCTTGGGTTATAATTTCTTATTAAACTTTGCAACTAGTCTGTATCTTACATGATCTATTAAGCCTAGAATCTCTAAATGGAAACTTCTGTGTCCTTAAATCCATTTAGGATGTCAGATGAACATTCATCATCAATATCTGGTCAAAATTAAGTAGACACCTTATTAAAATAATTGAACACTAGAAAGATTTATATTGTTAAGTAGTGCTTCTATTGCACCTAATTTATTTTTTATCAACTTTACTGATAAACTGCACTGATTTAATCTATCAATATCATGTGTTCATGAATGTTTAAACTTTAGGAACCACAAAAACAATAAAGTTAAATAACATTTCTACTCACAACAAAATTTCATCATCCTCTTTGAGGAAACTCTGTCCCATCTCTTTGCCTCATCATTTACTTCCTGTTAATATAGACTCTTTGCATCCTGTAATATTACGTAAAACAAAATAAAACATAATACTTGAGATCCCTGGGTGGCGCAGCGGTTTGGCACCTGCCTTTGGCCCAGGGCGCGATCCTGGAGACCCAGGATCGAATCCCACGTCGGGCTCCCGGTGCATGGAGCCTGCTTCTCCCTCTGCCTGTGTCTCTGCCTCTCTCTCTCTCTCTGTGTGTGACTATCATAAATAAATAAAAAATAAAAAAAATATATTAAAAAAAAACATAATACTTGATTTCCTGCCTGGGTTTGTTTCCTTAACATAATGCTGTGGGTGATCACCCATGGCACTGTGGGTAGAAGTGCTCCATTATTATTATTTTTTTTATCCCTGAATAGTATTCCATTAGAGGGCTATTCAACATTTTGTTTATCCATTCATTTCTTTATAGAATCGTGTTTCCAATTTGAAGGCATCTGTGCATAAAGCTCTATAAACATCTATAAAACCTTGTGTGGGCATATCCTCTCTCTCTTTAGGGTAAATACCTTTAGATGCATGTTTAACGACATACTGTTAAATTACCTAACCAAGTCATTATGATTTTGTACTTTCTCACCAACAGCATTATCCAGTGACTTCATATCCTTGCCATCCGTGGCCTGCCAGTTAGCTCAGGCTACTGTAACAGATGGCCATTGACTTAAACAACAAACATGGATTGCTCACAGTTCAGGTGGCTGAGAAATCCAAGATGAAGGCCCTAGCAGATTCCACGTGGGATGAGGCCTTCGTCTGGGTTTGCACACAGCGTCTTCTCCTGAGCTTACATGGTGGAGACCCAAGAGAGGAAGCAAACTCTTTTGAAGGATGCTAATCTCATTGTGAGGGCTTCCCTCTCATTAATGAATTATCCCCCAAAGGCCCCATCTCCGAATACTGTAACCATGGGAATTAGAGTTTCAGTGACAAATTTTGAGGGGACACAAACATTCTGCTTATAGTAAGTGGTTCAAAAAAATTCCAAGATTTCCCTCAGGATTCCCACTCACTGTGTACAAACTCTGTATAATCCCCTGGACTGGGAACCTGATGGGTCTCATTGCAGTGAGTCGGCTATGTTCGATGACATAGTTGACTTTAATAAAGGGAAATTCTATTGACTGGACATGATCTAAGCAGGGGTCTGACCCACAGGAAAGTCTTCATTTTTGGCGGTGAAGATGGAGTGGCTTATAGGAGCTGAGAGCAGGCCCTGTGTATAGACACTGTGGAAATGGAGACCTCAGAAATGAATTATGTCGTTGCAGCCACAGGAGCTTGGAAGGTGACCCTGGGTTCTGGAAGACGCCTGACACGGTACAAGATTCAGAGCAGAGGACCAAGACGGACTTTGAGATAAGTGTTAGGCCTTCCCTGAGGGACAGACACCAGAGCATCTGTTGGCCCTTTCTTGAATCTTCTCATCCTGCCTGTTCAGCAGGCAGAGAAGGAACAAGTTCAGCTCATCCCCATGGGGTTTCAAGCTGCTCTGACTTCCTTCCCCTTAGTGAGAACCCCAGGCACTTCTTACATGGTGAGCCAGCCTCCATAATCGTGTAAGCCAATTTTTTTTTCATGAAAGGCTCTATCTGTGCACATATACAAAAAGATCAGATAAATAGTAGCTAAATAATCAACAGTTTATAGCCAATCACAGTAAGACAGTTAAAGATGTAATACCAATTGCTTATGCACCCAAACTCTTACTACACACACACACACACACACACACACACAAAACCATGATGCTGTTTGTGTTGGTTTCTGACCGCTAACAGAATTTGCCACATGCTTTGAGAAGCATAATTGCTTGATATCCATATTTGGAAGCCAGAAAGCTACAAGTAATTCTGTTATATAAAGAAAAGCATCCCATTAGAGTACGATACTCCCAGGCCTGTCTCATCACATATCTGGGGCGGTTCAGTAGTTCTACTATGATTCCCTGGCCTTTCACATACACCGGCTGTGATGTCAGTTGGGTTTTCTTACAGTGTATGCAGGAAATATCCGACTATAAAAGTGAGGGGTAAATGGTGTTAACATTTTATAGGATTGTAAACAAAGCCCGGAACTGCGGAAGGTCAGGATACGATGGCAGGCTGTCCTCCTGTTGTCAAGTCACACCTGCCCCACGGAGGCGAGGAGCAATGGAATACAATTATTAGATAGAATATATTATACGCTGAAATGATCTTCCTTTATTTAAGGGGTCGTTCATTACATGTCTTCTGAGGTTGGGTAAGGAAAGAAATATCTTTTGTATAAAAAGCTTCTAGACTTTTGAATGTTTTTCTGTTTAATTTCCTTATTTTCCAACAGTTTCTGTAATGCTATTTCTAACAGATCAAGGGAAATTGCTTGAACTGACACTGCTTTCAAATGTACTTTGCACTGAAAAATAATCCATTTGGAAAAATATTCTATTGGCTCTTAAATTCAATGGTTTCTTAAATCTTGGAGGCTCATTTTTTTTTTCCTCTCTCAGGGATTTGGTGGAGTAGATTTCTATGGAAACAGGGAATAGATGTTCTCATCAGGTCAGTTTTAGCTTTGATTATGTCATAACCAAAATTCCATTGTGCACAGATAGCCAATGCGAAGGAACAAAATGGAAATAATCCCTTTAGTACAAAATGTGTTTTAAAAGAACTGTGTTGAAAAAGTCCATTTTCTTTAAAGAGGAGGAACATAAGGTCATGTTCATAAAACACATATCCAGACAATTTCGCCTTAAACATACTGAGAGTATTTGCAGCACTTTTGTTTCTAGCCAAGATGCTCTAAAGCAGAATGTGTCTGATGATATTGCAAGGGATTTATTGAGGCCCAGTTGAACAAACTAATTGATTTGACTTAGCTAACTTCATAAGGAAATTTTCACTCTATATTCAATATCATCCTGAAACTGTGCTCTGTTCATATCAAAATTGAGACACCCCAGGTAAGTCTTTTCAAAGACTTTGGCTAATCCCTGCTCTTATTGTGACATCGTTCCTTTACCTTTCATGGTTCCAACACCCTGTATGTATTTTCCATGACTTTGACTCCTTTAGTGTCAGCAAACATTATAATTAACTATTAGAGTTCAATGATCAATAATCAGATTTTCATAATGGAGAGCTTTTGATGTCAGAAAATAAATTTGTAGATAATCTTGATAATCTATGACTTCCATTACATCATTACTCTAACGACATAGTAGTTGAAAATACCATTTTTACATGAAATCAGGAATATTGAACAATTACGTCTCTTTATAACATCAACATCATGTCTTGACTTTATTCACATTTGTGATGAAGTATTTATGTATGACCAAAGACTCAAAGAGGGGTCTGTGTGATCTCAAAGGCAATAACTTATTACAATTTAAACTGCCTTTGAATATTTCAGAAATTGACACACCAATTTCACATATCACAACACAGTTACAGACCATTTATTTTTTTGTGCCTAAGATTGCACTTCTGGTGGGGACTCATCAGCAGAACCACAAGTTAGATTTTGAAATACTCAGGTTTTTAATTCCCATAAGATTTTCTTTTTTTTTTTACTAAAGATTTTATTTATTTATTTATGAGAGACACAGAGAGAGAGAGAGGCAGAGACACAGGCAGAGGGAAAAGCAGGCTCCACGCAGCAGCCCGATGTGGGACTTGATCCCAGGACCCCAGGACCATGCCCTAGGCCAAAGGCAGGCGCCAAACCGCTGAGCCACCCAGAGATTCCCCCCACATAAGATTTTCAAGTACCCACTTCATGTCTCCAGCCACAGAATACTGGCATTCATTTTCCCTCTACTCTAGATTCCTAATTTTCCTTTTATTGTCCCTGCTTTATGATGAAAAAAAAAAATCCCCAATGCATTTTCTATTCTGGAGTACATACCTAAATACCTATTGCAGAACCTACTGGAAGTCCTCAAATGTCTATTCCCACCTCACCCCTTTCGTAGTGATAAATTCCACCGTGGGTAGCTCAACAAATGTCCGCTTAAGAATTAAGATTGAATTTCCACGGTCAGTTATGTTATTAAGTTCAGGGTAAAGATATCAAAGTGACATGTGTAACTTCCAGGAAATTTCTTTGTAAGGCATCTGGTGTGCTCTTATGATGCCCGTCTTAATTTCTCCTGGATTAAGAGGCAACGTAGGAGCCTGGGAACACAGACATTTTTGGATCATGAGGCAGTATCTGTGCACGAGGGATGACAACATGATACCAACAGGTGGCTTCTTTGGTGTCGGTGCCGTTGCTCTGTAATTGCTGCACTGCTTGACCATCAAACTTTGCTGATGTGGGACTAGATGTAAACTTCCATCTTGCTTTTAATGATTAACCTGTTTTTGTTTTTGTTTTTTGTCAGCTGCAATGGTTTATTTTGGCCCTTCTCATTTTTAACTAAGACTCCCCCTCCCCCCCGCCCAAACTAAGTCTTAAACATATGAAGGAATCATCCAAATAGCATAATCGGTAGGTTCTAAATTCTGTCAAAAACTTCACTTGATTCAGTCACTGGTATATGCCTTGAGGTAATTTCAGAATTGCCTTTTTCTGTGTTAACATTTCAGTCACATCTAAGGGTAATTGGAAATGAATAATATCAAGTATTGGTCCAGTAACATCAATCAACTTCTAATATTCTAACAGACAAGTTGCACGAGTGAGCTCTCCTCTGATACAGCTCCCATTTTGTAGATGTAGATAGCCGACCAACTGCTACAAGTACTCTCTTGCTGGGGGAAAAAAATTCTAATGTTTGGAGTTATTTGGGTACTCAGCCAAAAATTAAGTTCTTATAATCATGACATCTGGAAATAGTTGACTGAAAAAAGACTCAAAAGTGGGGAAGAGGATGCTGAAAATTGTAATTTACTTTTTTCTGTAGAACAAATATTATGTATTTTGATAGCTCACATGTATATAAAATGTTTGCTCACAATAAACAAATCCTGTAAAATACCAAATGATAGCATCTAACCATATGTTCTAAGATATATATATATATTTAAATTTAATACATATAAATATATAAATATGTGTGTTCCTTTCATGATAATTTGTTACATGACATATGGATGAACCAAAGTGTATAATTCATTGTTACACATAGAAATGTCTCTTTTATTTAAGCATTTTCAGTATAATTTCCATCTGGAAATCATCACTGTGAAAATTTTCAATAGTTTGCATGTGTTAACCCGAAGCTCTGTCTACTGAACACTTTTGGCAAAAGGAGTTTGTGAAATAATGTAAGTGATATGACTCCATTTTCATGGCATATTACCTATAACATGTTCAAGTATTTCTCAGTGATTTACATGTATTACCTAATTTAATCCTCAGGTCGGTCATGTAACAGAGGATTTTTAGCAATCCCATTTTGTATAACCAAGGAGGCTGAGGCACAGAAAGGCTGAGTAATTTGCCCAAGGTCATGGCGGTAATGAACAGTGAAGCCACTACAAAGTTAGGATTTTGAAAACTTTGAAATGGACCTGGAAGTCATTTGAAGATAGAATTTACTATATCCCCTAAGCCTCATGACTGCTCTCTTTTAAATAATTAAATGCTATGGGCTTCAAGCTTCTTGATTTTAACATAACATTTGGCAAAGTCTCATTCTAATGCACAAAATAGGAAAAACCAAACCAGATACAAGTATCAGGTGTTTTGCTATTGGCTGAATAAATATACCTACAAGGGTTTATTTTCTTTAAAAGGAAAAATAATATATTTCTGGTTTCTATACCTGACACTATTCTGAATAAGAATTTTATCAATGATGAAAATATTAAGGTTGTTAACAAATAGTTCATTTTCCCCCATGTATCATAATAATAAGATGACCATATCCCTGCCCTGCTTAAATCCAGATGAGGCTATGGCAATAGTTTTGAACAATGACATTTGAGTAAAAGAGATTTATGCAAGGCCCCTAAAGAGGCCCTTACGACCTATGCTGACGTGAGTCGTGATGGAGCTTTCATAAGCCATCTCCATAAGTGCCTGTAAGTCTCTCCTGCTGACCTATATTAGTCATTGAATTTTTTATATTTGGGAGAATTTATTACTACAGTATAATATAGCCCATCCTAACTGACACACAAGACAGAATAGAATATTTGGTTTAGAAGTACATGGAGAACCTTACTAAGGAAAAGTAGATAATATGGTAAATGATAAAAGTAGGCTTTGGGATCAGGGCTTTACAATAACAGCTTTTTAATGGACTTGATGAGGACTTACAGAAAGCTCTACATTTGAGATGTAAAAAGATTTAAAATATATATAAGAAACCTTGTAAAGATTTCAGCTGGAGGAGCCAGCTTGAGGATGTGTGTCATTTCTTGGTGGAAATCTGAGACGGTAACTCTAAAGCTACAGCGTAGCATCAGAATTAGACAAGCAAAATGACTTTAAAAGTAGTTTTGTGTTTAGGTCTAAGTTTAAAGACTTGAAGGCAGCACTGGAAGATCGTTATCTTTAAAAGGAAAGTTCTTCAGGAGAGTGAGGTGCCTGGAAACCATTTTAAATAAAGGAAACACAGAACAAACGGAGTGCTCCATTTGAGGAAAGAAGTATAAGGTTCCCCACCTTCCATTAGTTAGAGGAACATTGTTGAAGAAAAATAAACAGCATGGACTTGTTTTGCTTTTGTTTTGTTTTTCAAAAGTTGAAGGGAAGAATAAGATAAAAATAAAATGAGACATTATCTAACTCAATATGATGACATGCATTTATACGATCAAATATCTAGTAATAAAATAGTTCCTGGGACCTCGCCCCATCCCCCCCCCCACTGGACAGATCATACAGAGGCTGAAAAGAAGCTATCAAAAATATTGTGATTCTTACAACAAGTGAGAAGATAGTCTAAGAAGCTATGAATTTATTAGCACATCGATATCAAAAAATCTAACCAAATCATTTGAGTGATACCATTTAACTGCATCAAGTATTTAAAAAAATGGTATCTAATTCTTACATAGTGAATTTAGGGAGACACGTCCCATCACCCTAAGCACAGGCACCGACTAATGACTCTGTGTCATTAACACACTTCCTGTTGGTTGACATCTTTGGTTAATGCACTCGACATGATATCAAAGAACACTTTTGAATCTATCACTTCTCTTCTAAGACCGTTAATCCTAGCAAATATATTTCGAACATTATGTCGATCAATTTTCTCCTGCGTGGTTCATCAAAACAAGGTGAGCCTCTTGTCTTCGTCCTGAAATAAACTTCTATTGTGAGGCTTGCACCTGCCACAAAAACGTACCCAGCAGATCTCACTTGGTAGGGGGGCACGGTTGACTGATAGGCCAACATGATTTCTCTCTGTATCTACCACTGCGGATGCTCCAAGGCCACCTTTCCACACACGTCCTCAGCTAAGGCCTCAGTGCAGCAAGATGGCACTTTGTTCTTTCCTGATATGGGAGAGTGTCTTGGTGTGAGAACTTCCCATCATCTCAGCCACAACACGTTACAAATCATGCTCTCTGCAATTCACGTAATACCATCCCTCTTCTTTCCTCTTTTCTTCAACAAGGGTCAGAAGTGTTTGATGGCTGAAGACACCCCCTGCCTATTCCAGCTTCCCACCCTCATCTTGCAAATGTGTTTTTTTTTTTTCTTATAAATCCTTCCTACATGTAATCTCAGCAGAGGTGAAGTATTACACCTTTACCTTTGCTATTAGTTTCAGAGGAAAAGTCGTAAAATATGGTATTATCACTAGCATATCACTAATGGATCCAAATTTATAATTAATATGCTTACAATTGGATTTACAGCATATTAAAAAATAGGGGACCTGGGTGGTTCAGTCACTTAAGCGTCTGCCTTTGGCTCAGGTCATGATCCCAAGGTCCTGGGATGGAGCCGCATGCCGGGCTCCCTGCTAAAGGAGAGCCTCTTTCTCCCTCTCCTCCCCACTCATCTTCTCTTTCTCTCAAATCAATAAATAAAATATTAAAAACAAGTTTAAAAAAGAATATTAAAATTAAAAGCCTTTAAAAGGAAATATAAATACTGTTTATAGAATTCTAATACATAAATCACATTTATATCAAAGATTTCTATGGACTTTTTTCCTCTATTGAGAATGCAGCAATGTCTCAACAGACTTACAGAGGAGAGAACACTCATATTTCTGAAGATGTTTTTTTGTCTTTATTTTAAATACGTGGAAGGCTGGACATTTGGATATATCTGGGCATGTGCCAGTTATGAAATTTCATAGTCCCAGTCCGTATAGGCAAAGTGAATTTGACTTGGTATCTAATTAACGAGGATATTGAGTTAAACCAAACTACAGAAAATTAGATGAATTTAAGAAATCAAACTAAGAGAAAATAGCACATAGTCCATTACTTCAGAAAGAAATCACTTTGTTATATTTTTACCAGAAGCTTTAATTTACTATTAAGGGAATTATTTCGGGGATAGGCTACGGTGTTTCTGTGTGCACTTGTGTGCATAGTCCCCAGGGAGACAAGCTGCGGGAAGATCCTGCTACTCTGCCCAAAGTTGATCAGCTAAACCTGTATACTCTGATCCAAGGGACCACTCACTCCTTGGCTGGGTATTGTGAGTGGTTTGGCAAGAGACCTCTGTGTAAGAGGAATGACAGGCTTTTAGCGAACTAATTAGAGTCCTAATTGCAAATACAATGAAGGTAGAGACTTTGCTATGTTCAGAGCTATATCTTTCTGTCTTATAACCCACCTGGCGAAGAGCAGGCTTGTTGAACAACTTAATGAGTTCTGGGTAAGGCGGGCGTAAGAGAGAGGGAGCAGTTTGTGGGAGGGACAGAGGCTGAAAGACGAATTAAGATGATACATTAGGAGACAGGTGATTTGGGGACCCTACTCTTCCTCCATCTTGACAGGATGAGCACTGGGTGTTATTCTGTATGTTGGCCAATTGAACACCAATAAAAAATAAATTTATTATAAAAAAATAAAAAAAATAAGATGATTCATTAAGCTTGAAACATGAAGCAGAATTGGATGTACGTTGAGGACTTGAGTACAAAGATGGATTGAATGAGATGAGACAGGGCTCTAGAGAAGAGGGAAAAGTTAGATTGTGGTGACTGGCGTCCTAGAAGCAGAGACCAGGAATGGCCAAGACCTGGGGAGATAGCTTGAGGATGAAGACTTAGGGCAGGCAAATTAGCCACTTGTGAAAGGCCATTCTGTGTAGTAAACAAGAACAGGTCTCAATGGGATGAAAGTAAATTGGAAAAGGGAGAAAACACAGAGAAAATGAAAATTCACCATAGACCTTCACAGAATGAATGTATGGAATTATGACTGCGACTACTTTTAATTTTAAATATTAATAGGGATGCCTTGTTGATGGCCCAAAGACAATGGTCTGTCTCCAGCCAATCTGTTTTCTGTTCTTCCCCAGTGTTCTAGGATTTCTTACCCACAGTCACTGTTCATGATTAGCAACATGTATGTTGATTTGCAGTTGAAGCCCTCTTGGACCCCTGGAGAATCTGCCTTGTAAACTTGGAGAGATTCTTCTTGTTGACCCTAGGCAAGCATTGTGCCTGTTTCCTTCTCTGGGAAGCTGTCTCCAAAACCCAAATCACTGTTCTTTTTCAACTCTTGCTGAGACGTTGCCACCAAAAGCTGAGGAAAAGGATGGTGTGATTCCTGTTGCTTTGTTAGGAAGTATCTATTGTCAAATTTGGGTGGAAAATATCCCCTATGATTCTATTTAATATCAGTGACGGTTTTTCTGACAGATTCTCGGCCCACCTCCTAACCACTTCATTCCCAGCAATGTGCTGGAGGCTCCTCCTGTAGGTCCTCCTCTACAGTCCACCACCTTGCCTGAATTTTCTTAACTGCCTGTCAGTTCACACAAGGCCAATTGCCTGACCCCCACCATCAATTCATTCCTCTTGATTGAATGAGCAATTTTCTGCTTTTTATAGTCAAGCTTAATTGTCTTTTCAAAATATAGAAATGTATTTAGAGCATACCAATACTGATGTGCAAAGGTTTATGACATCTATTGTCTATTACCTTTTCTGCCTTAAAGTTAAAACCAACTGTTTTTAAACGAATTACAAGAATCCAAAGTATTCTTCATACTGGTTCAATAGCATCTCCTCATTCTTTGGGGATGCAGGATAAACTACATTACAGTATCTCTGTCTACTTAAATATGTAATAAAGACAAAATTAAGAAATTATCATATTATATAATCATCATAATAAAATACAAAAATAAAGGACAATAGAGTAAAAATAGAGGATTAGTCTCCTCTAGATCATCAATTAAGAAGCATTGACTCTAATTTTGGAGTCAGAATGTTTTGTTTTCTCTTTCTTTTTTCTATCTTGTATTCAGCTATATTATTTCCCTGGTGTTGGACTGAAATTGCAAATAATTATTTAAAATGGAAATGCACACATGCACATGTCTTCAAATGGAAGACAAATGGAAGACAAAGGGGGTGTTAGTAAAATTTATACAGAAATTATTATATGTTTTAATTTGCATGACTAGACACACAGAGGGATGACCAGTGATTGGGGACAATTTTGTTATTTTGATTATGTAGTAGTGAATTAAAGGAGTTTCAAAGAGGCATCTTAAGATGAAAAAAAAAAAAAAGGCACAAAACCATACTTCCTCTGATTCTCTACCCACCGCCCCCATGACACAGAAATTTCAGCTACAAAGAAAAAGAAGAGAAAGTTAGACAAATGTTAATTTTTCCCTTTTTTTGTTATTTTTTCTCAATTGAGATAGCTTATAAATCCACATGACTCCAAAGGAAAGAACAGGGGCCAGGTCTTCCATAAATATTTGTTATTTCTTTAAAAAAAAAAACTATTTTGCACACTAATATGTGTCCCATATTATAGATATAGTAAGAGGTGACCTTACAATGGGTTACCCTCCACAGAAAAGCTGCTACAAGCTTTGAACTTCACTACTCATAAAACCAAAATAAAGTAATTTTCTGGTGCCTTTCACTGATGTCTAAATAAATTACTTTAAATATATAAAAGAATATGCATGTAAAAGCAATAGAGAAATTTAAGATGCTCTGTGTTTGAAGTCTAAACTATGGAAATAATTTTCTACCACTTTTGTTCATTCAAAGCTGAGACAAGACAGTTTTCTTATATGTCTAATGTGCAAGATGAAAAAATAATAATACAGTGTTTATCTCTCAAGCCACCTTAGGCTGACAGTGTAGGGAGAACCAATCCAAAGTTAAACTGACTCTCTGTAATGAAGAGGTGAAAAGAAGCAACCGAATTAATGAAAACAAATATATGGCTTAGGAGGAAATCCTGGAGAATTTCAAAAAGTTGTACAGAAAAGAGATTTAATACATATTTGGGTGGAGAAAACTCATTGACTATGGCCTTTCTATTTAACTAGCAAAGCAATGAAGCCATATATGCAGTAATATTCTCAATAATTACATCTCAAACTTTGTAACTACAGATTATTTTTAGAAACTCTTCACACATTGTCTCATACAATTTTTTTCTTTTTATTTAAGCCAAGGGTCAGTTGTGAAAGATCAATGGAGTAACTGCTCCTATAGAAACCCAAAAGAATACTGTCTTGGTAAACTGAACTTATGTGGCCCACTTGAAGAAGAATAGAATATCCAATAGACTGATAAATAATTATAGTATATCTAGTCTTCAAAAGCTCCCAATATGTGTAACTCATACCATGACTTTTCAAATCAATTTTCCCAGAATTTAATGCCTTTAAATTTAATGGAGGAAGAAAGAGTAATTGTTCTCATACATATTTTTCTGAGTTTAGTAAATTATTTTCTTTTTAAATTTTAGTTTAAAATCATTGAAAAAAATATTCCAAGTTATGAATATTATTTGTACCCTAAAACCTTCTCTAAGTGACCTGTTAGTGCATTTAAAACTTCCTCATAAACCTAATAGTTTTTAGTCTTTTTTTTTTTCTTGATTTCACCTTTTCAGTGGAAGATTTTGTTAGATAAAATACATCTCATTGAGGTTAGACTCTGAAGCGTAAAATATAGTGCAGTTTCCTTCTTGAATCAGAGGTGGGTAGCTTTATGCACCCTGGGACTAAGCAGGTGGGTCCAAGAGTTGAAAGGATTGAGCGGGGACCTGCTGAGACCTTGTTTCCTGGCCAGTGAGCCCATGTCAGCTGCCTAAGCATTGGTGCTAACAGCTCCCTCCAAGGAGTTGCCCTGGTCTAATGACAGCCTGTGTCGGATAAAATGTATGAAATCAATCCCTGTTTTAAGTTCTGCTTCTAGGTTGATAAATTCATAGGTTGAATTTAACCTATGAGACCCTTATTAAGAAAAATAAGCAGCGTTTTTTTTTCCTTTTTTTTTCTGAATTTTTCCCCCTTCCTTTCTCTGTTTTCATTATAAAGGATGTGGGTCTTGTTGCTGGTGTTGTTTTTCTCTTCTCTAGTATACAGATTTTGTTGTATTTCTCTCTTTCTTTCTCCTTGACTCACCCTCTCTCTCTCCCTGTCTCTCAGCTAACATTTATTGTCAGTCTATCATCTGTCACAAAGTAGTTTATTAAATTCTCACAGTGATTTCAGCAGGTACATACTATTATCCTCCTTTTTTTTTTTCAACACAGGATGTATCCGGAATTGACACAATAGAGGTATTTGTCTAAGATCACATATTTAGTAAATGGTAGGTTTAAGATTTGAATCTGGGCTCTCTGACTTTAGAGGGTGACCAAACTCCCCACTGCGACCTGACATCGCCTCCTCTTATAATTTAGGAGGTCTGGTATTGCTGCACAGCTGGACACATCACCAGTTCTCTGATGGTCCGTTTGGATACTGATCAAATCTCCATTTCGAATCGTAGCACAGAGTAGTTTGGCAAATTATAATTCTATATGGAGATGATATATATGGATGTATTTCAGACTTCTATGTAATTCAACGAAATTCAGCCAGGTACGTGGTTTGGGGACAACCCCTTTGCAGAGACATGGTAGAAATGCCCTACAAGATTTTGAACAAAAAGCAAAAGAAAAAATGGGGATGGAAAGTTCTGCTAGACACTTGTTCTGTCCTTTCCACCTACTTACCAAGTTACTGCAACTCTGCAAATCTGTAGAAGCCTTTGTTTTAGTCTCCCTGCTCTGGTTCCTTGCTTACTACGGTCTTCTCTCATCGATAGTAGGTTCTGATCCTTATAGTTCAAGTGATCAACACAAGTCTGAGAGTGGGAACTATCTGATGAACTCTGGACTCTTTCTCCACTTTTTCCTCCCTTAATAAGTTAGCTTTCTCCATACAAAGGTAGGGCCTGGTCTCCTAACACTTTTTTCACCATAGCAATGGTCTTTTGTTTGGAAGGCTTTATGTACTATCTCCTGTTTCTTCTTAATATATTACCAAGTGTGTTATTTGCAATTTCTCTTAGAGAACTCTGGCACTGTTTCTATGCTTATATTTGTGTTTTGTTATTTTTTTTATTTAAGTCTCTAAATGTTTAATATTTTAATTATGTATATTTTTATGTATCTGCATTGGCTTGGTTTGGTTTACATGGAAAAGTAGAGAGACAACTCCCTATATTTTTACTTATCACAGCATATTAGCTGGCAAGTTCCCAAATTTCTCAGTGTTATTTTTGAGGAGCAGAATTAAGTAATAAAATAAAGAAAAAAAAAGACATTCAAAAGTTAAATTTTCAAAATTTCACTACTGGACTTTAATTGGAAAGAATACAAATTTAAATGAACACTATAAATTGTCCTTGGAATCCTTACATCTTTCTTCTGCCAAATTGTGTTTGGAACATTTTTACAAAATTAATTGTACGAGCTCTTTAATGAGTATTCTTGTTTGCAGCTTGTCATAATTTTTAGAGGTCATTATGATTTTGTCATGTTATTTCAATCACTTATTTGCATGTAACAAATCTGTTATTTGTAAAATTTGGTAAAAATGAGTACGTTAATATTAGTTGCCTCAGAAACATGAATCTCATTCTTCTTGACTGAGTTGCATTGTCTCTGTTTAAGTCTCCAAATACTTGTATTATAAAATTATTGTTTTTATATGTCATTAATAAATATTAAATATCATTTATTATTGGGGATCCCTGGGTGGCTCAGCGGTTTAGTGCTTGCCCTTGACCCAGGATGTGATCCTGGAGTCCCGGGATCGAGTCCCTGCATGGAGCCTGCTTCTCCCTCTGCCTGTGTCTCTGCCTTTCTCTCTCTGGGTGTCTCTCATGAATAAATAACTAAAATCTTAAAAAAAATAAATATCATTTATTATTGATTATTTTTTCCATTCAAAAGCTTCTATTTCTTAAATAGAAATGGTCAGATAGTAGCCATTGGTTTGATTACTTGAAATTAAACTATAGAGTTCTTTGCTATTCAAAGCAACAAACAAAAATTGTGAAGAGATACAGAAAACACAAAATTACTTGATTGGGGTTATCAAGATCATCTGGAAAAGTCTGATTAATAAACTACTGTTCATACATTACATATATATTATAATATATCCTTATAAATATACACGTGTGAGTCTAGCACATGTGATATATATATTTTTTTTCTCCTAATTCCCTCTCCCTTCTCTTATTTATTCTATATTATAGTGTTTAGAGGTAAACATTCATAACAAACCCATGCTTACTTGTGGGTAAAACCTAGGATTACAATTATTTCATATATTATTTCTTATTTTACATAGAACAACCCAAAGGATCTCTGGATAAAATCAATTATTTCTTGAATATGTTAGGATAATTTAAATTGATGTTTTCATGAGAGACATTCCAAGAAATTCAGGTTTAGTGTTTTCTCACTATCTGCATGTGTAGTCAGTGTGTTGTCATCTCAAAATAAATTATGTCGTGAGAACTTGTATTGGCCATGGGAAGCTATACAATAGTTATTACACTTAAGGATGTAAACTGATACATAAATGGCCACCTCATGAGACACATAACTGTACAGAAAACATACTTTTTTTTTCTTAAATTAGATACCAATTTCACAGGGGCAAGATTTATGTTTGTAAAAAAAAAAAAAAAACAAAAAAAAACAAAAAAAAAAGAAATCATGTTATATTTCAAAATGAACTTGACTGGACAGACTTTGTCCAGATTAAGTAGATTCTTAGATAGATTAGGTTCCATACCTTGTTTCATCAGAACCAATGGAGATGGAGGATGTACTGATAATCAAGTCCACTGGAAATCTGGATCCTGAAAGACAAAATTGAATTAGAATGTAGATAGAAATAATTTTAAACAGTCTTTGATGTATGCATTATTTTTTTTAGTGCTGCAATAATGAATTACCATAAGCACAGCAGGTATGATAATACAAATTTATTATTTTACAGATCTATAGGTTAAAAGTCTGACATGGGTCTCACTGAACTAAAATTAAGGTGTTGGCAAAGCTGTACTTCTCTCTGGAGTCTATAAAGGAAAATTTATTTCCTCAACTTTTCTAGCTTCAGGAGATCATCTTCATTCCTTTGCACTGGCCCCCTTTCCTCCATGAAAGCCAACAAGTTGCATGGTCACATCTGCCTTTCTGACCACCACCAGATCTATGCTTTAAAGAACATGTGTGATTAGACTCTGCCCACCTGAGTGATCAGGGAAATTCTCCCATTTCAAGGTTTTTAATTACATCTGCAGAGTCCCTTTGGATATGATGCTAACATTCAAAGATTCTAGGGATATTGATACAGAATGTTGGCAGACCATCCTGCCTAGCAGAGTGTGCAGGGTTAGTAATTTGAATTACAGAGTCACAGTGAGATCTTTCTCAATAATGATATATATATATATATATATTATTTTTAAATATTTTAATTTATTTATTTGAGAAAGGGAGAGACAGTGAGCTAGAGCAAGCATGAGAGGACAGGCAGAGGGGGAGGGAGAAGCAGACCCCAAGTTGAGCAGGGAGTCCTACATAGGGCTGTATCCCAAAACGCCTAGATCACGACTTGAGCTGAAGGCAGACACCTAACCAGCTTAGTCACCCAGGTGCTCCTCAATAATGATATTTTAAAATATTGCTCTTTCTAAAAAAGTCATAAAAATTAAGTATTTAATCATTGTTTGGAAAATTTGGGGTGTGTTTTAACATGGTAGCCATACAATTATACAGTTGTGGCAACTCTTAAATAGAAAGCTTAGCAACAGTCATTGGGAGCGAGCATATTTTTGCCAAGACAACCCCAGTAAATTCCTAAGAGTATATTTCAATGATCCAAAATTAAAAAAAAAAATTATATGTAAAATATGCCAAAAATCCTATTCCTGGGCATGAAATAATTATCTATGTAAATCTAACCCATCCCAGTGATCATCAACATTCTACATTAATATGGTCCAACTTTAATTTTTTTTGTAAATAAGACAACAGGATTGTAGCAGAAGGAGGTTTGGAAAAGGAATGAAACTGGGGTGGGGCATCATTCCAAATCTGCCACTTTCTAAATTATGACTATAAACAATCATTTAACCACTTCATCAAGAACTGAGTTGCCCAGGCTGGAGATGGTACTACTGTGATCAAACGGTTCAGGAAGAAATGGTACCAAAAGATCAGGTAATATCATGGCCTTTGTCCTCTCAATTCCTTCTTCATCAACTTTCATAACAATTTTCCTTTTGTTTTTGATTTATTATCCTATATAGCATAACATTTACAGGAACATGGAAATATGAACATTTTATATTAAGCTGATAGTCATATTTAGAATCCAATCAGTGCTAAGTGTGTGAGCAAAGTACTTAGGTTTCCAAAAGTCTTGAAAATTTATTGTATGGAGTCCTTCCACATAATATAATTACACTGGGAGAAGGATCAATTGAATATATGGTATTAGATGTGTGACTGCATTAATCGGCCTTTTTTTTCTGCACTTAGGAGTACAAAGTGATTAAAAGATTGATCACAATATAAATGCTGAAATTTATTCTTCAGATTTATTATGAAGGACTATTATAATCATGTAAGACTTGAAGACATCCAATTCCTTATGGTGTAATAAAGCTATCACAATAAGCAGATGGAGAGTCATGATAACCTTGTAGAAGAATTCAAATGCTAGAGAAATGTAAAGTTTTTTTTTTACAATGTCCAAAGGCAAAGAGTAACTTAAATTTGTTTGATTTTATTATCATATATTTAACAGTAGTTTAATATATACGTCTACTCATCTCTAATTTTATCTCTTCTTAGTGGTCACCGAGGAGCTATATATGTTATTATAATTTAATATTTTAGCCTGCTGTACTATATCAATCTGAAAAGACCAAATCAGGATTTGTAACATCCTTAATGATTTGATGATTAGATGACAATCTACCCCTTTCCTATGGTTGGCAAGTGTTTTGGAGATTTTTTTAAATCTTCCTATGAATAATTCATTCTCCTTTTCTCCTTTTTCCATTCCAGGCATAGTGATGTAGTTACTGCTCTGCTGACTTGTTATTTTTGAACTAACTTTTCCACTGGGAAATTCTGTCAATAGAATTCTTAAAAGGATTTGTATTAAGCCTTCCACAGATACTCTGATATTAAAATCATGTCTGAGTAAACAGGTGCACTCTGCATAGTCAAAATCAAATGCTACTATAAACATGCCCAGCCGTGTAAACCAATTTGCTATTCACTTTAGAGCTGGTATGAAGGTCAAAAGGTGCTTGGTGGAATGGTTTGGGATTCAGATTATTTGTAGGTTATTTGTTCTCTAGAAGTAGTGTGATGCCTGCAGATAGATGGTATTATTCCTTAAAAACTGCCTCGGTCAAAGAGTGCCTGTTTTACATTCTCATTTCCTGTTCCCTTAGACTGTGTACGTGGAGAATCAATCCTCTGTTATTATAGAGCCACTTACAAGACCAAACCATAATTTGTTTTTATTTTCTCCTCTCTAGTTTTTATCTCGAGGGTTGTAGCTGCGCCACGTGTTGTAATTTCAAAGAAATGTTCTAATTGTGACTTCACAGGCGCTTTCAATACTCCTCACGATATCTGCATTAGGTAGATAAAAGCAGTCACTACCAGCCGTACATGATGACCAGCTATGAAGCCAAGTTTGCGAACTAGTGGTCAAGGTGAGCATGGACCAAATGGACCAAATAACGAGGCAGAGTGAAGTACTGGTGGCCACCAAATGCTGCTGGCTGATTGATTTAATTGAAAACTGTTTTTTTTTTTTTAACAGCATTTCTAGCATTTCCTCTAACATTGTGAATGGAGGTAGCATTCTGAGATCAGAACAAAGAGGGAGTATTTATTTAATCCAATGAACACAAGAAGAATGAGTGAGTATGGCCCCCTAGGCTATGATCTTCCTGGAGAGAGGACTGACGTCTGTTTTAAGACCTTTAGTGTTTAAGTAAATAAACAAATAAACGTTTGTTCTGACTCAGTCCACCTTCAATGAGTTGTGATGAGTTAGAAAGGGAAAAACCTGCTATGCTTTCCATTTCCAAAACAGGTTTAAAAATGACAATCACAAAATTTCACTCTCCTATGATAACTACTGTTTCATAACGGAGGAAGGAAGAATTTCATAATAACTGGCAAAAATTCTATACTTAAGAGAAAACTCTTACCATTGCTGCCTTATACTGTTTACACCAAGTGACATTTTCATAATTCAATATGAATAGGTGAAATCGTTGTACCTGAATCTACAAAGTGTATATTTCTCTGAGAGACTTATCAGAAATGTCAAAAGTAACAATAGAAATTATATGAAATAGAGAGGGATTTGTGGAAAGCATTTAAACCTGAACTAAGAAATTTAAATGGATTCTAAGTCTTTGTTGCAAATTATGAGTTGGCTCATATACATTTCACACGTTTTCAAGACTTCAGTCTCCATCTCTAAAATAGGGGAAGTATCACCCAGATGCCTGTGTCATTCAGAGGATCCAAAATCATGAAATAAAACAACTAGGTTTGGTCGCCCAAGTGTCCTTTCAGAGAGACCAGGTAAGAACCTTCAGACAGATTGGCAGGTGACTATGAAGGTGTAGGCTGTTGGGGCAGGGGGTGAGAGGGGATTCAAAAGGTATTCAGAAGGGGAGAAAAACGGAAGATTGAGATAAGCTTCAGTGTTGGTGAGTTCAGTTCTTCTCCACCTCTTAACTTTGTTCCCCGTTTCCTGATACTCCTAAGGGAAAAATGCACACCTTTCACCTTTTCCCACATCTTAAAAGTAAGATTCTATTTGTCTACTTTGAGGATTGGCAGCGTTCTCTGTCCAGGACATCTCAATCAAAAACAAAAAGTAAGATCTGAAACAACATACGTAGCTGAGGAGACGCGTTAGTGCAAAGGAGCTTAATGTGTTTACTTATTCTCTTAGTAAAAACCTGTCCCACGCTTCTGTGCCATACTCTGAAGAAGGAATTAAACACCCAGGCCTCTATTAGCTCCTCGGAGAGAGAGGCAGGTTAGTACTGAAACTGATGGAAATGGATGGTTGCTGGAGAAGCCACTCCTTTTGCTGGTCTTACCTGGAGAGCTCTCTAGGGTTAGTGGAGTGGGGCAGGGCGTGGTGACAGGACTGCGGTTCCTTGGTCACCTTCTCCCCCTTCTCGCCACTACCACCACCACCAGGACAATACACCAGCAACCACGAAGAGCACAAACACAGACAGCAGCCCCACATTTACGAGCCACATGCTTTGGCCAAGGGGGTATGGAGGGGGGAGCCTTCCCTCCAGCCTGTGATGTACATTGTCCCACGGTCCCCATCGGTTTTTCTAGTTTAGACCAAGATCCTTGCTTGGCAAATCGTGATCTGTTTTATAGTATCAGGACTTATACTTCTAAAGTAGTGTCATTGGATTAAATCCATTATTTCATATGAAAAATCTGTTTAAAATACCCAAGAACTAATTACACAACTGCAGTAACATCCATAACTACTCTATGTGTTCGACAACAGAGCACTTCATGTACTTATTTTCTCCAGGAAAACACAGAGGATTCTTACAGAAAAAGCCCTGTTTCAAGAAATCCAAGACCACCCTGTAAAATTCTCACTGTTGTTTATTCTAACTGGGGCTAAAAGGTTGGATCAGTGGAATTTAACGTAAGCATTCTCTCAAAAGCACCAGGGGTCACTCTTTAATAATAGTACTCTTTGGCTTAATGATATATTTTCTTAATCTGACTGTAAATGATCATTTCTCCCCAGAATTTGACTTTCAGAATCGCTGCTTTTGACTCCTACAAAATATGTAACTGACAGAGAGCATTAGGAGATTAAAGATACGCAAATATCTCTCAATAACATAATACATTTTAGAAGTCTAAAATACTCACTGCGCTGTACAGGCTTTATTTTACCTGGTATAAAAAATTCTGGGCTGAAAGCATTTTTGTGGATGCATATTGATGTGTCTATCATTCTTTTGATGGATAAATAGAGACACTACTCAGTGCTGAGCATCACCTGGCTGCACAGAGAGGGCCCTTTTAGGGGAGCTCAGATCATATGTTAACATGGATGTGGGGAGACTCTTCAGTGACATGTATAGGGAGCACTGACTTTTCAGATTAAGATGTTCAGTTTTTTAATGGTTGAATAAAGAAGTGATGGTTTATTCCTTACTCCCCAAAAAACAAAAATTCAAAATGAGATCTCTAAATTGGATTATTATTTATCTTGCCAGATCCCACAAAAATTCTTTGTTCTCATACCCTTCCTCTTCCCCTGACGATCTTCTTGCATTACTCACTGGGAGAAGCAAGAAAACTTGAGAACTTTATTTTGGGTATCTTTTTATCCTGAAACCACACTCTGCTGACTCGGTGTTTTTCTTCTCTCTTTCTTTGTGCTGGTCTTACCCATCCACTGTGACCAGATGACATACATTGATTGTTAGTTTATTAGCATAACAGGTATGATGGGTTGAATTGCATTCTCCAAAAATTCATCTGTTGAAGCCCTGATACGGTGCACCTCTCAGAATGTGGCCAGTTGGTGATAGAGTCTTTATAGAGATAGCAAGTAAGAGATGGTCTTTAGGATTGGCTCTACTCCAACATGGCTGATGCCCTTGCAAAAGGGAGAAAATTAGAGACAGACATGCGAGTAGTGAGAAGGCCACATGAAGATGGAGGCTGAGACTATGACAATATGTCTGCAAGTCAAGCAACACCAGACTGATAGCAAACCCCCAGAAGCTAGGGGAAAGGAATGAAACAAATTCTTCCATAGGGAATTCAGAAGGAATCCACCCTGCTAACACCTTGATCTGATACTTCTAGTCCAGAAGTGAGAGACAATTATTTTTGCCATTTAAGTCACTTGCTTTGTGGCACTTTGTGATGGTTGCCCTAGCAAATGAACTGCATCAGGTGATACACATTATTTTAGGTTCTTTTATCCCTTAGCTGAAAATGGAAATCAGGGATGTATAACTGATGGCGTTATAAGTATTAACCAGGGGACATACTGAAATTATTTGAGTCATTTTAACTAACTGGATGGATGGATGGATGGAACGACAGATAGATGATATTTTCTTTTCTTGTCTACCACCCACTCAAAATGGAGACTTTCTAATCTCCATAGGGAATTCATGAGAACACCAAATAGTTATCCATAAAGTCAAGTGCTTGACAAGATTTTGACCAGCAAACATAAACATCTACATGTTATCATCTCTAATAATCTGACATATTCCCCATCGGAAGATCTATCAATAATCAATCATCTTAAATACTTCCATTCTTAATGTGATTGCTGAGTTAATAATTTAGAATTAACATCTCTACAGTCTTGAATGGAAGGCATATTATCTTAATGCTTTTGAATTGTCTTTGGCTGTGTAAGGACGCAACGTCTTCATTATTCACACTCAAGATGGTGGAGTAGTAGTCCTTAACAATTAAAAAATAAAATAAAAAATGGTATTACACCTGGCTCAGACTTGAAGCATGTTAATGGGCCAAACAATATTCATGAATTTCTAATGCTTTCTGCTGATCCTAGAATGAAGATTCTACTCTTTTCTTCCATGAGACATTTGGAGTCCCTTTTCCATTTCATCTAGCTGTTTCCCAAATGAACTTTCCTCAAAACCCCAACTTTCTCCTGGGTCAGTGCAATTGGCTCACATTTCTGTGGGAATAACGTCTATGGGGACAGTGTGCCCTCAATTCTCTGGGCATGCTGGTGCACTAAAAACAACATCAAATGGCAGGGCCTTGGTAGTGTCCAACGTGACACTACACACAATAATGGATGTTGACATTTTGTTCTACTAGATTTATGTCCCAGTTTTGCTCTGTGGCATCCAGTTTACCACATGTAGACACCTCTGTGATTTGTCTCTTTTCTTGCCACAAATAAAAAGGTACCTCAGGTTCACATATCTCCTTTATTTATGACAACCTGGATCAACAGCATCTAATACGTAAGCGGGCTATCAGACCTTGC
The DNA here is from genome assembly GCF_905146905.1 of Nyctereutes procyonoides. Classification (NCBI taxonomy): domain Eukaryota; kingdom Metazoa; phylum Chordata; class Mammalia; order Carnivora; family Canidae; genus Nyctereutes; species Nyctereutes procyonoides. Next base: position 4,436,022 of record NW_026575046.1, read on the forward strand.
TAATTCCTTTTCATTTTTGTTGCTTAGCCTCTCTCAAACAGTACTGAAAGAAATAAAGATATTAGGTAAGTTTATTGTATTATTTAACTTAACTGAAATACTTCTATCATTTCACTTCTAACAGGTGTAGGTTGTAGTGGATGCCATTTATCAAGTTAAAAATATTTTGTTCTATTTCTTCAATGGAGGAATTTTTACACCAAAATCTGCGTGGGATTTTATTCATTTTTTTTTCTTTTGGTTAATTGAATTGGTAAAATATATTATTTCTTGGGCTGTCTAGGAAGGTCTTAAGAATAAGTGTTCCATTAATTTTGAGAATGGAAGAAAGGAATTATGTAATGTTGCATTATTTTATGAAGCATTCTCTAAGGTACTTCAAGAAATGTAAGTGGAATAATTGAATTGACTTTTATTTTTTTCTTTTGTAGAATTTTTTTTCCTTTGAACGTCTCAAGTCTCCAAAACCTATCACACTTACATAAAGCTGATTAATGTAGTATAAGTACATGAATATTCATATATGTGAACACATATGCATATACACAGGTATGTATGTGTATATATATACGTCCTTATCTACACATTATATGTGTGCAAAATATGTATATACATAAATATTTATAAGTTAATGTATGCAATATGTCTAAAATTTATCATTTGGCAATCACTTTCAGCAAATCCTTCTAAAAAATATTGTGTACTACTTGGAAGCCTGGGGTTAGAATTTGACAGCTTCTAATATTGGCTTTGTTACTTACTCATTATGTAATCTTTGGCAAATTATTTAATTTTCTGAACCTTTTTTTTTTTTTTTGCCACATCTATAACTGAGGAGACATACACATGGCAAAGTTTTGCTGTGATGTTTAAATACAATGATGTTTATCTAGTGACTTGTATGAGACCTCATACACAGCAAATCCTAAAAAACAGTTTGTTTTCTTTCAAAATTGTGTATTGTGTATATGTAATATGTACTTTATGAGGTAAGATTAAACTGACTAAAGTACCTCAAAGATAGGATTTTGTAGATATTTTTATCATTTTTGCCTTTGGTAGTTTTATTTATCTATTAATGCATATGTATAATATATATTTATAAAATACAAATAGTGGGAAAATTAAAATACTCCTTGTCAACATCATAAAAGTCAGGTGAGAAATTAGTTATGCCATATTTAAAGCATGAATTCTAGGATGTCAGTTAAATTATAAAATATTTCAAAAGCCAATATTCAAACCTTTCTTTGTTTCAAGTTTCTATCATACCTAGAGAAAAAAGTACAGTATATATGCTCATTCAAATTTTAAAGTATATGAGTCAATGATAATGATATTAATATTTTTCAAATTTGGAGGATAATTCTCTTATACATCCTCCTATATCATTATTTATAATAGGGTAGCAGGGTGCTGGCTGGAAACAGAATGGTGTTTATAATACTATTACTGTTATTTCATGAGAGAATTGCAATTTAATATCTATTAAGCATGGTATATGAATTTGCTAGGACTTCCGTGACAAAATACTACAGACAAGGTGGTTTACACAACAAAAATTTATTTCCTTACAGTTCTGGAAGTTGGATGTCAGAATCCAAGGTGTCGACGGTTTTTTTGTTTATTTCTTTGATTTTTTTTTTGTTTTGTTTTCTTGGCCCTCTCTCCTTGGCTTGCATATGATCACTTTTTCTGTTCTCATATGGTTGTTTCTCTGTACGCATATATATCTGATGCCTGTGTCCAAATCTCCTATATTTATAAAGACATCAGACGTATTGGATTAAGGCCCACTTTAATTAGTCCATTTTAATTTAATTACTTCTCCAAATATGGTCACATACCAGGGTTAAAGCTTCAACAGATGGATTGACAAGGGGACACAAGTCATCCATAATGCACTGTTTTTTTGTTTGTTTTCTAGCAAAGAAAGTATCAATTCAACATGAAGTCTTCATTTTTTTCATGGAAAATCAGCAGAATGGTACTATACTTATAAAAATGTAAAATAATTTTGTTATACCTGCCTCCATGGGTACGTCTATGTAAACACAAAATCTATAAAGCCACCTTGCATCTTAACACCTTTGTGTACTTTTAAGAAAATAGTCTTTCAACAAGTCAGAAAACATGATTCTGTTGCTTTTATATGGAGTTAGACCAGATGGCCAGTGGCCCACAGAGGGTGTTATTTAGGATCAATTATTTCAGATTCTGTTTGGTGCTATGATATTTTCTCCCAGATGTGGGGGTCCTAATAATCCCCAGCAGACTAGGAGAGTGTGACACAGAAATAAATGGATATTTGTGCCCCCACCTTTCTAGTCATAAACAAGTTTTGAATTTGAGAGAATACTCTCCCTCATTGTTTTTTTTTTTTTTTGTCAGTTTATGTTGAAGTAAAAGTGATAAAAAAGAAAAGCTGGAAATATTTATACAATTTGATGAGTTTGGAGATACGCATATACCTGTAAAAGCATTTACCACAATCAGGGGAACACATCGGATCATCTGAGATGTAAGGACACACATGGGCAAGAAATGAAGCAATAGGTGAAGGTAAGGAATGAAGATGGGGAATAAGAGAGCAGTAGCTGTACTCGCATCAGACAAAATAGACTTTGTGTGAAAAGCTGTCACAGAGACAAAGAGAGTCCTTATATGTTAAAAGGATTTCCTTCATTGTTGAAAGCAGGATGTAAAAATGGATAATCTGGTGGACCAAGACCCCAGACTTAATATAAACCAAGAAAAACAAAAACAAAAACAAAACACACCTGATGGATTGTTACCGAGCAGACTCTGGACATAAGAAAACTTCCAGGGATCCTGTTATTTGTCTTGGGCCTTTGGGCTCAGAGAGAAATCACTTTTGTTGCCAGGGGAAGTCACTTTTTTTGCGTTAAACCTGGCTTATTTCTTAAGCTCCACAAGAGTGTTGTTAAAAATGGCAGCCAGGTATAGGCTAAATTCCGACCAGTGGCAGAAGTGACTTGTGTCCAATTCTGGTGAAAAGCGGGTAGGAGGCAAAACAACACAATCTGTGAATCTATTAAAATATGCATGTTGCCCCCAATGTGTTGAAGCAGCAATGAAAAGAAGACTTTCTAGCAGAAGAGACAAGCAAATGCCTGGGTAGATGTTATGACAGTTCAAATATCATGCAGAAATTCTCAGACATGCCTTGCAGAAAATTAAATAATATCGATTGATTATTAGGGCTCCAATCTATTGTAATCTGGATACTTCAGTAAGGGGGTGTGTGTGTGTGTACTGGAGTTGAAGATAGACCGATATCTGGAAAACAACTTCTATACCAAAACGTGTAACAGCCCTTCTGCAAGTGTTTTTCCATTACAGTGATTTAAAAATGATGTTTATTTTTAGAAGTACTTTTAATGTTTCCCCAACGAAAACAAAGGAATCATAAAAAGAAAAGAATCTCCAGTGCATGTACTTTTATTTATAGAATCTACTGGCTAGGGGATCCCTGGGTGGCTCAGCGGTTTAGCGCCTGCCTTTGGCCCAGGGCGTGATCCTGGAGTCCTGGGATGGAGTTCCACGTTGGGCTCCCTACATGAAGCCTGCTTCTCCCTCTGCCTGTGTCTCTGCCTCTTTGTCTCTCTATATATATCATAAATGAATAAATAAATAAAATCTTAAAAAAAAGAATCTACTGGCTATGGACATGGACATGTGTATGTCTACCAAAAGGCTCTATTCTTTATGTCTCTGTCTCTGTATATGTCTCTGTCTCTGCCTCACATACCACCAACCCAGAACACCTAATATATAAAAGTATCTTATGTTATCTGGGGCACCTGGGTAATGGCTCAGTCTGTTAAGTCTCCAAGTCTTGATTTTCGGCTCAGGTCATGATCTCAAGGCTGTGAGATCAAGCCCAACATCAGGATCCATGCTCAGTGGGGAGTCTGGTTGTGATTCTCCCTCTGCCCCCCACCCCAGGTTGTGTTTCTTTCTTTCTTTCTTTCTTTCTTTCTTTCTTTCTTTCTTTCTTTCTTTCTTTCTTTCTTTTTTCTTTCTTTCTTTCTTTCTTTCTTCTTTCTTTTCTTTCTTTTTTCTTTCTTTCTTCTTTCTTTTCTTCTTCCTTTTTCTTCTTTCTTTCTTTCTTTCTTTCTTTCTTTCTTTCTTCTTCTTTCTTTTTCTTTCATTCTTTAAAAAATATAAAGGTATCTTCTGTTATCATCATGTACTAAAAGCAAAAACACCATTAGGTACACAGCCCAGCTCCCAATCCATTTCTGTGGCCAGATCCTATTATCACCTTTAGAAAAAAATAACAGAATAGAAAGGAAGAGAGAAACCCAACAATTGCGGCAAGTCTCTAGCACTGAACCCCTAAAATATGAGCATGTTTCAGAAATAAGACCAGTCCATGCTTCACTAAACATATATTCCTTTATTAAGTGCAAAATAGTAAATACCACTAGGTCACATTCAAATGAGGAACATGCACATTGCCTTAATTATAATTTTCCTAAATAATTCACAGCTAAAATATCTGGAATTCAATCTTGAAGATAGTTGTATTAGTCACCAACTGCTCGCTCAGCTGTCAACTATGTTAAAGAAAAAATATATCAAAGATGTCCTTAATTTAATTCTGAACTTTACTGTTTTCCTGACAATACATGCCAGAATAGTTCTGCCTCCCTGGGACAAATAGCTAATAAAATATGTTCGGGTTTTGGAAGGGCCCAGTACACTGTGGCATCATCGTCTAAAGAGAGACAAGGGCTGTGGCATTTTCTTCACTGTTACAAATCTGTTGCTTTCCAATTATTATTCTAATAAATCATTAAAGAGGTACTTCAGGCCTTGCTATTATGGTAGAATTCACTGTCACATTGTTTTGATGTCTCATGGACATGACCTTAGAAGTGTAACTATGACCTTGAATGCCTCTTCATTTCTAGTGGGTAAATGGAGACCAAAGCCCTCGAACACATTCAGGAATCCAGCACTCAATACTTGTAACGTGTTAGAGGCTCTATTTAGGAAGAAATAAGCTTTTAGCTACATTTCCTGCAGCATTTTGGGGTACTGCTGCTTCATGAGATTTTCTCTAAAGTAACCTTTCAAAGTCAGCCACAAAAGCTCTTATTCTAGATCATATTGGCATCTGACCTTTGTAAACTTACACACAAGAAAAAAAAATAGGAAAGAGGGAGATGCGAAAGGAGACACAGTTATCTCTTTCAAGCTGCAGCTATACCCACAAGCTACAGGGATACCATGACCTATAAAGTTCAGAGCTGTGTTGATTCTTCCTAAAAATTACCCACAGCTATTATGATTCTCTGCCATCACTAAAAAATGTCATTGCTGAGATAACTGCTCCAGTTTGAGAAAGTAGAGGATTTAACAATGAACCAATATGTAAAAGACTGGGGGGGGGAAGGGGGATTTGATTACTGCCATTTCAAACTGCTAATAGGCCCGATGATGAGACATCTCATTCTCTCTGAATCTATATCATTTTTCAGACATTCCTTACCGTGTTTTATTCGCATAGATTTCCTTAAGATACAGTATTTTTTTTCTTCTTTTAAATTGGCTCTGAGATGGCCAATGTCCAATCTAATTATGTGATAATAAGTGTTAATGACAGTATTATCAGATGATAACTGGGCTTCATTAATTGTCTCATTATGATTCTGTCTCTTGTGGAAGGTTGTGAAGGAAGGACCTCGGGTGTTCCAGATTATTTCCGAACATAACCGTTATAGATCCATAGCCAGGGCGGCGGCGGGGAGAGTGTGTATCAGTAACATCCTAAAACTTTTTCTCTAAAAATTCCACTAAATGCTTTCAACATAATGAAAAAAAAAACCACCAAGAAACAAAGTCTTTACTAGGCAAATAATGTGTAAGATTGTCTGAACTGCAGTTGTTGATATATTTTGGAAGAAGTAGACAGGAGTCAATGCATGAAAGGCTACCAGCTTGATTGGCCATACTCAGGTTTAAATTGTTTACACAGAGGAAACATGTAAAGGATTTGTAAATTTTAAGTTGGGTTCAGCTCTACTAGTATTAATACTCAAAGGGGGATTATCAAGTTATCACTCAATTCCATTTCAACTATTTATTCATCTCATCACCTCTTGCAGTTTCTGTTTGAAGTGTATGTGTGTGAAGCATAAATTGGGTTGATAACTAAATAGATGTAAACCAAGTTGAGCCAAAACATTAAGTTTTGATTAATCTGCCTTTAATATAATCTAAACTTTTAAAAATATGGGTGGGACATCATTTGCTCTGGGAAGAAATGAATGTGGTTGAGTATCAACTATAATTAAATTATCCAAGATGTCACAAGGGCTCCACCTAAATAACACCTTAAATGGAATGTGTCATTATATTACAATTAGAGACAAAAAAAAAAAAACAAAACAGAGACTAATTTGAGGTTTATATTTGTTTTTGTGAGTGTATGTGTTTTTTATTTCTAGTGAAATAGTTAAATCAGCCTTGAATATTCTTAGGATTTGGGGAATAGTAATAATCAGGACCAATATAATACATGTTCCAATATTGAAAATCATACATAATCATAATATAAATCATATTAAACTGGTAAAGAAAGTTTGCTTTATTCCCTCACTTTGACAAATATGCCTTCTTTATAAGGTCCAGGCTTAAATTTTGGGATTCCTGGATCCTCAAAGTCCAGCCTATGGGGAAAGAACGACGGCCTCCCGAAGATGGGGATGGGATAAGGAGGCCTCCTGCCACTGTCCCACAAGAGGACTTATTGCACATATTTGGGCATCTTAATTGACCTACCCAGACTTAGTCTACCACTGTGTCGCCTCCTATAAACACCTTCCCATTACTGATGCCCCCCATACCAGTTATACGTGGCTCATATGAAAGGCAGAGCTGAAAGGGAGAAATGCGAGTCCTGGAAGCACACTCAGAGCTCTTTGAGGATGGAATTTTGGGTCTCTATGTACTGCAACATGTACTAAAAGGGAGGAGTAAAGTGGATGCTATTAAATCCAACTAACCCCATTGCCTTGGACTTGTGAATTCCTTGACCTATGGGGAGGAGCATGGTCAGGGGTGGGGAGGGCCCTCTGAAGCCCAGGGTCCAGGGCAGGCTATTCTCTGGCTCAAGTTCATGACATCACTTTCTTAAATATATACCATTGTTACTTGTTTGTTACCATGGAATGATTGTAACTTACTACAGCTATATTGGAAGTATAAAGGGCTACAGATCAGAGAACAGAGGGGTCATGTGATAGCTTATACTCAATGGGAAAAATGGCTCTTCTTGTAAAAAGTATTTAAGCCTACAAACTCCCTTCTCTGTTCATGAAAGGACACTGAATTAATTCCATTCTGAAAAAAAAAAAGTAAATGTAGTGCAGAGATCAGAAAAAAGGATAAATGAAGTCAGAAAGCAATAAGTTAGAAAGTAAGAGTTTGAACTCCCAGTGACCTTTTTTGGAGGTAAATTAGAATTTCCATAGAAACCAGTAACTAAAGAATAGATATTTTAAAATAAATCTAGAACAACACGTGTGAAATAACTAAAGTTTACCAAAAATATTTCAATTGAAAACAGTACCTCCTAAGATACAAGAAAATTGTGTGTCCAAGGAAAGTACTGATTGACCGAATGTCTTTTCGTTAGGCATTTCACTAATACCAATTTTTTTAGCCAACACATAGCTAAAGAGTGATATCAGAAGACCCAGGGTAGCATTTCTATTTCATCATATATAATTCTACTGCTCAGTTATATAGTTTTCAGTTAAAAATACAGATTTACTGACATCTGAGTAGATACAATTTATATATTTGCAAATAAAAAAAATTCTGAATGAAAGAAATACAACCTCTTCCACCTAGTGCATGCAGTAATTTAATATTTGGACCAGATGGTCGCTATATGTGTATTGCCATTAAGATTCTTAGGCAAAATTTGTTGCAATAAGGTTGATTGCATAGCTGGAAATAAAAGTCTCAATGAGATGTTACTTATGGCTGTGTGTGCTTCCTGTTATTCTGACACTGCACCATGGAAGTAGATGTTGGGGCTTCATATGGACAAGTTATAGAAATGCAACTTCCTAGTTTTATATTCAATCCATGTCTAAATATGGAATATTTTATTTATTTTAAACATGGGATATTTTAGACAAACATCTAGTTTCTGCCTGAGTAGAACATTTCTTCCAGGCAAGGGAGATGACCTCCTAGGATTATTTGCATGTATAAAAGAACAGTCTCTATGTCGTGATTGTCAAGATGTTCCTAATTCTATGTAAAAAATATTTCTAGAAAAAAATAAAGAGAAACTAAGCTTAGATAATTACCATGAATGGGGCAGAAGTCTCTTAAGACAATCTAATCACTTTGTAAATCTTTCCTCTTTTGGCTGGAGGAAGAAACTTGCAATAGAAAGTAAATAAAGTTGAGGATTCATCTTGGTCTCAAGAAAGTCACACAAATATTATTCACTTTTCTTAAAAGATATATGTTAATTATCACAAATATGCGGAATGCATGATGCTTAGAAGAACACCCTTATGAGATATTTTAAAGACTTCCCTGCTTAATGTTATTATTAGGGCAGAAGCCACCTTAAGAGATTAAAAAAAAAAAAAAAGATGTCAACACTGCCCAGGAACTTTGATTCTTGAAAATTATACATGTGGAGATTAAAGGTTGTGGGCAAAAACCAGGGTCACCTGCCCCCCAGAGGTGGAGTGTCCAAAATTTCTGACAGTTCTGGGAAAGGAAAATCTCACCAAGAAAGAGAGAGACAGAGAGAGAGAGAGAGAGAAAGTTGAAGTTGGAGTGTTAAAATTAATGTAATTGAGTACAGAAATAGATATTTCAGTTAATTATTTTTCAATCTCTTGAAAAACATATACATTGTTAGTTATTTTAAAATAACAAAAAATGGAATTTACCTTTGCTTTTGAAAGGAAGCTCAGATAATTTTTTGATGAAGACATGGGACATAAATGCAGGAAGACTGTAAGACTCCCTCGGATTAGGAGCAGGGAGCACCGGGTCCTACTGGGGAGCACTGGCTGGAGTCCTGTGGGTTACAGCTACGGTTAGTGGCAAAGATGCTTAGTGATTCTCCTAGAATCACTCCTATCCGCATTACATTAAAATCATTCCATGGTAACAGATGAGTAACAATAGTTTATATTCAAGAAAGTGATGCCATGAACTTGAGCCAGACAATCGCCTGGCCTGGAGAATGGATGGTCAAGCTGGTGGTGTTGACTCCTGTCTCCTTCTTCCCAAACATATCAAAACTATCGGCCACCGCATTCTGTGCATTCTGTCGATGGAGATAGTTCAGTTCCTCCTTCTCATGTTTCAAAATGACTTACAGGCAGGGGACCTTTGTCCTGCTTGCCTGCTTGCCCGTCCTCTCACCCTCTTCATCACCTCGGGAGCAGGAAAGAACAGCCAGGGGAACGGAGAGCTTGGAATCTGCTCCGCACCCCTGCCTTGTGATGGAGACAGGTGAACTGGCCCTGGCTGGCAAGCAGAATGACCCTTCAGTTAAAACTCATGACACGATGGAAGTTGAGTGAAGAATCCACACAACTCACTGAAGAATTCCTCATGCGTTTTCTCAAACAGGTCAGATCGCTGAAAGCAGAAGCATTTTGTCTTTCAAACAAAGATCGCTTATATTTTTTTCTTTTTTAAAAATTTTTATTGTAGTTCAATTTGCCGACATGTAGCATAACACCCAGTGCTCATCCCATCATGTGCCCCCCTCAATGCCCATCACGCAGACACCCCAACCCCTGCCCACTTCCCTTTCCACTACCCCTTTTTCATTTCCCAGAGTTAGGAGTCTCTCATGTTTTGTCACCCTCACTGATATTTCCCACTCATTTTCTCTCCTTTCCCCTTATTCCCTTTCACTATTTTTTTATATTCCACAAATGAATGAGACCATATAATGTTTGTCCTTTTCTGATTGACTTACTTCACTCAGCATAATACCCTCCAGTTCCATCCACGTTGAGGCAAATGGTGGGTATTTGTTGTTTCTAATGACTGAGGAATATTCCATTGTATACATAGACCACATCTTCTTTATCCATCATTTTTCGATGGACACCGAGGCTCCTTCCACAGTTTGGCTATTGTGGACATTGCTGCTAGAGACATCGGGGTGCAGGTGTCCCGGCATTTCCTTGCATCTGAATCTTTGGGGTAAATCCCCAGCAGTGCAGTTGCTGGGTCGTAGGGCAGGTCTATTTTAACTCTTTGAGGAACCTCCACACAGTTTTCCAGAGTGGCTGCACCAGTTCACATTCCCACCAACAGTGTAAAAGGGTTCCCTTTTCTTCGCATCCTCTCCAACATTTGTGGTTTCCTGCCTTGTTTATTTTCCCCATTCTCTCTGGTGTGAGGTGGTATCTCATTGTGGTTTTGATTTGTATTTCCCTGATGGCAAGTGATGCGGAGCATTTTCTCATGTGCTTTTTGGCCGTGTCTATGTCTTCCTCTGTGAGATTTCTCTTCATGTCTTTTGCCCATTTCATGATTGGATTGTTTGTTTCTTTGCTGTTGAGTTTAATAAGTTCTTTATAGATCCCTTTCAAAATACCATGGACTTTCTTCAGAGAGTTGGAACAAATCATCTTAAAATTTGTGTGGAATCAGAAAAGACCCCGAATAGCCAGGGGAATATTAAAAAAGGAAAAAAAAAAGAGCTGGGGGCATCACAATGCCAGATTTCAGGTTGTACTACAAAGCTGTGGTCATCAAGACAGTGTGGTACTGGCACAAAAACAGACACATAGACCAATGGAACAGAATAGAGAACCCAGAAGTGGACCCTGAACTTTATGCTCAACTAATATTTAACAAAGCGGAAAAGACTATCCACTGGAAACAAAAAAAAAAAAAGAAATAAATGGTGCTGGGAATATTGGACATCCACGTGCAGAAGAATGAAACTAGACCATTCTCTTGCACCAGACACAAAGATAAACTCAAAATGGATGAAAGATCTAAATGTGAGACAAGATTCCATCAAAATCCTAGAGGAGAACACAGGCAACACCCTTTTTGAACTTGGCCACAGCAACTTCTTGCAAGATACATCCATTAAGGCAAGGGAAACAAAAGCAAAAATGAACTATTGGGACTTAATCAGGATAAGAAGCTTCTGCACAGCAAAGGACAGAGTCATCAAAACTAAGACAACCTACAGAATGGGAGGAGATATTTGTAAATGACATTATCAGATAAAGGGCTAGTATCCAAGATTGCTTAAATTAACAGTGAAAAACCCTTATCTGACAGTGTTGTTGGATGCGAGGATGGATGAAAATTATTCTAAAAAAGTGCATGAACTACCCAGGGTTCTGGCCATCTCTGTGCAAAGGAAAATTTTCTTTTAAGAAGGTTTTTATATATTTATTTGTTTGAGAGAGAGAGAAAGTGCCGAGAGCAGGTAGGGGAGGAGCAGAGGGAGAGGGACAAGCTGACTCCACACTGGTCTCAGGGCTCCAGGCTCTGGGAAGGGTCCAGAGGCTCCATCCCAGGACCCCAAGATCCTGACCTGAGCTAAAATCTAGAATCAGACACCTAACCGACTGAGCCACCCAGGTGCTCCAGAAGGAAAAAAACTGATTAGTTAATGGATAGCTAAGCCTAAGAACCCTGTTTTGATGTCTGTGTGGGGATTATTTTACATGTTAGTAACTCCGTTAATGTGGGAGAGTACCTCTTTCTGACTTGACATTAAAGTACCCAGATTTCTATGAAAATGCCATGACCTTTAGCAGCATAATATGATCAAAGTTATTATAAAGTGATTTGGGTTAAAAAAAAGAAGAAGAAGAAGAAGAAAAAGAACACATGGGCTTTTCAGAGTTTCAGAAAGGTCTCTGATTCAAGATAGTTTATTTCCATAATTCAAATACAAAATGAAAAACACCGATTTGAGACACAAGCCTTCCTTTGGGAAAAAAACAAACAAACATGTAAACACACACAATCACATATAATCACATATCTGCTTTCCTAATGTTTTTTCCTTTCAGAAATAAATATTTAAGAGTAAAATTGTAGGCAGAATGAGACGTGTTAAGTATGAAAAAATTCTAAAGTTGTGTCATCAGTTTTAAGCTGCTCATTATTCTGACAAAGCCCAAATGTGATTACTGTTTTAAACCAGTAATTTTAATTTTTAGCAGTTAAAACAAAAGGGGAAAAAAAGGCATGTCTGTTCTACTGTCCTGGAAATTGGCAGTACAACAACATAATCATTGAAAACTTGCCAAGCATATAGACCAGGGTTTGGGTAGTTCAAACATTTTTCTGAGAATAAAAATTGGAAAGGATAGAAAACCAGCTTTTAAATGATTTCTGTTGTCCCAATTTCTAAGCTGAGATGTAAAGAGCTAAAATATAGACCTTATATATTAAATAAAATGTGTATATTATTTTCATATATATAGGGAATATGTATATGGATGTATGTACATTTGTGTATATACGTATATATAAGTGCAGATTTCGGTAATTTTGACGTTCTCAATATAAAAGAAAATAAAAATGCAAGTTCCAGAGACTGACACTTTAGTATTTTGCTTTATGGTAATTTTCTGCTTGGAATGGTGGTGGAACGTGTTTTTGTAAGATTAACTTACTTAAAATACCATATTGCTTTCCATCATGGTAATTGTGTGGTTACCACAAAAACAAAATAGAGACTACAGTAATGGTATAATTTAATCCTTACAAAATTTCAAATATTTTCATTAGAGGCAAAATGGCCAAAATTGTTGTGACTGCAACTTTCTAAATATTCTATAGGATAAAATATGTAGTATAATAAGGTTTGTAGTAGTAGAGGATCACTACCCAGAGTGGGAAAGGAGAAAGTACGGCAAAAGGACAAATGGATCTAATTTCAGTCTTTCCTGTGTGTGTAGTAAAACATTTGGCCTTTTTCAGAGAGGTCTGCTCTTGTCCTCAGCTCCTGAGGGGGTAATCTGTGTCATAGCTGATAGGAATATTATATGATATCTGAGCATTACTTAAATTTCAGCAAGAATAATAATTAATACTGACCCAGTTATGTGGCCATCCAAACTTATTTCCTACCTAGGGTTTTAACATCTCCTTTTCTTTTGTTGTTGTTTTAAATAATACGGATTTTCTTCACATTTCAGAAATGCAGTTTTGAGATCCATAGTTATCAGCGAGAAGGCCTGAAAGCATCCGCTCAAACTTTTGACATGTTGAATATAATTTTACTAAGCAATCTGAAAAAAAAATAATAGTGTCAAGAATTTATATAATATCAAGTTTTTGTCTGGCAACTAGTAGAAGATGATGGAGTTGAATACCCTGTCATTTCTGCAAAGTTTTCTTTTCTAGAAGGGTTATACTGCACAGTAGTTAATATCTTGGACCATAGAATTAAACTACCTGCATTTGGAAGCATGCTATACCCACTTTCCAGGGGGTATATTTGAGAAAATTACTTAATCCATAGGCTTAAGTTGTTGCCATAACACGCCACACATTTGCAGTGAAGTAAGGTACACAAAAGCTAACATATTAATGTTCTAAAAAGAGTGGCACTCAGTAAATATTAGTCTTTATTCTTATGTAGGAATAAAAATGTATATTATACAATTAATATTAAATATGGTGTCTGATACGGAAAATAGAAAAAGGAACAAGCAGAATAAAACAAAACAAAACAAAAACCTTAGTTTGTTTTTCCTGAAATATATTTGACTATTTCTAAGGTAAAACACAGTGTCAAGCAGAGAAGTGAATTTTTGAATTATTAAATTCCACAAGGAGACATGGCAAAGCATTCTCACATTAAACAGAATGCTTGCCAGCACATTTCAAGAGTCAATTTTTTAAGCAATAATCTGTGTCTATTTCTCACTGGTCTGATTGTCAGGAATATAGTGGAAGGGGGTTTATCACGAGATATTCTATTCTCTTCTACATTTCCTTCCCTTCCTCTCTCTACTGCTAAAAGATTGATCACCAGAGAAGAATAAGAAGGAGATATCTCACAATACAGAAATCACATAAATATTTTAAGTAAAATATTTTAAAGCATTACCTTAAATATCCAGTCATCAATACAGACATGGATTTATATTTTAGCACTAATACATAATAAATGGGTATTACTGGGCAAATAAATAGATTATAGAAGTCTTGGGATCTACATCTTTTGGAGAAAATACAAGGTCATTGAAGAGATTAAATTATATAACCAGCCTGAAGCACTTAGAATATTACTTGCTATACAGAAATTGCCCAGTGACTTTCTGTAGCTATTCTTATGATCACCACAAAAGTTATTGTAAAATGCAGATGTGTCTTTTAAAGGAATAATAAATTAGATAGCTTTCATCAGTAGAAGTATTTTTCAAATAAACAAATTTTTATTTCAACTGTACAGGATAATTCAATCACCACCAAATTCCTTATCTCTGTAATCAAAGAGAAGACATGAAATTTGATTATAATAAATTATTGGTTCCAATTCTTTACCCATTTCTCTATTCCTGTTCTTTGCCAGAAGACTTCACAGTAGCGTTAGTAATCAAGAGGTTTGAGAGAATGCCCTTCTACTCACCTTCTGGATCATCCATATGACTTGCTATGGCTAGTAAAAGGGTAGCATCTGATTCAAGTAGAGCTTTGAAATGTGCTTATGAATTTGGATATTCCCACCTCAGCTTGTATCACTGCCCTTAGAGAAGCATGTCTACCCTGAGTAGCCTGAGTTCACAGGAAAAGGATAAGACACCTAAAATAACACTGTACAGTAATTACAAAAATAAATTATTTAAAACATTACAAAATAAAGAGTACACACACACATATTTTTTGAAGATAAGCTACACATAGAATAAAACAACACTTGTCAAACTAGAAGAAGAGGAGCTACCCCCACTGACCAAGTTGTGAAATATAAATGTACACTGTTTTATGACACTGAGATTTTAAAATTATTTTCTAATGCAGTTGACTAATATACATTATATATTCTACTGATGACAGCTATCTAATTTATTATTCCTTTAAAAAGTACATCTGCATTTTATAATAACTTTGTGGTGATCATAAGAATAGCTAAAGAAAGTCATTGAGCAATTTCTGTATAGCAAGTAATATTCTAAGTGCTTCAGGTTGGTTCTACAATTTATTATTTTCAATTATGTATTATATATATTATAAATATATATTCCTGAGGCTGCCAATGCAAATCTTCACAAATATAAATCTATTTGTTAAAAAAGCAAGTACAAATCTGCAATCATAGCACTTGCCTGACAGTTATTCCTTCAAACATATAATATTAAAATAGAAAATGAAGGTATCCCTGGGTGGCGCAGCAGTTTGGCGCTTGCCTTTGGCCCAGGGCGCGATCCTGGAGACCTGGGATCGAGTCCCACGTCGGGCTCCCGGTGCATGGAGCCTGCTTCTCCCTCTGCCTGTGTCTCTGCCTCTCTCTCTCTCTCTGTGACTATCATAACTAAATTAAAAAAAAATAGAAAATGAAATGAAAATTTCAAATCCCCTCTTGAATCCGCCAATCTTAAAATGTGTATACACGCGTGCACACACACACACACACACACACATACACGGCATCTCTAAAGCCTGCCTAAAGCAGTAACACTTATCGGAATGCAAATAATCACTAAAGGAGATATTGAAGAAGTTCTTGATTTTAATTATCTCTGCTGGAAATTGTTTCAAACTTTTATAGAATAACTTGATTTGGCAAAAATTGGGTGAATATGGAGATTCAATGAATAATGAAATTTTTCCAAAGCAAGAGGTGGGAAACACATGCTTATTCCTTCTTTTATTCTATATCACAGAAACTAAAAACATATATGTTTGAGAGAAAAAGGAATATTATGTAAGTAGATATGACTTAATGCCATATCTCTTCTGAACACATGCTGTGGCAAATTCCCATGTCATCTTTTTTTAACATGTTCAAATATTTATATTTTGCTTTCCATTTTGACGAAGGTAATTTATGATATTCCATAAGAATATATATGGCTGTTATGCTAAGCCAAATAGGCCGATCAGAGAAAGACAATCATCATATAATCTCATTCATATGTGGAATTTAAGAAACAAAACAGGGGATCATAGGGGAAGAGAGGGAAAAATAAAACAAGACAAAATCAGAGAGGGAAACAAACCATAAGACTGTTAACCATAGGAAACAAACTGTAGGTTGCTGGAGGGGTGGTGGATGGGGATGGGGTAGCTGGGTGTTAGGTATTAAACAGGGCATGTGATGGAATGAGCACTGGGTATTACATAAGACTGGCGAATTACTCCTCTCTCCAAAACTAATAATACATTATCTGTTAACTAATTGAGTATAAATAAAAAAGAGTATAAGATGGTCATAACCAAAACAAAAAAAATCAACTAAATTTGACATTCTGTAGAATAATAAATGTCAATGCAGGAAATATTAAATAATACTAGAATTTTTTTAATTAATTTTTTTTATTTATGATAGTCCCAGAGAGAGAGAGAGACAGAGAGAAAGAGAGAGACGCAGAGACATAGGCAGAGGGAGAAGCAGGCTCCATGCACCGGGAGCCCGACATGGGATTCGATCCCGGGTCTCCAGGATTGCGCCCTGGGCCAAAGGCAGGTGCCAAACCGCACCGCTGCGCCACCCAGGGATCCTAGAATTTTTTTAAATGTCTTCATATTGTAGTTTGAAAACATACATGAATGCCAAAGAGAAATCCTCAGGATGATTTGTTGCACCACTTAGTTGCCTCCTGTGCATGGTAAAATTACTGAGTTTCTTTAATAGTAGCTTCCCCTGAGATAGTAAGGTTAAGATCAATCCATTCCCCAAGTTCAATTCAATCCCGATGTTTGTATTCAGAAAAATACATTAAAAAAAAAGTCAATAGTACTTTGGTAGGCCGAATAGTGCACACCCCCTGTCAAAAGATAGGAACCTCTTACTCTCTGGAACCTGTGACTATATTATGTCACATGGCACAAGGGATTAAGGTTGAAGATAAAATTAAGGTTGCTAATCAATTAGCTTTAAAATAGGGCGACTATGCTGGATTACCCGGATGGGTTCAGTGTGTTCACAAGGGTTCTCCAAAGATGGAAGAGCGAGGCAGGACAGTCGGTATCGGAAGACTGCAATGTGAGAAAGAATTAACTGGCCACCACTGTTGGCTTTCATGATGGGACTAGCCCATGACCCATAGAATTCAGCTGGCTCTGGACGCTGGAAAAGGCCAGAAAGGGCATGCTACCGTGGAGCCTCCAAAACTACATGCAGCTCTGTGCACATCTTGGTTTTAGCCACGTGAGACTCATGTGGGGCCTCTGCCCTCTGGAAATGTAAAGGAATACATTTGTGTTGTTTTAAACCACAGGTGGCGGTGATTTCTTGTAGCAGCAATAGAAAATTAATACAGTATTGATCAAATGGAGGTATCTCCCCAAGCACAGTATGATTCAGAGAGTTGCTTGTGCTTGAGTAGAACAACAGGCATGGAGAAATCTCTGTGGCACCATCTTCCTGACAACAAATTTTTAAAGCAGCCCAGAGTCTGACAAAATGGGAACGTCTTGCCAAATCATTGGAATCATTCTCTTCCTTAGAAAGATGCAGTGGCTTTTAACATCAAAGATCAGGGGCATTTTAGCATTGTAAGTAGATTAAAGTTTTTCTCTTAGGAGAGTAACACTAGGGAACTTACCATATCGATCAAATTCTAAGAGCTTGGATTGTTGATTTTTATAGAACATTCTCAGATAATCCAGATGGCACGAAATATAGGAGCTCAAAACTGGACATATCATTTCAAGTTCTTTTGTTTTTGTTTTTGTCTTTAAAGAGAACATAATAGTGATAATACCTTACACTTCCAGCTTTTCTAAGATTCTGTTGTTGTTCCAATAACCCTAAATTCCACATGAGTTATTGGAGTTCACTGACTGGATACAGACATATTTGTATGCATATGTGACTGTGTATGCCTAAGTGTGTTTGTGGGTGGGAGTAGAGACACAGACAGGATGGCTACTGCTAAAAGTAATAAATAATAGAATGGAAAGCAGTTTCCCAGTGACTAAGAGGTGGAATAAGTACTTCCAGAGATGGAGTCTTAACGTGAAGAAGGAGAATAGAAGAGGCTGCAGGTATGGGAGATAATTTCAACCCTGGTTGGGCCAAATCCCACAGGAACAGTGATAGGACCCCTGGATAACATTTAGGAGACCAAGGCCATAGAGCTCATCATTATTTTTTGTCTTGATCTCTGGAAAAAAAAATTAACAAGCCATTAATGGCTTTCATGATAGAGAGGGGGCATGACCCATAGAATTCAGGAATCTTCCAGAAGGTAGCCTCACTGAGGACCTTCAGTGAAATAACCCAGCTGCAAATAGAATCAATACTGGCTACATAATGTGCAAAGCCTAGTTCCAAAGAAAATAGTTTTTGCTGTTGTAAGAAATTACCACAACCTATGGTGTAAAATAATAATCTCTGTTCAAAAATCACGAAGAATTTGAAGACAGTAGGAGCAGTCCACTAAAACAAGTGTGAGGCTCTTCTGAGCATTGGGCCCTTTGGACGGTCATACCCATGAAGGTCGCACCCCCATGAAGCTGTAGACGGATCTGAGACTGATTAAACTTGGAATAGTTGCCTCTCCTACCTCTATTATGTTCCTTTCCTTCCCCTGTGGGGCCCGGGGGAGAGTCCATGGGTTCCTACCCACGACACTGGAGGGAAGATACTGAGAATGGAGAGGTGTCTGCTTCATTTCCAAAGGGCGCCATTGTAGTGTGAAGTGGCTGTAACCACAGCTGATTCTCCAGTAGGAGAGCCCCAGCCAGATGCAGGGATGTGCTGAGCCCCAGAGGGAAAGGATCAATAATGAGCCTGCAGCAGCTAGAGGACGAATTGCCCATCCCAGCCTTTCCATGACCTTATATGCCAGCACACTCTCACAGCTATCAACACTGAAGACAGAAGAGAGGTGATCGCCCCCAGCTGACCTTCTCACCCCACCATAAAATAATGCCTAAGGATGTTTTCCCATAGGAAGAGGGAAAGAGGAGTGAGTGGGTGGGTGTGGGTGTGGGAGGATGAATTTCATTGAGGGTTTGCTGAACACAAATTAATTTTAAGCCAGAATTCTGCATATAGTTAGACCTGGAGACACTGAGTTTTTGGCTACTATAAAACATGGGTGTGAAATCAATTTGGTCAAAGAAAATGAAAGTTGCATGTTTGTATACATGAAACTTAAAAACCATAAAATGTAGATGTTCGTGTTGTTGAAAACATAAAATAATCATAATCACTCTAATATATTTATGAATTAAGTAAATATTATATTTTTAGCTCTCATTATTTGCTAAAATAAAATATCAAAGAGTCATCATGTTTGAAAAGAGAAAAACTGAGTAAAATATTTTTCTTTCATATTTTAGGAACAATAGATTATACTTGCATATGGACGTACCATTTACTATATATTTTAAGAATATTTTTAACTTCTTTGTTGTGCTGCCTAATGAAGGCTTGTGCAATCTAAATGGATTGTCAGAAAGTCCTCAGACAACAGAAAGTAAGATGATGGGTAAAATTCAACAAATATCCTCCTCGAATCAATGCTTATAATTTCAGGCAAGTACAGGACCAAAGGAAACTAAAAGTAACGTTGTACGAAGGTTTGATGCTTTATCTGCAAAAGAGAGATCTCCCAGAAATCAAAGTATAAGATCTTTGCAGCTGCCTAGGGAAGGGCAAATAGGCACTGAGTTCATTCCAAGTGGGACGAACTGAACGCCAGAGTTCCACATACAGATGGGACCCTTGAGAAGTCATTGCGAAGGTAAATAGAACAGAGGCCTAATAAAAAAGAGGGTGCCAAAAAGTGGGGGTCTCTTCTTTTCCGTGCTTCAGAACTCAAAATCACTCACAGAGGCTTCTACAGAAATATATGCCCCCAGAAGGACCCGGTGTCCCCGAGGTGAAAACTTTCACATTAAAGGATATTGATGCAGGATTTCTAGATTGATAGTGAAGAACCCAGCAGACCTTCTCCCCAGCAAAACAGTGATTTATTATTTATTTATATAAAATATACTGATTTAACTTTCTGGCAATTGACCTCAGGAGAAACATTATTTAAAAAAAAAAAATCTATTAAGTCTTGGTCAGTAAGTCTGTCAGCCACAACCTAGTCCCTGTCCACTTGTGCATTTTATCCAATCTGAACTCCACATGCTGTAATCTGGGTGGTTCCGTCAGCTGGGAATCTGCCTTCGGCTCAGGCCATGATCCTGGGGGTCCTAGGATCGAGTCCCACACCAGGCTCCCCTGCTTCTCCCTCTGCCTTCCCACCTGTACTTGTGCTCATGCCATGCTCACTTGTTCTCTATCTCTTCCCACCTGTACCTGTGCTCATGCTCACTTGTTCTCTCTCCCTCTCTCTTTCATAAATAAATAATACATTTTTTAAAAAATATTCTCTCAGGGGCACCTGGGTGGCTCAGTGTTTGAGCATCTGTCTTTGGCTCAGGGCGTGACCCCAAGGGCCTGGGATCAAGTCCTGCATCGGGCTCCCCACAGGGAGTGTGCTTCTCCCTCTGCCTGTGTCTCTCCCCCTCTGTGTCTCTCATGAATGAATAAATAAATAAATAAATAAATAAATAAATAAATAAATAATAAAATCTTTAAAAAATTAATAAACACATCTAAAAATTTTCTGCAGACCCTCATGCATTGCTGATAGAAATGGAAAATTTAAAAAGAAAATAAAAAAAAGTTCTAGTCTCGTTTCCAGCAAGAGACTAGAGCTACCCTACGAGTGACAGACAGCTGGCCCCTCTTACCCCCTCTCAGGCCATAGCTCTGCTCCAGTCCCTGTGGTAGAAAATCTATCCTGAGTGGGTGGGGCTAAAAGCCAAAAGCTCTCTTTCCCACTCAGGCTGTATTAGCAGAGGAGAAGCTCCGACTCCAAGCCAGAAGGGCAAGAGTCCTGGAGCGCTGACTGTCCCTACCCCAGCTCCCTTGTAGGGAGCAGTTCTCACACTGGGAAGGGCAGTCTGATGAGGTGAGGGTCCTCTTCGCCCTCCTAATAGTGCCTAGACATTGAGCATGGGTATCTCTCCAGAAGTGGGTCAGCAGGATGAAGAGATCACAACTGGGCCAGAGGTGACTTTGGAGCACAGTCTGAAGAACGCTGTGGCTACGGACATTGTCGAGAACCAGGAGAGCTGAAGAACAAGTATGAGGTAGCCTCCGAACACTAGGGGCAGCAAGTGCGAGGATAGGGCAGCCAAGCCCATCAGAGAGAACCTGGACAGGCAAGGGAAACAGCGCTGGGTGGGATCAAAGGGGCCCCCGCCTCTGGGGTTTGGGAAAACTGTGCATGGTGTAGGCTGTCCCCATAAGCAAGCAGTAAGCAGCAAGCAGAGTAGGACAGCAGGTGCACCAGAAAGCACTTCCCGGGCACAGACCCCAGGGACCTTGAGCAGAACCACTAAGAAAACAATCTCTGAACAATACATGTCTCTGAATCCAAGAATAGCTCTTAGAAAGCCAGACTTAAAATTGCACATATCCCGGGCAGGGAGATGGTGCACGCTCAGGGTTTCACCAAAGGAGCGATCGGAGAGCGAATGTCCAAGCTCGAGGTCACTATCTGAACATGAAGCAAAAACGTCAACTCCCTGGACAGAGGTGGTGGCCTCTAAGCCACTCAACCAACCAAAGGAAAAGAATAAAAATCTTAACAGGCCAAAGCTTTGACCGACAGGGAGTGTATGCTAACCCAGTGGTGACGCCCCAAGCAGCCCCTTTAAAAGATAAGAACAAGAAAAAAAATAAAATAAAATAAAAAATCTAAACAGGGAGATCAGAGGCAGCCCTCAGCAAGGGGAATGGACTTCCCAGAGATAGTTCGACCAAGTCATTGAAAATAACTAATTAAACTATTAAAAAGCAACAACAACATTGAACAAAGATGTTGGCTACCAGAAGTTGACTTGGGAAATAAGTGGGCGCCCTGCCAGAGACCACACAGCGAGCGGGGTGTTCCTGCGTGACCTGGGGGAGGCAGGGCAGCCTCGCTGCCACCATCCCAGCCCCACTCCACTCACAGCCCTTTACTACCCTCAGCAAAAGAGTCTATTTCCACCAAAATGATGAGGGCACAATTGGCTGGACACGCATAGTAGGTGACTTCAGTTTACTGACCAGCCTCCCATCCGAAGAAAAAGCATCAGGCCCAAAATGGCCTGAAGACAACTTCCGAGAAGAAATGTTGGAGGAAAAATCATTCTCAGCCTCTAAGAATCCAAGCTTGAGGGAAAAATAAAAATGCTGAATAAACAAGAGCAGGGAACCCAACACGATCAGACCTTTGGCGAAGGGTCTTTATTTTTTTACATGGTCCCTTTCAGAAAGTAGGCGCCGATCCTCCCGTGATGCATCAGAAGGATTGATGAGGCCAGAAATGGATAAAATTGGCAGTGAATCTAAACAAGTGTCAATAATACCTAATAAATCTGATACTGGAGGTTCGGGGGGAAGATGGAAACAAGACGCAGGACTCAATGCCATGTTAGCAGAAAGATGGCCCCAAAGACATGAAATATAAATAATATTTCTCACACAGAGAGCAGAGATTCATTCTTGTGGGGTCGGTTCAGTCAAATGTACATGTTAACCTTTTAAGTATGAAACTGAACATTTAAAATGGAACGTGCAGTTTCATACTAGTAAAGAGTAAAAGGAAAATGGAAAATGGAAATCCAGACAAAACTTAATCACCATAAGAAAGAAAATTCGACTCTGTAATCACAGAACTAACTGTATGAAATGCAGGTTTTATGCACCTGTAGCAGCATGAGTCATGGGACGTTTGGAAGGTCAACGGTGCCTCCATGGCCTGATTATTTGAATCATGCATCATCGGTCTATGCCCAGGCTTGTGAAAATAAAGCCAAAAGGACCTGAATTAGCAATAAATTATGTATCAGAACCAACTTAATTTTGTTTGCTGCAGACACAGAATACCTATGGCTTCAGTCAAGCGTTTCTTGAAGCTGGTTTTCCATTTCACTTTAGGGAAAGTTACACGTTGATTTTGACTCTTTGGAAGATGAATCGCAATTAGTATTTGATGACTCACTGACCCCCCCCCCCCCGCAAATAATTCATTACGCAGACGGTACAGTGAAACTTAAGGTATAATTCAGTTCATACCGTTCCAATTTGCCACATCCTATTTAAAACCGTGACCCACTTAAAGATGATTGAGAAATGTCTAACAGAGCCATTCACTTTCCTTATTTACTCTCGGAAGAATTGAGAATGACACAGAAAAAAAAAAAAAAAGCATGCACAATTTTTCAATGGCCCTAAAAATTTCCATTGAAAATCACGAAGCCTAATCACCAGAAATTCCTTTTCTGAATGTGACCGGAATCGATAGAGCATTTCCCTCAGATGCTGGTGGATGCTAACTGCCGTGGTGATTGCGATGCTCTGATTGTACTAAGCTGTTTTGGACCTCACAGACTTTATCAGATCTCCCCACAAGCTACATATTTTATAATCAAGAAACAAAATATCTTGACCCATATTATCCATATAACAACCCCGTGCTTTCTAGGTTATGTTCTAATTACCCAGATTTTTTAAATTGAAACTTTGCTCACAGTATTTTATCTTTGGCTATTAAGCAGAGCTATAATACGGGGGGGGGATCTATTTTGAGAATTTTGAGAATTCGTTTTTTTGTTTTCCCTATATAATACGGTCATATTTCTATGTGGGTTTTTTTCCCCATATATAGCGGGACTTTTTTGGTATTTCTTCATTAACTTTTAAAATTCCCTTGCATGTACACTGCTAGTATGTTCAATGTAGTGACACTAGGAGGCTGACCAACAAAAAAGAAACAAAAGGAAAACCAGGATTGTTCTGGCTTAATTTCCAGCTACAGAAAAGAAGAATGACAGTTCCAAAGGCTTCTAGTAGGTCCTTACAGGCCCAGTGTGACATTTGGATAGGCTTGCCCACCAAATCTGCCTCGGGACCCAAAGGCACGTTCATACTCTTGCTCTCCTGGCCCGGGTTGCAGAAGACAGACTTATTAATCCAGAGCCACGATTGCCATTTTATGACCTGCTCCTGGACTCTGATTTGGGATAGGTCACGAGGGGACACGCACTGGCAAAAGCAAGGCGTAGCCTCCTGTTCACCAGCGGCGGAAACTACCTGGAGCACAGCGCGGGCTCACTTCATTAGGAGGGAAAGTGAGCTCCTGCAAGTCTGACCTCACGTGGCTTCCGCAGAAAGGAGGCTTCTTGCCAAGCAAGAGAAGAACGAGGGAGAAAGGCAGGTGCAGAGGGTCTGACCGCCCTGCCGACATTCCCAGCCTGTGGACTTTTATCCACAGTGTCACCTCCTGGTGACCACGAGCTCCTGTACCACCATGTGTCATGTCCAGGCTCCAGTAACAACAGGGTCGAAGGACAGGGCCTTGGGGCTTTCTACTGGCATGTGATGAATTAGCAAAAATGTAAAGGCTTAAAAATTATTTAGTATTACCATTATATTATAATTGTTATAAAAATAATGGCTTATTCCTCAAGATCCTGCAATCCATGTTAAGCTCACCTGAAAAGATCTGCTGTCCTTGAAAACTGGAGGCGGGTCAGCTGGAGACTTGCCTGGACGATACTTTCTTCCTCTCTCTCTATCTCTGTCTCTGTCTCTGTCTCTCTCCCCTCCCCGCCCCGCCCCTGCCATCCACGGGATCCAACCACTTTATCTCTTCCTCCTGGTAGAAGAGACCTTCATGTAGTCATTGAGGTCTTCTAAGAGCACAAGTGCAGGTCTTCTAAGGCTTTCAGCCTGCTCTCAGTTCTGGCACTTTCTACTCCAAAAAGCAACTCCAAGCCCATCTCCGATTCCAAAGAAGGAGATTCTGCAAGAATCTAACACCCCTGAAAGCAGAGTTCGTGAGAAGCTATCATTCAACGTGTAATCATGGTCTATGCCATCTGGCCCCTAACTATTTCTATTTCTTCTATCCCCCCACTCCCCGCCCCCAACAACCACATGCCCCATTCCACCACCCAATCCTGAGCAGGTTTGAGAACTGGGATTTCATCACGTCCACTTGGCCATAAGGATCGTCAGCTGTTGGAGAACTCCATCTGAAGTCCTTTAAACTAAGGAGACAAGGTAACTCACACCCACGCACCTATGCAGCGTGCAACATTGACACTAGGGCAAGAAGACCAAGACACTTCCCCACAGGGAGAGAAGAAGGGACACAGAGTAGGGATCTAGCGCTCATAATTCTGAAATCCAATCGATCAACATTGCCAGTTGCTTGATTAGGGCCCAACCCCACCCCAGGTGTCTTGAACACTCTGAGTCATCTCTCTTTTTTCATTAAAAAACTTCCACTTTTTCAACTTGTTTCTTGCCTGAGAAATGTGGGGACATTGAAGCCTCTTTAATTTGGGATTTTTTTTAATTTCTATTTTTTTCCCTTAAACTTACATAATATTACTTTACAAGATTATGCATTGTTTAGGTCTCAATTAATAATTCACTCCAGAGATGCCTGGGTGGCTCAGCAGCTGAGCATCTACCTTTGGTTAAGGGCGTGACCCCCACATGGGGCTCCCTGCAAGGAGCCTGCTTCTCCCTCTGCCTGTGTCTCTGCCTCTCTCTCTGTCTCTCATGAATAAATAAATAAAATATTTAAAAATAATAATAAATTCACCGCATTACACAAAAGCAACACCTTTCTCTTTCCAAGTCATGCACCTCCTGAGAATCAAGGTGCTGTGGTACAGGGCCATCAAGATTCTCAGGTAACTATTATCTCTCAGGGTGTGTCCAGGATGGGCACCTTTAAGAATTTTATGAGTCATTTTTTCTTATTGAGAGTGTCTATGAAGCATCCAGTTGGCATTTTCTGATTGACAACAAAGACCCTAAGAACCATGCCTTGACTTGAAGCTACCTCCAATGGCAGGGCCCTGGATTCAATAATGGCATTTCTTACTTCAAGACTCTTTTGTCAAGACAGACTGTGGGTGAGAAACAGTTTATTTTTGAACCCAGTAGGCCCTGGTTTCTTCATGTTTCCTCTAAATTATGCCTTAAAAATGAATGTTTCCTTCTTGGGCTCATCTCACTCCTTTAGTATTTAATTTTGGGTAGTGAAAAGAAGCCAGTTGGTACTTCCAACATTCTGTCTGGAAACTGTATAGTCACATCCACTGGTTCAACCTGAGGACTTTCTGTCTTCAACATTAATGCAGGCACCAGTTTTACTGATTATTCTGCACTTAGCTCAGGTCCACTTAATTAAGGTCTGCAATGGCAATTTTCTCACTGTCTTTTCAGAATTCATTAGCTGTTTCCATGAGGCTTTTCAGACCCCTGCTCGCTGCCCAGTTTCAAAACCAACGTCACATAATGTCAGGTTTCTGTTGCAGAAGCATCTCCCTTCCAGGGACCGATTTTTCTACTGTGATGATCTCTTACAGAGAAGCACACCATACCAGCATTTGGTGACTTAAAATAACAACCATTTTATGATTTTTCACAATTAGGTAATACTGGAAGGGCTCCTGGGCAGCTATTCTTCTTGTCTTGCCAGTGGTCACTGGAGTGGCTGCATTGCTCTTGCCAGTTGCAGGGATTAGGCTCTCTTGCCACGCAATCTCGCGTCCTCTCCTTTTCCACGTGAGTCCTCTGATTGCTTTCTCCATGGGGATTCTTCATCAGAGTTGGAGGACCTCTTACCGGTGGTTTGATTTCCCTCAAGCAGAAAAACAGAAGCTGACAGGAATTTTTATGGCTCAAGCCATGAGCTGGCACTATATTATTTTTATCTCATTAATACAAGCCCTGGGGTCAGCCCACATCCAGGCAGAAGGAACTAAACGAGTCACAAATATCAGGACATATGGTCAATATAGGTGAAAATCGCAGGCAACATCTAATCAGAGGCAAACCCTACTGTTCACCAGTACTGGGAACCCTAAACATCACACACCACTGCCACATTATGTCGAGAAGGAATGCAATCCACCAAAACTCAAGTAACAATAGTTAAACGAAAAGTTTACCTTATGTAACAGGAAAGGGCCAGGGGAAGATAGTATAGGCTTGGGTAGAGCCTCGGTGATAATCCCTGGACCCGGTTTCTTTGTCTGTCCATTTGGTGATTCTCAGCAAGTTGACTTTCATCTTCACTCCCGCCACCTAATGATTGCCGTAAGGCTGATTTATCTTCGTGTATCAAGCCTTTATTCCAGCTGGAAAAGCTGTAAATGGGACAAAATGGTTCTGTGAGCCACGTTGTTTTCTTCAGAAAAGCAAAACCAGGAGACTTCTACTTACTTTTCACTGAGCAGTTGTATCATATGGCTACTCCCAGCAGTTCGGTAGATCACGCAGGCTGGGAAGATATTGATCATTTTCTGTCAAAAGTAAAAAATAAAAACAACAACAACAACAACGTCTGTGATGAATAAACTGTTTGGTATACAAAACCTGTAACTTAAGGGAAAGAAATTTCCAAGGAGTGCCTGTTGGCTGCTCATTCTTCAGTTCCTTCTGTGAAAGTATGTAAAATAATTATAATACTGGGGGGGGGGGATAATCAGCGTGCAAAGAGAGGCAGAAGGGGATACAGCTCTGATAACAAATGCTCAGTCTATACCCTCTTATCTAAATTGCCTGAGTTCTCAGTAATCTGAGGTCTTACAATGTTGGAAAAATCAACTACGCTGTAGTCCAAATAACGGGAGAAACAACTTCCATTTAGTGCCCTTAGCAAGAACCTCCCATTAAATGTTCTCAGAGAGGTAATGTGAGATAGCTCAAGAGCAAAGATCAGATAAAATGTGCTACATTTACACCAGGAGCAACCTATCAGCTCTCACCCAAATGGGTTGCGTTTTTCTGTCCAGGTTCATGGCCATCCCAATAGAGACTATTATTTCTCAACCGCCTTGTGGCCAAGTGTGCCGTGTGACCAAGTTCTTAGTAAAGGGAAATAAGTAGAAGCAACATGAGCAACATCAAATGCATCTTAAGTACGATTGCCTGTGACTTTCTCTTTCTTTTACCTTGCTCCCAAACGGAGATGGTGATCAACCCACAATATCCATAGCTCTGCGTTGTAGACGGTAGAGCCAGTTTGTTGGGCTTCTAGACTACTTTGTGGAACACCAACTCCTTGGACTCATAATGCGGATGGAGGATGCGCTTGTCTTGTGTGTAGTCACAGAAACGGTGAGGCTTATTAGCTGTAGCAACTTAGCCTTTACTCTAGGCAATAAAGAATTGGTATATTCTAGAGGCTTGCTGCCTGACATAAATGCAAAAAAAAAAAAAAATGTGGACTTGACACCGCAGTCCGGGTGAAGGTACACTATTTATTCACAATGTCACCTCTGGTAACTGAGGGAGCTGAATACTTGCCTAAAGAGACTACGGCTCTCAGAGAAGCTGCTGGAATGAGGCAGAGTATTACCATGTGTTAGCTGTTTATTGCCGCATTTAGCTGGCTTATTTCAAGAATTAATGACCTCAAGCAAGAACTAGACAATTTTCAAGCAGAGAATGAAGAGAATAGAAAGAGTTCGGAAATGTGGGATCTAATAGGGTTGGGAAAACCAATTGCTTTAGCGTCCCAACAGTAGGAGAGGGCCCTGCTGCTCAAGGCCTTTCTGAACGGTGCCCACGAAGAATTCTCAGCCCAGCAAATGAATCTATAGATGATCGGTGCCCATGATCAGATTAAGGGTGTTGCTTCCCAAGGGAGCTTATTGTTTCATATGGTTTCACGTTTTCAAATGAGAGTGCATGATGCTCGCTGAACCTGGAAGCCCCTCACGTGAACAGGTTTAATACTTATTTCCAGAAAATAGCCTTAGATGTCATTTCAAGCACATGGAAATAGCTGGAAGCAATTAGACCAGAAGCTTACTGAGCTTTTTAAGGAATTGTTTTACCAAGAAAATCATGTTTTGTCTTCAAAAAAAAAAAAAAAATCTCTAGCGCCCAAATCAGTAGGAGCAGAAGCAGGCTCTAAAAACCACTGTGCTCCTGAGAAAAGCAATCTCTTTAATATCCATGCAGATGTGGCCAGGGAGGAGATACAACAAGAACACATTTTTCAGAGGAAAAACCAAGGGCCCCAAAGGACAGAGCACAGGAAATTCTCTCCAATAAGCAGAAATGAGTTCTGAGAAAGAAATTTACTCCACTCATAGGACAGGGAGTCCCTGCAGTTCTTACCTAACAAAATATTATTGCTCTGGCTAGTGACTGCCTAGCCATTCTTTCCTTTTCCAAATGGAAGATTTTATTATAATAATGACATATATTTTTTTTTTACTTCAAGTAAGCCATACAGTTGTTATGAGTGATAGGTATTTGATGAGAGGACTGTACTCGAATATCTCAGTATCTCATGAAGGGTGTGATGTCTTCTAACATTTCAGTGAAGGATGTGCACGGATACTTGCATGGCAGGTTGTGACAGAGACTGTTACCTATTCCTCTTTTTCCTACTAACTACCCCTCACCTAGGGTTTTAGCTGGCATGTGTCACCTAGGTATGAATATTTTACTAAATTCCAGCTAAAGGGATATGTGCAGATGCGAATTATCTTTCCCTCCCTCCAAAAAAGAAGTTGCTTGCTCGTCACATTCTCTTCCCCTTCTGTTGGATCTGTTGGATTGGATCTTTCACATACTTGAATAAATGACCCATCGTTCATGCTCCTTTTATAGTTTGATTAGCAATTTTCCCAAAGCTTGCCAGACTCTGTTCCCTCCTTATGAATCTGATTTGAGAAGTATGGTTATCCTGACTGAAGGAGTATGAAAGACGTAATAGGATATGAACTCTTTTTTAAAAACGGAAGAAAGAGGGGACGCTGGGTGGTGCAGTGATTGAGCGTCTGCCTTTCCGCTCAGGCCGTGATCTCCGAGGCCTGGGATCAAGTCCTGAGTGAGATTCCTTGCAGGGGAGCCTGTTTCTTCCTCTGCCTTGTGTCTCTGTGTCTCTCATGAATAAATAAGTAAAATCTCAGAGAGATTGAGAGAGAGATGAGAGAGAGAGAGAGAGAGAGAGAGATTGCTTCCATTTAGTTTTGATTCTATGTCTGGATGTTCCAGTTTTACAGCCTAACTACTCTGCGTGAGGAAGTTCATACCGCATGGAAAGATCACGCATTGCTGTTCTTTACAATAGTCCTTTTATTTTTTTTTTAAGATGTTATTTACTTATTCATGGGAGACACAGAGAGAGGCAGAAACACAGGCAGAGGGAGAAGCAGGCTCCCTGTGGGGAGCCAGATGCAGGACTTGATCCCAGGACCCCGGGAAAATGCCTTGAACCAAAGGCAGACTCAACCATTGAGCCACCCAAGCATCCCTCTTTTCTTTCTTTTTTTTCCCCCTCTTTTCAACAGTCCTAGTCAAGTTCTCAGAGGACAGTCTGTATTAATTGCCATTTATGCATATGAACAAAATTTCAGATAATTCAAGACCCTCACAAGGCATTGTTGGACTAAGAAAGAAAGGAGTTTGAAAGTTGTATGACCCTGAAGAACACAAATGCTTATTACTTTGGATTATCTCCTTTCCCTTGAATTTTAGGAGTAAGAAATAAGTGTCTATCTTTTTGGATCCATTTGCTTTTGAGATATTAAATGGAGTGTTAAGAGGGAGACTGAAGGTTTCATAGCCTGACTGTTGCTGACAAAGGCTTGAGAAACAGTTTTTGCCCATAATCTGTACCCCATGGTTTAAAATGATCATTGGATTAGTAGCAACTCTTCATTCACAAATTCATCCATTCACCAAGTATGTGTTGACACCTTGCTACATTCCACATAAATTCTTGCTGCTGTAGATGTAGATCACAAGTCAGATGTGATCTATGACCTTGTATTTGTCTCCTATTGCTGCTATAATAAATTACCTTAAACTCAGTGGCTTAAATAAACACAAATTTATTCTCTTATAATTCTGGCAGTTACAGTTCAAAAATCAAGAGGTTGATTGGCTAGATTCCTTCTGGAGGCTTAGACTGTAATCCACTTCCTTGCCTTTTGTATCTTTTAGAGGCTGCCTATATTCCTTACTCAAAATTATATCACCCAACCTCCAGTTCTGTTTGTTGCCACTTCTTTATTTTCCCCCTTTGATCTCCTGCCCCCGTCTTAAAGGATCCTGCGATTACATCAGGCCCACCTCAATAATCCAAGATGATCTACCTCCAGATCCCTCACTGAATAATATCTAAAGTCCCTTTTACGATATAAGTTATTCACAAAATTCAGGGTTTCAAACACAGAAATGTTTTGGAATCCATTATTTGAACTAGTCTCCATAGAATATACATTTTCTTTAGGAATGTTGAAGCCATTTTATTGGGAGTTAATGGGTTACAAAATTTACTTCATAACTGGCCTTTTATATTAATGCTGTTTTAGTCCATTTTCTTTCTGAAAAGACTCAATAAATATTTTTTTGGTTGGCTCTTCTGGATACAAACTTTACATAGGTAAGGTACTTGTCCATTCTCCATTCCTTCCTTTATTAAAATATTTATTTGATACAGCACATAGATCTTTTCTTCTTTCTTTCTTTCTTTCTTGCTTGCTTGCTTGCTTTCATTTAACTTATTTATTTTT
Source organism: Nyctereutes procyonoides (assembly GCF_905146905.1). Lineage (NCBI taxonomy): Eukaryota > Metazoa > Chordata > Mammalia > Carnivora > Canidae > Nyctereutes > Nyctereutes procyonoides. Next base: position 4,467,816 of record NW_026575046.1, read on the forward strand.
TTTAATTTTTTTAAGATTTTATTTATTTATTCATGAGAGACACAGAGAGAGGCAGAGATACAGGCAGAGGGAGAAGCAGGCTCTGTACAGGGAGCCTGATGTGGGACTCCATCCCGGGACTCCAGGATCATGCCCCGAACCAAAGGCAGACGCTCAACTGCTGAACCACCAGGTGTGACAAGTTTTACTTATTTATTCGAGATGGTGGGGGGGAGGGAGTGCACATGAAGATGGGGGAGGGACAAAAGGAGAGAAAGAAGCAGACTCCCCTCCAGATAGGGAGCCCCACACAGGGTTGGATCCCAGGACCTGGAGACCTTAGCCAAAGGCAGACACTTAACCAACTGAGCCACCCAGGTAGCCCTATAAATCTTTTCTTTATCTTCTTACATTATGCTCTCTTACTAGTCTCAAACATACTCAAATATTTTTTCTTAATTGCTATCACCTATGGATATTATTTTATCTTTTATTTACATCCTAAATCAGATTTTTTTTAGATTTAGTAGAATTATGAAAAAATGTTAGTTGTCAACATTGATGTTATCAATATTATTATTATTGATACATCAGTTAAACACACATAAAAGAGGAAAGAAATGATAAGACAGTTGACTATTCTTAATACAAACCTTTGGGGTTATAAGCAGGGGTAAAAGACCAGGTGTCCATTCCATGTAGGCAGTATAACGCTGTTGCATCTTAAGAGATGAGAGTCAAATTGTCTCAATTTATAATATATTACAAGTGGGACAGGGAGACTTTTCCAAAAGCGGAGCATTACATTTCTATTGTAATGCTCTTGTCTTAGTAAAAGCACTATGAACTAGAAATACTGTTATTTATATTCATTGAGTTTATGAGTTCAACGGCAGATTTTACATCTTTTTTTTTTTTTTTAATTTATTTATTTATGATAGTCACAGAGAGAGAGAGGCAGAGACAGAGGCAGAGGGAGAAGCAGGCTCCATGCACTGGGAGCCCGACGTGGGATTCGATCCCGGGTCTCCAGGATCGCGCCCTGGGCCAAAGGCAGGCGCCAAACCACTGCGCCACCCAGGGATCCCAGATTTTACATCTTTATTCTTCTTTTCAGGTGTATCCAGCATACCTCCTCTTAGAGTGTCATGGAAGCTTGAAATCTCCACATACACATTCATTATTTTTAGCAATGACCCCTGTTATGAGGAATGTGCTGAAATATTTAGCCCTCAGATATGATCATTATGTAAAGGGTTTTCATCATTCAAAATATGTAAAAAACATTGCAGCTATTTATAATAAAACAAATTTGATTCTGTGCAGAGTCCTACAATAAAGTCAAGGATTAATGTAAACGTTATTTTGTATTATCTAGCAGGGATATTTTTCTAGCAACAATTAACCTGAAACTGTCAAGTTCTGTTGAGTTGGTCTAAATTAGAAAATTGTAACTGGGCCAGCCCTAATTTTAATTTATATTCAATATGATATTGTAGGAGATATTTCAAACAATTTTAGTTGTATTTATGTGTGCTCATTATGGATAAAATCAACAATAATGTTAACTTTTTTTTAAAATATGCATATTGTGAATGCTGGAGAAATACAGAACTATCAGCCTAGAAAAGAAGCAAATTAAAGAAGGGAAAGAAGTTACATAAAAAAAAAAAAAAAGAGGAAAGGGAAAAAAAAAAGCAAAAAAAAATTTAAAAAAAAGAGGAAAGAAATGATAAGACAGTTGACTATTCTTAATACAAACTCGGACTCTTATGCATGTTTACATCAAATAAGCTGTTGTTAAACAGAGGAAGTGGTTTATAATTTTACTTCTATAATTCTATAAATTTACTTCTTTATCTGCCCTTTATAGTCCATCTACTTTTCCAAGTTAAGTACAATCACTTTTCACTAATCACATTACCATAGTTTACAGAACAGGTTTTCCCCTTATTACAGCAGGATACTTTATTATTAAATAAGAGGATGTTTTTTTCCCTAATTACCCATAAGAACCAGCTGTCTTTAGGAACAAACTCTTAATATATTATTTAAGTTTACTTAAATGAAATGCTACCATAATAGGGAGATAGGGAGGGGAAAATTAAGTAAAATATACCCCCTGGAAATTTAGGGAAGTGCAATTTCTCTGAAGTTTTCAGGAAAAAGTCTTACCCATATTTTAATTTGTTGTTGTTTTCTTACTCCTCCTCCCCTTCTCCTTTCTTCTCCTCCTCTTTCTCCTTTTCTTTCTTCTTCTCCCTCCTCATCCTCCTCTCCTTTTTAGCTAACATTGTTTAAAGTTTACTTGTATCACAATCTCATTCGGTAAAAAGGATGATATACTTTTTAAAATATAAATATTTTTCTTTCATTATGAATATAATGTAGCTATAATGTCATTTGATAAGAAGAACAAATATTCAATGAAAACAAATTCTATTAAAATATGAAATGCATTTTGTTATTTGGGGCATCCAACTGGTGTTTGAAAAATCTGTTACAATTTTTTTCTTTAATCATCTATGAAGATACAACAAAAAGATAGAAAGTGGCTTTTGTCTTTTAATTTATAAAGAAGAGAGGACAATATGCCAAGTTCTAGAAACTGGTTACTGCAAAAAGGAAGAGACAGGATTTAATCCAGTATCAGTGAAAAAGATTAATAAGAACATTCTTGGACTACATTCGATCTACTACATGCTCTGCGCTAAAGTAACTTCGATGGATCCTAAACAAATATGTTTCCAAAAATTTGAAGAAGACTCTGATATATTTGCATTCTCTATTCCTAAATCCTCAACTTGTTGGTGGTATTGGCCAGAAAGTAGGGAGATATCCATTATTTTGAGAAGAAATTTATTTGAGTCACCCACAGTTCAATTATATATATGCTCACCTATAAACCAATATCTTTCTAGATCAGACTGAAACTTGGAATTCATGATTCCTGTGACAGGAGGTTTCTTAACAATAGTTACTTTATTTATGGGAATTAATCTGTCTCCAAATATACAGGGAATAAGCACAGGATTAGTTCTATTAGAAGGAGAAGTTCAACAGGAAGTTTCATTAGTTTTTTTTTTTTAAGATTTATTTATTTATTTATTTGAGAGAGAGAGAGAACGTGCATGTGGGGGGGAGGGCCAAGAGGGAATGAGAATCCTCAAGTACACTCCCCGCTGAGTGTGGAACCTGAAGTGGGGCACCATCCCAGGACCCTGAGATTCTGACCTGAGCAGAAATCAAGAGCAAGCCACTTAACCTACTGAGCCACTCAGGTGCTCCTGCAATTTTACTAGTTTTAATAATTATGTTACTAGCATTTTAGTCACCATGTTAAACATCTTGTATGGATTTATCATTTTGACAATGTTCTAAACCTACGCTAATATTATTTCCATTATAGTGATGGATACCATAAACTACAAATATTTAAAGTCATTTGTTAAAATTAACAGAGCTGCTTACTTTTGTCACTGTCTTCACCTAAATGAGTCCAATTTCAATTCTTAATGCTTTTAGTTATCATGTGATACTATTTTCATATAACAGGCTTTTAAAATTTACCAACAATGTTAAATAAGCAATTAAATGTCATTTTATCTTTAACGTTTACAAAATTATTCTATCATTCTTAAAATAGTTTAAAAAATCTTTAGTGATGTAGTATTTTTCGTGTTTTTTGAGTATGTTGATGGATGCAAAAGCATACTTTGCACAATATAATGGGGCATTTGTTAAAATTATGATGTCTCTGTTAATTTTATATGTTAATAACAATCTAATTTTCCTTAATTTTAGAAAACTAATTTGATGAAAGTACTTAACTAAACAAATTAAATCTTAATTTTAGAGCATTAAAATTTTGGAAACTTCCAGAGCAAGCAACCAACTCAATCTGTAGATCTCTTTCTGCCATGCAATATTCACATCTGAAAAACAGACAGGCTTTGTTAACTTATTTGGAATAAATATTCTATGTGACAAATTTCCAAAGAGTATGTGCATTGAAGACATAAAATGAAGCAAAACATGTTCAATTCAATTTTTGATAGCCGGACATATGTGCATATGCTCCCTTACAGAAACAGTGTTTTTCAGAATGAGTGTTTATCAAAATGAGACAGTGGAGTAGCACCAAAAATATAACAACCCCATTTTCTTTGGTAGAAAATGATTCGCAAATTTATTGAGAACATTATATTAATAAGGAAGTAGCAAAGCACATACTCCTCCGGGCCCCCTGGTTCCTCGATACTGTCACCTCGGGGTGACCCCCTCCACCCTGAGTGAGGATATCACCGGAGAGAACCCCCCCCCTTCATTGACCATGAGAATTTCTACCCCCACACACCTCACCTCATTATTCTGGAGACTTTGGCTTTGTGCCTACTCCCCTCAGAAGGTCAAAGCCACAGCAATACTACAAAAAAACAAAATTCTTAGCACATCTCTGATAATTTATTATGAAACTGGGTGATATAAATGTTTGTCTTCCAGGAACATCCTTTAATAGGTCCAGCCTTTAGGTCTGTCTGTGGCTGAGTCTTGTCCAAAGCCCATTAGTGTCAGTGGTGAAAATTAACAGAGACTGCTCAAGGCGAACAGTAGGGAAGGATTTGAATGACTGGCTCTCCTCAAATCCTATGACGTGTCCTTGCATTACATAACCAGTGAGGCTTTGAATGCTCTTCAAGGTGAATCTGGAGCAGAGTGAACTGTTCCAATGCAATTTTAAGTTCAGTAAAACACAAGGAAATGATCTATGAAATGAAACTTCTCTGTCCCATCTATTTTTAATAAAAAATGTTAGAAATAAGTTATTCATGGTTTCTGTATTAAAGGCATTGTATTCTGTGCACACCATTGCATATATGTTATTCCTTCAATTCTCACAGTGTAGGTTTATAAATTAGACAATGAAACTCATTTAATTAAAAGCCCAAATTGGTTTTAACCCTAACTCCATAACTACCTGCTACGATCGCCTTCCTTACATTCCCAAACTGCTTTTCATTAGCAGCAGATTCAAGATAGACATAAATAACTCCAACGGGTATCCTTCAATTCAGAATAATGGGGACTGTGATATATATTACTTTCCTTAAACCTCCTTGCTCTGGCAAGTGCCTATGATTATTTTTTTCTGCTAAATTAATAGCAGAGTGAAGATGGATGTTTCTGAAGATGTTAATCTTCCATTTCAGTAGAGTGTGAACCTAATAAGAGAGTAGACCTCCTGTTCAGAATGGGTTTGTTTCAAAATGCATAATTGTAAACATTTAGATACAACAAGGGGCTGGATCTGGGAGCTGAGCAACAGACCAGAGGGAAGAAAGTAAGCCTTTCTAAAAAAATAATAATAATTTACAAATTGTAGATTAGCGTGTAAGGGATCATCTTTATAGGGAGAACATGGCTGAGTAGTTCGAGCACAGGCCCTGGTGCCAGCCTGGGTTCAAATCAAGATTCAGAATCTATTCAATAGTTTACTGGCCTGTTTCTTCCACGTCCTTCATCCATAAAGTGTGGATAATAAAATCACCTGGGACACCGGGGTGGCTCAGTGGTTGAGCATTTGCTTTCAGCTCAGGGTGTGACCCTGGGGTCCTGGGATTGAGTCCCACATCAGGCTCCCCACAGGGAACTTGCTTCTCCCTCTGCCTGTGTCTCTGCCTCTCTCTGTGTGTCTCTCGTGAATAAATAAATAAAATCTTTAAAAATATATTTAAAAAAATAAAGCGGTTGTCAGTAAACTTGCCTTTGATCGTCACAAAAGGTTTGTGACATGAGGTTCACTTGAACCCTGTTATGTTAATTTTCCAAACTGAGAAAGATGAAAATCCTTCAAGTATAGATTTTATCTCAATCTACTAAGTGATTTCCTCACGTTTCACCCTTTTTTTTTCTTTTTGTATTGGTGTTGTTACCCAGAACTTAAGTAGATCAGAGTTCTTTCTTCTCTGTCAACCCATATCACCCTTTTATTTCAAGTTTTGCTTCTAAATAAGGTGATGATTTAGTGGTCGTAAAATCTTCTGTATTCACCCTAAATGTTAACTTGCCTTCCTTCTTTCTTTCCTTCCTCTTTCCTTCTTTCCCTAGGGCCAACTCCAAACAGTTACCATCCAAGCAAGTCAAACTCAATGGTCCAAAATAAAAATCTATCACATTTCTTCACTAAATCTATTTATCATTTGGAGGTTTTCACTTTATTAAATAACACTGACAGCTACCTTATGCATCTTCATGTCTTCCAATATCCACTTACTTACCAATTTTATTCAACTGTACTTCCTAGATGATGTTGGATTCTGTATTTTACATTCACTCCAACCATCACAGTTCCATATCAGACAATTATTACCCCTAAACTGGACTGTGGTGATCTCATAATCTATGTGACTGCCCACTTCTAGTTTATTTACTACCCTGTACTCAAATGTAAACTAATTTTAATATAAATTTAAAATATATATGTATATATATATACATATATATATATATATCATGATTTATTACTTCTTCAGTTAAATCTCTTACTGGCTTCTCATTGTTCTTAGGAAAAGAAAGTTTACTTAACAGGTGGTTTTTGGACTCTGTCTATATGTGCAGCGTATCTCCTGAATCATCTCACTAACCCTTCTTACTCTGTGATTAGTCTAGATTTTGTTGAACTTTGGTATCCATAGAGTTAACACACAGACAAGCAGTATTCTGCATAAGAAACAGAATATCTAAAAAACACCAACACAGCAGGCTCATTGCCTCAACAACTGAAATTTGTCTAAGTTTGAATTTATAGCTATTTACCTCTTCCCTTTGGATCTGTTCATTCAAGTAGTCGTGGAATTATTGCTATTTTTTGTGACAATGAACCTTTCAAATACAGTTGTGATTTGTACTCTTCTCTCAATATTCTTGTATACACACACACACACACACACATATATATAAATATACATATACATATGTACATTTATACACACACACACTTATATGTATACTCAATTAAGATTTTGCTTTACGGGGTGGCCCGGGTGGCTCAGCGGTTTAGCGCTGCCTTCAGCCCAGGGCGTGATCCTGGAGACCTGGGATCAAGTCCCACATCGGGCTCCCTGCATGGAGCCTGCTTCTCCCTCTGCCTGTGTCTTTGCCTCTCTCTCTTTGCCTGTGTCCCTCATGAATAAATAAATAAAATCTTTAAAAAAAATATTTTGCTTTAGGTTGAGATACCAATTTTCTTTAATGTCCATACTTACTGATATCTATCTTAAAGACCCATAAAATGACTCCTCTTTAACTCCTAAGACCAATAAAAAGTTGCAAGTTCTATCCCAGTCTATCATTACTTCACTTTACTCATCCATTCAGTAAGTGTTCACTGAGTGTTTTCTGTGCTACAAGTTATAGGTGCTGGGGATTAGAGCAATAAGTGAGTCTAAATCCCTATTACCATTGACTATGCATTCAAATAGCAAGATATACAATGGATAAGCAAAAAGATAATATTTTTACAGATGTTCAATGAAGAAAATATAAGATTAATAAACATGTAAAATAATAATAAATAATTAAAATGGACTATCTGGGCATCTCCAAATAATTGACATATGAGGGAAAACCATACATTACACAAGCATCAACAAATATGCAACACGAGTCTCTTTTTTCTTTATCTCCTTCCACTTAAAATCTCTCCATACTACTCTTAGATTTAACCTATAAGTGATTATAATTCTTTCCATTTTTCCTTCTTAGGACATTTTTACTAATAATTCTGAAAAAAAATAACATCAATGACACTTTTCCTAGTTTAAGAATTTGCTATTCACTACTCATTTCTGGGGAACTGCCCTGAATACCTTTTAATTCATTTAGCTCTGCCATGAAGGAAATATTACTAAGAATTCTAAATAGCTTTTACTCCACATCAGTCAAGAATGATTCTTGAAAATAAAATATTATTTACATTTATCACTGAAAGATTATGATACACTATTACATTTGTTCTTCAAATAACTATCAGCACAATCCCTTATATCTCTTTTATCTACTTAAAATGTTTCAGACAAAAGAAGAAAAATACACCATTAGTATCTCTAGATACAACATCTAACATGCATATAGACATGGTCTATGTAATTATTGAAACAACAATTTCAAAAGCTACAGAACGTAGGAGTTAGTAAATAAATAAATAAATAAATAAATAACCAATCAGAAATCACAAATACAAGGAGAAAATTAACGTCTATATTACTCTCTGTGTTCCAAAAACATTCATAAAACTGTCCTATTTTAATTATTTTCTTTAGTGTTTTGTTACTCTCCACATGGGTACAAAAGACATTCTATTCAGTTTATCTTTCACAAAACACAAAGGGATTTTAGGTGTTAAATAATTCACATGAAGCCTGGAGCTCACAGCTGTATGATCAGGAGCTTTGCCAAAAACAGATATGGCCATTTTTGAAATCAGAAATCACTCTTATTGAGTTTTCTCTAGCAGAGAGAACTCACAACATTTAGAGAAGTTCCTGTGCCATCAATCAGTATATTAAAATATATTTTGCTTTTGGATGACCCCATCCTATTGCAGCAGGATTGGTGATAAGCAAAGATGAAAAATAGGAGAATCCAAACCTCTTAATTACATATAATAACCTTTTAGGGACTTTTCCTTTAGATGAACTACAAAGGCCTTTGCTTTTGATAAAGGAGACATTCTCAGCATCCTTGGCAGACTGCTTCCTCCTTTATTAACAGTATTCAATATTTCATAAAGACCAAGACTGATAAGAACCACATGTGCCCATTGGCTTTTGAAAAATCAAGATATCACTGGTGATATTTTCCAAAATGTAGTTTATGAAACGAGGTAAGTAAAATTAACACAAGGAAAATCAAGCTGAAAAAGTCTACAGAGATGTGTTGTATGAAAGCTAGACCGTGGTTTATAGTTAAGTTATTTAAACTGAGAAGGGATCTTCATGATTGGATTCATAAACAAGCTATGGGTATGGAGGTCAAAACAGACAGATGATAAATGAGATCATTTTGGCAGTTGGGATATTGAAACATTATTTCCAACACTAAGTTGTAATTATATCTGGCCATACTAAAAATTTCCAAAATAACCCAAATAAAAATAAATATTTCTATGGTGGAAGTATGTAAAATATAATTGTATTTTGTTAATGTGTCAAATTATATTTTTCTAAGAAATGAACACTTGTGTAACTAACTATATATTCAAAGAATATGTATAACAGAAAGAGATTAATTTAGTCATGCCATGATATCATAGAGAAATTATAAATAAAATTTCTAAACCTTGAATATGTCATATTCTACATTATTTATTTCTCACAAATATTATTTAAACAACACATTGGCAACTTAAATGCATTGTTTTCATGGACCAGTGAAAACAACAGCAATAACAAAGTCCAGGTCTAGAAAAATCAGGGGGAAAAGTCGCTGCCATAAAATAAATGGAACCCAGTATTTCTAAATTTTTACTTCCACATGCCTAAGGAGGTATTTTTTTTAAGTTTGTTTATTTATTTATTTTGTAATCTCTACACCCAACACCCAACATGGGTCTGGAACTCATGACTCAGAGAGTTAGTCGTGTCTTCTTCTGACTCAGCCACCCAGACACCCAAAACACTCTTGAAACAGTAGCAAGCTAATAAAAATTCATAAGCAAACTACTGGATTCCTGTTTTCATATCTGAAAAGCTAAACCTTGTTGTAGCCTCCAGTAGTCACTATATTAGGACCATGGAATCAGTTTTACCAGAATACTGACCTCCAGGTCAGTAAGAACTCACACAACACACAATATGATAAGTTTATCGGAGAGTTAAATGATTTCATAGGCTAATTATTTTTAAAATCATAAGGTATGAGGGAAAATGATTAATGAGCATAATCCAGAAATTAATTTTCCACTGCAAAGGGTTAAATATATTGGAACAAATATTCTACAAACTGTTCAATATATTATAAATTACATATCAAAGTGTGTATTTAGGGATACAGATGAATGTGCTTATGAACAGGATTTGAGTCGCATGTATTTTTTTCTGTTTGTCCTGTGATACCTGAATATATTTGATATTTCCCTGCCACAATGCAACTATTTAGACAATTGCTCTTATTACGTTAAATATCCTTCTCAAACAGTTATGTTAAATTTATTTATAAAATTGTTCTTGAATTGTCTTAAGAAGGTTAGCTAAAAGACATGTGCAACTCAGGTGACTTAAAGGCAAATAAATGTTGAGTAGTGATCGTGATTTATGAAAAAAATCTAAGTTTCCATAGAACTATAGTTTGTTTCTGTCCTTAAGAAACTCAATAGCTAATAGTCTTAGATTGTTAGGCTATTGATCACCACCGTACTGTGCCTTTTTTGTGCATCCTGTATTCTTAGTGTTTGTGATTGAATGAGCTATTGCTTTGAAAATAAAATGCTTAAGGTCAGGAAGATGGATTAAATATTAAATATCAAGTGATAATCTTCCCATAGAGCAAATTTACTCTACATACATAACAAATAATTTCAAACTTAATCCTATTCAAGTAGTTGTCGATTGAACTGTTGTTCATTTACACTAAACACATTATAAATTTGGATGAATAAATTATGTTATAAAAAAATGGCACACTGTGATATTAAAATAACATTATGGAATAAAATCATTGTCGTCTTAAAAGAAACAGAAGATTCCAAATCAGTTTATATAATAGGATCTGATTTTCCTATTAGGTGCACCAAAGAGAGATTGAGTGGTTATTTTCTGAGAAACACTAAAACGTATTTGCATAAATTTCATGAAGTAACAAACATTTGAAAAAAAAAATCTAAATCCATAAGATTATTCCAAAACAGAAGACAAATGTCAGAAAGAGTTCCTTAAGGTTTGAAGAATATATACATAATAGGGTAAAAAAAGTCCCAGGTCCAGGTAGAAGGAAAAATAAAACAGATAAAACGATGTCAAAACAAAAGGAATCACATCTCAACCAAGCCCCCCCCCCCATAGACTCAGGGTGACTAACTGCTGAACTGCAAGGGGCCAACTGTGGTCAGCCCATCGCTCTCTCCTGCTTGCAACACTCAGGGTCCTCACAAGCCAAAGCAGAACAGACCATTGCTGGGCCACCTAGGAGATGCTGAGTTCCTCCAAACTCATCAGTGCCTGGGACAGGAAAGCCTCGCAGCTTGCAGGTACACTACCAGAACAAGGCTCAGAGAAGCAAGATCTGCTCCAACAGCAAAGGAGGAGATAAACAAAATTTCATAAATAAATAAAGTCAGAAATTTCATAATTTCACAAATAAATAAATAAAATCAGAAAATCCGCCACCGTTGAACAGAGGAAATGAACCAATGAGCTGAAAAGAAAAGTCAGTGAACAGAATTGGTGTACTAAATGAATGAGTTAATTACAATAAATGTATTAAAAGTTAATTACAATGAAAAGAATTTTTGAGTGTTAGCTTTATTAAAAATACTCCTGAGTTCTTGGAATTTAAAAATGTCACCGTCTCTCTTAAAAAGAATGCAATTGATGGGTTGAAGAGCAGAACTGAGAGCTTTAAAGGAAAATAGTGAGTCAAAAGACAGAAATAGGAATTTTTCTTAAAAGACATGTTATCTTTCTTGACAACATATAAGAATATATATTAAAAAGAGAAAATAGTAAAGATCTAGAAATCTTTCCTTCTGCCTAGAAGTTTCATATGAAATAACAGAAGGAATTGAGCTAACATAATTTGTATGATCTGCTCATAAGGATTTGGCAATTTTTATTTCTTTTAATTGCATTTTGTGATGTTACAAGCAATTTTTGCAAGTGCAGTGTTTTTGTTTCGTTTTTCCATTCCAATTCTGTATCATAAAATTATCTTAAGTAGTGAATAACTAACTTCAGTTAACATTCATTTTTAATGCCATCATGTAGGTAAGTTGAGTTGTATGTATGACTAATTGTTGTGCTGTATTCATCGCTACACTGCACATCTGCAGCTTCACTGCAGCTCGCTCTTTGTCTGGCAGTATGTCTGTTTTACAATGAATTTAAGATACCTACAATTTTCATAAAAGCTAAACTGTTAGATAATACTATTTAGAATATAAAAATGGTGATGGTCAGGATAATAATGATACTAATAAGAATCAACAGAGGTTAAAAACCGTCATATCAACTCTGTGAAATAAGAAATGCTGGTGTTTATGAAAAGTCAACCAGGTCTGACACTGGGTGAAGGGGCTTAATGGCTCTCATTATATCAATCAATTTATCTAGGTCCCACGGGAAACTATTTTGCAATTTCTGCCGAACAAGTAGATTTGATTGTCTGACGTTCACATCATCTGGATTGCTAGATATTTCATTTGTGTAAATAAGTTTGCAATTTAATTCCCTTATTCAATTAAGACTCAGATTTTTTTTTTTTTTTTTTTTTTTTTTTTTTTTTTTTTTTTTTTTTTTTACTTTTCACCAGCCCACTTACTAACCTCAACACTGCAGAGCTATTCTGGCTTCAGAACTTCCCACGGCATGAGCAGAGATTCCCTTGAGATTGCATCACACTGCAGCTTTTCCCTCTGCTCTTCCTGCTTCTCCCCTCCAACAAGTGTTGATGTCAGAACTTCCTAAGAAACTCCTTGGATGTTTCATCTCTGTCTCAGAGTGGATTTTCCAGGAAAGTTGACCTGCAAAGTGTTCCAGAATGAACAAACAGTATATAGAAAGCAATAGAAGCATAAAAGCAAACTATTAGGTTTGACATAGTTGTAATTCTGAGGCAATCCTGCCCTTGTAATTAACACCCAGGTGTGCTACATCTAATACATCAGGAAAAAAAGTAAAGATACAGTCTTAGAGAAAAATGTGATTTTTGAGAGAGAGAGATCTTAAAAGTAAGTCTTAATGCCAAATGTGGAAAAAGCAATTACAAAACTTACATTTATAGGGATGCCTGGGTGGCTCAGCAGTTGAGTGTCTGTCTTTGGCTCAGGTCGTGATTCTGGGATCAAGTCCCACATTGGGTTCCCTGTGAGGAGCCTGCTTCTGCCTCTGCCTGTCTCTCTGCCTCTCTATCTCTCATTAATAAATAAAGAAAATCTTTAAAACAAAACAAAAACAAAAATTACATTTATATAAAAAAATCCTGAGCCCCTTTAATCCTCACATTGGTTGTTTATGGAATATTATGCATATGACACATTTTATTACATGTAATCACACGATTTTTACCTATATGTCTAAATTACATATAAAAATTAAGATACAAATACTGATACAAGCTTAACATTACTGCTGCGACAACATATTGTAGGTTATTTAAAATACTATAATTGCTTAAAACGTATTACTGATTTAATAAATAATACAGATTTATTTATGTCTCCATTAATGTACCTACATTAGAGTAACATGAAATGCAGATGAAGGAGACACTGTAGGCTCATGGAAGGTGGAGCTGAGACTGTGAACGAATTTCTTGCCTCCTTAAGAATTCCTCAGGAAGGGGGCACCTGGGTGGCTCAGTCTCTCGGCTCAGGCCATGATCCCAGAGTCCAGGGATCAAGCCCCACGTTGGGCTCCCCACTCAGCTAGGAGTCGGCTTCTCCCTCTGTTCTTTCCCTCTCTCACTCACTGTCTCTCTCTATCTCAAATAAATAAACTCTTTAAAACATTCCTCAGGAACTTGAACAAAATGGGAAAGCAAAAGCATGGACTACGGAGAAGGCTTAACTCATCTGCTCCACAATTATTTCAATGGAGCAAATCTAGAAAATTATTAAAGGAACTATTGCTTGATAAGCCTCACGTTTAGCACAAACTATTTAGCTTTAAAGCTTCAACAATTATCTCACTAAAGATCATTTGCTTAACATCTCAGGAGTTAATTACACATAGAACTTTGCTTTCAGCAAGAGGATCAAAAGAAAAAGTAAAATATCATATAAATGCATGCAGATGATTTAATTGGCTTCATATCAAAATCTAGAGATTTGATTATTTTTAAAGTAATGACAGGAGGATTCTTACTGAAAGGTTTAGCCATTGCTTAGTCATGCTTTCCAAAAATATTTTTTTTTATAGAATTGAATTTGGAAATTTGTTCAAAAAATTAAAAAAAAGTAATTCTGGCTGTTTGAGAATATAGTATTGGATAAAATTACTTTTTTTTTTGAATCATTGTTAAACATTCTGTTCTGCTTAGGCTTAGTAATAAACAAGATATTAATCAGGTTATCCTTGTACATGTAACTTTTTTTTTCATTTGTGTATATATTGCTTAAAAGGTCAAGATCATACATTTTCTGGAATACTATGATTGTTATTCATGCAATCATATCAAGATTGTGGCTTAGGGGTATAGTATGGGGTTTCGTAATATTAGTTCCCATACTTGCAGTCATGAGATAGAATCATCCTTACGTTGCCTTTGGAAACAAGCATGGTAAGACAACTAAATTTGACCAACAAAAATGGGCAGAAGCTTTTAAGGACCATATGTTGCATTTCGATATATCTTTTGTCCTCTGCCCTTGTTGTAAGCAGCATGGGATAAGCTGCTTCACCATAGCCAGTGAGTAATTAGTTTTGAAAGAAATGTTTTCTTGCATGTAAATATTTTCATAAAACTTTAGAACATGTATTGGCCGTTGGGAGTGTCCATGTCTATATAGTTATTTTTATTGTCTTACAAATGTAAAACCTAGAGCATAGCTAATTCTTTGACTTACCCAATGTCCCAAGAAAGTCCACTTTTCATGCATGAAATGCATGAAATGCAGTATTTTGCCTCTGTTTATGTGTTTGCCTCTCTCACCCTAGGGACAAGTTCACGTTGCTATAACACACACACACACACACACACACACATATACATCTTACTGGCTTATATCAATAAAGGCTTCTTTCTTGCATATGCTACATCCCATTTTGTCATAAGCCACTAAGGTTTTGATTTTGTCGTGTTGTTTTTGCAACATTACCTAACCCATCCTCTGCTAGGTCAGAAACAATGAAGAGTCTGAGATTTTATCATACTTACAAGCCAACAAGTTAGCTGGTCATAGTATATATACACACTCATGCACCACATTACACACACACACACACACACACACATACATGTTCATACCTACTGTGTACATGCATCGCTATGTGCACACACACACACTGACAGATACATGAGACCTCTGGGTCAGACAAAAGACAGTTTTATTACTCTCAGAAGAAGCAGAAACCAGAGCAACATCTGTGTCAGTTTCCTAGGTCCCCATCTCCGTAGGGTGACACAGTGAGGCTCAAATGGTACCTGGTCATGGAGTGACGTGCAGTACAGGTGGGCAACCACTGAGTAAGAAATTTTGATCTTATATATAGGGCTGCTGGTTGGACGTGCCCACACTCCTCAGAGAGAGACCGAGGCCGAGTGCCTGGAATGTAAGCAGATTTTCCCCAAAGAGGGCGTAGATACGTATTTATCTTTATGACACTAGAACAGCTCCAAACAGGGAGATACCTGCTAAACTTTACTATCATGGAACCTCTCAATATGCAAACCTGCCTAACCTGCCTATAAACACCTGTGCTGGGAGAACTGGCCTTTTCAGGAATGCAGGGGATCCAGGGAGAACTGTCCCCAAGATCCCCACTTAAAATAGGTAAATTCACAAATAATTATGTCGAGTAAATGCCTCTATTAGGCACCATAGTCAAACCCTAACTGCCATTATTGATGCAATTACAAATGCCTGGAATATAGAAAGTCCGGTATGGCATTAATTTGGCAATAATCTGAGTAAGTTAGTTAGAGGGACTCTGAAATACAATCCTAAAATAAGAGTAAGACCATAGGATTTCAGAAAGTTGGAAATAGTATTGGGGGGGGGCAATAGGGGAATTGCTAATTACCGCAACACATTTCATAGAACACTACACAGATGTTAGCAGTGGTGAGGCTGATTTATAAGAGTTACAGCTTTGGGAATCTCTTTAAAATGCCTTAGGGGAAAAAGTTGTCACTTGGCAATTCAAATATAATGACTCCGGCTGTCCTGTAATTTGTATACGCATTTACGTAGTATCTAATATACCACGCATGTAAATCAAGTAATCCACTATGACTTTTGAAATGTTTTGGAAGTGGAAAAGGTTGGCTTGTCCTAATGAAGGGAAGTTACCATGGGCCTTTAATGAGTTGGTTTTTTCGATGGCCAACGGTGGCTGAGCAATCCCTCACATAGAAGAATGTTCCGGAAAAAAAAAAAAAAAAAAAAAGAAGAAGAATATTCCAGCACTGCACAACTATCAGAGTCCTCTTGTACATTCGTGTAGGTGAGCAATCCAATAAAAGCATCTAATCCTGAAATCTGATTCTTCAAAACATGAGCACAACGTGTTTTATGTGAACATGTGGTTTTCATAGACCACATGTATATTTTAGGAAAACAATTGCCGTGAGAAATCAAGATTATACTTTGTTTATCCAAACTTCACCCAGATTTGCTACCCGTCTAAGTTGCTATGCTCATGTTCGTTCTATGGGGTATATGTTTGTCTCATTATGGTTCCTGCCTTTCCACGCCTCCATTTTTACATATTAAAATAAGGATTACTATATAGTATGTTTTGGTTTCTTATTTTCCAATGGCAGAATTAATTTTTTATTAGCTAATTGTAAGTTTACTTTCTCTGTTTAATGTTTTTTATTAAATTGACACAATAAGTGGTAAATGTGAGCTCCAGTCTTATATCATTGTCTGTTAGTTAACTTCTCCTTTTTCTCTCTCTCTCCCTTTCTCTCTCTCTGTCTCTCTGTCTCTGTCTCTCTGTCTCTCTCTCTAGCTATATATATACATATCTATGTATTCATATAACAATTTTGAAGTTTATAGTAAGTATGAGTACTGACACCATACAGGCCTGAATCTGAATCTTCACATTGACACCTAATTAGATAACCTGAGAAAATTTGCTTTTCTTTTATTTTTATTCAATATTAGCTTTATAATTTTAAAAACATGAAATAATTCCACATTTATAGGGTTTCTAGATTAAATTAGATTTACGCACAGTACAAAACACAGTTTTACACACAATAAAATGAAATGCTTCTATATGTACATGCCTACATGCATAAAGAAATCACTTCAAAATATTTGAATATCCAGGCCCAGTTGTCCGAAATGTCCAGTGTGTTATGAGAAAATGTCTTATTTACACATTGAAACTCCAAATAGCATTTTGGATATAACTGCATTTACATTAATTTCCAACAGAAAGAAGTTCCTGGCCCATCCTGGCTCACTGCTTTCCCACGTGTTCCACGCACTGATTATTCATAGACTTAGGGAAATGAACGTGATGGTTTCTAGAAGGATCCCGGAAAATACAGTATCTGAGCAAACGTCTATTGACCAGAATGTTTCCAAACTTGAAAGCCTGGGATAATGCTTTCCTATCGATTGAAAAGTCAGAGATTGTGCTGTCCTTGATAAGGGCCGCTCTCATTAAGTAGCAGCCTAGGTGTAGCCCAGTGGTGCTCAACAAGACTCATTGAAAGCACAGCCTGCAGATCGAAAAGCAATTAGCATGCTGGATTGTGATAATTACCCACAGTAAGCGAAGCTTCTCCCAGATAGAGCTTCCACTGTGCCTAATAATAGGATTCCTTAAATGGTGATATATTTTCATAGACACACCAGCGTTCTCATTTCAACCTTGTCACTTATATTGGATAGGGAAATAAACATCCTTCACACATTTTTTTTTTTCCTTCCCAAAGTATAGCACACTGCTGTTTTGACAACTTGTAATGTCACCTGAATGTTACCTCGAATCATGATTTAATCAGCCAGGGCAAAGCAACATCTCATTTATTTCTGCTGTTTCTTTGTTTTGCAATGCCATGATTGCCGAGAACAAAAATTTAAATGGAGCTCTGATTAAAACTGAATGTGGAAGGAGATGGAACAGTTGTGTTTCTAGCATAATTTGCCCTTTATTACAAAAGGTCAAAGTGACTCAAATTTCTATTTACACGGGTAAAAACAATTCCAGGACATAGCAGAAGTCACATGATGATTTATCTCACTCAACAAAAATCATTTCTTCCTGAATAATCAATCCTTAACATGTTGGTCTACTTATGCTTTTATCATTAATTGGAAATTATGTAAGATAACAAATATGTGTTGTTTTAATATGCAAACATACTTCATGAATATTTTTAAAATATTTTATGATTCTTTTGCCTTATTAAAGATAGCACAGCACCATAGAAGCTAGATTGAGATCTTTCATTATTTTAAAAAAAAAAAAAAACAATGAAGACTAGAACTATTCTTCTCTAGGAACATTTTAGGCTCAGAAAATGTCTTATCATTCAATTTTCTTCTGTGTTTATTATTATTTTTTCTTCTACTTTAGTTCAGACCGCTGTGGACATTTACAAATGACATTTGCTAATTGAGTTTTAACCCGCTTGATAGCTCACATTGGGGCAATGACCCACATATGTTATTCTTTGTTGATTCAAACCATAGTTGCCAAAAGAAAAGATCATAGGTACGTCTTGAAAACTTCTGTGGACAGAAATTTGCACTGATGTATCCATATTGAATAAGCCAATGCTGTATGGAAGAGTAAAAAATTTCATTTAGCAATTCTTTTTTTTTTTCAGGGAATTTTTTTTGTTTTATCTTTAAAATATTTTATCTATTGAGAGCAAGAAAAGGAAAGAGAGAGAGAGAGAACACTAGGGGGGGCAGAAACAGAGGCAGAGGGAAAAGCAGACTCCACTGAGCAGGGAGCCCATTGTGGGGCTCCATCCCAGGGCCCTGAGATCATGACCTGAGCCAAAGGCAGAGGCTTAACTGACTGAGCCACCCAGCCTCCCTTTTATTTTTTTATTTTATTTTATTTTAATCTTATTTTATTTATTATTTTATTTTATTATTTTTTATTTTGTATAAATTACATACAGTGTTGTATTAGTTTCAGTCGTAAAATACAGTGATTCAACAATTCTTTACATTACACAGTGCTCATCACAGTAAGTGTACTTTCCATCACCCTCACGTGTTTCCCCCAGCCCCCTAATCACCTCCCTTCTGGTAATCATCAGTTTGTTTTCTATAGTTAAGAGCCTATTGTTTTTTGGGGTTTTTTGGTCTCCCTTTTTTTTTCTTTCTTCACTCATTTTGTTTCTTAAATTCCACATATGAAAGAAATTGTATGATATTTGTCTCTCTCTGACTGACTTATTTTAGTTTACATAATACACTCTCTAGATCCACTCACGGTGTTAACAATGGGAAAATTTCATGCTCACTTAGCAACTCTTAATTCAAAACCAGAGCTTTGGTTTCTTTGTTTGTTTGTTTTGTTTATTTATCTATTTTATTTTTTATTTTTATCTTTTTTTTAAGATTTTATTTATTTATTCATAGAGACACACACAGAGAGAGAGGCAGAGACACAGGCAGAGGGGGAAGCAGGCTCCATGTAGGGAGCCTGACGTGGGACTAGATCCCAGGTCTCCAGGATCAAGCCCTGGATTGAGGGTGGCACTAAACCACTGAGCCACCAGGGCTGCCCCATCTATCTATTTATCTATTTTAAATAAGCATCCCTACCTGAATACAAATAGGTTTTTAGTTCATTTACAAATGAATTATAATAGGATTTATCAAATATTCATTGGTTATATAGTATATTTTTTCAAACATTTTATTAAAAGTTGCCTATATCTAATAACAACAAAATACCAATACGCCAATTGCATTTTAGGTGGTACATACAGCATATAAATTGCTGCTCCTTATCTTTTTGACCCAGAGAGCCCTGTTAGCCCCATTCACAGATTAAGATACTGGTATCGAGAGGTCGGGTAGCTATCCCATGGTCCCAGATTGCTAAGGGGCCATCAGGATTAGAACCTGGGAAGACAGTGTGCTCTTACTCACTGTACTCACTGTACCAGATTTTTTTTTAACTCTTTACCAGATTGATCCAGAGCATGGTCCATTTGCTCCAGCATATTGGCCATTTGATCATGACAAAGACTCTCTCCTTGACTGGATTCTAGTCAGGCTCCTCCAACCTCTTTTTCAGCTGGGTTCTATTCTTGGGAATATCCGCAAGAGCCCAATTTTAACAAGAATCCTGCTAGGTCAGTGTAGCCAGAACCCCACTCTCACTCTCCATATCTATTCACCCTCAATATCTAAGTAAAATTCCTCGCTCCTCATCATCCTCAGTTGATATCTGATCATGCTGGCCTGCCTGTTGGATAGATTTAACCAGAATTCCTCTTTACCCTTGATGTGTCCTCTCAGTAATTTTCTACCCACCAAACACCCTACCCTGGTTCTTGGCTATAAGTTTTCAATTTTCCTAATTATATTTGGATTTAAGCTCAATTTATTTCACCTACTAAAAAACTGTATGGCAGTAGTTGCTATATCTTTCATGACAGTCTTGAGTATAGTTTTAAGAAATATTAAGAAAAATTCCCTGGTTGAGTGTCACTGAAAGGAAAAGAATACCAAAGGGTAGTAGATTTTTATTTTCTTCAGACAGCATGGGCCCAAAGGCTGTCCGTGGTGTCACTTATTCATACCTGCACACAATATCTTGTCTTCTCCAATGTGGACACATTTGCATCAACACGTTCTGGCCCCGTCATTGCTGATGAAAGAAAAGGAAAATGATCATGGATTATCCACAGGTCACATACATAAAACATATTAGGAAGTGGAAGAAGGGAGAACATATAAATCAAAAAGGAAGGAAGAAAGTATATTTTATGACGTATCCATAGCTCTTTGGGGAGGATTTATAGGCTGCCTGGAAATGTATTATTTGTGTGTTTCATCACTACTCCTTACGCTAACAGCACCTTGAAGGTCGGTTAAATTAACTTTAGAGGTATCTCAGCACACATATCTAGCAAAATGTGTTTCCATACGAAATACTTAATGGATACATGTTCAATCAATATGAATATAAATGCGATATATAAAATAATGGCTAATGGCACGAGCTCTGGAGACAGAATCATTGGCATTAAATATCAGCCTCACACTACTCAGAAGCTCTGCAATCTAGAGTGAGGTGATTCACAGAAGTCCCCGTCTTCTGGTCTCTAAACCTGGGATCATAATAGTAAAGAAGAACTGAACTAATGAGTATTCCACTTTGCACAGATAATTGCACACAGTAAGCTGCTAATCAGGTTACTTAATGTTAAGTAGAGGGTTTTTTTTAAGGTTTTATTTATTTATTCAGTCATGAGAGACATACACAGAGAGGGAGGCAGAGACACAGGCAGAGGGAGAAGCAGGCTCCATGCAGGGAGCCTGACATAGGACTCTATCCCAGGTCTCCAGGATCACACCCTGGGCTGAAGGCAGCGCTAAACCACTGAGCCACCCGGGCTGCCCATAAGTAGAGTTTTAAAATAACCTGTACACACACCAAGTGCATAGCATATAAAAATCATCCGATATCATTAATGAAACAGTACTACTTTTTGAATATGTAATGTGTTCTCTAACTCCGAAATGTTTTATATCTGATCATCTCCCCTGCTGACTGGAGGGTAGTAGATAAGGACTGTTTTAGTAGAAACAAAAAGAAAAACAAAATGTCATTTCTCGTATTTGCCAAGATTTAGAATATAATGTTTTTTTTTTTCAGAGAGGAAATATGTTTTTAGACTCCGATAACTCCTGTTTGGTGTATCCAGACCTGAGCTTCATGGCCTAGATCTTAGTATTATATTTAATGTTCTAAAGGTAGTGGGCCACTCACTCTACCCAGGCTGAAAGATTTTTGGAAGAAAATGGTGGACAGATGTAGGGGAGATCAGAAGACCACGTGTTGTTCAGTATGAAAAAATAATAGATGCACACAGACAGAAAAGGGTCATTTGCCTCTGTTTCTGTTTGGGGCCATGGGGGCACATAACTTTGTAGGATTTTCAGCAACAACTTGGAGTAAGAGAGGGGAGTTGGGGTTAGCACTTCTTGGACGCTCTCAGCACATGTGTATAAAAGGAATCCTGCTCTCCCTCTCTGCCCTGTGGGGGAGAGGTGGTAGGTAGATGATGCTAGAAGGCAAGCCACCAGAGGCTTTGTAAAGCTGAAAGAAGAGGAAGCAGTACCTAGGATTGTTTAGGTGAGATGTGCAAGATGATTAACCCACCTGGAGAGGGGTAAATCATCACCACTGGGCATCAGGTGGAGGTAGATGAACAGGGGCCATTGGACCTTTGACAAGTCAAATAAGACCAGAATTTGTGTTACGGAAGCTCATGCATTAGCAGTAGACCTCTAAACATTTCCACGGGTTGGGTCTCATCACGTCACCAAGTGGACATCAATGCCACACCACACCAAATAACCAGACATGCCCATTTTGTCTTGTAATGCATTTATTCTCACACTAGGCAAAGCCTTAAAGTTGAGATCTATAATAAAATAATCCATGATCAATATCTAGGCACCTGCTCTTCTGGCAGGAGGTTAAATACATTTATATAATATTTAATTCTACAAAACTCTCTATTTTGTATTTCTGTATTTAGCTGAGCCCCCTTCTGAGTAACACTATTTTTAGATGTGTAAATAGTTGTAATAAGGTTAATGTCAAGTCCTGCTGGCCTGGGAGGCCTCAGATCTTGAGGTGGTTGCTCAGCTCTTCTCAGCTCCCTTACGGGTTCATCTAAAAGTGTCACTGTCAGGGGGCAATCTTTCCCCCATCATTTCAAGTCAGCCTTTCAAAGTTCAGATTTACTTCTGAGTTATTTGTAAAAGATACCACAAAATAATCATTATATTTTCTTATCTTCATATACTTAAACTTTTAAAGAGTTAAAGACTTTTTAAAGAATTAAAAAATTAAGGAACTTTTTCAGATAATCTTTTTTAAGAATTTTAAAATAACTAAATGCAAGTTTTGACATTAGTAAATCAGTGACTGCAAGACTTGCTGACGTTTGTCACAAAGGGTTCATGCTGGATAAACTGTAGGATTGATGAGACTACATTGTATTGTTCTTGTTTAGAAATTTTACTTGTAAAATCAGCAAATAGTCAAATAAAGGCCTTGGGTTATGAAGTCACACAGTTGAATTTTGTCTGGCTCACAAAATTGCTGTACTGTTAAAAGGAAAAGGGGATTACTTCTCAACATGTAAAAAGCTTGAGATTTAACAAGGAAGTCCAGTGCTGCACCCCTTAAACTCAGAGTTTGAATTAACTGCCTAGCAAAACATTTACAGTTGAGAAACATTAAAAGGAAAAATAACTGTTTTTCTGTTGTTATTCACTGTTAAAAGTGCCAAAGTAAGACTGACACAGGTAGCCATGAATCTTGAGGGAAAAATAAAAGAGGACATCAATTAATTTAAGTAAAGAATTTTCCTACATAGGGGTGCCTGGCTGGCTCAGTCAGTAGAGCATGCGACTCTTACAGTCGGGGTCCTAAGTTCAAGCCCCACATTGAGCATAGAGCTTACTTAAAAAAGTAAAACGAAGCCAAAAAACAAGAAACTATTCCTACATGATGACACTGACCTGTTAAAATAAGACATTGTGCTGTTATCGCCAGCCACCCTCCTTCATTGGATGCTTCCATGACCAGCCTGGGGAGGGCAACTCAGTGGCGATTCTTGCCATGGGTCAAGAAATCCATATGAGACTGGACTTGCTAAATGGTTTTCAGGATCTACCCAGTCAAGGTCCCCATGGGGAGCACCATCCTGACAGGTCAAGGTGGTGGCAAGCCATCATCACCAGTAGTAACTTTGGTGAAATGTCATCACAGAAGTTTAGTGATGCCATTACCAACACGAATGGTAGAGCAGCCGACCGTGAAGTGCGGAGTGTGTTTTATTAAATGTGCTATCTTCATGGCCAAGCATGTCCTTGAACTCTGTAGCTACCAGACGTCCTTTACATTTTAAATGACTGATGAATGTTTGTCCACTCTGAAATTCCATGTCCAAAATTACAAAGAAAGTCCTATTTTCTACCTAGCTTAGATATTATCTTCTGCACAATTAAATGAATGAAATCTCATAGGCCTGGTCATAGAAACCATATATGACTGAATTTTCGAACCATACATAGGTAGTTCATTGATGTTAAGGAAAATCCATAAATTCTTCAAATATTTCTTTTTGAAATTTATGACCTGCTTTATGTGCAATAGTACTTCCATTGAAAAATAGACCCAAATGAGATTTAAAAAATATACCCTATTCCTGAATTTTGCTTAGGGAAAGGTATGCCATTTTGACAATTCTATTTGGAGACCTAGAGAATAAAATGTACTGTCAAAAAATAATTGAATTTATCAAGCTGCATTTTCCAAAAATATTATACAAATGAATAATTTAATCTCTTGTGTTTATAAATTAATCCCTTGACAGGGAAACTGTTTAGTCTGTGAAATGTGCATTGAAGGTGATTTTTCCTTTTCAGATAAAATTAAATCTCCCTTTATCCCTTTCATATAAAATTTCCAGATAGTTAAACACATGATCTTACTTCACTTGCTTAATCATCCATGTTGTTTTTGTCTTTGAGACAATGAGGCTGTTTAACCCATTTATCAATGTATTATTTGACAGACACTTGAAAATATACATCAGTTTATATTCCCAGACATACAAGTACCATCTCTGTGCTGGTCATCCCACATAAGTAGAGTTTTCTTCCAATACAAGTTTTAATTCTGGAAAAATCATCATTAATTGCAACTGATTAATAGATTATAGACAAAAATGTAATCCAGTTTTACAATGGATTTCAATGTTTTATTGTTCAAAATCATGAACAAATAATAAAACACCATAATAGATATTAGAAGGTATTTCCTTCATTTTATTTTTTTGATATAAAAATGGGGGATCCTCAGGTGGCTCAGTGGTTTACCGCCTACCTTCAGCCCAGGGCGTGATCCTGGAGTCTGGGGATCGAGTCCCACGTCGGGCTCCCTGCATGGAGCCTGCTTCTCCCTCTGCCTGTGTCTCTGCCTTTCTCTCTCATTTATTTATGAATAAATAAATAAAATCTTTTTTAAAAAGCAACAAGCCACAGAGTGACTGAGAGGTAATAAAGATGTTAATAGAATAAAATGGAATTGAAACTAAAATTTTTCAAATTCATTTGGCACAAAAAATGCAGTAGAGAGGCCATGTCCACTTGCTAATCAATAACCAATTTCATCATAAAGAAATGTCCCTTAGATTGACATGAGATTAAGTCCCATGACTTTGATATGATGTAGTCCCTGTTTTATTTTTGTTTTTGTTTTTGTTTTTTTTTCTGAAATCCGGTGTAAAGTGTGTACTCTGTGACCGGTGTCTCCCCCTTTCCCACAGCCCCTGATGACCACTATTCTACTCTTATTTTATGAGACTGGCATTTTGAGACTCCATGTATTAAGCGACATCATACAGTATTTGTCTTTCTCTGACTTATTTCATTTAGCATAAAGCCTTCAAGATCCACAAGGCCATCCGTGTTGTGGCAAATGATAGCAGTTCCTTCTTTCTTGTGGCTGAATCCACGGTGAGCACATGCACACATACGCACACTCACACACGCGCGCGCACACACACACACACACACACACACACACACACACCCCTCACAATTTCTTTATCCATTCATCTATTGAAGGACAGTTAGTATAGCTCCCTATCTTGATATTGCAAATAATCTCAATGAACATGGGGCTGCAGTTATCGATTCAAAATCCTGTTTTCATTTCTTTTGCATATATACATGGAAATGAGGTCACTGAACATATTTAGAACAATTATTTTGAATTCTTTGTCAGGTAATTACTGGGTCTCCCAGTTTTGGAGGTCAGTTACTGGAAGTTTACTCTTCTATGTCCTAGTAAACTGGAAGTTTACTGTATTCCTTTTGCGGAGTGCTGTTTCCCTAATTATTCATTATCCCTGGAGCCAAGCATCGGTGTCTGTACATTTAAAGAAGTAGACACCTCTTCTAGACCTTTTGGACTGACTAAAGATGGAAAGACATCCATTTGCGAGTTGGGACATGGTGAAGGGTGCCATTACCCTGGGACACCATGTGCATGGGCATGTGCTGGCCCCAGGCCCCAGGTGGCATCATGTCTCCAGGTCAGGCTGCTAGATTCCATGGCATCAGCAACTGTGTGGTCCCTGCTGAACACTGTGGAGAATCCCTAGTGGCTTCAAGAGCTGTTGGGCTTCCTAGCAGAAGCTTGGTGTCCAGCAGCTCGGAACCAGGGCAGTCAGTGGTGATGGCCAGAGCCAGTCATGTGCACACATGTGACCGGGGGAGCAACTGCAGGTGCCTGAGTAGTGGCAGATGCTAGTTGAGGACACACACATAGGGGTGAAGACCAGGGCAGGCAGCAAGGGCCAGCTCCATCTCCTGCACACTTGGAGCTGTGGGTGCCCTGGTTGTGGTTGTGTACCAGGCCTGTTGAATCTTGCCATGGTTTCAGGACAGTAAAGACAGGTGATGTTGTGTCAGACTAGGATCATGTAGTTGCACAGCCAGAGGGGCAAGCTACAGGTGAGTGCGGTGGTGTAGGCCGGTGACTGCAAATAGAGCTGATCTGGGCCTTGGAGCAGCAGCAGGGCCCCGACTGCCAGGTGTGTTCTCTGGTGGCTACACTGTCTCTTTCCCCCCGGGGTGTGGGCATGACAGTGGAGACCAATGACAGATGTCAGAGCAGTGGCATGCAAGTGCAGGGCTGGAGGGGCTAGCCCCATGAGCACGGGGGGGGGGGGGTCGGCCATGGAGGTTACACTGGCATCTTCCTTTCCCAGCGAGGGCAACTCTTTCTGGCCAGGGAGCTCCCTCTCGGGACATGGGCCAATGTAGACAAACTGAAGCTATCTCCCTCCCTGCACATCTTTTTGGGCGCTTATCCTTGGGTTATTTTGTTCTTTCGTGTTGCTAAAGTTTCTTAAATGGACACCAGATTTCTCAGAGCTGTTTTTGTTCATGGATGATTTTGGAATTGTTGATCTTTGTAGGAGATAGAGGCGGAGGTCTCCTGCACCACCATGGCGGTGAAGTCTTCATTGGGACCTTCTCATGATGAAATCTGCTTCTGGGTCCTCTTCTGAAGATTTCTGATATCAATCTTATAGGATTTCTGTGAAATACTTAGATATTTCATATAGATTCATTTGTACATCTGGTGAGTTACCACAGATCTTCCATCGATATTTCTATCTAATGGAAAAAAAAAAACCCTCTAAAACCTCTATTTTTACCTATAATGCTCCCCCTCCCCCTTTCTTTCTCTCTTCTCTTTTTGACAATGGAAGGAATTTAGGAACAAACTGAGTTGCCAGACAATGTACCCTATTCAAAAAGTCTCTCAGTTCACACAAAAAACTAATTGTTACTGTGCAACTCACCTTGCTTTATATAGTTATTTTTAGGATGACTTTTAAATAAAATCTTCAGTTTTTCAACAACGTTGAAATTTCAAACACCACTCCGTCAGGTCACAGATCTGTTCTGAATTCTCCTAAATAGTAGGCATTGATCCGATTTTGATTCATGCTAGGTTCTTCCATCCTAATATACATTTAGTATAATTTATATTCCAAATTGAATTATATACAAGACCACTTAAAGTCTCATAATGGAAGGCTGTGAGGAAGACTGCTGCAAACCATTAAATGATCATTACCTTCCCACTCAGATAACTGCTAGTGTTCCTAAGGGCCAAGATGGCTCTAACTCCCTGGATACGGTCTTTCTCTTTCACATTATACTTCTCAAAGGAAAGAATTTGATAACACCTAATTTCTGTGAGTGTAAAACTTTTCAATTAGAATTTTAGGCAAAATTCCAAGAGAATAAATGCATTTTGAGTTGTTTCTTCATTTATAGAACTCACGCCCTACTTTTGAATTGATACCTCTAAAACTAGACTATGAACCATATTGCCCTCAGACTTTCTCTGCTGTGACTTTTAGCCTTATTCTCGCCCTTACCAATTTCTAGAGTTCCAACCTATATTTCTCTCCTTCCCAATACTCTCTTAATGGTAAGCTTAATGGTCATACCCATTGTATCTCTAATTTATGCCTTGTTAGAAATTTAGGTGGATCAAATGAATTCACAGCAAGTGAATCATTTTTAACTATCATGCTCCATTTGCATTTTAAAAATGGATATTGAGAAAGTGATACGAATCTTTAATTATAATCATTCCTTTCATCAAATGAGTAAGTCCAGGGAATATGCTATAAACTAGTTTCTGCCCAGGAGCTCTTCCAAATCAAGATTCAAGACCCCTCAATATGGGATCCCTGGGTGGCGCAGCGGTTTGGCACCTGCCTTTGGCCTAGGGCGCGATCCTGAAGACCCGAGATCGAATCCCACATCGGGCTCCCGGTGCATGGAGCCTGCTTCTCCCTCTGCCTATGTCTCTGCCTCTCTCTCTCTCTCTCTCTCTCTCTCTCTCTCTCTCTTTGTGTGACTATCATAAATAAATAAAAAATTAAAAAAAAGACCCCTCAATAATCCTAGGAAATGGAAAGTAAAGAATCTAGAAAGTAATATGACAATAGCTTTCCATTCAACCTTGAGTACTTGGCTTCTCTCTTTCTCAGTAATCTCTAGTTCCTTAATTAGGTATTTGTCTATTCCAATGGCCTAGAATTTTAGCATCCCCCCTTCTTTTTTGTTTACCCTGCAAGGTTACTTTCTTCTTCTAAGATATGAGTCGTGCTTTGTCCTTATTTAGCACTTAGCAGATGATTATTACTGTTACCAGAGGTAACAATAGCCCTGACTAAAGATGGCTTCCACTATTCCAAACCTGCCTGAAAATTCAGGAGTTGAGACCCATCCATTCTATTATCCTAGGTTCCTCACTTCATCCATTACTTAAATATGATCTTTAAAATATATCACTGTTCTTTCTAAATAATTACACATTATAGCATGTATTTTTCTACTCCTCACAACTGAAATATAATCATAGTTCATTTTGCCATCATAGTAGTCATGTGGAAATTCAAGGTCATTTATGGAAATAAGGAGACAATTAAGAATTAGTTGGAGAACCAGGTATTAACTTTTCCATATTTAACTTAGAAGAGTTATAGTAAAAAAAAAGTGATAGTATCTACATATGCATAAACAAATAATTGAGGTTTGAAATAAAAATGCAATAGAGTAAGTTTATTATCTACTACAGTACAAAATGCTAAAGGAGAAAACTCAAAGAGAAAAATGAGAAGTCTTTAGTTTACCTTACTTATAAGATCATGTAAAAACATTTTTGAGAAAATAACCGTCTTGAATTTGCTTACAAGTTGTGATTTGCAGGTTTGGAAAACGAGCTTTCATGTTTGTTTTATTGGCAATTAGTGTCAAGCTTGGATACAGATGGTGCGTTGTTAATCTGTGAAAGTTGGGGCTATCTTTCAAGTATTAAAACAAATCAACAATGTTGATTGCTCTATAATTGAATATCCACAATTTCATTTTGCTCTAAGTGTATTTACTATCACTAATGCTTATTGACAAATTTGTTATCAACCCATGACTTTGAGCTTCTGCAGCTCTTTGAAGGACAGAACACCATCTGACAGTATTGCAAAAGATGGAGGGTGACTTTCCTTGAATTAATTCAGTATTCCAGTATAAAATAAATTGCTTATAGTGTTTCAATGCCCTTAAGTATTAAAGATAGATTATTTTCAGAAAACCACAATTGCTGCCTGAACCCTAATTCTTCAAATCTGTAAGCTTTTATGTAACCCTTACAGTTGTTCAATTTTTTAGAAATTTTATTCCAGTTAAATACTTTCATTGATATTTTTTAAAATAAAAAAAATAAGAGTTTTTTTTTCTTACAAGCTCTAAATATATGTGAGGAAAACCAGTATATAAATGATTGAGAAGGTTCAATTGGATAAATGGGATTAAATAAATACTGCAATCCAAGTTAATATGTCAGTTTCTGGGGATCCCTGGGTGGCGCAGCGGTTTAGCGCCTGCCTTTGGCCCAGGGCGCGATCCTGGAGACCTGGGATCGAATCCCACGTCAGGCTCTCGGTGCATGGAGCCTGCTTCTCCCTCTGCCTATGTCTCTGCCTCTCTCTCTCATTCTGTGTGACTATCATAAATAAATAAAAATTTAAAAAAATAAGTAAAAAAAAATATGTCAGTTTCTTCCTATCATAAAAGTAACTAATAATTAATATAAAACTTTATAGGTCATTCATAAAGTTTGTGAGATGTATAGTGGTGTATTATTTATAAGAGGTGCTTATTACATCAAACTAGTTTTATCATTTGTTTTAAATCTATTCTATTATGATTTAAAAAAATTAAGGGAAACTTTGCTCTACCAGGAACTTGAATGACACAAAATCTGTAACTGTTTATTTTTTAAATATTTTATTTATTTATTTGAGAGAGAGTGCTTCAGAGAGAGAGAGAGAAAGAGAGAGAGAGAGAGAGCAAGCATGAGTGGGGGCAGGGGCAGAGAGAAAAGCAGACTCTCCACTGAGCAGGGAACCAAACTCGGGGCTCAATTCCAGGACTCTGGGATCATGACCTGAGCCCAAGGCAAATGTCCAACTGACTGAGCCACCCAGGTGTCCCTGTAATCATTGTTTAGTAATAAATCATTTAACTAACAAATAAACATAATTCTAACTAAGCATTAAATATCCACCTATCAGTGGAGGTTTTCAGCATAAACAATGTATGAAATAATGATATATTTTATAATACAAGAGTTGTTGACTGTGTCCAGACATTGTTTTTGCCATTTCCAAAGATTTTCATGTCATATCTTCCCATGAAATAAGTAATGACTCACTCATTATTTAGATAATTTGGAAAATGCAATGTATCCTGGCATATAATAGAAGCTAAGAAAACACAGCTGACTAGTATTTATTAAATGTATATCATATTTTACGGCTTATGTTAATATTTACTATTTGATGGAAGATAATCCCAAATGATAAAGTGAACTAACACATTTTAAATTTCTTTTTTAAATTAATTAATTGATTTATTTTTTTAAGTTTATTTCTTGCTCTTATTATAGGAATCATTGGGTCAAAACATTTGCAGGCCTGCCTTCCTCCATGGGGTCATTCAGGGATCTGGGCTGAGAGAGGACCTGCCATCTTTAATACATGGCCTCCAATGTCACCTTAGGGCCCAGCTCCTTTTCTCTCTATCAAGATGGCAGAAGAAAAGAGTATACGCGAAGTGTTACAAACTGTATCTGGAAGTGGAGTTCATCATGAGGGCTGACATCCACCTGGCAGTTTCGTCGACTAGAACTTTGTCACAGGGCATCCAAGTGAAAGACAATAGGTAAGGTAGGCTGGATTCATGTCCAGTTATAGGGGAGATCACCGATTTTGGATACTTGTCACAAGTCTCTTTTACCAGTGCTTTCGATGAGTGACCCATTTAATTGTTTCAACATCCCTTTAATATTTGCTGTTGATCAGTGAATAAGTGAGATGAAACTTAAAAAAAAATATATATGGCTTGACCAACCTCTACACTGATAGAGCCAAGATGCAGGTCTGTCTGATTCATGGAACTTCAGGTTCTTCGCTATTTTAACCTTCTTCAATATGATTATTGTTGATTGATTTTTTCTATTATTATTTTTATAATCATGTTTGAATGGATTCTTC
The DNA here is from genome assembly GCF_905146905.1 of Nyctereutes procyonoides. Classification (NCBI taxonomy): domain Eukaryota; kingdom Metazoa; phylum Chordata; class Mammalia; order Carnivora; family Canidae; genus Nyctereutes; species Nyctereutes procyonoides. The sequence continues at coordinate 4,499,553 of NW_026575046.1, forward strand.
ATAAGAGGAATTTCTATTTCTTTTTTTTAAGATTTTATTTATTTATTCATGAGAGAGAGAGAGAGAGAGAGAGAGAGAGAGAGGCAGAGACACAGGCAGAGGGAGAAGCAGGCTCCATGCAGGAAGCCCGACGTGGGACTCGATCCCGGGACCCCAGGGTCACATCCTGAGCCGAAGGTGGCACTGAACCACTGAGCCACCTAGGGATCCCCAGAATTTCCATTTCTAATTATGAGTACACTACCTATTCTATTTCACTTACCTGTACGTATATAAATATTCGCTTGTGATACTATATCCTCTCATTCCACAAATTCTTTTTTTTTCTGTTACTTTATTCACATAAAGGTCAAGTTTTGCTCTTTTTCTCAACATATTTTATCCTTTCTCTTTTGTGGAAGTACTTCTTATTTTCTCAAGGATAAGCTATACATTTTAAACTATGACAAAACAAAATACGGGAAGATTTTTATATCATAGAGGGTCATGCGAGGTTAGTGGACAGATTTTCCTCTCTCTACAGTGGCTCTTTCATCTGTTCATTCAACAAATACTTGTGGAGTCAATTTTGTGTACAGAATATAGAGTAGTTCACAATGCAGATAAAACCCCTTTTTCAATAAATGATCTTTCCTTCTAGTGAAGCACACAGATAATAAACAAATATATATCAGAAGATATAATGCCAGGTCATTCAAGTGATTTGTTGAAAAGTATACCAAGTAAGGTAGATGATTGTTTAATATTTTTACCAAAACAATGCAATTTTAGATAAAGTCATCACTTAAGTCCTTTATCAAAATTTGGCATTTGAGCAGAAATCTGAATGAATTTTAGATAAATGGGAACTACCAGATTTACTAGCATTTTAAACAGAACTTTCTCAAGTGGAAAGTAAGCAGTGAGGGAGTTTGGCTGAGTTTTGTGATAAATTGCAGACTGCATGCACTATAGAAAGTAGCTTTGTAATGAGTGGCAACTTCAAGCAATGGAAAGGCTTAACGAGATTTGTTGATGTAGAAGCAACTGATATTTGATGCATTTCTAACTTGGAGGCACAGGTGAACTGAGTAAATTTGCAGGTGATCAAAATTTACCTTTGACTTAATTATATGATCAGGTAAAGTTTTCTCTGCGTGGATATACATGGCTGGTCAAATAACCGAGAGATTAATCATTATTTTACAACATCAACTTAATTGTACCTACCTTGCCAAGAGAAGTTCAGCCTTTTCACGTGTAGTGTTGTCATCTATAAATTCCAAATCTTATAACAGTATTTTTTGTAATTATTATTAGTTCGCTTCTTATAATGCAAATCATCCTATTAAAAAAGATTACTTGAATCATTAAACAAACATATCACAATCATACTATTACTTATAAAATGCACATTGAATAGCCTTTCAAGCTTTATGAAAATGTGCATCTGTTTACTATATTCTCAGAAAAACCATGTAGAATCACACCATTGTTTAAAAAAAAAAGGAAAGCTTTCTGATTTCTCTTCATGAGTGTTAAGCAAACCTAGTGAGAAGGACCAAGGACCAAGAAGATCGATTGATTTTATGTTAAATCAACTTGTATTAATTGGAAGAATTCACAGTTAGTGTTTGACAAACAGTATAAAGGTCTAGCGTTTTTAGAATTGCGTTTAAAATCATCAGATACATCGGATACAAATGGCAGGACATCAGGAAAAAGAGATGTCTTGAAATGGCATTTGAAGTGAATGTAAACAGTCATAAAGAAAGCAAGAAAGTGTTAAGAATCCAATTTTATTGGCTGTTGCTGGCATTCACAAGTACAAGTATCAAAAGAAATAAAATTCAAGAAGAGTTTATATTTTAATACAAGCTATGATTTCCAGCACCTGAAAGCTTACAACATGGGGTAGGCATCCACGTATATTTCTCAGAATGGACCAAATTGCCTTGTTGATATCTACTATTGACGTTGTTATTAAGTATCTTAAAAAAAAGTGAATCATTCATAGAAATCCCCAGTCCTAAGCAGAAAAGAATAGTAAAGATGTGAAGTTGTGCCTGAAGCAGAATTTTAGATATTACAAGGTAGGGAAGGACCCTCCAGTAGATCCTATGTGAGCTCAATGGGAACCATATGCTTTTTTGACATCTAATGCTTTTTTTTCCGTTCCTCTGACTTCATTGGCCATCCCTCTGTCTCTTTTCTTGGTGTCCCAATTTCTTTTCTTGCCACATATTCAGCTTATGTCACCTTTCAGTGATGATTAAATTCTGAGTTGATCATTTCAAGTGCCATTACAACTATTTAAAATTCTGCATGCTGTTATCCGCTTCATCCATGATTTTTATAATTTCTTACTTCCATCTTTGGTTAGAAGTTGTTTCATTTCCAAAAAGGAAGTTTCATGTATTTGTGTTCCTGTATCTATGTTTCTACTGTCAATTTCTAATCTCATGAATTCCAACAATATAGGCTGTATTGTATGTATTTTTTGCGGTATTTTGAGAATCCTCTTGTAGCACAGTACATAGCCAATTTTTAAATTTTGCATTTATATTGTTACCTATGATAGTTGGACTCATATTTTGATTTTTTGACTGCCTGAATTAAAATTTCCTCAGATAGGTGTGTTAAAATACACAGTCTTAATTGTGGATTTGCTTGTAATTTTATCACTTTCCTTTATAATTTTGAGGATGATATTTTTAGGTATGTATAAAGTTTTATTTTAATATATATATTTTATATATGTATGTATATATAAATATATATGTGTGTATATATAATAATATATATAAAATAATATATATATATATATATATAATATATATTAAAATATATAAAATATAATATATATATTATATATAATAATATACATAAAATAATATATATATTATTTTAGAGAGAGAACAGCACAGGGAGGAGGAGCAGAGGGAGAGGGAGAGAGACTAAACAATGAGTAGAGCCGCATGTGGGGCTTGATCTCCTAACTCCGAGATCAAGACCTGAGCCCAAAATAAGAGTCGGAGTTTAACCAACTGTGCCACACAGGCACTCCTGGTGTCTATAAGTTTCAGTAGTCTTGTTCATTTTGTCTTTCAATCAAAATCTTTATTAAATATTTCACTTTCAGGACTGGATGTTAATGTGTTTGATTTTCTCTATATTTCTTATGTATCTTTCTTCATCCATTTGTCCTCAAATGGGCTGTATTGTTCTGTTTTTATACTAGTATTCATTTAGACTTAGCATGTATTTTTTCTCTTTTTTTTTCTCTGTGGTAGCTTTTTGACTACTTCCTTCCAAGTTAATGTCTTTTTCTTATCAGATACTTTGCATTTCTCATTTTATTTGTTTCTTCTGAAATTCTTTATAAGCAGAACGCTGCTGTTTTTTTCAAGTTATTTTGCTTATTCTTAATGTCTCTTGTTTTTAGTTTTCCTCTTTATTGCTTTGGTTTCCATCCTGAATGATCAGCTTAATTCTAGGTTAACTCCTTCCGAATTCTCTCTTCAACAGATTTTTCCTCTTGTTGACCTAAAGAGTTAGAAACTATGTATTTTTCACAACAAGCCCTTTAATTGGCCCTTTATATAGCCATTCCCTATTCTAAATAAATGTTTACTTTTATTCTAAAGATGTAATTCTTCCTTTTCTATCTTTGAGATTTTGTATATATATATATATATATATATATATATATATATATATATGTGTGTGTGTGTATGAGTTATGAAATACAGATATTTACCAAACTTACTAGTTGCTCATGGAATTGAGTTTCCTAATGCTGTTTGCAAAATTTGTCTTACTGCTCATTTTGCTTGTGAATTATTATTTTTTTTTCTGTGACTTGTTCCCATGTTTGACTTCCTACCTCTTCAAGCTAGCTCTCTGGGATGTATAACAACAAAGTTTCAATTTAGAAAGCCAGATACTCAACATCTGTCTTCTGGATGGCTTGGTTTATGGGGCTAAATGACTCACAGAAATCCTTAGAGGATTCTATATCAGGAGCTCGACTTCTTCTGTTGTAGATTGGTCATATATTCAGCAGTAGCAGTAGCTAGAAAATCCTCGTGGAAAGGTAATTCATGCCATTTGTCCATGTAGAGCCTCTATCTCTCACGACTGCATAGTGCATTGTGGAAGCAATGGTGTGTCTGATGACAGATGCTGACGTATCTATCTACTGGTTGAGTCACCCTGTCCTCTTATACAAATGATGATTTCTTTTTTCCTATATCATATTTTAAGATTTTATTTATTTGAGAGAGAGAGAGAGAGAGAAGGAGAGAGAGGGAGCCCAACGTGGGGCTTGTTGCCAGGGTGCTGGGATAGTGACCAGAGCTGAAGGCAGGCACTATACAGATGGGGCCACCCAGGTGTCCCTAATGCACAGTAATGCATTATGATGCAGCCACTCTCACATTCTGTGCCTATTCCTATTACACCACCCACATGCCTCTTCTCCAGAATTGCTTCTCATCAGATTTCCAGAGTTGCTACCTCCAGGCACCTGACCAACCAGCATGCCATATGCCACTGCTTGTGAACTCATGCATATTTTTAACTCATTAAAATTCTCTTCCACCCAATGTAAATGAAAAAGTACACCTCGATATATTTTGGCCACTGGAAGGATCTCCCCTCATCACTGAGGGGACACTTCTTAGTTTTCACTAATACAGGCACTTTCCAATTTTGGTGGCTTCATAATAATTAGCTCCTGATGGAGAATTTGGTCCACATGGTCTCTTGATGATCCATGGGTTAGCGCTTAGCTTTTCGCCAGGATCCAGTACCATTCCAGGAGCTATGTTTTGACTGGTGTTGACTGCTCAGTTGTAGATAGAATTCCCTGATTCCCAAACATGGGGGTATTTACTGCATCTCACTGACTGGATTTGCTGGAAGATCCACCCATTGTCTTTATGACAGAAACCTCTAGAACCACAGTAGCTGTTAGGCCATATGGTCCAAGTGGCAGGACTACTTTTATTTTAAGTTGGAATCGAGCCCTTTCTTATCCTGCCACCCACGCAAAACTGGAAGCCTCAGGTGTCATGTGATAAATTGGTTGGGACAATATTGTAAAGCACGGGATATGATGTTTCCAAGTCTGAAAAGTCCCACCAAGAATTATGCTTCTTTCTTGGTTATGGAAGCTCTAGGATGCAATACATATCTTCATTTTGAAGGGGATGCTCTCTCATAAAGTGGTTGCATACTTGTTTCATAAATCCTTTACCTTGGAGACTGTGACAGGAACAGGAATCCCCATATATGAAACCCCACGTGGGCAGGAATAACAAGCAGGAGCACAGGTTAGGATGAGAATTTTCATACACACAACTGTTAGCTTTTCCTAAACTGGCCCTTGCAAGGTGAACAATACAGCAAAATCACATTGTTGTAATCGCCGTTACTTTGTTTTACCGTCTAATCCATTATCCATTGTCCATTTCTATTTCTTTTTAAATTTTAACCTTGTTCATTCATTTTCTCCCTCTGTGCCTGGCACTGACTTGAAAACAGGATGCATGTTTAATATCATAGGAAACCAGGAGGCGATCGATCTGTTTAGGGGAGGCTTGATGTATCCGAGTGAGGGTGCTGAAATATTTCCTTGCCTTCTCCCAGTCTAGCCTGATTGTGCTAAAATAGTCTTATGGGGTTGCTTCCACTCTTTTCTGGTAAAAACCCCCTTTTACATTAACAGAAAATCACCCAACACATTCAGAGTTCAGCATAGGAAACAGAAAGAATCCTGGCATTTCAAGCTGAAATTGCTTTAACCCAGGGGATCACATCTTTGCCAAATCATTAGTGAGTCTAGAGGAATGGAAGTGAGGCCCGTGGTCTGTAACAGCCCATCACTGCTGCTGTGATCCGGGCCAAGGCGCTGCCGTTATCACTGGTCCCCCCGCTATTGGCAACTGAGCCACCACACTCACGAAGGTTGTGGCTGAGCCAGAAGACTCTTCCCAAAGCCAGTGTAGACTAATCGGCCAAAGATCACCTGTAAGTTGTCATTGCTCCTGAAATGTTGCCCGCCCCGTTCTTCTGCCTTCCGAATTTCACACAACTGTCTCAACAGGACAGAGTCTGAATCGTGTGTACCGAGTCCTCTGGCTGCATGCAGTTCTCCAAACACAGATTTTGAGCTTCCAGGCTCCCCAGCGCAAGGGTGGTCTTAGAGAGGAGTGGGGAGAGATGCTGGTCAGCGGCTAGAATCTTGGACAAAGACCGCAGAGCCTGAGGGTGTGTAGAGGAATTCAAGCACTGTCCTTGCTTGCCCACAGGTAAATGCACTCATAAGGAGATAGTGAAACCTGGCAAAACTTCCTTGTGACTTGTTGGCAAGCATCTCCTAGCTTAGCGCCCTGGGGCCCCCGTAACAAAATAGCACAGCTAGGTGGCTTAAAAAGCAGATGTTATCCTCCTCACATCTGGAGGCAGGAATCCAAGATCAAGGTGTTGACAAATTCAATTTCTTGAAGGTCTCTCTTCTTGGTTTGCACATGGCCACCTTCTCACTGGGTCCTCACATTTTCTTGGGGTGAGTGTTCCTGGTATCTCTGGGTGGGTCCTCATACTTTCTTCTTATAAAGATGCCAGTCCTATTAAGTTATAGCCTACCCAGATGGCCTCATTTTAACTCAATCACCTTTTTAAAGACCATTCTTCAAATATTATCATATTCTGGGGTATTGGAGGTTTAAGTTTCAACATATGATTTCTGGTGGGGGCACATGTACATCCATATGTCTACCGTCTCTAATACATATATTAAGGACGGTAGACATATGGATGAGATGGGAGTATACATATATAATATATACAGTATACTATAGTATATATATAGTATATATATATAGTATAATATAAATATAATATGTATATACTTACAAGCAGATTCATACCATTTGTATTCTCATAGTCATTATGAAATTATATAAAAGGTCATGCTCATGTACCCGTACAGCAAATTTTAGACTAAAGAATTAAAATTTATGTATATACAAATTGCTCACCCAAACTTACATAGTTTCTAGCTGAGTTATTTACATACCACATTAAAGACATTCAAAAGTGAAGAAGTCCTTTTACACTGCACTATGGTGTATCATTGCTAATTTATTCGTCATGACCTTAGCAATCCACGATGCCTAATTTTATTCTCAGAAACAAACCCAGTTTCTAAGGTTATGAGAAACTGAAATAGCTGCTTCTCCCTTGGTTCAAACTAATTAATCTGTTTTCTAGATAGAAGGAGGAAACAGGTGCTCACAGGATTTATGAAAGGACACAGCTCATAATTAATACAATGAAATACCAGAATTATATCAGTCTAAATTTAATGGTGGAAACACCATAACCATAGCACAATCAAGTTAGTAGATCGATGTTCTTAGATTCTAGACTGTGAATAAAGTCTTTTTTTTAATTATGCTAATCTAAAAATCTCTCAAAAGCTCCCATTGCTCATTATCCTTCAGCAAATTTTAACTGTATTGTGGTACCGACAAACTACGTTTTGGAATAGAGGGCCACTGGCATTTTCATAAGTTATTTAAATGTAAAAACTGCTGCATTGTGGTTCATGAGAGTCATTTTCATCACAGTGTTCAGAGTATGAGGATATAGTGACAGATCATTTCTAGGTAGAATCAAGGTGAGAAGTTTGCTCCAATTACTGCACAGAATTCTGGTAATGAAAGGATATTTTTTTGCTTAAATTGGCAACACAGAAGGAAAGGTCAGTTCTGGCTTATGTTTGAGTATAAAAGTGAGCTTATTAATTTGGCTTATAATATACAAATATAACAAATAGGTCATTTCTGATACACTTACTGATTTTTATCCCAGGTAAAATAATATATAAATCAAGAAAAAGTGATGCAAGATTATACAAAGCTGTTATTTCCAAGTAAGTCTGGTTATATCTCAATGAATAATAATTGGTTTTAGATATATTTCAGGAATTAAACCATATCCCAATTGTTATAGGTAGATGATAGATAGATACATGGATACATAATCCAAATCCTAATATATAAATACACACACACACACACACACACACACAAGGATGGGCATTTGTTTCCATTTTTGGGCTTTTATGAATAATGCTGCTCTGAACTTTGTTACATATGTTTTACAATATAATTCAAATATCACATAATTCATTTATTTATGGTATATAATGAAAGGGTTCTTTTTAGTATATTCACAGATTTGTGTAGTCATCACCACAGACTACTTTAGAATACAGTTATTAGCACATTTAATTAAGCCAATGGGTAGTCACAACCATATTCTTCCACCCCTACCCACAGGCTTAGGCAGTCACCAAAATACTTTCTATCTCTATATATTCACCAATTTGGAACTTTCATATGAATAAAATCATACAATATGTCAGTCTTTTGTGACTGACTCTTTTCGTTTAGCATGTTTCAAGGTTCATTCATATTCTTGCATATTTCAATATTCCATTCCTTTTAGTGACAATTCATATTCCATTGTGTGGAGATATCATGTTTTATTTTTTCACCAACTGATGGATATTTGGCTTGTTTCCATTTTTTTAATAAATAATGCTGCTATGAATTTGGTATACACATGTTTTTTCTTCATCAGGTACATATCTGGGATAAAAATTGCGGGGTCATATGGTAGATATGTTTAATCTTTTGAGAAACTGCCAGCCTTTTCCAAAGTAAGAGGGTTCCAGTTTCTCACATTCTTACCACCATGTTTTGTTATCTTTTTGATTATAGTAATGCTAGCAGGTGTGAAACAGTGGCACTATGGCACAATTGTCTGTTATTAACATGTCAAGTAGTTGCAAATGCTGTTATCATGAATGATCACTTACATTTTGTTGGATAACTCATTCACATGTGCTGATCTTGCCAATTACCAACACTCTGCAACCACTGACCTAAATAACTAACAGAGATATCAGTCAAAGAAGAAAGTAAAAGGACAAGGAAAGAGTGAAGCAATCATGTTCCATTCATTGGATATACCATATTGTATTTACCCATTCATCAGTCGATGACATTTGGGTGGAACACGGAAGAGCAGTAGGGAAACGAAGATATAGTAGCATGAGGAAGGGATAGGTTTTCATTTCAAAGGAATAAGATTATCATAATGTATCAGAAAAATACGTTTTTAAAATTTACTTATTCATTCAAGAGAGATACAGAGAGAGGCAGAGACACAGGGCAGAGGGAGAAGCAGGCTCCCCCTACCACTGGAGCCCCATGCGTGACTCCATCCCAGGACCCCGGGATCATGACCTGAGCGGAAGGCAGATGCTCAACCATTGAGCCACCCAGATACCCCCAGAAAAATAATTTTTAATCTAGAATCTCATACTCAAGAAAATGATAAGACAGTTGGAAAACCTTTGTAGGCATGGATATTCCAACAAGCAATCAAAGAACACAAAATAAAATATGCAAAAGCAAAACAAAACAAAAATGAAGAAACTCTCAGGCACTCTAATTCAGCGAAGCAATAAAAGGAAGAGAACATAGAGCATCTTCAAAGGATGATATTTACCAGAGCATGGAAAGTAAGAAAATCCCCAGGATACTAGGATAGGCATGTGTATCCCAGCAACTTACTCTGAGGCCATTAGTGTAAGCAGAGAGATTGTGATATTAAAGCTTTAGTCACCAAAAACAAACTGAGATCACAAGTTGACTAACCAATTTGTGTGGAAATGTGACTGAGAGGTTGGGGAGGCTGTGGAAAGAGTTTGTTGGGAAATACAACAAAACGATCAGTGACACTCTATACAAAAAAAAAAAGAAAATGAAAAGTTGTACCTGAAGACAACTTAATGATAGTACATCACTCAGCCCAAGTGTAAATATATATTCCTAAAATCAAAATACCGTAAGCCCTTGTATTGATTTAGCCCAGTGGTGGTTTAATGACAACTGAAGATGTAAGAAGGAAAAGGGTATGACATGATTAGAGAGATAAACCCTTATTTCCCACAATAGGAAATCAATAGGTGTTTGAAAATGATTAATCATTATTGCAGTATAAGCCTATATTTAGAATCATGAGGGGTATATGAGAAACCTCATAGGACACAGTAAAAAGTGTCCTAACTACTTACTTCTAGGGAGATGAATGGGGACCCTTCAATTCTTCGAGGTTAGATATTCTTGTTTGAGTATTTTTAATATTAATTTGATTAATATGTATTCATATTATTTTTTAGTTACAAATAATTTGTCTTATAGATGGCTATTCACTACAGAGCTATCCTCAGTAATAAAAACAGAAATACAAAGCTGAAAAACACTGTGCTATGTTGCCTAGAGATGTTTTTCCAATTGGAAAATCCATTCTGAACCTCATCTTTTATTTCTTCTTTCTTGCTTTAAAGAAACTTTAATTCTTAAACATTAAAGATAATTCACATGTAAAACTATTAATCCATTTATACCTATTTGCTTACTTATTTACTTATTTCCTTTCAGGTTTATTATCATTTGGTCTACGGCTAGCTCTAAATCACAGAAATCTTACATTAGGTTGACTCTACGGCCAGTGTTCCAATCTCTCTTGCATTGCTTCTACCAGAGAATTCTGTGTTGGTTTCATGGAGATCTTCTTTTGATTCACAGTATCTTCTCTGATGATCTTCCTCTCTTCTTTCTTTCTGATTTAAGTTTCCATCCCTGGGTGCCACTCTCTGCATAAAGATTTTCTATGTAAAATAATTTAAAAAAAAAAACAGTATTATAAATATATTCTCTCCACTTTTATATATTTGTTGGTCTCCTGTCACCATAAGTAGAATTTTGAACATTGAAATTCTCCACATCCCAAGCAGTATTATCTGCATAATAGATAATAAATATAAAATTTGAGTACACTATTAAAGTAATCCTACTGAAATGCAAATGAAGAATACTTCTGTGACTTGTATTCAAAGATGATTTCCCCAATCTTGATTAATTACGTTTATCTTCTAATAATATTATTTGTTTTCTTGATCATACAAAAACTTACTTATTGCAAATATCTGAATATTGTGTTTTGCTCCAGTTCAGTGAATCATACAATTGACTTTTTGAGGTATATACTTAGTAATCTGCACACACATTCACTCAAAAATGGAGGAAACTCACAGAACATTAGGTACAAAATAGAATTTCAAAAGTTTAATTTCATAATGCACATTTAATTTTATTTAAATTATGAGCTATTATTTACTCAGTTTAATTTTTTAAAAACCCATTGACTCACAAACTGGATTTTCAAAGCATGATTTTTAAGTGGCATCCCCTAGTGTAAACATTTCTAAGACATGAAAAATTATTTCTTAATCCTTCAAGGTCTTCTGGCTGGACTAAAAATTAAATTTACAGAAGGGAGAGTAATAGGAAGAAAAAAAAAGTTTTATCACATGTGCATGGAGATCCCATGATGAAACTGGGATCTAAAGGAATGACCAAAAATAAATAAATAAATAAATAAATAAATAAATAAATAAATAAATAAATAAATAAATACAAAAAGAAAATAAAGGAATGACCAAGGCAGGCAGTTTTTGTACTTTTCAGACAAAGAGACAGTAAATCTGTGAAAAATTGACAGAACAAAGAAAACCTGGCTTTGTGAGCACCAATTAGGAAGGAATTTTACACAGAATTTGGTGTGTGGTAGCAAATTAGTAGAAAATAAGAAGCGTTTTATACAGCCTTCCTGGCTTTAAATATCCTATCTCTGGTGATAAGGATGTCTACCTCTTGGTACAGGGAGGGTACTTTTCACGTGGGAGATTTATTTCCTGCTTTCGGGGAACAGGGGAGCATCTGACTGTCCTTCTTGCAAGGGTTGTGTGTTGTCACTTTTATTTTAGATAATCACTATGCCACAGTCTAACCTTGGCCCCTCCATGCTGAAGAAAGATATAAAGTTTTGGCTTAAAAAATAAAATAAATAAAATAAAATAAAATAAAATAAAATAAAATAAAATAAAATAAATAAATAAAAATTTGGCTTGAAGTAGCACAAGATTCCATAGTTTATTCAGAGATAATAAACACATTTAGTTTTAACATGATAGATATTCAGGCAATGGAAACCATGTTGAAGAAAATAAATCTGGTCACAGAAATAGTGCCTCTGAAAACTACAAGATAGGTTGAAAGGCCAATACATATATGAATATTAACTATATAATTGTTAGAATTTTCTTAATCCTATCCACGTGGTACTTGAATGGCGGTACTACTTGTATAAATATTAAATATACAGTTGTTACTGAAGAGCTGCCACTAAACCATATAAAGCAATACCTTTGTTCTGGAGCTGCAGGAGGTCCTGGGGTTGGCAGGAGAGCTGGCAGAGGAGTTCCAGCTGGTGTTCCAATTCCCCAGGCTCCTGCTGGATTAGCAGGCCCTGTCCGAGGGGTTGGGGGACCATCCCAACAGGTAATGACTCCACAGGGAAGAGGAACTGTAGCAGCTGCTGCAATTGCTGCTACTGCCAGCATTGCTGGGGCCCCAACTCAATACCCACCAGGACGGGGGACCCCACCCACTCCTGTAGGGCGAGCAACACCACCTCCAGGCATTATGGCTCCTCCACCTGGTATGAGACCACCTATGGGCCCACCAATTGGGCTTCCGTCTGCTCGAGGGACGCCTATAGGCATGCCCCCTCCAGGAATGAGACCCCCTCCACCAGGAATTAGAGGTCCACCTCCCCCAGGAATGCATCCACCAAGACCCTAGGATACTGTTGATCCTTCTTAAGTCCATTTTTTCCCTGCTATGTGTCTTGTGAAACTGTGTGATTGTTTGTGAGCTTTTGTTCCCTCCTTGATGCATTAATATTAGCTAATAAATGCACAAGGCAATGGTTAAGTTTCTAGTCAGTCAAAGACTTTGTTTATGGCCTAGGCTGTTGCTGAACTTAATTTTGCAAGCTACTTGTTTGATGTTTGTTTGTTTGTTTGATGTTGTTTTTTGAGGTAATATTGCTATTTTCAACATTACCATTCAGAGAATAACTTTCCACTGGGTCGCTGCTATGGTTTTCCCATTTAGAGCAATATTCTTTGAAAAGCACATTGACTCAGGTGATAGCAGAGACATCTCTGAGTGTTAGTGCTCCAAGATCCTAAAGAACCATCCCAGAGCAATGGATGAGGCTTTAACCGATAATGCTAACTCAAGAGGCTAATAATATGTCCTGGTAACAATAAAATACTCAGTTCTGTTAAATACTTTGGGGCCACAAGCCTAGCTTGCTCATATCTACAACTGCTGTTTCCAAGCTAGGGTTCAGAGACTCCTAGAACTGCATTAAAGAGAGGATGAGGGAAATACTGGGTGGACCTGGCTACAGACACCAACTCTGAGTTCAACAGTGAAAATGTTAGAACTCTGTGGTTTTACAGAAAGTTGGAGAATATACAGCTAATTAATTTTTTATGACAATTTTGGAAGAATTAAACTCAATTCTTCCAGCCTTGCACTCAAATTTCTCGTTTGAAAACAAAAGATAAGTGCCCAGTGAAACCTATTAACTGCTTGGCTTGCTTAAGATTTTCTGGATCCATCTGTCTCCACTATGATAGATAGTAGAAACCACATCCCTTGCTTCGTAAACACACAGGCAGAGAGCAGATGAAAAGGAAGATCCACATATCTCCGCACTTCACAATTTATTACAATTAATAAAACTTTGCATGATTTTTGTTTTGGCCATCTTCTTTACTGCTGAAATTACAATCAATGCTTAAGCAACTGAACCACCCAGGCTCCCCACCAATTGTGTTTTTTGTAAATTTTACAGTAATATTAATTTTCTTGTACTAATATTCTCAAGACTTTATACATGCAAACTCAAGTTGTAAAACTTGCTAGAATTATTTCCCTTTTTGATAGACACATTATCACATTTTCTCAGTGGGTACTCCACATGTTTAAAAGATATCTTGAGTTTTCTGCATCCCAGTTCATGGAAGCTGCCCTCTCAAAGGTCTCGGTATTTTTAATGGAAAATAGTATTACTGATAAAATATGGGCAATAGAATTCATTGGATATTATTCCACAGTACTGGTACTAGGTAGGTTGGCCCACTGTAGGTCACTGGGGTTACTTACAAACCCATTTTTTTTTTACAAACCCATTTTTTTTAAATAAAATGATTTTACATCAATAACTCTCTTTTAAATTTAATTATATAGAATATTATACTCTATTTAATGTAAATTCCTAAGTGCTTTTTCTCTGTGATACGTTTACTAAAACTTTTACATCTTTAATCTCTTGTAACTATACTCGTCTTTTTTATAATGTTTATGCAACTTACTGATTATCATTCTGTGATCATTTTATTGACCTGGAAGGTTTTCTTTTCTTTTTTTTTAAAGTAAAACTCTTGCTTACTGTCTAATTACAACTTAAAATAATTTATGAAGTGGTATAAATGTCTTATTTCAAATAATCAAATTAAATAAGGATTTACATAACATAAAATGATATTAAAGTTAAATATACTCTTTATTTTTCCAGATAGGTTGATTTCATGAGTTTAAATTCTCTTTGAATTCAGATTTTCTAACTCCTACATCATCACAATACAAACAATTTGCATTAATTCTGCCTAGAAAATAATATATTTTCTAAGATAATTACTCAATTCAGACAAGGAATCAGATATTAACATAAGAAGAAACTGAATGTTGCTCATGATTTGATTAACAAAAAAAAAATAATTGCAGAGAATGCCTCTTTCCAGCTATCACTAATCAGGCTGTCTAGTTTTTGAAGGTCAGAAGGCAGAAAGTAATAGAAGAGAAGTTAGCCAATCAGTCAACACAGTAGTGGTGAGTACAAAGGTCAAATATAATTATAAAGTAGTGAGAAGGAATACGAAGTGGAATTTTAATGTTCAATTCCTTATAATTAGATTAATATGTTTATAGATATGTATGTTTACATATACCTATAAGATTAATGTATTAATGTGTGTATATATATGATTAATGTATTTATTATGGAAAAGAAGATGCTATGTCCAATTGCTTAACATTTATGCTCACTAGTTGGTATGTGCATTTCTATCCTGTACCTGGGAAAGGCTAAACTATAGATACAAAATGAATAAAATATTTCAGAGATATCTAAGATGAAAGATGCTATCAATCTAAGCTTAAAAACAGACAAACAAGAACTTATGGTTAATATATGAATGATAAATTCAATCTCCAGGTAAGGCTGGTTTTAGCAACTATGTGTATCACTGAATCATTGAAAAGTTCAGGACCTTAAAATGAGCTGGCCATGCTGGACTTGTGAGCATATTTTATCAAAATATATATGTTTGGAAAAACCAAAGACTAACAGCTCAGAATGTGAGGGGTACTCATCCAAAATTGTAAAGACAAGAGGCTTCACCTGGAGAGATGTGAGGCATTGTCTTTTGCTCCGAACAGAGCTCCTCAAAGCGTGGCCCACTGTCGCCACTCTGCCAGAGAGCACGAGACTAGAAGTGAGCATTTACGGTAATCTCAAATTGAGAGAGTAACTTATTTTCTGGTGACCCTAAAAATGCAAATTCATACTTGTGTTTAATATTTGTAATTTCGTCTTCCAGTACTTTAATTGTATTATAAAAGGTCAGTCTATAAAGAATAAAGAAAATCAGATGAACTCTAAATCCATGGCCCACAAACTACAGCCTATTGGCCAAAATTTGGCCTGTAAATGGCTGTTATTATAATTGGAAATGGCCACAAGCATTGGTATATGCATCCATAGCATTCTTAATAGTAAATCCTTGTGAAATAAAAGATTTTTGCTCCTTAAATATTGAAATATATTAATCCACTTGAAAGCATAATGGTTAGGTAAGAATCATTCATATACATTATTCCTGTATTATATAGTGAAAATATATTAAATTTGTCACAGACTACTACAAGAGTATGCGAGTTTTTCAATTTAAGATGCTGGATTGCCTAGATTTTGAGACAAGAAATACTTAGCAATGGTGTCACATATTTAACTGATGCTTAAATATATGTTCAATTAACAAATGAGAAGCAGTCCTATAAAATAAAATAGAACATAGTTATGTAAACCTTCCTGAAAAAGGTAGAATTTGGCAAAAGATTGAGAAATCATCTTAAAAGTCTTTTCTTTTAAGATTTTATTTATTTATTCATGAGAGACACACAGAGAGAGAGGCAGAGACACAGGCAGAGGGAGAAGCAGGCTCCAGGCAGGGAGCCTGAGGCGGGACTCGATTTCTTGTCTCCAGGATCAGGCCCTGGGCTGAAGGCTGCGCTAAACCGCTGAGGTACCCGGGCTGTCCTCATCTTAAAATTCTTAATCATATTGCCTATTATGGTACAGGGCTTCCTAATAAAATAGATACTAGATTTAAATATAAGACTTTATGTTTTCTCTTACTCTTATAAGAAGGCACAATAAATGGGTAAATTGCTTTGGGTAGTATAGACATTTTAACAATATTTGTTCTCCCAATCCAGGAGCATAGGATGTTTTACTATCTCTTTGTGTCATCTTCATTTTCTTTCACAAGTGTTTTATAGTTTTCAGAGTACAGATTTTTTACCTCTTTGGTTATGTTTATTCCTTGAGATCTTATCATTTATAGTGCAATTATAAATGGGATCGATTCCTTGATTTCTCTCTCTGCTGCTTCATTTTGGTGTATAGAAAAGCAACAGATTTCTGTACATTGATTTTGTATCCTGTGACTTTACTGAATGTATCAGTTCTAGTAATGTTTTTTTGTTGAGTCTTTTGGGTCTTCTACATGGAGAAACATGTTTCCTGCGAATAGTGAACGTTTGAAAGGGACACATGCACCCCATGTTTATAGCAGCATTATCTATCGGTCTACCTATCATCTGTCTATATAGCAGCTATATATATATATATATATATATATATATATATATATATATAGTAGCATTATGTATATTATATATATTATATAATGGAATATATATGGTGGAATATTACTGGAATGCAATTATAATATATTCCAACGTATAATGGAATATATATATAATGGAATATTACTCAGCCATATAAAGAATAAAATCTCACCATTTGCAATGATGTGGATGGAGTTAGAGTATATTATACCAAGCAAAATAAGTCAGTCAGAGAAAGGCAAATACCATATGATTTCACTCATATGTGGAATTTAAGAAATGAAACAGATGAACATGGGGGGAGAAGAGACAGGCAAACCATAAAACGGACTCGTAGCTATAGAGAACAAACTGAAGGTTGCTGGAGGGGAGCTAGGAAGGGAGGTGGGTTAAATGGGTGATGGGTGCTAGGAGGGTACTTGTTGTGATGTGTGTTGGGTGTTTTACGTAAGAGATGAATCACCAAATTCTACTACTAAAACTAATATTACACTATATGTTAACTAACTGGAATTTAAATAAAAACTTTAAAAAGAAAAAGGAAGTCCCAGAATTCTCTAGTCGATATATGTTTAAAAATATTTTTATGTGTTCTTTCTCTGTTTCCCTTCCTTGTCCTCACTTGGGTCACGGATTGGCTTACATTTGGTATATTTTGGTTTTTTTCTTTTACTCTTGAAGTCAGTTTCAAATTCATAGATGGTCTTTTCCCACAATACTCAGGCAAAGGATTCATTTCTACTGAGTTTGTCTAATACTCAGAGCAATACATTTCAAGTATAATTTTTTCTAGAAATAATAATTTTGTAGTGCTGTATGGAATGAAAACCCAAATATACTACCTACGTAGAAGATCATAGAATAAAACAGATATAAAAATAATTAAAACAAAACAAAACAAAAAAAAAAACAACAGCAAAAAAAATTCAATATCAGAATGTTTTGTTGAATGGCCTAAATGATTAATGTTTATGTTTACACATGTTGTTTTCCTGATTTTTCTTAGACTAGACCTTTTTTTCTCTTCTTTATACTACATATGTGAGATGTTAGAAAGCATCAATAAGTATATAATTTAAATAGATAGTTTTTATTAGCATTCTAAAAACCAGTATCATGTAGGTAGGAGAGGGAAACCACTTATAAATCAAGAAAAAAATAAATACTGTAGGACTCAATCCCAAGACCCCAGGATCACGACCTGAGCCAAAGGCAGATGCTCAATCACTGAGCTACTCTGGTGCCCTTTTAAGCTATAATTCTTTGATTATATAAATTGAAGAAGATGTAAGTAACTGTGGAAATACACCAGGCCTATGGACTGAAAGATTTAGTATTATTAAGATGGCAATTCTCCTGAAGCTGATCTATGGATTTAATTTAATTTCCCAATTTAGCATTAAAATCTTAGCTGTGGGTTTTTCATCGATGCCTGTATCAAGTTGAAGAAACCTCCTTTTATTCATAATTTGCTGAGATATTTAATAAAAAATGGATGTTTTACCCTGTCAAATGTTTTCATTGTCTCTTTTGAACATATCTAGTGGTAACTTGCTTTAGCTGCTTATATTTAATCAGAGTAGTTTTGTTTTGTTTTGTTTGTTTGTTAGAGGGAGAGAGAGAATCTAAAGTAGGCTCCACGCCCAGCATGAAGCTCAATGCAGGACTCTGTCTCACACCCCTGAGATCATAACCTGAGCCAAAATCCAGAGTCAGACACTTAATTAACTGAGCTACCTATGTACCCCTAAAACATAGATTTTAAATGATAAATGTATCTTAGATATTTTTATATAACTCTCACATGATAATGATGTTGCCCTTTTCCCAAAATAATGGATTTGATTTGCTAATATATTTTTGGAATTATATTTATTTATTTTTTTAAATAATAAGTTTATTTTTTATCGGTGTTCAATTTACCAACATACAGAATAACACCCAGTGCTCAAGCGCCCCCCTCAGTGTCAGTCACCCAGTCACCCCCACCCCTCACCCTCCTCCCCTTCCACCACCCCTAGTTCATTTCCCAGAGTTAAGTAATATATTAATGATAAATTATTTAGGTCTATTTTCATAAGATGTACTGTTCTGTAATTTTCTCTTGTTTCTTTTTCTGGCAATATTGTCTGCTAAGACTGGTGCAGTGCCTTCATCAAATGACTGGGAAAGATTTTATTCCCCCCGTACTGGCTGAAAATTGTATTATTGCTTATTTACGTGTGTGATTGAATTAATCAGTGAAGCAATCTAGAACTGGTGTGATATTGTGGAAAACTACTCATGAATTAGAAGTGTATATAGACATAGAAATATTTAGGTGATCCAGTTTTCTTCAGTGGTGTTAATTGTCTTTTATGGTACTTTTTCCATTTAAGTTGTCAAATTTATTAGCGTAGAGTTCTTAAAAAACTTCATGGGTTATCATTTTAATATTATGAGACATGTAGTGGTGACTTCTCTTCCATTTCAGATGTTAGCAATGTGAGGTTTTTTTTTCCCCTCTTTTTCTTTATCATTCTGCTAGGGGTCATCAATTTTACTGATATTTCTGAAGAAACAACTTCTTATCAATTCTCTTTTTCTTGTTTGTCTTTCATTTCATTGATTTATGCTACTGTTTATTAATTCATTTTTGTTATTTATTTTTTATTTCATATTTTCCTTTTGCTTTCAGTTTACATATTCTTTTTCTAGTTTCTTTTTATCATGTACGTGGGACATTTGTTATAGGATACAGACACAGCATTATGTCTTAATTAACTGACCCTTCCAATCTTATGGAATTCTCTTCCTTATATTTTGTTAAGATTTGATGCATTCATTCATTCATTAATTCGAGAGAGAGAGAGAGAGAGAGAGAGAGAGAGAGAGAAAACACGCAAACAGGGTGGTGCCAGGGGAGAAGGAGAGAATCGCAAGCAGACTGTGCTCAGTGCAGAGCCCAAAATGGGGCTCAATTTCACAACCCTGAAATTATGAACTTAGCTAAAATCAAGAGTAAGGTGATTAACCTGCTGAGTCACCAGGCACCCTGCCTTCTTCATATTCTTAAAGTGAATCTTTCCCACTTAAGGGCACCAAACAACAGCTTTCTTGTGATTAATGGATGCATGGCAAATATATGTCCACCCTTTCTTTTTTTTTTTTTTCACCCTTTCATTTTAAACTTGTTTGTGTCTTCATATTTACAGTTTCTTGTAAGTAGTATATGGTTAAACCATGCTCCTTTATCCTATCTGACAGTTTCTCCTTTTTAATTAGAGTATCTAACTTCTCTACATGTAATGCAAATTATTGATACGTGTGAACTCAAGCCTAATACATTGCTATTTGATTTTCACTTGTCTCATCCTTGTTTCTCTATCTCCTTTCCTTAAATTGTGGCTAGGTAAAATATTTTTTTTTTTTTTACAATCTTACTTTCTTTTCTGAGGTCTTTATTTTTATTTCTTCTGTGTTTGTGCATTTGTGTTTGTATTTGCTGTAAAAAATGCAATATTGATGCTTAACTTGGAACATTCCGTTTAAATACTTTAATGTCTCATAAAAATCTTAGTACTCTATCATAATGTTTCCAAAAGATTACCTTACAAACTGTTTTGTTTTTTGTGTATTTTATATATATATATATATATATATATATATATATATATATATATGTAATAAAACTTCTTGTTATAGTCTGAATTGTGTCCTCCTAAAATTCATATGTTCAAGACCTGGCCTCCAATGTGACTATATTTTAAGATAAGGCCTTCAAAGAGATGGTTAAGGTTAATGAAGGTCATAAGGTTGGGACCCTCATGCTAGATGACTGGTGTCCTTATAATAAGAGGAAGAGACACCAGGGATGTGCACACACAGAGGAAAGATCATGGGAAAATACAGTGCCAAGATGGCCCTCTACAAGTGAAGGCCTCAGGAGAAACTATCCCTGCTGGCACCAATCTTGAATTCCCAGCCTCCAGAATTGTAGGAAATTTATTTCTGTTGTTTAAGTCACTTTGCCTGTGATATTTGTTATGGCAACCGCAGCAAACTGATACGCCTATGTTTCTTAATTATTTTTGACATTATAATAAGCTAAAAATTTTATTCTTAAATGAAAATATCTTGGATATAGTTGCTAAATTAATATTTGTGTATATCTTGACATTAGAAAACAGAAATGGAATACAGTTTCAGCATACTTAAAATGAAAACAGAGTCCCCCCCCAAAAAAAAGAAAGAAAACAGAGTCCCCCAGACTTTTGATTGCTTCTCATTTATAGAATAATTGCATTGATGCTTTTAACCTGTAATGTAAAAAAAAAAAAATAAATTAAATTCATTGACCTGTTAAGTCTAAGTCAGCTAACATGCTAACATTTTAATAAATTACTGTTTTGGGGATGTGATGAATTATGTCTTTCAATGAATAATGCTGCAAACATATTTGCTAATTTATACCTTATAATAATTCTTAGTTATATAACTTATAATACAAACATATTAATGAATTAGTATTTGAAAGTAATATATATCTGATGTTGATATTTTTTTCTTTGAACTATGGATATTTTCACTCTGTTATGTTTTCAATACTATTCATATTTCTTGACTATTTATGGATTTATATTTATTTTTTCTTCTTCTGTGATTGATTTCCACCCCTTCTTTTTGCATTATATAAAGAAGATGTGATATATGTAATGGAATATTACTCAGCCTCAAAAAAAAAATGAAATCTTGCCATTTACAATGACTTGGATAGGGCTAGTGTGTATTATACTAAGTGAATTAAGTCAGTTAGAGAAAGATAAATACCCATATGATTTCACTTATATGTGGAATTTAAGAAACAAAACAGATAAAGATAGGAGGAGGGGGAGGAAAGAGAGAAACAGATGGAAAGAAACCATAAGAGACTCCTAATGATAGAGAACAAACGGAGGTTTAATGGGGGGAGTGTATGGGGAATGGGCTGGAGGAGTGACAGGTATTAAGGAGGGCATTTGTTATAATAAACACTTGGTTTTATATGTAAGTGATGAATCACTGAATTCTACTCCTGAAACCAGTGCTACACTTTGTGTTAACAAATTAGAATTTACATTAAATTTGAAAATAGGGCAGCCCAGGTGGCTCAGCAGTTTAGCACTGCCTCCAGCCCAGGGCATGGTCCGAGAGTCCCAGGATCAAGTCCCATGTCGGATTCCCTGCATGGAGTCTGCTTCTCCCTCTGCCTGTGTCTCTGACTTTCATTCTCTCTCTGTGTCTCTCATGGGTAAATAAATACAATCTTTAAAATTTTTTTGAAAATAAACAAAAACATTAATCATGTTAAACATATTCTGAGTTACTGTGTTTCTCTTCTTTGATATTATTTATTGTATAAAGCTGTGTTACTATTCAATCTTGCCATGGATCATAATTTTTATCAATAAAAAGTAATACTGCTCTTATAAGTGCTTTCATTTCAGAATTCCACATTTATAGTAACATTTCTCATGGTATCTTTTTTGGGGTAATCTGCTATATTTTAAAATTATTTCTCTTTGTTAAAAGTTTCTGATTTATTTATTTTCGGCTTATTTCACCTATTTCACCCATTCTCTAATACATTTGCCATAAATCAATTCACCAGATATGTATGGGCTTATTTCTGGGCTCTCTATTCTGTTCCATTGCTCTATGTGTGTGTTTTTATGCCAATTTCACACTGTATTAATTAATATAGCTTTGTAATAGAGTTTAAAGTCAGCCGTCATCTGACTGCTTAGATAAACAGAGATGTTTGAAAGACAATGAAGAGTGGGGGCAGGGTTCCAAATGAAAGGACAAGATGAAACTTCAGGGAGGAAAAAAAACCTTTAATGAAACAGAGGTGAGTAAATTACCTGATAAAGAGTTCAAAGTAGTGATCATAATGATGTTCAACAAGATGTGATGAAGAATGAATGAACACAGTGAAAGCTTCAACAAAGAGATGGAAACTATAAGAAACAATCCAAAATAATCCACAAAGCTGAAGAGTACAGTAATTGAAATGAAAAAAAAATACACTAGATAAGTTCAATAGCAGACTAGACGAAAAAAAAAACACTCACATTGAAGACAAAGCAGTGCCAGTGCAACTCACCCAATCAAACAAGAAAAAAAAAAAAGGAAAAGTGAGAATAGCTTAAGATGCTTATAGGAAACATCAAAAATAATATCATTCATGTTGCAGTGGCCCCAGATGTAGAAAAGAGAGACAGGAATCTTGTTCAGATAAACAATGACTGAAAGCTTCTGTAACACAGAGAAGGCATTCACTTCCAAGAAGCCTAGAGAGTTCCAATCAGATGGACCCAAAGAGATCCACACCAAGACACATTATAATTAAAATGTCAAAAGTTAAAGACAAGGACTATCCATTAAAAGTAGCTAGATATCTGTTCTACAAAATTTCTTATGTAGCTGGGAATTCCTATAAACCATCAACACATTTTTTTTTTCAGCAGAAACTTCAGGCCCTAAGGGAGTTCCATGATATATTCAAAGTGCTAAAGAAAAACACTTCCAACCAAAAACACTCCACTCAGCAAAATTATTATTCAAATTGAAGAAGAGATAAAGAGTACATCCAATAATCAAAAGCTAAAGGAATTCATTACAACTAAAGTGACCTTACAAGAAATGTTAAAGAGACTTCTTTAAGCTGAAAAGAAAGGGTGCTAATTAGTAACAAGAACATATATGAAGGAATATGTCTTACTGGAAAGATAAATATATAGTAAAGATAGTGGTCTAATCACTTATAAAGCTAATACAAAAGCTAAAAGACAAAAGTAGTAGAAATAATTACGATTACAACGATTAGTTAAGAGATATACAAGATAAAATTTGACATCAAAAACATAAAACAGGGCAGCCCAGGTGGCTCAGCAGTTTAGTGCTGCCTTCAGCCCAGGGCCTATCCTGGAGACCTGGGATCGAGTCCCACGTCGGGCTCCCTGCATGGAGCCTGCTTCTCCCTCTGCCTGTGTCTCTGCCTCTCTTTCTCTCTGTGTCTCTCATGAATAAATAAATAAAATCTTAAAAAATAAAGTTAAAAATAAAACATAAAACATGGTGAGGGAGAGTAAAAATGTTGAGGTTTCCGTCAAAATCAAATTTGAGTTACCAACTTTATGGACTCTTAGAGATACAAGCTTTTTGTAAGCTTCATGTAAATCACAAAGCAAAAGATACATGCACAAAAGATAAAGAAACATAACTCTACCACTAACTCAATCAAGCCACAAGTGAAAAGAGCAAGAGAAGAAAGGAACAGGGAGGAGCTACAAAAACAGCCAATAAGAAATTTACAAAATGGCAATAAGTACATATCTACCAATATTTACTTTAAACGTAATGAACTAAATTCTCCAAAGGATGTAGAGCTTCTGAATAATAAAACAAACAAAAACAAAAAACACAAGACCTGCCTAAATGAAACTCACTTTAGATATAAGAACACACAGACTGAAAACAAGTATTCTAAGCAACTGAAAACCAAATGAAAACCGGAGTAGTTATATTAGACAAAATAGACTTTAAAACAATGACCATAATAAGAGACAAAAACGGGCACTACATAATGATAAAACCAAACCTTCAAGAGGGTATAACATTGAAAATAAGTATATTTTTCTCTCTGACCAGCATTTTGGAAAAAGTGCATTGAGTTCCAGAGACACACATCCAGTCATAGTTTACTTTGGTAACTTGTACCTATGTTTTAGAAATCTTCTCATCGGAAACAGTCAAATAGAATTTGGATCAAAAGTCCAATGAACTTGAATTTTTCTTACTCTGTATTGGTCTTCTGTGTAAATTTTCCACGTGGTCTATAAAAATTTAATGCTATGAAAGTTCTCTACAATGTTCAACTTTTTTTTTTTTTTTTTTTTTTTTTTTACTTTCTCAATGATTGCAGCTTTGTGAAAATGTGCTTTCATGCAATCTGTTTCATGTACCAGGCTGAGCAAGGGGAGAGCTGCTGCTAGGGAAGGAAGGATTTCTTTGAGATTCACGGTATTTTCTTATGATGTCTTTGATGTGGCTTAATCAAAATTTGTAGGATACATCTCAAGTAGTTCTTAGAGGGAGATGAATAGCTGTAAGTGTGAAATATAAAATTTATGGGAAATCCTCTTCTAATTGGCTACCCTGTCTTTTAATGATGTGTGCCAGATTTTTAAGTGGGACAATTGGGAGAATAAATGTGTGGTGTGTCATTTTTCCAGTTTCTGATCTTATCCCAAGATAAAGTCCTTCTTTAGGATTTAGCTTGTGTTCACAGGCTTCACTGACATTCACTACTATGACCTTCAACTTTAGTACCCACATCCTCTTTATCAAAAATATCCTGTATTCTAAAGATAATTTCCCATTTTGATGAAGTTCAGAAACTACTGACTTGTATCACCAGAGAGAATTGTGAAATTTTCAGTGGCTTACAATTTATTTTTTCATATTTTTTTATACCAACATTTACCCGTTCTTTCCTATGGATAACAAGCAGTTAGCACCGATCTGCCGAGCTTCCTCTAAAGGCTGTTAATAAAATATCCACCATTTACTTGTTGATTATCACTAAGGAATGGTCCTCAGATCCTGTTTCACACATCCATTCTTTTTTCAAGCTCATTCATATTTAAAACCTTCAAGATATTTCAAAATTTTTGGCCATATTTTGGGTGCCATGGCCTCATCCTCCAATTTTCAGGGGCTATGAGGCCCTGACATGACTTTCAACTGGCACAACCTCACTCAAGAGCCCCTTTACTGGAGCTCTTATACCAGGCCCCCAACTCTTGCTATTCATTTTTAATTTGAAAATTAAATGATATATTTATACAAAAAGTAGGATTTTTTTTAAACTAAATACAAATAGTTTTGTATTTAGTACAAAATACAAACTATTTGTATTTAGTAATGTTTTTCTCTCTTTTGCTCATAATATCTATGTCAATTTATAAAATTTTAGGCATTTTTCATAGTGCTGTTTTGCAAGAAATAAATTACCTTTGATTCTGATTAATTTGGTTAAGATATATCTGTCTTTTTTTTTCTATTTATCATATTTCAAGTTGTCTGAGCTTCTTAAATCTGTGGAACTTTTTGTTCATTTCCAACATTTATAAAATTCTCAATCCTAGTCTCTTAAAATATTTGTTGTGACCTAATCTATCTTTCTCTGTCTCCTCTAAGGTCTCTTTGTATATCTGAATGCTTTGTATTATCCTGTGGGTTTCATGTGATCTATTCCATTTTTCTCACATAGTTTTGTGCTTCAGTTAGGATAATTGAGATTATGACACCTTCAAGTTCACTAACTCTTTCTTCAGTTGTGTCTATTCTGACCTTAAGGCAATCATAGGGGGAAGTGTGTTTATTACCTGCATAGACAGATGGAGATATATTAATTTTTATGCTTTTTATTTGACTCTGCTCACTTCTAAAATCTTCAAACTAGCAAAATAAAATAAAATAAAATCTCCAAACAGTTCGTTCACGTTGCTCAGTTTTCTAAGTTTACCTATATGCCATAGTTAATTTCAAATTTCTATTATATTTAGGTCTCTGAGAATTCTGAATCCGCTCTACTTCTCTTGACTATTTGACCACTTCACAGTCACTAGCATATCCTTGCTTTTCTCTATGTCTCATACTATTAGACTGAATGTCAGACATTGTGTGAAAAAGAAGACAGGAACAGAGCTAAATGTATTTATATCCTGAAATGGACACACTTCCTGTGAGGGGCTGTGTAGATCTCCTGTAGAGGTGAGTGTCTGTGACTTGTTGGTTATTTAGCTATATTCCGTACACCACACATGTGAACATCCTCTAGTGATAAACTGCTGCTCCGTTTTGCTTAGTGAGAGCCTGGACTTTCTGGACTTTCTGAAGCTTTCTTTCTGAGTGTCCCTGCTCCACCATTAGGTTTCAGCAGGCCCAGGAAGATGTGGGTAAAGATGGGTTTCTCTCATGCTTTTACTCTTCTCTCAGTAGAGGCCCATGCTTGCTACCCAATGTAAAGGTAGGGGAGCAATTTTTCAGTCTTCCTTCTTCTAATCCAACCCAAGGAGGGTCTTTTTCCTTGATCCTTGTGACTTAGGCTTGCTCAGCATTCCTACCCCTCCCTGGCAAACAATCACTTCTTCCCATTCAGTGCAAGATCCTGACTTTTTTTCCTGGCATTCTCTCAATGGTAGCAAGCCTCTGCCTCGTACCCATGCAGTCAGAGATGATTATATATCCTGCTCAGGCTTTATAGGCAGACAGTTAATGCCATGGAGTTAAAAACTCTGTAGTAGGTAAGTTTTCTGTACTTCCACTAGCAGCACAGAACTTTCTCCTTTTTTAGTGCAGGATTTCTACTCCCAAGGCCCAGGGTGTGTGCGTATGTCTATGGTTTTCCAGTACAATGCTCAGGGCAACCATCACCTTATTGTCATGCAGAACTCAGCAAATCAGGGGGTTGTTTATGTTCATCATCATCATCATCATCATCATCATCATCATCGGCAGGCCATGCATTCTGTGCAGCTGGTATTTCTACCCTCACTCTCTCATTTCCTCTATGAGCACTTGAGCTGAAAGGGATGAGCAAATGGATAGAAATCTCCTCTTAAAATGGCTGGGGCTTTCAGGATTCTAAATTATCATGCTAGCCATTTTGGCCTGTAATAATTCATTAAAATTTAAGTTGTTTTCATCCAAATTAATTTTATAGTAGCTAAGTCTATTTCCCATTCTTTTTTTTAAAGATTTTATTTATTTATTCATGAGAGACACAGAAAGAGGCAGAGACACAGGCAGAGAAACACACACACACACACAGGCAGAGACACAGGCAGAGGGAGAAGAAACAGGTTTCATGCAGGGATCCTGATGCGGGATTTGATCCCAGGACTCCAGGATCACGCCCTGAGTTGAAGGCAGACGCTCAACCACTGAGCCACCCAGGTGTCCCTATTTTCCATTGTTATATCTTAGAAGAAGCCCTTGATGTGTACCATCTCTTCTTAGAAAGGCATGTCATCCACTGGAATCATGTTTTCACCAATAACTCTGTGGTCTTACTGTTTTGTTGATGATAAGACTTGTTCTCATTTTTAACATGAAGGCTTTTTTTGCTGTCTTTTGTTTTTTGCTATAGATAGATAGATAGATAGATAGATAGATAGATAGATAGATGATAGATAGATAGATAGATATACTCTTTAATTTTAAAACATCATTTTAGGAAAATGTAAGGTGTTAGCATGCAAAATTCACTTGGTTTGCACCCTTACTAATGGGCAATGTCACATTTTTCTTCTGCTGCTGCTTCTCATAGTCATTTAAATTATGGATAGTTGACTCAGTTTCATGCTAAAAAAAATCAGAAGTCAACTGATAAATTAGAAGTCCACCTTGTTTAGTATGTGGCCATTCTTGATTAAGTCAATCAGGTTATAATTATTTCCAAAGAGCTACAATACAGAGAAAAAGAACAGACTGAATTGTCTATTGTCTGGTGAAGCTTTCCTTATAGACGTGTATACACAGGTACACAGATATGCAAACATATCCAATGAGATTTTTCATTTTTCTGCCTTTACTTTCATCTCCCATTCATTGAGAGACACTTTTGGGACTTCACATATTTTCCCCCTAGAAAGTTCTATTTAATCTCAGATATTGCATTGGGGTCAGAGGCAATCTGTTAGTACATTGGTATTTGTCCCATGAAAAAGTGGGTTATTGCAAGCCTTTATGAAGGGAATTTTGCGAGGTTTCTTTCAAATCCTACAAAAATTGTTTAAAATTAAATTAGATGGTGAAAGTGTGTGGATCATTAAACTTTGCATTCAAACCAAATAGCAGAAATAACTTAGGTTTAAAGGAAAAGAGAGAGTACTAGGGCACTCTGGAGGAGTGTGTCCTTTTTGACTTTGCAGAGGCAAAATGCTTGACTAAATAGACTATAAGCAGACTTTGAATATTTATAATAGTTTTGCTAAAATAACCCAGGGTAGTCATGTTACGTGTAATAATGAAAATGACAATCTTTTCACCTACAGACTCATTTCAAATAATAGTAATTTGTAAGTGTTCTTTCAAGGAGAACTAATAATTACATTTTTATTTCTTAGATATGCAGGGTAATAGCAAGTTATTCATGGATTTTAATGAAACACGCATATATTCAATCCACACTTAGCAGTTCTAGCCTTACCACTATATGCTTTATAGCTTCTCAGTGTATTTATCAGGTAACCTTTTTACAATTAAATTCTTATTAAATTTATAACTTAAATCCAGAACAATACACAACCATATTTGCAGTGATGATGCATTTACATGAAGTAAACACACCGACGTGACCAGCACTCGCAGGAAGAAACAATAGCACCAGATACCCCAAGGCCTCCTTTATATCCTCTTTTTGTTGGTGACGACAACTATCCATCCCTCAAACTGAATAACAATCCCAACATCTAAAATAATATGTTGCTTTGGCCTATTTTTGCACTTAATATAAAAGGAATCATCCAATATGTATTATCTCTTTCTAGCTTATGTTTTCTTAACATTTTGCATATGGCATTAACCTGTATTACTATATTGGGTTATAGTTTGCTCATTCTCATTACAAAATAGGATTCCCCTGCATGTATATATCACAATTCATTCATCAGTTCAACTGCACAGTTCGACTGACCTTTGGCCCCATTCCAGATATTACAAACATCGCTTACTTGAATGGGCTTGTTAACATACTTGGCTGGACAGGTATGGTGGGGATACACACAAAGTGAAGTGGATTGGTCAAAATAATGAGTTTGTTAACTGTAGTAGATACTACCAATCACTTTTGTAAAATGACTTTTATCAATTTACTTATCTAACAGCAGTATACGAAAATTCCAATTGCTTCATGTCCTTTCAATACATGGAATTGTCTACCATTTTCACTTATCCTTCTGGTGAGATCCCATTCCTGTTTTAACTTGCATTCACTATCTTATGAATAATGAAATAAAGTACTTTTTCATTATATTTTATGTCGATGTGAATATTATGTTTTGTGAAGTTTATAATCTTTTGCTAATTGCTTTAGAGTACCTTACTTTTTATTGTTTTATGGATGCTGTTTACATATTCTGGAAATACACATTATTATATATATGCATATATTAATGGATATATATTTTATATCTACTTTATTAATTAGCTTAGAACATACATCTTTACTATTTATGCATTTATGTTAATATAGAGAAACAGTAAGAGTTGAGGAAGATAGAAGACACTGAAGACTATTGAAAACTGAAAGATCATCTTGATGCCATTTCCTTGCAATACCTCTTATGTCATAACAATACATTAATTTGATGTTCTTAGGGCAAAATCCCATTTAAGAACTATTTTCAAAAAAAAAAAACTGTTTTCCCACAAAAAAAACTCCACTCTCATTTTGACCATGAATTCTTGCTTCATGTTTCCAATTTAATTTTCAAAGGACATTAGACTCAATCTTTCATACCCTCCTTTTCATCAAAATCTATGTCAATATCTTGAAAGCTTCTAGAATTGATGTTTCCTTTTTTTTTAATTATACCTACCCAATCCCAGACTTCTGTGATAGGCCTTATGATTATATTAATATAATTTCTCTGTAGTATTATTACTTTTTTCTTTGACTACCATTATATTAAACAATAGCATTCTATGCATCCTCTGATAGAGCTCAGTTATTCATTTCTTCTTTTACCTTCCTTTATTACTTTGTCATGTCTCCACAATTTCATTTCCATACTAACTGCTCCATGTGGCTTCCATCTATCCTCCTTCCCAACCAACCTATACAAGATTAACAGACATGTCTTTTAAAAATATATTTCTATTCACCTTTAAATATCTTCATGAGAATAACCCACTTAAAATCCTTTAATAGTAATTGAATGTCTGGCATTTAAGACAGAACCTTCCTTTTTTTAAATTTTTTTAATTTTTTTTTTTTTAATTTATGATAGTCACAGAGAGAGAGAGGCAGAGACACAGGCAGAGGGAGAAGCAGGCTCCATGCACTGGGAGCCCGACGTGGGATTTGATCCCTGGTCTCCAGGATCGCGCCCTGGGCCAAAGGCAGGTGCCAAACCGCTGCGCCACCCAGGGATCCCTAGACAGAACCTTCCAAGATTTGATTGAGCCTTATCTTATTGACTTATGCCTTAATAGGGTGGTGTGGTTAGAACATGACATTGAATTATATAATATCCCTATAGCAGTAAGGAAGACTCCTTCTTTTTTTTTTTTTTTTTTTTTTTTTTTTTTTTTTAATTTATTTATTTATGACAGTCAGAGAGAGAGAGAGAGAGAGAGAGAGAGAGAGAGAGAGACAAGCAGGCTCCATGCACCGGGAGCCCGACGTGGGACTCGATCCCGGGTCTCCAGGACCGCGCCCCGGGCCAAAGGCAGGCGCCAAACCGCTGCGCCACCCAGGGATCCCAGGAAGACTCCTTCTTAAATCACTCTCTCATATTCTACTAAATAAGTAAGAGTCTTTATTTTAATAACTATTTACCATATAAATTATTTTTCTCTAAAATGCAACTTATAATTACTTTTATTTTTAGTTACAAGTCTTCTAAAAACTTGTGTAGAAACTAATTAAGATATGATAGTATCTAATCTGAAAATATTGCATTCTCTATCCAATCATTGTCTGTGCTTTAATATGTCTTGTTCCTTCAGAATAATTTTTAAAATCACATTTTTAAAAAATCATTTGAGATTACTTTGGAGTAGACTTAGAATGACAATAGGGATTTTATTTAAATATTGATACTCAGTAAAATTCCTGCTTAAATTCCCTTGTGATCATATTACATTGTTTGTGTTAGAGCTTAGAGAGTTAGTATTAAATATCAGTTTTGATAAGACCCCAGGGGATTTAAGTAAATCTTAGAGTCCTTTCTCTCTGATTTTTCAGGTTATCTACATGAAATACTTTTGCTTATTTAAAAAGTTCACATCTAAACAAAAAGTAGTTATTTTACTTCCAAGAAGAATAATCCTGGTTTTTTTAAAATATTTTATTTATTTATTCATGACACACACACACACAGAGAGAGAGAGAGAGAGAGAGAGAGAGAGAGAGAGAGAGAAAGGCAGAGGGAGAAGCAGGCTCCATGCAGGGAGCCCGACATGGGACTCGATCCAGGGTCTCCAGGATCACACCCTGGGCTGAAGGCAGCACTAAACCGCTGAGCCACCTGGGCTGCCCCGAGAAGAATAATCTTATCTGAAATTCCAACTAAGGATATTTCAGAACAGTTTTGTCTTTGTAATAAAATTTTTCATATGAGGGACACCTGGGTGGCTCAGTGGTGTGTGTGTGTGTGTGTGTGTGTGTGTGTGTGTGTGTTTGTTGTGTGTGTGTGTATATATATATATATATATATATATATATATATATATATAATTTTATATATAAAATACCATGTTTGTTTTCCTATCTCCTCTTTTCTGTTCACTTTTGTTTCTTAAAAGATTACCTGGCATAGAGTAGGTACTCAACAAACACTTTTAATGAAATTGGCAGGTACATTTACTTTTGACCACATTATCTAACTTCTTAATTTCTTGTAAATTTTTTTTTCTAAAGTGGCAATAATGAAATGTATAAAGCACAGGGTTGTTATCAACTGAGATATTGAATATAAAGCAATTCAGAATTCTCAACACATTGCAAACTCTCAACAAGTGTGAGCTTTCTTTATTATCTTTTAAAAATATTTTCAGAACTTCTTAAAGAGTCTGAAGCACTGTAGGTTACTATATTCAGTTTTGATTATTTAGTTCATCAATTCCACCCAGAAAACACAAAGACTTTTCTAGCATAGAGAACACTACTGAGAATATAATGCTGCCTGAGGCAATGTCTATGTGAAATCTCAAAATTATTTTTGAGCAATAACAACAGTGTCATAATAAGCGTATGCAACAGTTTCCTAGAATGTCCAAAAAAATAGCCTAGTGGCTCGAAATAACAAAAATTTATTTTGTCGCAGTCCAGGAAACAAAGGTATGAAGTGGAGGTATAAGCAGGATTGTTTCCTTCAGGAAACTCTAAAGGAGAATCTGTTCCTTGGGCGTCTCCAAGCTTGGTTGCAGATATTGGTTGGCATTCCTTGGTTTGTAGCTTCTCCAATCCTTATTTCCATCACCACTATGTTGTCCCAGATGCTTTTCTCTCTGTCGTCTTAAAGACATCAGTCATTGGACAGGACCCATTAATCCAGGATGACATAATTTTTATATGATTACATCTTTAAATATTTTATTTCCAACTAAAATCATATTCATAGTTCCCTAGCAATAGACTTGAAGGTATCTTTTTGGGAGAATACAATTCAAGTCGCCACAGTGTTACCAAACTCAGTTAACATATCAAAGCTTTCTGAGAAGATGTCTTAAAATAATTTTACATCATTGTTTGTAATTAACTGATTTTATAGCCGGTGCATTAATAATTTGCCATAACATTAGACATAGAATTCAGTGCATGTGCTGGACATATTACTGCACACACTGTTGAAGCACACAGAATTCAGTATGTTAAAATATTCTCAATACTTCTTAGATGTGTATATATATTATTCATAAAGGGCTGCTCTGTTTACTGACTGTGTAGTTTTAGGAACCAATAATTAAATATTATATAGTTTTATATTATTTTTTATTCTTTTTTCCCAATTTTTTATTTACAGACTGATTACTTAATATACAGTATAATATTAGCAGTTTTGAGTTTATAATATAGTGATTCAACACTTTCAAACAATACCTGGTGGCCACCATGATAATTGCATTCCTTAACCTTATTACCTATTTAACTCATTCCCCCATGCACCTTCTCCCTCTTAATCATCAGTTTGTTCTCTATAGTTAAGAGTCTGTCCTTTTGTTTGCTTCTCTCCCTCTTTCCTTTTTTTTCAATTTGTTTCTAAAATTCCACATATGAGCAAAATCATATGTTATTTGCCTTTCTCTGCCTGACTTCTTCTGCTTAGCACAATATTCTCTAGTTCTATGTAGAGTTAATTCTCTTTTATGGCTGAGTAATATCCCATTGTGTGTGCAAAACAATTTCTTTATCCATTCACCAGTCAATGGACACTTGGACCATATCCATAATTTGCTATCATAGATGATGTAGATAATGCTGCTATAAGCATCAGGGTACATGTATCCTTTTGAATTAGTATGTTTTTATTCTATGGAAAAATACCTAGTAGCTCAATTGCTAGATTATAGGGTAGCTCTATTTTTACTTTCTGAAGGACCTTCAACTGTTTTCCAGAGTGGCTGTACTAGTTTGCATCCCCACCAATAGTGCATGAGGGTTCTCCTCTCTGTGGATCTTCACCAACACCTGTCATTTCCAAATAAATGAAAGATCTATGCTCTGAAAACTATATAATATCGATGAAAGAAATTGAAGATGACACAAAGAAATGGAAAGACATTCCATGCTCATGGTTTGGAAGAACAAATACTCTTAAAATATCCATATGTTCAAAGCAATCTACACATTTAATGTAATCCCTATCAAAATACCAACAGCAGTTCTTAACAGAGCTAAAACAAACAATTCCATAATTTCTATAGAACCACGAAATACCCCAAAGAGCCAAACGACCTTGAAAAAGAAAAGCATAGCTGGGGGCATCACAATTCCAGTCTTCAAGGCCGTGGTGATCAAAATAGTGTGGTACTGGTACAAAAAATAGACACTTCCATCAATGGAACAGAATAGAAATCCAGAAATGAACCCAGAACTATGTGGTCAATTAATCTTTGATGAAGCAGGAAAGAATATCCAATGGCAGGGGGCTGTCTCTTCAACACATAGTATTGGGAAAACCGGACAGCATCATGTAAAAGCAAGAAACTATGTCACTTTCTTACACCAAACAGAAAAATAAATTCAGAATGGATTAAAGACCTAAATGAGAAACTATAAAAATACTAGAGGAGAACACAGGCAGTAACCTCTTCAAGCTTGGCCATATCAACTTCCCTCTAGATATGTTTCCTGAGACAAGAAAAACAAAAGCAAAAATAAACTACTGAGACTTTACCAAGATAAAACTTCTGCACAGTGAAAGAAACAATCAACAAAATTAAAAGCCAATTTATGGAATAGGAGCAGATATTTGTAAATGACCTATTTGATAAACGGTTAGTATCCAAAATATATAAAAAACTTATAAAACTCAACACTCCCAAAGCAAACAATCCAATTTAAAATAGGTAGAAGATATGAATAGACATTTTCCCAAGAAGACATACAAATGGTCAACAGACACTTGAAAGATGCTCAACATCACTCTTCACCAGGGAACTACAAATAAAAATAACAATGAGATATCACCTCATACCTGCCAAAATGGCTAAAATCAACAACACAGGTAATTATTTGATTTTTAGACTTGAACTTGGTATTATTGATATTCCTCATGGTAGAGAAATGATTTTGTTCCCATACAAAGACAGTTTTATCTTTTCCACAACTTTATTAATCCATCTTCTACTCACACAACCACTATTATTTATTTAATAAATATTTTTGTCAATAGTAATGATATTCCTACTCCATGAACACTTAAAATATTTTTATTTTTACAACAGCCAGGATATGGAAGACACATAAGTGTCCATAAATAGATGAATGGGTAAGGACGGTTATATATATAACATATATAGGAATTCTATATATATTTGGATTATAGAATTATAAACAGAGAAAATATATCATAAAAATGAAAGGGAAATAAAGACTTTTCAGGGAATAAAGATAGAATCTATTGAACCTGCCCAAATGAAAGATAAAAGTCCTAAAATTAGAATAAATTTATATCAATTAAAAACGAATGAAAAGTGTTAAAAAGGCAAACACATGTAGAGACATAAAAGATGATGGTTTATATATTATTTTAATTATATTTAGAATATAATTTGCTGTTAAAGAAGAAATGACAATGTTCCGTGAGATACATGTACAACTAAAATGACAACAATGAGAGCAGAAACATTAAAGTGCACACCTTTGTACTGGTCATATATTATAAATATTTTAATACACTATGAAGGTCAAATGTATTGTAATGTTAAATATGTATATTTCAAACCATACAATAATCACTAAAAAAGAAAAATAGGACAAGATAGCTAATAATCAAATAAGAGATAATATGATGTAAAAAATTCATAGAATGCATGAAACAAAAAAAGAAGAGACCAGATGAGAAAAGGGAATATAAATAGAAACAAAAACACTCTAAATTCATATATATATCTTTAGCATAGTTGTAGGTTAAATGGGATATAATTTTACACACAATTTTATAATATTTCTATACATTTGGCATAAAGAGTTGAGAAAAATGAAATTTTATGAAATAGTTGCAATAGGAAGCATAACAAAACAATTCAGAATAGGCAACATAATTCTGTACAAGTTGAATAGTTTGAGGGCTTAAATGACCTGCTTTCAAGGATTATTATATAACCATAGTAAACTATACAGGTTAGTATGAGTAGAAAAACACATATGGAGACCAATCGAGATATAAAGAGAAGAGAAATAGAAATAGATGTACATATACGGAATCAATTGCATTTGGAAAAAGTATAAGGCAGGGGATCAGTCGGTTAAGAATCTGCCTTGGATCAGGTCATGATCCTGGGGTCCTAGGATCAAGAGGCATTGGCTCCCTGCTCAGCAGGGAGTCTGATTCTCCCTCTGACCCTCCTCCCTGCTTATGCTCTGATTAGCTCTCTCCCCCATGCCTTCTCTCTCTCTCAAATGAATAAAAAAAAAAAAATCTTAAAAAAGCAGATGTATAAAGCAACTGAAAGAGAGAAAAAGAGAATCTTCAGCAAATGACTCTAGCACTGTTGGAAATCCTTTACAATGGAAGATCTACATCTGCTCAATTTTGCTGTGAATCTAAGTGGCTCTAAAAAAGTATTGATAAAAATATATGTATAGATATTTTAATAGATACTTTAAAAATTCTTTAAGCCATACTATATATATATATATATATATATATATATATATATATATATATATATATAGGATAATGCACTGATGGTGTCGTATCATAAAAATGGAGTATTACTTAACAGAAATAGTAACAGGTTGATGCATGCAATGAACCTTGAACCTCAAGATCATAACAATAAGAGAAAGAAGTCAGGCTCAAAATACTCTTTGCTTTATGATACTACTTATCTGACTCTCTAGAAAATGGAAAAAAATATGAAGAAGGAGATGAGATTGGTGGTGGCCAGGGTCTGGGCTTGGGGGAGAAAACTGAGTGCAGAGTGACCCTAGTAATGGAAGGTTGGTCGAAATGCTCTGTATCATGATTTAGATGCTGACTACACAACTGTGGACATTTGTCAAAACTCACCATCGCGTATACTTAAAATTGGTGAATTTTATTGCATATAGATGGCACTGCGAGAAGACTGGTTTATGTAACACGTGGTGCACATGACGCATAAAAATTTCAATCTATATCAGCTACTGTGAAATCATGTGAAACTGAGTATTTTCATTTAAACTTTCTCTCTGCTTGTGTATCGGTAATATTTTAAATTCTATTTTTTGTTTGTATTCCTTATGCTCAGTTTATTCCTGTGACTTACTCATTCCACAACTGGAAGCCAGTATCTCCTCCCCTTCACCCATTTTGTGCCATCCCCACACCTCTCCCCTCTGGGAGCCATCAGTTCATTCTCAGCATTTATAGTTCTGATTTACTTTTTGTTTACCTCCCCACTTTTTTTTTAAGATTCCATTAATGAGTAGAATCATATGGTATATGTCTTTCTCAGTCTGACTCATTTCACTTAGCATTACATCCTGAAAGTCCACTTGTGTCTCAAATGCCATGATTTCATCCATTTTATGGTTGTGCCATAGTCTATGTTATGTGTATATAATAGGATTATATATTCATTGTCTGACTTGTATGGGTCTCTGATAAGAAATCTATTATTTTACTTATTTTTGTTTTTCTGCATACCTGTATCTTTCTCCCCCATCTGCTTTTAAGATCTTGTCTTTTTTACCTCTACATAAGCCTTATTGTCGATTTCCTTACATGTATTGTGACTGTATTTCACATAATTTCCTGAAACTATGAATTGGGATTCAATCAAATTTTGAAATATTTGACCATTATTCTTACAGATGTTTAATTCTAACAATAAGAGCATATATTTTAAGCCACTTTAATTCGGTGACGCTTTTTGTGCTCATTTTTCTGTTTTCCCTTTCAGTGCCTCATTTTGAATAATGACTATTGCTGTGGCTTCATGTTAAATGATCTTTCTGCTAATTTGTTGACAATCCCACCCAGTGTATTTTTCATTATGGCTATTATATTTTTCACCTCTGGTGATTGCATTTAAGTTATTTTAATATCTTCTATTGTTCTCTTCATGGACATGTTTCCTCCTACATTATTAAGCATATTGAGGATATTTATAATAGGCATTGTAATGCCTTTGTCCTCGAATTCCATTAAATCTGTTAATTCTGATTGTTTTAATAGGACAACAGTTGTGATTTTAATTCTTGTGGTCTGAATTATATTTCTTTAAAGAGTGCTGGACTTTTTTTGGGGAGGGGCAGACCATGTATTTAATTTACTTAGAATCAGTTTAGTCCTTTAGAGATTTACTTTTAACCCTTTTTATAATGAGTCCAGAGCAATCCTTACCTAAAGCTAATTTGACCTTGTTAATAAGGTGATACCCTGCTGAGAATTCTCTCTCAAGGCACATGTATTATTAGTTAGTGGTTGGTTGGTTGGTTGGTTGGTTGGTTAGTTAGTTAGTTAGTTTCAGTCTGGCTGATGAGAACCTATGCTATTTTCATTCCCATGTGAGCTCCAGAAACTTCTTAGTCACTTTCCATTGTCTCTTTGAATGTCTACGAATGCACGGATCAGCAGCATCCATCCAAAGATTTGAGGAGAGTCTTTTGAAGATCTCCCAAAGTTTCCCTATGCAGATCCATTGTATCTGATGTTAAACCCTGCCAATTCTAACTAGCTCGACATCTTCAAAATCTGATCTTTGTCTCTTCAAATCAGCAAGAAGGCCGGGCTTTCTTTGAAAGCCTCTCCTTCCCTTGAGTTCTGAAGTTTGTCCATAGGCTAAGCATGGGAAATCATAGGATTCTTCGGGGCTCTCTTGCATCAGGCATTGAAATCCAGTGCTGTTGTTTCCCCATGTCTGATAACATCTCATGCTGGTGTTCGGATTTTCTGGCATATGTGGTGAGGATGGAGGGAGACATAATTATGGCAGTAGTTAATTTTCCATAGGCAGAAGGAGGAATTTGTACAATCCCTTTACACGTATTAACCACTGTAGTCCTCACAGGTCCCAGAAGTAATTGTGTCAAATTATTCTGTTACCAACTTGGTCAAACTGGGAATATATATATATATATTTTTTCCAAATCCAATTTTCTGTCTATTTGTGGGTTTAAGGTTAACCAAATCAGGCACTTTCCCAAGGTATGTGATGAAGAAGTTGGAATTGGCCATGATTGGCTGAATGCAGCTGTGGTTAGCTGTGATAACATTTGTGAGGCGCCCAGGAGCTTTCAGAGTGTTCCACTGACTCGACTCATCGTCCAGTTCTTTCTGAGTGCTGGTTCTGCTATCTAACAATAAATTCTGGTCCACCACTGGGCTTTGGATATAGACTCACAGGGGCCACGGGTTCACACCCCTCCTCTAACAGCTCCCTCTTTGTACTCCGCTTTCCAAAGCTGAATTACGTGCTTCTCAGACTGACAACGTGTGCCTCAGCTGAGTTCCTCTCACCTGCATTATGACAATCATTGTCCTGTCTCTTTTCACAATTGCACAAGCTGTAATTTCCTATTAACAAATCACTTCTCCTACAATGCATTGAAGTTCCATATCCATTAGTTTACCTTTGCTGTTACAGAAGGACTTATGATGATCTCTAGTTTTTAAATAAGTAATATAGGAAGTGGAAGTAATTTGTAATTTTTTAAAACATGTTAAAAAGCTAATAAGTAGAACAGTTAGGATTTAAATCCAGGAAGTCTGTTTCGGAAATCCATCATTTTATTCACCATTTCATATTGACTCTTTAAAGCTCTAGACTTAGGGGCACCTGGGTGGCTCAGGGGTTGAGTATCTGTCTTTGGCTCTGGGCGTGATCCCAGGGTCCCAGGATAGAGTCCCACATCAGGCTTCCCGCAGGGAGTCTGCTTCTCCCTCTGCCTGTGTCTCTACCTCTCTGTCTCTCATGAATCAATCAATCAATCAATCAATCTCTGCACTTAACAGTAGCAATGAAATAAATGCCATTTTTTAACAATTTTATGACTATATATGTTGAAATATTCAGGGATTTTTATTTATTTCCTAGAACTGTTTGCCAACTCTCACATGCATATAATCACTACAGAATATTAAAATTAACTTCAAGAATATATTTTGTTTCTGTTTTATGTCAAGTACATTTATAAAAAGATAAGCATTTTGTGAATAAAAATATCAAGATAGACTACAGAAAAAGATATCTGAATAAGAAATAAATATTGATACATTTTTATAAATTCAAATATATATTGATATTAACCTTTTATTAGCTCACGTTTTTTCTGTTGTAATTATGCCATAAGTTCTATTTCTTTTAAGAATTTACTATTAAACATCCTCACCTCCACACTTATATTCTCCACGAAAAAATAGAGACTCAAGTTATTAAGTAATCATCTCAAATGCCTGAAAATATGTAATATTTCAGTGAATATTAATATTTATAAAACAAATTAAAATGAATAACACATGCTTACACTTACACATTTACTAAAATATGTGGATAAATATGTCTCATTGACTCATATTTTTGTCCCTAAATAAAAAATAATTTTCAAAAAGCAGAAAATATTTTTATTGCTTTACTTACTAATTCAAGACATAGGCAATTTCTTCAATATTTCAGCGACCTAAATTTTATAAGCAATGTTTTTCATTAATGTTGATTGTCTTATTAAATGCCAGATTATATATTAAATAAAATTCAAATCACTAGGTAGTTAATTGTGTGTATAATGTTTACACAGTGTCAACTGAATTTGCAAATATAATAGTAGCTTAAAATATGTTGTCATTTGTTAGACAATCAGCAGAGTACCTGGTTTAACTGATAGAGTACTGATAAAACTAGGCTTTTACTTTTGTTTGTAAAAATGTCATGCTAATGTCCAAAGGAACAGACTTAATTTTTGTTTTCATTTGCAAAGATCTACATAGCTTTTCATATATAGATAGATAGATAGATATGTATATATATATATATATATATGATTTTAAATTTCCAATGATTTAGATATTTAAAAAATACAAAAAAATAATGCATATTTAGAACAAATAGTACAAAGACACTTTATGGGATGTTAGACTACAGAGTAACTCTCCTGGATCTATAAACTGGTTTAGGGCAGCACGGGTGGCTCAGCGATTTTTCTCCTGCCCTCGGCCTGGGGTGTGATCCTGGAGACCCAGGATCGAGTCCCATGTCAGGCTCCCTGCATGGAGCCTGCTTCTCCCTCTGCCTGTGACTCTGCCTCTCTCTCTCTCTCTCTCTCTGTGTGTGTCTCTCATGAATAAATAAATGAAATCTTTAAAAAATAAACTGGTTTATAAATAATTTTGAACCACTGCTTTCTTATCTGTAATATATAAAGGAAGACAATGGAGTAATCTCTTCCAGCTATACAATGATATGAACTTCAATCTAAGTAGTTAACATTTTGAAATATTCCCAGTGTATTTTCACTGCCTTGTTGGTCATTTTTACTCTGAAAACTACTACCAATGGAGTAGGGCATGAAGATGAATCTCAGTGGTCCAAAGAAATATTAATATTGCCATAAGTAAAATGATTTAACTTCTGGAGCATACCTTTAAGAGAAACTCACAACCAAAATAATGGCTTGAGAAAGGCTGGCTTTGTTTTGAATTGAAAGGTGCTTTCCTTTCTTGGAAATCATTGGTTATACAATTTAAACTATTTATCCCCGCGTAAGCATCCCATAATGACAAATCGGAGCAGTACCCAGATTCTAAACCTGGCTTGGTGGCATAAAAATGTTCTGATTTCTCTGTGTGTGTGTGATGTTTGTAGCTACATTAGTCATTCCGGGCTGTCATCACAAAATAATATAGATCAAAGAAATGTATTTTCTCACAGTTCTGGAGTCTGGGAGTCAAAGATCAGGTTGGCGGCATGGTCAGTCTGGTGAGACCTCTGTTCCTGCTTGCGGATGGCCACCTTCTTGCTGTTTCTTCCTACAGTGGAGAGAAAGCGAGGGAGCATGTTCTCTTGGTATCTCTTCTTCTTGGGGCTCTGATCCCATCCTGAGGGCCTCACCTCCATGACCTCATCTAAACCCAATTATCACTCAAAGGTCACGTCTCGAATTACCATCCCACCTGGGGTTACATGGCTTCAGCATATGAAAGTGAGGAGCACACAATTCAGTACATAGTCATGGTATTTCTATCATTTCCTGTTCACATTTCATATCCTTTTGGTTTTATTTTAGCTTCAGATAATCATTTCTTACTTTCTGAGAAATATGTCACTATGTGTAAATGGGGTGTCTCCCTACGTGCTGGGGAGCTGAGTGTCACAAGAACACATCTTCCATGTACTAGATGTTATCATCTTGCAGCTTCTTCTCTACCCTTCAATCTCCTAATGATATTTTGCCTTATGTATGTGAGCTGTCATAGGTCTGATTTTTATTTTTTCTGTTTGAATATATTCATTCCAAGATGTTTCCTCAACAATAAAAATTTAACGACTCAAAAAAAAAAGAATTTTTTTATTTATTTTTTATTTTTTTTTATTTATGATAGTCACACGCGGGGGGAGAGAGAGAGAGAGGCAAAGGGAGAAGCAGGCTCCATGCACCGGGAGACCGACGTGGGACTCGATCCCGGGTCTCCAGGATCACGCCCTGGGCCAAAGGCAGGCGCCAAACTGCTGCGCCACCCAGGGATCCCAAAAAAAGAATTTTAAAGTAAAAAAAAAAAAAAGTTAATAACCAGTTTATATTTATTTCAGCAAATTACAGTTATATTTTCCAAGCTATCTTACTCAAAGACAAGGATTTTTTAAGACTGTATGTTCAGTTGAAAGAAAAAATTGCTTTTTCAGTTATAGGTATCATGAAAATTACATAATTTATAAGTAGATATTGACTTTCTAAAATGAACATGGAAATTTATTGACCACAGTGTATATCTTTATCCAGGCAACTTGAGAAATAATTAATTTTGATACTCATAGAAAATTTAAATCAATAAATGCATTATTACTTATAACTAAAAACTATAAGCAAATCGTGAG
Organism: Nyctereutes procyonoides; assembly: GCF_905146905.1. Classification (NCBI taxonomy): domain Eukaryota; kingdom Metazoa; phylum Chordata; class Mammalia; order Carnivora; family Canidae; genus Nyctereutes; species Nyctereutes procyonoides. The sequence continues at coordinate 4,543,001 of NW_026575046.1, forward strand.
AAGCATTAATATTACCATTTTGTGAGCTGTTTTGATGTTTTAAGAATGTACTTTGAGACTTCAGTTCTAAATAGTAGCATCTCTTAAAATTATTTAGCTAACTAAAGTTTCTGTTAAGTAATGTCCCAAGATTACAACCATATGAAGAAGTGTTAAGGGACCCCTGGGGCCCCGGGATCGAGTCCCACATCAGGCTCCCTGCATGGAGCCTGCTTCTCCCTCTGCCTGTGTCTCTGCGTCTCTCTCTCTCTCTCTGTGTCTCATGAATAAATAAATAAAATCCATAAATAAATACATACATACATACATACATACATACATACATAAAAGAAGTGTTAAGCAACTAACCGAATCAAAACCTAACAGATGATGCAGTATGCAGGCTTTTTTTCATTTACTAGAAAAATAAATTTTAATAATCAACAAATTATAATCATAATGCTCCTTTTATTTTCATATCCACTTCAAGTTTGGTTTTAAGTAACGGGGTCTGTTCCTTATATCACCAACAAATTTTTACACAAGACTTAACTACTTCATATACTGGTAGGAGGTGACATGGATTCTGATACTTGTTTTTCCTTTGTGACTTTGAGTATTTAGATTTAATAATAATAAAAAAATTGATCTTAATGATCAAAGCACTGAGTCATATGTTACAGGGCTAGAAAGCCAAAGGAAACACTGTCCTTGCACTTAAAGAGCTTACGACTCCTTTGGGGTGTAGATGAAAGTAAGAAAATTATGCAAGTTATCATAATACAACATAGACTGTAAAGGCCTTTGAAGAGATTATTTAAAATGAGAAAATCTTAAAAGGAAGTAAATATTATAGCGATGAGACAGCATTCAAGGTGGATTTTTAAATTTGTGTAGAATCACAAAGACCGAAAGGGACAGTAGGTTAAAGGGCACCGCAGTCAGAGAAACAGCAGGGAGCATGGGGGAAATGGGTAGAGTGAGAAACATGCCCAGAGGAGCAAGTCAGAAAGGTCATTCTAGAGTGAGCACATGTAGAGGAATAATAGTATATAAAAATGGAAAAGTAGTTTTGAATCAAATTGTAGACTAATTTAATTGCCAGAACTTTATTGACTAACTCAATAAATAATTTATTTTGGACTAGAATTTCAGAGGTCATACCACATTAAGAACACATACTTCCCATTACAAGAAACACCAGGCCTCAGGAGTATACTGTGTTGTAGGAAAACAGGAACAAATGGCATAATTATAAGAATTTACCTAAACTACAATTATATGATTCTCAGCAGGCTGTGACAAAGAGGTGCACAGTACTTGAGGCTATATGATATAATATCTGACTTCATCAGAAGGACCAGAGAATTATCTAGAGAAAAAGATTTGAGTTCAGAATGATAGAGGTCGGAGGAGGAGAATAGAGTCTTGCATGCATGTGAGAATATATGTGTACAATAAAAGGCTAGTGCAGATGGATCACAGATGGGAAAGTGTTGTCCTGTGATATGGGAGGTGGGAATGATGAGCCAGTCCCAGATGCTGTAGGGTCTTTTATTTGTTCTTTATTCTAAAAGTAATGAGAGATTATTTAAGTGAATAAGAAGAAGAACATTTTTATTACCAGAATTTCATTTTAAAAAGATAGCATTCCCTACAGAGTGAAGTAGAATTGAAAGAGACAAAAGGGGTTTAGGGGAAGGGAAATGAAAATATCACCACAGTAAACCAGTTGAGAGAGAATGATTGTACCATAGAAGTGGTTTGGAGAGATATGTGTCTTAATTTAAGAAATATTTAGATGGAAAATGGAGAGATGCCTGGGTGGCTCAATGGTTGAGCATCTGCCTTCAGCTCAGGTCCTGATCCCAGGGTCTTGGGATCAAGTCCCACATTGGGCTCCCTGCGTGGAGCCTGCTTCTCCCTCTGCCTGTGTCTCTGTGTCTCTCTCTGCGTTTCTCATGAATAAATAAAAGAAATCTTTAAAGAAAAAATGAAAATGGAAAGTACATTGTGGAAAATTAGAAATTAGAGAAACAGAGTTATCTAAAGTTATTCTTTGCACTGGATTACAATGTTTTTGGTTGAATGATGGTTATATACATTCTGATAGAGAACCCAGGTGAGACTGAAAAATGAAATGGTTTAAAGGAGGAAGTCCATAAACTCAGCTTCAGATATCTATGAGGTTCCTTTGAAATAGACACCCAAGCAAAGGTGAGGATTTGCAATTTCAAAAACAGTGAGTCTAGATTGGATATATAAAGTCATTGCATGGGTCCCTGGGTGGTTCAGTGGGTTAGGTGTCACCTGCAGCTCATGTCAGGATCCCAGGGTCCTATGATCCCCTATGTGGGCTCTATGTTCTGCGGGGAGCCTGCTTCTCCCTCTGCCTGCCACTCCCCCTGATTGCTCTCTCTCTCTCTCTCTCTCTCTCTCTCTCTCTCTCTCTCTCTTTGTCAAATAAATAAGTGTAGTCTTTAAAAAATAGTCAATGCATGAGCATTGCACAGGTAATTATTGGTATTGGAGGAGTAAGTGAACACTGCTTGGGAGCAATAAAAATGTAAAAATATATCCCAAAAGGCTGACCAAGTAGAGTGGGGAAAAAGCAGAAAGGAGATCAGAAAAGGATAAGTGAGTGTTAAGAGAAAGCCTAGAGTGTGATGTCACAATATTGTTTCAAGAAAGAGCCCACAAAAATAAAGAAATAAGAAATAAATAAATAAATAAATAAATAAATAAATAAATAATAAATGAAAAAAAGAAAAAAAAAAGGAAGAGTCTACAAGAGCAGAAGTGCTGAGACAGCAAGCAAAAGGATATTGACCATCAGCTCTCCAGGTGGATCGATCAATGAAGATGTTAGAAATGCTACTTCCAAGAACTTACAGTATAGATAGAAGATTGTTCTGGGTGAAGGAGGAAGAGGCAGACACAGAAATGGAGCCAGTGTTCCTAGGAGCCTATTTCAAGGATTGGCTTACATAGGGGTGACAACTCTGTAATTGGAGAAGCAGATAACTAAAATGGAGGATTTAAAAAAAAAAAAAAAAAAGGACTATTGAGCATATTCAACGGCAAAGTGAAGAAAACGAGACCCTAATCCTTTTGGGACATGATTTAAACCATTAATTTTCCTGTTCGAAATGACAAAATTTCCTTTGAAAAACTAATACACCCAAAACAAAATGATGAGTTGGAGTTAAGGCCCCTGGGAAGAGGCAAAAGTAAAGAAGGGCTGATGCGCTCAAGCTCACCTGTGGGCTTTCAGAGTGGATGTACTTTGATGGCAAAGAGATGGAAATAGAAAGGCAAAGAGACTGATGAATAGTTTTGAAAAGATAGCACCTAGTGCCACCCGTGGAGGTTCTTACCTGGAAATTAGAGAGACGTGTGGGAAATAAAGACAAACGGCAAGGATACAATCCTTGGTGTCTGAGAGTAGATGATGACATAATTCATAGGGAGGATGAGGTGTTTCCTCACAGACAGGTTGAGGATGACCCTCACTTCAGCAGATCTGCTCGTACAATGTTCATCGATGGCCTCCACGTTGCCGAGCCCGATGGTTAGTTTTCTAACTTCATTTTGCTTGGAACTGTTCGTAGCATTTAGTATGAGTTCTCAGCACTTCCTAAAAGACCCTTTCTCCATCTGGCTTTAGGAAACCCTCTCCTGAATTTGTCCAAAGGGACTGTCATCCTTTTGTGATTTCTTGGCAAAATTTTGCAGAAATCCAGGGCTCAGTTCTTGGATATCTCCAGTTTACTAACTTCCTGGGTGACATTTTCTATTAAACGGCTTGATTCAGTATCTGCAGACCAGCGAGTCCTGCATTATTAGTATCTCAATCCAGAATTCTAACAAGATATCTTTTTAATACTAGACTTTTTTGCTTGAAAATTAAAAAAAAAAGATTTAAAAAAAATTAACGTGATCCAAACCCACCTCCTCATGGGAGTCCCTTAGTAAGAACATGCCAATCTTGCACTCTTTCTTTCTTAAACTCATAAGTAAACCCTTTCCCCCCTTTTCTTGTTCTTAGGCCATGATCTTGAAGTCAGGAGTCGCACCTCACGTCCATTTCATCATCTGACCACTTCTGTCTGTCGCTACTGCTCTCAGAACCCTTCCTTACTTCTCCCATCACTGGTCTTCTTCAGACCTGCTGCCCACCGTGCTCTTTTTGGTATGAACTAGCCATGCTCATACTTGGAAGCTTTACAGCTGCTTCTCTCTCCTCTTGGAATAGCCTTACCTTTATATTCACAAAGCTTGCTCTCTCGTCTTAAGTCTCTGCACATATTTATTTTTATTTTTATTTTAATTCTCCCTGAACACCATTATAAAAAGCAGCCTGACTCACGTCCATACTCTCTATAACATTGGCATGATAGGTTTTCCCCATGGTGGCATACCGTGCCATGTGCAGCTTGTTTTTACTATTTTATCTTCTTATCTCATTGTCCCCTCTGGCTAGAGTAGCACCATCCAATGGGATTTTCTGCATAATGGAGATGATCTACATCGGGGCCTTCCAATCTGGTAGCTGCTACCATGTATGTATTTTGATAACATAAAACGTCCATAGAAGGACTGAGAAAATGGGCTTTAATTTTCTTTAACTTTAAATTGTAATTAAAATATTTAAATTTTAATTGTAATTTAAATAGCCACACATGGTATATTATCTTGGACAATGCAGAGCTAAAATGTAAACTGCTATGGCAAGGATTGTTTTTGTTTTGTCTACTTCTTTAATTATTTTGCATAGGCCAGTGTCTAAAGTACGGTATGTGCTCAATAAATAGATTAATGAACAAAAGTAGGAGTCCGGGGGCACCTGGGTGTCTCAGTCAGTTAAAACGTACACCTTCAGCTCAGCTCATGATCCCAGGGTCCTGGGATCGAGTCCCTACATCGGCTCCCTGATTAGTGGAGAGCATGCTTCCCCCTCTCCCTCTGCTGTATCCCTCCTGCTTTGCTTTCTCTCTGGCTCACTCTCTCTCCCTGAAATAAGTAAATAAAATCTTTTTAAAAAGTAGAAGTCCAGGGATCCCTGAGTAGCTCAGAGGTTGAATGTCTGCCTTCAGCTCAGGGCACAATCCTGAGTCTGGGGATCAAGTCCCGCAGTGGGCTCCCTGTGCGGAACCTGTTTCTCCCTCTGTCTATGTCTCTGCCTCTCTCTGGGTGTGTCTCTCATGAATAAATAAATAAAATATTTTTTTTAAAAAAAGTAGAAGTCCAGTAAATAGTTAACCATATTAAATCTAAATCACAAGAGATGATTAATATAGATAAAACCAGAGGTAAAGAGATTTTTTTCTTAAATCTGAGTTTAAAAAGACAGTGAATAAGCAAACAATGGTATTTTAAGAAGATGTTTCAAGAAGGAGATACTTGCAACTAAATATTTGGAAGAGTTTGAGAAGAATGAAAAGCCACAAAATAAGACCCTTGAATTTGAAAAAAAAAAATGATAGTCATGAGCAATTATAGATAGAGAAGAATCGGTGTCTTGGTAGAGGAGTGTCAAGAAATTAATCCTAAATCCAAAAAAAAAAAAAAAGTTTAGGGTGGGATTGGATTTGGGAATGTTGGATAAATTAGGCAAATCAGTCCACTTGGCTATTAAAAACTGGAAGGAAAATAGAAGTTATAATGGTGTTGGAAAAAATTAGAATCTCTATTTTTTTTCTTTTATTTAATAGCAATTGAGTACACTTGTGACCCTTGTTGCAAAAATAGTGGGAGGTATTCTAAGAAGCAGAAAATAATTGATAGACTAGGCCGTCGGAGCAGAGTTTTGGATTGGCTCAGGTTATAGATTTAAATTGGAAAAGAAGATTCTCTGTCTTTCTCTGGAGTGGGAAAGAGACCACAGGAAGGTTGAGGGTAAGGAATATCTTTTCAGTCATCCTGGATCGTAACAGAACGAGGGGCAAGTATTTGATTTAAATAGAGAATAACACTGCTCCAGAATAGAGGAGAGGGATTAATGAAGCGCTGTGGAGTAGCAACGGAGGTCCAGCGGAGGTCAGAAAACACGAACAAATCATGTTTTCATGGACATCGCCAATCATATTTGGCAGCTCTGGTGTTAGAAGACAGGACCTATTAATTAAAAAAAAAAATCAATCTATGTCAAGATGACAAGAATCAGGGGACCCCTACAGAAAAAGAAAGAGAAATACAGTGTGATGATTGAACTTTCTGGAGGACGTGGCATAGACTAATATCACACAGCAGAAGGCCCTCCCAAGGAGCTACAGGATGAGGCAAGACTGAAGCTGCATCCGTTCTTGTCCCAACAGATGTAAATGTAGAAGTAAATTTAGCTATTGTACCTAACACATACTTGCTGTACATAAAAATGAAAAAAAAAAATACCCAGAGGGGCACCCGGGTGGCTCATTGAAGCACCCAACTCATCATTTCAGCCCAGCTCATGATGTCATGGGCTGTGGGATGGAGCCCCAGGTCAGGCCCCACACACAGAGCGGAGTCTGCTTGAGATTCTCTCTCTCTCCCCCCACTTGTGTACGTGCTCACTCGCTCTCTGTGTCTCCCAGATAAATAATTCCGAAGAACACCACCTAGAATAACGCTGATTGCAATGAACTACAAAACTGCTTACACATACTTCACAGTGTTGGCATTGGAATAGGATTTCTAGAGACTATTTCTCTCTTCCATCATGCGTTTCTTTGGGGTGTTGAGAATAGGGCCTTGTCCGGAGAGTAAATTCCCTCCCTCACCAAGTGAATGCAGTTTGACTTCTCAGTACTAATTGTCACGTATCCGCATGTAAACATCACCCCTTAGACCCAGGCTACATTCTGTGCGCGTCTGAAAACACCTTCCTGGTGTGTTGAGCATCTCGGCTCGCCCCAAGTGTGTGTGCGCCGTTGGGGCCTGCACCTGCTTGGCCCCCTCTGTACCCTCTGAGGGATGCCCTGCTGTTGGCGGTCCAGCCCTTCTGACTGTGACTGTTAAAAATAAATATAAGCTTTGGGATGTTGGTAGCTACCAGGCCGTGACCTCTGGAATTCCTCGTGTTCAACGCACTCTTTCTGAAGGTCTCTGTATTCTAGTTAGGAAACGCCAGCCCGCTCACCCGGCCTTCCAGGCCCCCGGGGCACTTCTCCCTACATGGACTGATGACTTGCACTCCTGAATATAAAAGTCTCAGGTCCTTTGCATGCTTTCTTCCTGGGCCTCACATGTTCCTGCTTCTGGATTTCCTAATTCATTCTGCTACGATCCATCTGCGATGGACTGAACGTTTCTGGCCCCTTAGATCTACATGTCCCCGTGAACTGACCGAGTCCCCCGCATGCACATGCTGAAACCCTACCCCCCACGGTGCTGTTACCAAGTGGGGGGCTGCTTGGGGTGATACAGTGATGAGGGTAGAGGCCTTACAAACAGGACAGTGTCCTCATGCAGGAGGCCCATCCTCGTCCCCGTCTACCATGTAAAGTTGTGGTGTGAAGGCTACTGTCAGGAAAGACCATCAGTCCCCTCAGACCTCAGACCTGCCAGGGCCTTGAGGGCGGCCTGTCTGGGCTCCAGGACGGCGAGAGACTTCTTACTGCTAAGCCACCCCATTTCTGACCATTTTTTTTTTTTTTAATAGCAGCTCAGACCGACACCATCTCAATTAACCTGCCAAAAACAAAGTCTTAAAGATCTGCTGTTTCTAATGTTTGCCTACCTTACAAGGGTGAAATTGTATTTTGTCTTTATTCCACCTTCACATTTATGGTTTGGTTGGATGTAGGGGTCTACTTTAGAATTGAAGATACTCTTTCCACACTCAATGTTCTGAATGGGGGTTTGCTCTTGCTTTTTAATGGAAATCCCTTTTTTAATGTTTTTATTTATTTGAGAAGGAGAGAGAGAGAGAGAATGCATGAGTGCAAAAGCAGGGGGAGGGACAGGGGGAGAAGGGGAAGCAGGCTCCAGCTGAGCAGGGACCCCATGGGGCTTGATCCCAGGATCCTGGGATCCTGACCTGAGCTGAGGGCAGATGCTTACCTGGCTGGGCCACCCAGGTGCCCCAGAACTGGAGTTTGGTACCCATCTTCACCGTCCCTGCTTTATGACATGTTTGTTTGATTTTATCTCCTACTGTGTATTTTTCCCCAAGTTTTCAAGTTTTTTTGTTTTTGTTTTTGTTTTGTTTTGTTTTGTTTTAATTTAAATGAACTTATCCTTTCACTGCTTTTGGTCACAGGTACATTTTCTTTTAATAAATTAATTTTATTTTTTTAAGATTTTATTTATTTATTCATGAGACACACAGAGAGAGAGAGAGGCAGAGACACAGGCAGAGGGAGAAGCAGGCTCCATGCAGGGAGCCCGATGTGGGACTCGATCCCAGGTCTCCAGGATCATGCCTTGGGCTGAAGACAGGCGCTTAACTGCTGAGCTACCCAGGGATCCCCTAGGTGCATTTTTTTTTAACATATACAATCTCTTCTCAAAATCAGGGAGTTAAAAATGATATCTTTCTGCAGTTGATTTAAGTTAATTTCTGGGGCAAGGCGGCCAATGATCCTGTCGTTTTTTTTTGCTAAAATTTGCTTTTGATTACTTGGTCTATCCCAGGTAGACAAAAAGGGTCTGGAAATAGATGGTTATGTAAGAGAGACCTATAACATAATCCGATACTGGTCAGTTCTCTACCCTTCTACACCCCGGGTTGAGTTGTGAGGGCACTGCGTCTGCTCTCTCAGTCTGCTGGGCTGCTATGACAAAGTAGCATAGCCTGAGGGTCTTATACACCACGGGGACTTGTTTCTCACAGTGCTCAAAGCCAGAAGTCCAAAGTCAGGGGGCCAGCACGGTAGGGTTCTGGTGAGAGCCCTCTTCCACGTTGCAGACAACTACTGCCCTCCAGTTTTCTGCTCCTGTGGTGGAGAGCAGAGCAGTTCTCTGCGGACTTTTATCAGGACATGAATCCCACTGCTGAAGCAGAGCGTCAGGACTTCATCTAACCCTGGTTACACCTCATGGGCCCACCTGCTAGTAACATCCAAGGCAGGGGGGTGATGGTTCATCATATACATTTAGGGGGATACAAGCATTCATTCCACCACTCGCACACATGCACGTGCGTGTAGGTACACACACAGTGAGAGGAAGAGAAGGTGGAAAGAAAGGGAGAAAGAGATTTCTGGACATTGGAAAAGTATGAGTAAAGTATGAATAAAAAAACGAGAGCCGTAAGTGACATAGCTGTTGTTTTCCTGTAACTAGACCTTACGCAATCACTTTTATTACTTCATTTTAGTAAACTTGTCTGAGTCATCATTTGATCCCAGTACTTTAGAACCCTGTTCTTTGCAGCTAATTCTCTTAGATCCATTTCCCAATACAACTCTGTTTATGCAAATGAGACCTTTCTTGGCTATAATCCTTTGGGCCTACCTTCAAATGTTCTCATTCTTTATATTATAATTGTGTCTCTAGAATATCCTACCTTAGGTTTCAAAGGGAAAGTTGCAGACTCTGAAACTGTATTCTAGTTTATGATTAATATTGTATTGTTTGGCTATGAATTCCTCAAAAAAGTACCTTTATAATTGTGGGAGGCTGCATATATATGCATATATGTTGTTTCTTACCTAGCATCCAAATTTAACATGTACATTGTTGGAAAATAGTAGAAATAATATAATTTTATGAACTTACTTTAGATTTTGGGGAACTCAGAATGCCTCTGGAATGATTATGGGTTTTCTTCCTAAAATCACTTTCTTAAGCACTTGCAGGTCAAAAAGATTTGGGATCTTGGCCTTATTAATAATCTTCCTTTTTATCTGAAAAAAAATATGATTCATAAAATGTAGCGATTTGTTAGCTTGATGCTATAAAGTTCTGCTGGTCCTTTTGGAAGAGCTAAGTTACACATTCCCAACGAGATAGTAAAATGGTATCATATAATGTTTTGCAAAACCTTACATATTTTAATGACTTTCCAGTGTATTTTGCTGCATTTCTTCTCCTGTCCCTACAGTCAGTCAAAGAGGCTGACCTCAGGGAACTGCATCCTCTAAAAGCCCTTGGCTTCTTTCTCTCAGTAGGCTTGGTAGGAGAGACATCATAGGCCCATGTTCTTCTTGTTCTCTCCCAATAGAGGTCGGTATGTGCAGAATTTCCCCAGCTCCTTTCTGGGTGCCATCTCCCTCAGCTACCTTCCTCTTTAGGTTCCATTAACAGCTCTCCCCGCTTGCCTCCTCAGAAATGAGATCATAAGGGTTTTTTTTTTTTTTTCAACATTCTCCATTGTTAGCTATGGCTAATCTAACACCTCTTGTTGGTTTTATTCAATTAATGTTCAAAGACATTGGAATCATGACCCTGAAATCACTCTCCATATTCTCTGTTCCAATAAGGACATAAAGGATGAGATGCAAGATGGTCTCCCTTGAAGGTATGTAAAGGAAACTGAGCAGGTGTTTGGAAGAATTGTTTAAGATGAAGTGGTTTAGCCTGCATAGACACTTGGGCCAACAAAGTTTAGCAGCAGAAAAACTAATTTATGGCAATTACATGTTTAATGTTGTGTGAAGAGTTTCAGAGCGAGAGAAAAAAGGTATCTATTTTATTTCCAATGTTCAAATTCCATTGCTCACATGAAATGATATGCTTCCATAGGTTAGAACAAAAAGGAAGGCTTTTTTTTTTTTAAGGAGGGCATTTCTAATGATCTCAGAGTGACATATGTCTAGAATGTGTGTGGATGTGTTCACTTAGCTAGTTCTTAAACATGCAATTCACTATTCTTCCTAATGCTATATCTAATATAGAATATGTTTTCTATTTTTTTAAGATTTTATGTACGTGACATAGAGAAGGAAAGAGGGAGAGTACAGGAGTGGGGTGGGGGGAGCAGAGCAAGCAGACACCCCACTGAGCAGGGAGCCCGATGAGGGGCTCCATCCCAAAACCCTGAGATTATGACCTGAGCTGAAGGCAGATGCTCAACAGACTGAGCCACCTGGTGCCCCTAGAATATGTTTTCAATTTATATATATTCAATATGTATTTTACATACCATTAAAACCGGGAGTCTATTATTCTATTCAGTCTAAACTACCTAGTTCAGTTAGTGAGACTTATATTTTTTTCCACAGATTAGAAATCATTTATGGCTAAACTTTATCGCCCAAATAATTTTAATAGTCTAAAACAATATAGACAAATTTAGAAGAAATTCTTGAATTTGCAATTCTTGATTTCAATAATTTTCAAATAGATAACTCATATTTTATGTGTCAAATCTTTACTGCAATTTATCAACATCTTATACAAATTTAAATAATAGCACCCTATACTAATGACAAAATATAAAACTTTTTTGTCAACATAACTTTGAATTTCTATGTTCTGAGAACATATTTAATATTTTTCATTCTTAAAATATTTTATATTTGAATTTAATAAATTAGATAACTTAAATAAAATTTCTATGTGTTTTAAAATATCACATTTCAAAAATGTGACTCAAAATTGAGTCAATTTCTTACTTTCTGATTTTTTTTCTTATTTTCTGATTGTATAGCTATGTGCATATGACTTCTTACAAATGCCTACAACTTATTTATCTATTCCATTTTTAATTTTTTTCTGAGCCCAAATTGGGACATTCCTCCTTCATTCTATCCTTGGAAATAATTTGAACAGCAAATAGTTCTAATTTGAGGTTTTTGAGATTCTAATCCAGAAACTTTGACTTACATTCATTTTCATTCAAATATCAGGTTGTTCCAGTTTCAATTCTTTGTTTTAAAATTCTTTATTCATAAAATAACTGGCAAATGATACATACCTATCTAATTATCCAAGTCATTCCTTCTACTACTGAAAGGATGAGTTGCTACATGCTACTCATATGACTCATAAAATTTCAAATGTCACTTTGAAAATTCTTAATACTTTCACTCTGAAGTAACAAAAGTTCACAGAACTGTAAGCTAAAGATCATGGGCTCTATGTGAAATAATTTGTATCCATCCCATAGTAGAATGGAAGAGTAAAATTTTCTTACAACAGAATTGGCCAACTCTTGCTTCTGTTTCTCCCAACTATAGTAACAGATCTTAGGTAAATTGCATATATCAGGATGCTATGACAGTTAATTTTGTGGGTTAACTTGGAGGGTGTTTTTTGATGAAATTAATATTCTAACTGACAAACTGAGTAAGTAGATTGTCCTTCTTAATGTCAGTGGGCCTCATCCAATTAGTTGAAGGCCTGAATAAAACAAAAAGATTCATCTCCCTGAGCAAGAGAGATTCCAGAATATTGCCTCACTCTTCACCTGCACGATTGGCTCTCCTGGGTCTTGACCCTGCCTACCCACTGTGTGGAGTTGGGCTTGCCTAGCTCTGTGATCAAGGAAGCCAATATGCATCATATACATTAACATATTTTGCTAATTGGTTGGTTCTACTTCTCTGGAGAATCCTAATAGATGCAAATTAATTACTCCAACACAATTTATCAGAAATTTCGATATGACTATAATTCATAGGAATCTATTATTTTTTGAGGGAACTTTTCTGGTTTTTGTTTACCATCATTATCTAATCCTTGAGGAGACAAAAAAGAAAAAGAAATCAAACTAAAATACAATCAAGTTTGGGGCATTGCACTAATGGTGGTATGATATATTGTGCAATTTCTCTCTCAGAAAACATACATTAAACAAGAGACAAAAGTATTAAAAACAGTATCTGAAAAATACATAAAAGCAGGCCAAAGTAGACAAAAACTTGAGAAAATTTTATTCAGAAAAGAGTGCTACTATATCTAGTTAGAATTGAAAGTTGATAGTTCTTTTAACCTCCCCCTGCTGTTTCCCATCTATTAATCCACAGCTCAGATGGCAAAAAAGAGCAGTGTTATCAACATCAATAGGCAAATGATGGAGTTCAGAGCCACAGAGAAGTTAGCAAGTAAAGAGGAATCTCACCGAATCAAAAATGACACATTATGTACACAAGGAAACCAGGGACAGATCTAAAGTTCACTTCTCTTCAGAAACAAAGGAGAAGAAAATCTGTATTTAAAATGCTGAAACAAAAATTATCTCCAACAAAGGGTTCTATATTCGGTAACCTTATTCTTCAAAAGAGAAATTGAAATTATGACATTTTCATAATGTATTATTACCAAGCTACACTTTAAAAATAGGTAAAATGCTTGAGGCAAAAGGGAAATTACACCAGATGGTAACTTTACAGGAATGTATGAAAAACAGTAGATATGATAAATATATGGTGGATTACACACACACGTACACAGTTACATAATTTTGAACCATATATGACATAAAAATCTATTATAAATATATTAACCTGTTAAATTATATAAAGGACATGGCAATTTTAAAGCAAGAATTATAACACGTTTGTATCATATATAGATGAAATATATTTGTACCATAAATAGCATAGAGAGAGGGTATTAATTGAAATATGTTACTGCAAAGTTCTTGTATTTTATCAAAAGTAGTTCTATATGAAAATCAGCTGGATTACAATAATATAAAGATGCATGCTGCAATCCCTAGATCAACGATAAAACTAATGCAAATAATGATAAAAGTCAATGGGATTAAAATGGTGTATTAAAGTATTTGTATAATCAAAAGAGGGCAGAAAAAGAGAAACTATGAGGTAAGAGAGCTATAAAACATATAACAAAATCAAGACTCGTTTGTATACTTTATCAGGAAATGCATTTAAAATATAAAGACTCCTGCTTCCTCCTAGGAAGTAGAAAGTCGAGAAAAGCATCACACTTATTCTCTCAACAAGAAAATTTGGGGTGATTTACAAAATGATGGCTTTACTTGAAACGATTAGGGTTGGGTTTGAAGGGCAATGAAATGAGAGAGCCTGAAATCCAAGGATATTCAATCACTTCTAAGACACGTGGGGCACGCAGATATCTGTCTGTGACAGGGTATGTGGAAAAAGAAATGACCACAGAAGCCCCCCCAAAATGATATTTAAAAATCTAAGGGAAAACAAAACAAAACAGTGAACCCTTCCCAGAGCAGCACTGAAGATTTCCTACCGGTACAAGGAAGAAAGGAAGAAAAGAATAATATGTATTTATTATCTACATTAAATTAATATATAATATTAATATATGATAATTAATCAATATCGATGATTAATATATTAATCATTGATATTATTATATATTAATATATAATATATATATCCCTCATTATGTCCTGGAAGAAGAGAGACAAATCATTGAGGTCAAACCGCTTAGAGAGTTCCTACCACCTGAAGATGGGGACAGTGGAGGAGAAATCCCCCCCTCCTGAGACACAGAGGCGCGGCCTACCCAAGGCTGAGGCCGCAGCAGAGCAGAGAGCAGCATCCTGCCCACCATCCACAGGCCAACCTGCACTTAGGAGCAGGACAGCACTAGGGCCCGAGGAAGGACCAGGGCCTGGGGACATCCCCCACCTACGGGAACGCAGCGAAGACCTGATGCTAAGGATGGACCAAGAAAATGGAGAAAACACCCTCAATGTGGAAACCGAACACTGACTGGCCCCCACCACACAGTGGTGGGGCACAGTGTAATGCTAGAGAACTCTGAGGGTAGGGTGTGCTGACCTTCTGACAGCAATAACAAAATCAAAACCCAGCCTAGCTTCTTGCCAGATTGATTGCATCCCCCCCCACCCCTCATCCTCTCAGGCTCTGGACGAAGCAAACTTCTGTACAGGGTGCCATCCTCTACAGAGTCACGGAAGGCGATGAAAGTGACAATGGGTTAAAATGGACTCAAGGATAAACAGAAAACTTGAATCGCCTGAAATCAATTAAATCAGCTAATCATTGTATACCTGCTTGCGATAAAATCTCCAGGCCTTCCAGGTCTTCACTGGTGATTTTTATCAAACTTTGAAGAATAAATAATACCGAATCGACACAACTGTGTCAGACAACAGAGAAAGTGGAAGTATTCTCCGGAATGTTTTATACAGATGTTACCTTGATATCAAAACCCAAGAAATAGATTACAGGAAAGGGTACAAGATCACTTATAATCATGGCTACCTAAATCCTTACTGTTACCTGAGCACATCAAATCTAGCAATATATAAGAATAATTATCCATCACGACAAACTGAATGTTACCTTAGAAACATGTTATCTTAAAAAAGACGTTTCTAATATGCAACTTGCAGTCAAATGTGTTTTTTGAACAATTCAGAAGATTAAAATGATTATCCATCCATTCTTTTTCACTGCTTTAATTTAAAATAAGTCCCTTTTCTGACTTAAAATAAAACCTAGTATCAAGTATTTCTTCTCACTCTAATCTTGTTCTTACCCATGTTCAGCATATATATGTTAATATACATGCATATACACACACACATATATGCATACATAAAGTTGAGTTTTAAAAATATGAGGTTAAATTTATGTATATATTATATTTCAAATATATATATATAGTTTTTAATATATATATTATTTTTTATTTTTGTACTTTCTGGATTGGCTATTTTAAAATTTTAAACAACCTTACCTTTGTTTTTTACCTTAACCAAACTTTATTTTACAAAAATAAGTATTATAAGTATCATTTATAATAATTAATATCAAGATTATTATCATCACCTTAAGGAAATTTTGACCATTGAACCAGGAAATCATTAATCTTTTTTTCTATATCATCTGGTATTCACTTGCTTTGATTGAAAGCTGATAATTCACAGTTATTTCCTTTAATCAGATTTACATAATACATTTACTACTTTAAGTTATTTTTTGTGTTTCTTTTACATCTGATAATTTCCATTGCAGATGTATTTTCATTAAAGTTACATTTCAGAAATTTAAAGTAAACCATGAAAAAGCTCTCCCTTTGAAATATTTGCTAGAATCAACATTTATATCATAATCATGTTGTTATCCAAATAAATTAGAGATATATAAAAATTGTCTAAAAATTGTCTATTAATCAAACAAAAATTGTCAATTTTATTCTGAGATATGTGATCATTACTTAGAATCTCTGGGAAATGTTTATAAATAAAAATAAGGTGAAGAAGAGAAAGGCGCATTTTCAACCATACCATCACAGTTTCCTTATGAAGAGTAAGGGAACATATTAGTTGGGGCTACCTACCACTTAAGTAAATATATTCCAAATAAAATGATTAAAGAAACACATAATAGATATTTTAATTGGCCAAAGATTAATAAGCATATTCAAAGAATAATTTCTTTTTTGAAGATTATTTATTTATTTATTCATGAGAGACACACAGAGAGAGGCAGAGACACAGGCAGAGGGAGAAGCAGGCTCCCTGTGGGGACCTGATGTGGAACTCAATCCCGGGACCCCAGGAGCATGACCTGAGCCGAGTGCAGATGCTCAGCCACTGAGCCACCCCGGCATCCTTCAAAGAATAATTTCTGATTGAAGTGGTGTTTATACTGAACAACAGAAAGTCTACACATAGGAGCAAAAGTTTTAAACATTTAAATAAATCACCATGTTCATTTTTGTAATCCTATATTTTGCTTCTTTTTCTTCCATTCTTTCTATTTAATATAAATTTAGACTTTTGACTATGGGAGAAATATGAACCTTTGATTGATTATGAAAGACTATATTCAAGGAAATACTAAACAATATCATATTAAAGCACCACCACCCCCTTTTGGATTCCTTGTGGCAGACAAATAAAGGAATAGAAATTACAAGTGCAGGTGAATAATAGCCTGTCAGAATGAACAAGGGAAATGAAGATACTTGTGAAGTTGTGTTTTTATTTGAATTATTTCTATACACATGGAAAAAAATGAATTTCTAATAAATGGTTTATTTTTAACATAAGGAACAAAATATGGGACAATTTATTTAACTTGTGGTTTGTATAGGCAAGAAGGAGATGTCATTCTCTGCATAGATGCATTATTTCCAATTTGGAAAGAACAAGAACACACACTTCAGAAGCCCTTCAAAAGATAAAATTTGAGAGCCAAATCCATACAAACCTCATCATGAGAAAGGGTAATAACATTTCTGTCTGTCAACTCTAAATTGTCTCCGAGGAACAGCCAAACCACATACGTTTGTTTCTACTAGATCACAGATTACAATTTATTTTTGGCGTGAGATGGGAGTGAAGTGGTTCAATAGAAGAGGAGGCGTGATAAAGCTAAACTGAAAGAAGCCAATGCACAGAGCTTAGTCTGCAGAATCCTTGAGATATTGCCTTGGGAAATATTCTGAAAGAACTCTGTGGACTTGACAGAACCATTTTCTAGCTATCGGACTGATAGAGGTCTGAGCCTTTTTTAGATCCTGTAGTTACTTTCCATAGTCATTTTTAGGCACTAGGTATATAAAGTAGTTCTACTAGAGATGTACAAATTTACCTGTTTCTCTTCATTTCTCCCTTTCTTCTTGTCTTTAGTGGATGCCTACAAAGTCTGTGTTTTGAATTTTTGCAACTATAAAAAGGAATATTGGTGATTTACCAGCATGCTTATCATTCATGGATAAATATTATAATCTTACTTTAAGGTGTGTTCTATGCACCTACATGCTCATTTTACAGAATTAGAGATTTTTTTTCATAAGTATTGCTTTCACATGTCCCATACATAAAAATTATTTTTCACACTTGAAAAGTCAATGGGACTCTGTGGGTCGGTGAATCAATTCCTTCCCAAATGTTTCCACTCAAGGAAATTGAGGTCAAAAGTGTTCTGTGACTGAAGGATGTTCAGGCCCCATGTCCTTTTAAAATCACAATGAAAAAAATAATAAAATCACAATGAAGTAAGCCTATATATTGGTCTTAAAGAATTACTACCCAGTTATAGCCACTGTTTCAATTAAATAAATCATACACTGGAGATTGTACATTCTGGATCAGTTCATCCCATAGCAACTTGCCTTCCAGGTTTACTGACATAATAGATAGACTTGCTGAGGTTCTTAGACTTCATTAGATCACAAACTACTCTTGAGTAACCGAAGAAACCATCGCCATCTTCCTAGCTTTTACACATCTAATCATATATGTAATTTCGAGTGTTTACAAAACTCTGCATTATAAAGTTTGTAAAGTTGTCACATAAAACTAACCACCAGTAGGTGTATCCCTCGTCCAGTTGTTATCATATGCATCTTCCTCAACCATATTTAAACTTTAAATAAAGACATTAAAGTTATATCCTTGTCATATTTCACCCAACATGCTACAACTATGCTGTATAGCCCAAATCATACTAACCATACCTAAAGATTATCATATAAACTCAACACACATGTTACATGATAACGGGAAAAGAGAGGGAAGAACAAAAGTATTTGCTTACTATATACACACAAACATATTCATAATAAAATAAGAAATACTCATGACAATTAGTCTTCATTTCTGTAACTGGTCTTGAGGTTATACCTGGTAATTCTTCCACTACCCATGTGTATTCCCAATTCCCACAGCAAGCACCTCAGCTAACTGCGCTATATAACCCCAGAAGAGCTAGTCCCCTCAGAAAAAAAAAGAGGATTATATCTCCCCATTAAGTACAACAATTAAAGGTGATAATGAATGTAAGCCATATAAAGAGATGCATTTCCCGCTCTCATTCAGCCTCCAGAGTAGCTGTAAAATTAAACATTAAATACATAAACATATATATAACTACATAATTAAAGTATTCTTAATAAAAATAAAATGAAGTGTCTAATTAAATGGAGAGTTAGGAAAACTGCTCTGAGCAAATAACACTTAAGAAGAAATAGGAGTTGAATGGGAATTAGGTAAAGAATTAAGAAGGAAACTATTGCAAGTGATCCATATATAATGTCTTAACAAACAAAAGAGTTTAACACATTCTAGAAACCAAAATACACATGTATAGGGATGCCTGGATGGCTCAGTGGTTGAGCATCTGCCTTCGGCTCAGGTCGTTGACCCCGGGTTCCCGGGATCGAGTCCCACATCGGGCTCCCTACAAGGAGCCTGCTTCTCCATCTGCCTGTGTCTCTGCATCTCTCTCTGTGTATCATCAATAAATAAATAAAATCTTAAAAAATACATCTGTATCATCTATTTATCTATCTATCTATCTATCTATCTATCTATCTATCCATCCATCCATCCATCCATCTATTATATCTTGTGAGGAACACAAGAGTAAAATGATTCTATCACTCAAGGCTAGCTGCTTGAGATGGTTGATCTTAGGTGCCAACTTGGCAAGGTTATAGGACCTAGCTATTTAATCAAAAATAAATCTGCATGTTGCCAAAAAGGTATTTTGTAGGTTTGGTCAACATCTCCAGTCAGTTGGCTTTGAGTAAAAGAGATGACACTTCCTATACGGATGGGCTTCATCCAACTGGTTGAAGTTTCATAAGAACATCAGAACATAACATCTGAATTTTCCCGGAAAAAAAAGAAATTCAGTTTCAAGACTGCATTGCGATGCTTCCTGAGTGTCCAGCCTACAGGCCTGCCCTATATGGCTAGGACTTGCCAACTCCCACAATCATGTGAGCCAATTCATTAAGTAAATCTCTCTTGGGGCACCTAGGTGGCTCAGTCAGTTAAGCGTCTGACTCTTGATTTAGGTTCAGGTCATTGTCTCAGGGTCATGAGATTGAGCCCCCCACCCACCCCATTAGGATCCATGCTCAGCACAGAACCTTCTTGAGACTCTCTCCCTCCACTTCTTCTTTCCCCTCTGCCTCTACCCATCTTATGTGTGCACACTCTCTCTCAAATAACTAAATAAGTAAATAAAATCTGGAAAAAAATCTCTCACAGACAGATATAGACACACACAGACACACACCCTCTTTACTGGTTGTTTCTCTGGAAAACTCTTACTGATGTACTACTGTAATAATTTAGTCTTTCAATGGGCAATTGGATCACAAAGAAGAATCATCAGAAGAGCTTCTTAAAGTACAGATTACCAGATACCAACCACAGAGATGTTTTCTTTGTTTGGGAGTTTCTTTGTTTCTTTGTTTCTTTCTTTCTTTTTTTTTCAGTAAGGTGGGATGAAAAGTTTACATTTATAATGAATTCACAGAAGATTCTGATGTTGGAGCATCTGGGTGGTTCAGTCAATTAAGTGTCTGCCTTTGGCTGAGGTCATGAATTCCAGGTTCCCTGGGTAGAGCCCTGTGACACACTCCATGCACAGTGGGGACCCCACTTCTCCCTTTCCTCTTCACTCATATTATCTCTGTTATCTCTGTTATCTCTGTCTCTCTGTCAAAAATAAATAAATAAAATATTTTAAAAAATCTTTTAAAAATGAAGATCCTGATATTGTTGATCCAGGGATCACACTCTGATAATCCCTACACTTTCTTCAAGTGTTTTGGTTCCAGTTCTCAGAGGAGAACATTGACGGTGTTGGTAGAATAAAATCAGCCACTGAGGGGGGCACTTGACAGGATGAGCACTGGGTGTTATTCTGTATGTTGGTAAATTGAACACCAATACAAAATAAATTTATTATAAAAAAAATAAGCCACTGTTGGGAGTATTTATTTCATACAAATTTGAGAAAGATTCAAGTCAAAACTCTCCTTTATCTATAAAACTAGTTGTTAAACATTTACTAGAATGCCACAGGGTACAGGGAATAAAATCCAAATGTATTGAAAATGCCCTGCAGATTTCTGGCTCTAGTTCCTAAGTGGATTCACAAAACGTGTGCCATCATGAGGTAATAAAAGGAAGAACAGACTTTGGGGATTAAGAATGCCCTGGGATATATTGATTTTGAGGTGCCTATAGGCCATTCTACATGTATATATTATACAATAAGCTAAATATCTAAGAAGGACTTGTGAAAACTATCACAGAGTACAATGCATTCAATCCTCTAGATATCCATACAGTTAAGATGATTTTAACCACATGTGATAGAAAGTACAAATCAAAATGGTGAGCAGTAAGAGAATGTATTAGCTTAGCTTATGCAATTGAAAAACTGCAGTGATGGTGGTGATCAGTTTTGGTTTAATCTGTATTCTAGTTCTGCTCCCCTGTGATCCCAAAGCCTCTGCCCTCAATTAGTGCCTACTGCTCACCCAGGGATGAAGGTGAGATAGCCCAGTTATAACTTCTTCCTCTTGTTTTCTTTTTAAAATATTGAAGAAACTTGTGTATACAAATCCCATTGGAATTTTAATTTTTCTTTTAAAATTGAGGTTCTAGACTCATTCTTGTAACCAGTCTTGTTCCCTATGAAATGGCATGTCCTGATTTGATTATCTGGCATCTTAAAATATGTCAGCAAACAACACGTATCTCTAATGAGCTTTGTTTGTGAAACAACCAACAGTGTTTAGTAACTAATAATAGTAATTAGTGCTTTTTTTGAATGATAAATGAGAAACAGGAGTAACAGGAGATAAACTTGAAAGACTTCAGGAAATCTTATATGACTTTGATATAGCAGTAGACCAAGAATACAAGATGACAAGTTGACTGGAATGGTTTTTCATAGAAAGGCTAATTAAAGAGGCCAAATTCCATATTCCCTTCCTAGATCTACTGAGTCATAAACTCTGCTAGTGGTGGCCCAGATTTCATATTTCTAATAACCATCTAATTTAATTTTGTGCACTAAAATATGAGATGCAGCAGACTGTCATAAAGCAATGATATATATTCAATGAAAATGCATAGTTATTTTAAAATAAGCAATTGTGTTGAGATTTCATAAAAATATTCATTCTCATTTAGTTTTTCTTCAAAGGTGATTCATCATCTTTATTATCTACTAGAAAAAAAATGGCAGTTATCAGATTCATCAACAAGCAGGTGATGGAAATAGTAAGCATTCTAACATTTGGCATTTTTTTAATTGATGGGAAATCTCATAGTTTGCATAAAGAAAAGAGTATACAAATTTAATGAATAGTGAATAACTATAGTTGAAAACATTGCAAACTGGATATTCTTGGGCAAGTAGAGTAAGTAAGATCCAAAAATTATAGTGGATCCAAATAAACTTACAATAATATACCTTAAAAACAGTACCTTGTCCTTAGAGCTGTGTGGAGGTACAAATGTGAAACATACGGTTTAGTACTTTTAAACTATATAATTTATAAACAAAAGTTTGCCAAACTGAGAAATCGTATTATTCACTAATCTCAATAGTTACACATTTCCACAACTATCTTTATGTTCTACCTTTAGCATTTATACAAACCCCAAAACTCTTTACAGAAAAAAATAAATTATACTCTTAATTATATCATATCCTAAGTAGTTCTGGAAGTCATAATCACTTTTACATTTCTTTAACTTGGAAGAGATATGCCCAAAGCTTCAGCCAGTCCTATACTTTATGCTTGTGGAAAATACCATTCTATATGCATTACTCTCACTTGCCTCTCCCCTTTTTTCTTAACCAGGCAATGTTATTCCTTGCATTTAAAAAAATACATGAAATACCTAGCTATCAGAGAGGATAATGGGACCAGAGTCCCAAGTGACAAATCATGATTAGTTGAAAATAGTAACAATCTCACTCCACTTTTATAGTGCATAGTATGAAGCATACTTATAATTTAGTGCTAGTCGTAAGGAGAAATCAGCTGCAGAATGTTTATTATATTTTGAAAAAATATTTCCCAAGGCAAGGCTTTAAAGGTGTGGTCAGCTTTATACTCTGCCTTTTTATTATAATTACATACACTAACATGAAGATAAACCAGTTTTTTTTTTTCCTGAGGAATGGGTAAAAAGAATGACATAGATGCCATTGTGCTGTGTCACTTTGAGTAGTTGAGACAACAATGTAACCAATTCCCCAGATGTGAAAGGGCCAAGACATTTTCTTATGATTTGTGACATTGTTTGCTTTTTATAAATGTTAAAAACAATTCATAACTTTTTTTTACTGGTGCTAATACACTGAAAATAATGATTTAAAAAGCATTTAATCCATTTCTCAAAATTGTTAACTTCCATGACTAAATGAATATAAAAGAGATGAACATTCGGTCTCCAACTGGATGTTGAGGACGATGATCAAGAGAAAAACTGTCTAATGTATTTAAGATATTCACATATCATCAGGAGTCAGAGTTTTCCTAAAAGGGGCTATTTTCATGGAGCAAACACATTATTATTCCAGAAAAGTTGTGAAAATGTTGGCTTCATTACATGAAGCTGATTAGGGAATTTTTCACTTGAAAATATTGGCTAGATGGCTTGCCTGACAATGTGGAAGTTAGCCATAAACTAATATATATATATATATTAGATGCTCATGCAGTGGACCCTGCCAAGAGCATATAATTTTTTCATGGAAAAGGAACAACATTCTCTAGTTAGAGGGCATGTTAATTATTTGGGACCATATCATGCAGAGATAATTGATTCCTTAAGAAATGGCTTCTGGGGTTCCATACAAAGTCCTGTGGCAGCAATGGTAGCTCTGTATCACGTAATGGAACTGTGAATTGGAACCGTGTCTGAGCTGTCACTATTGCACTACATTATTTCAAGTCTGTTTTAAAGAGAGCATGACAGCTAAGTTTATCCAATGGGAATTTTTCATGAAAACTGGTAAGCAGTCATTCATTATATATTTTATTGTGCAAGTAGTGTAGCAAAGAAGTACCTGAATGACAGAGATCACATCTCTTCTAGTTCAGAGTCCCTACTGTTTGACAAGAGGATCCGATGCATGATAAACACTGTTGAATGAATTACTAAATCAACCTACCATGGCCTGTTTAAAACAAAAATTGTGTTGAATGTGTCTGTGTACATATTAGAAGTAGGTAAGACACAGAGGATCAGTTATAAAATAAAGAGTATATTATAAGCACTACTCTTCATATCTCTGCTTTAGCTTTTGCTTGAAACTGTAAAATTGTCTAAGTTGAAATTCTCCCTGGAAAATGAAAAAGAAGCAAATTATTTTTACTCTAAAGAACATAAATCTTGCAAATACAGTATGTAGGTATGTAGGTAAAACAAACAAAATGTATACATGTTAAAAAACATGTTAAGTAATGGCAGCAAAGAAAAAGATAAACAACTAGCATTACATCAAACTAAAAAGCTTCTGCATGACAAAGAGAAAAATGAACAGTCAAAAGACAATCTACAAAATAGGAGATTGCACAGTATGTATTTGATAATGGATTAATATTCAAAATATAAATGGAACTCCTACAACCTAATATATATATACATATATATATATATATATATATATATATATATATATATATATGATGAGCTATGGACTAGATGTTTTTTTCAGGAAAACATCTAAACTGCCAACAGATTAAAAAATGCTCAACATGATTAATCAATCATCAATGGGTGTAGATTGAAACCACAGTGTGATAATACATCGCATCTGTTAGGATGGTCGTTATGAAAATAAAAGTGTGGGAGGGAATAAGGAAAAATTGGAATCCTTGAATGTTATTGATAGGAATGTAAAATATAGTGGAGCCATTATAGAAAACAGTATAGAGTTTTCTCAAAAAATTAAAAATGGAGCTACAGTATGATCTAGCAATCCCACTTCTGAGTACCCAAAATAACTGAAACCAGAATCTTGAGTTCTCTGCACTCCTATGTCCATTGCAGCATTATTCACGATAGCCAAGATACAAAAACAACCCAAGTGTCCATGGACTGATGAACGGGTAAAGGAAATGTAGTAGATACACACATTAAAAAATCATGAAGCCATTAAAAAAAGAAGGAAACCCTGCAATATGAATAAACCTGGGGGTTTATCAATGTGAATACACCTTGAGGACATGATGCAAGTGAAAAAAGGCAGTCACACAAGGACAAATACAGAATAATTACACTTTTAAGAGGTACTTAAAATAGTCAAACTTATAGATGTGAAGAGTGGAATGGTGATTGCCAAGGCTGGATAGGAGAGGGAAATGAATTGCTATTCAACCAATATAAAGTCTCAGTTGTCCAAAATGAGCAAACCCTAGAGCCCTGTTATACAACATGAGGGCCATAGTTAACAATACCCTTTTATAAAACAGAATATTTGTTAAAATGGTAGATTTCATGTTAAATATTCTTACTGTAAAGGTGTTTAGTAAATTTACTCAAATAAACATTGTAAATTAATGAACATTAGGTTGAATATGTAATATTTCATGTGAGGGTAAGTGAGGAGGCATGATGGGCAAAAAGGAATAAGACACGATTTATTTTTTTTATTAAGAAATTGTATTGTGGCATTTGTTTTGCTTAGGAAAGGCGAGTCATGGTTTTAAAAATATGATTACTGTATATTTTTTGGACTTATGTTGAAGATATCTGCTATTTATCCAAAAGTAGATGTCAAAGAATTACTTATGTTCTTTTCTTTGTTCATTTGGTCAGAAACTACTATATGTATGTATGTATGTATGTATATATCCAGACCATTGTATGCTTGGACACTGTCCTCAGCATTGGGTTTAGAGAAATTATAGACCTAGAGAGAAATATTTTTTGTCATCTGGAGGGAAAAAAAAAATGTTAGAGACGTAGGACAGAGAATGTTTTGAGGTAGAATTTGTCCGTATTGCTGATTGATGCTGAAAGCTCAAGCAATATGAGAACTGAAAAGTATTATTAAAATTAAAAGCATAGAGGACACTGCTGACCTTGACCAAAGCAAATACCCCAAGAAAATGGTGGTGGAGTCTACACGAGGATTGTTCGAGTTTTAAGGACTTTATACTGGCAGCTATAAGAATTAGTATGTTTTGTTAAATTACACCTCTGAAGATCAGAGTATCTAGTCCAGGAGGTGGAAGCACTAGGCTTCCAGTGAAACAAGAGGATATACTCCCATTGTTTCTCTCAACTTCTGGATACATATGATACTGGAATGTATGGAGTCCCGAACTTTGGCTTGGAATTTAAATAAAATATTCAACCAACTACATAGAGCAAAGACTTAAAAAAAAATGTTGGTCTCAAATGCTAGATACAATGGCATTAACTCTAGTTTAGGATACTATAGCCTAGAAGAGAACATTCTGCAGTATGCCCCCAATTTTTTTTTTTTTAAGATCTTACTTATTTCTTCATGAGAGACACACAGAGAGGCTGAGATATAGGCAGAGGCAGAAGCAGGCTCCCTGCGAGGAGCCTGATGTGGGACTCGATCCTGGAACCCTGAGGTCACACCCTGAGCTGACGGCAGATGCTCAATCCCTGAGCCCCCCAGGTGTCCCTGCCCTGAAATTATTTTTAGCAATTGCTTTATTATTCCACCGATCCATGTTCAGCTCCCCTTCACAACAATTGATGAAGGCCAGGATATTAATCAGTGTGTCAACCTCTATGTTGTACAAATACAGAAAAAAACTTTTGAGTTTTATTGTATCAGACAACATACTGATTCCTTGATATTTTTTTTTATTCTGGTGCCCAGAAAAATTGACAGAAACAGAAATTTGTTTTGAATTCTGTGTGTCCTGCGATTATTTTGGCAAGCCAACTTTTCTCAAGAGAGAATATTAATATAGATATTTTTATATGCAATTGATATTGATTATATAAAATATGTATATAACATATCATATATACCTTATTATATGGAAATATGTCTACATGTTAGATAATCTCTAATTTATAGGCATATATGTGTGAAGAAAATTTAGAATATAATCACCTAGTTTTGGGTAAGTTAGAGCTAGTAAAGATAATAACTTTGCTTTTTTCGAAAGCAGTTTAAATGGTATTAAAAAAGTTTTTGGCTTCATTGGCTATTCGATTACTTTATTCTGGCAAAAACAGTGATAATTCTAAATTTTTGTATCTTTTTAATTTTGTAAAGCATAAGAATATATACAAGGCAATAGAGCAAATCTCTCTTGTTTCTATAGTTTATACTGACTGTAAGGTATTAGTATTTCCTGTTATGTCCCCCCCCCATTGGCTTCTAAATTACATATATTTTTAGAATTATTTTCTTATTACTATTAAATATGTATTTCTAATTTGTCAAACCCAATGTTCATTGGCTCATTCACTTTTTCCCAGGACAATGTAAGGATCATATAAATAGTAGGTCTAGGGATGCCTGGGTGGCTCAGCCTTTGAGCATCTGCCTTTGGCTCAGGTCGTGATTCCAGGGTTCTGGGATCGAGTCCTACATCAGGCTCCCTGCACGGAGCCTGCTTCTCCCTCTGCCTGTGTCTCTGCCTCTCTCTGTGTGTCTCTTATGAATAAGTAAATAAAATATTTTTTAAAAAATTTTATCTCTATTTCACTCTATTAAATTATATGCTCCTGCTATTCTGTATTTCAGGACTAAATATTTTATTTAATTTCCACAGGATTTTATGCAGTCACAATTAATTTAAATTTACTGACATAGTTACCATTTCCATTGCTATTAATTTGATTCTCTCTCTGTGTGTGTGTGTGTGTGTGTGTGTTTTCCCTTACACTGTTTCAATGATCTTCTCTCTTTCCTTATATTTTTCCACCTTTAGTATTCCTACTGGGTCTGGGATGCCACTCAACTTTGTTCTCATTTTTTTTCTATGACATTGTTATTTCAACATAAGAATATTTATTATTAAAATAATGCTTCTTTTAAGGTATCCCTATGCTCTTTTACAGTTCACTCACCTACAAAATCTTTATCTCATATTTTATGTCCTTAATCACTCCAATATCTGGAACCCCTTTGTATTTCTAGTGTCTGTTGATTTACTGGTTGGTATTTATATTGCCTTTACTCCTCACAGGCCTCATTGACTTTGATCAGGTGTAGAAACTACATTTAAAACACGTTTCTGAATATTGATTATAAATAAGGGGATACATCCCCTCTGATATAATATTTTTGCCCAGACGCCTCAGGCCATTAGTATACCAACATTGATATTTTATTTTGTATTTTTTTAAGTTTTTATTTATTTATTCACGAGAGACACACAGAGAGAGAGAGGCAGAGACACAGGCAGAGGGAGAAGCAGGCTCCATGCTGGGAGCCCGACGTAGGACTCCATCCCCGGCCTCCAGGATCCCACCCTGGGCTGAAGGCAGGTGCTAAACCGCTGAGCCGCCAGGGCTGCCCTAACATTGATATTTTAATTTCAAGGGTTAATATGATTCAAAGTTAGATTTTGGTTAAGTGCCAATAAAAATGCATGACTGGCTCTTTCAGGGTAATAAAATAAAGATTCCAGTTAGCAGAACTCCCCTGCCTGGGCAAATCTGGTCTCCAAGTTCTGTCCTCATATCCATATATGCCTCTCAAAAGCATATCACCTCAAGTTGTCTGCTGCCTCTTTCATAAAAGGCAAGTAAACACTCGGGGGAAAAATACGTCCAGATGCTAGAATCAGACCTCTGAATATGTTTTGTCTTCTTCCCTGGGAAGTTAGCCCAGAAATTCTTGGCAATTTTGTTAGCTCTCTGATGTCCAGAAGCAGATTTTTAAAATATCTATATTGTCCAGTTTCCTTAATCGCCTTTAGTAGAAAAATTGCCTTTAGTCTCAATGACCTCATCCACCATTACCAGATGTAGAAAGCTTACATATTATTTATAGATTTTAAAAATCTGCCATTTGACTCATTGCAATAATAGAGCAAATAACATAAAAGAAGTCTGATAGAAATAACTTGAAAAGGAAACTTTTATTGAGAGTCTGCTTTTCTTACAATTTCCCAAAAGTTTGGCTATAATTGAACCACTTTATGTCCTGAACAATAGCCAATGTAATATTTTATGTGCAATAAATACATTTCATGAAAAAATGCTTAATATTCTATGTAGCTAGTGTTTTAGAATATTTTGGCATCATTATTTTACATGGACAAATACAGTCCACTAATGTTCATTAAATGTCATGATTTTTAATAAAGAAAATATGTTAACACTGATGTCTTTAAAAAATAACTTCAACGCTTAAATCAGTTTAACTAAATGTCTTATTCAGTTTGAAGAGGAAAAAATAAAATATAATTGAACTCCACCTCTTCTTTGGAAGTCCCTAGAATCTGTTAGCAAAATAGGCTTCAGAAGTACTATTCAGTATTTCTAAATAAACCAAACAAAACAAAATGAAATGATAACTCAAGATTAATTTGTTCTGATTATTTACTTCATGAGTTTTGTGGCTTCAAGTGAACATATTAGAATCGGAAAATGTACAAGTTAGAGTTGCCTGAGTGGCTCAGTTGGTTAAACATCTGACTTTTGATTTCATCTCAGGTCATGAGCTTAGGGTACTAGGGTCCTGGGAAGGAGGCTGCATGCAATTGGTCTGTGCTCAGTGGGGAGTCTACTTGGATTCTCCATCTCCCTCTGCCTCTGCCCCACTCTCCACACTCTCTTTCTGAAATAAGTAAATTTTAAAAGAAAAGAAGGAGTGGTTACAAGATAAGTCCCACTTCTAGATATACACCCAAAATAATTGAAAACAGAGACTCAAATAGATATTTGCTCAGCAATATTTGTAGTGGCATTGTTTACAGTAGCTAAAAGATGGAAATAGCCCAAATGTCCAGCAGTGGATGAATGGATAAACAAAAACAGTATATACTTACAATGGAATATTGCCCAGCCTTACAGAGGAACGAAATCCTGACACATGATACAGTGTGGGTGAGCTTGAAGATATAACACTAAGGGAAATAAGAGATGCAAAAGGACAAATATTGCATGGTTCCATTTGTATGAGATACCTGAAACAGTTAAATGTATACAGAAAGAAAGCAGAGAAAGGACTGCCAGTAGTTGGGAAAGAGAGAATTAGAGAATTATTGTTTGATGGGTACAGAGTTTCAGTTTGGAATGATGGAAAAGTCCTGGAGATGGATAGTAGTGATGGTTACATGAGAGTGTGAATGTACCGTACACTTAAAATGGTTAAAATAGTCAGTTTAATATTGTGTACATTATACCACAATAAAAATAAATAAACGAAAATACAACCTTACCACTACACACCTATTAAAACAGCCAAAATCTGGAACGCTGACAAGAGCAAATGGTTGGCAATGATGTGGAACAGTACAAACTCACTCATTGCTGGCGGAATGCAAAATGGCACAGACAATCTGGAAGATCTTTGGCAGGTTTCTCACAAAGCAATGCATACTCTTATCATATAATCCAGCAATCACTTTCCTAGGTATTTCACCCAAAATAGTCAAAAAACAATCTCAACACAAAACCTGTAAATGGACGTTGAAGCAGCTTCATTCATGATTGCCCAAACTTGGAACAACCAGGATATTATTTAGTTGATGAAGGGATTAATAAACTGCAGTACATTCAGGTAACAGAATATTACTCAGCACTAAGAAATGAGCTATCGGGCCATGAGAAGACATAGGGGAACCTTAAATTAATATTAGTAAGTAAATCAGTTCTAAAAGGCTACATACTGCATGATCCCATCTATGTGACGTTGTGGAAAAGATAAAACTATGGTTACAGTAAATGGATCAGTGGTTGGCGGCGCTCAGTGGTGGAAAGGATTTATAGGCAGAAAATAGGCGATTGTTAAAGCAGTGAAAATACTCTTTATGACACCATAATTACAGATACGTGCCATTACACCTTTGTCCAGACCCATAGAATATGAACACTGATTGTGAGCTGTACTGTGAACCATGGGTTGTGAGTGATTATGATGCGTCAGTACAGGTTCATCATATGAAGCACATGTATCCCTGGGAGGGGACATTGATAATGGAGAATGTGTGGGAGGAGGGGGTAGATGGGAAATCTCTGTACTATCCCCTCATTTTGTCTGTGAACACAAACCTGTTCTAAAAAAATAAATAAATAAAGTCAACTAAAAGATTAAAAAAAAGTTATTTTCCATCTGATCTGGGGACTATAGAAATGTCATTAATTATTCCAATGATGAGGGTATATATTGAGGGATAATATGATTCCAGAGAAAAAATAGAAGATGCTGATACCATAAGAGCAAAGTGAAATTTTTCCAGTAAAAACAGCTGAATTATAGCCTTGAAAAGTATTTTAGATGAAAATAATGACAGTGCTCCTGGTATCAAGGAGCTCACAATCAAGCTTTTTTGTAATATCCATGTATTTTTCTTTAATTCATATGCTTTGCTAAGGTTATATCATTGTATGGAAAATATTCCTTGAAAGTATCTATAATACATTTTAAATTGATGTACATACACACACAGAGTCACATATATAGGATTTTTTGGATATAGGTGACTTCGTGTATACCTACATATACATAAAAATTATACTTACATATCTATAGACCTTTCATGATGGGTTTGTCTATGAAAAGATTGATTCAACAATAAAATATGGGCAATTCAGATTACTTTTTTTCCTACAAACACATGAATCAATATAAGAAATTATTCTTTAGACAATTCAATAAGGGAAATCACCACAATTACTTTTTTATTTAGAGAAGTAATCATGTGATTTATGGCTACCCTCATGGCACTAGTTAATAAAGCCTGAATTTGCAGTATAACTTACACCAGACAACTTGTTTGAAATGCACATTCTCTGGTCTCATCTAAAACTATGGAATCAGAATCTCTGGTTAGAGCCCAGAAATCTAATGATTTTTCACTGAGTACATTCTGAGAAATACTGCCAGTTTTTTTTTTTTTTTTATAATAAGTAAATCAAGCCATTTATTATGGAGTGAAATTCAACTCCAACAATAAATTAATTCTAGAGTATATTCTATTTGAGAAAGAAAGTGCTATTTCATACACCACACTAATATAATGTTACAGAAAGACGCTTAAGCACATACTGCATTCTTAGATATACTGGAAACCTAACATCAAATTATGTCTTTATCAAAAACTTAAAAGGGAACTTGAGATATTGATGACAATAAAATAATTTTGGGCAATGTATCTTTACACAAAAATTATGTTTTCATCTGTGTATATTAAAACACAAAATTAAAAACTGTGGAATATACTGGGAGTCTCATCTTTATTTCCAAAGCAGAAAATTATTTAAGAAAGTAATTAGGGCCTGGGTGGCTCAATCTGTTAAGCATCTGCCTTGGTTCAGGTTATAATCCCAGGGTCCTGGGATCAAGCCCCACATTGGGCTTCCTGCTTAGCAGAGAAACTGCTTCTCCCTCTCTCTCTGCCTCTCCCCTCTGCTCTATAAATAATAGAATAAATATATTATATATTTGATCATATATATATAAACAAGCCTAATACATAAATAGTATAATCAATATATTTATTGTTCATTTATCTTTAAGGTAAATAAATAAAATTTTAAAAAAGAGAGTACATTAAAATGCATATGTGTTATGCATCATGTTCTTTTGTAAAAAAAAAAAAAAAAAAAATCAGGGTTGCCTACTGAAAAGGCACTGGACTGGTGCTCAGACATACAGCCAGATGGCATTTCTTGCTTTGTCACCTACTAAATTATGAGTGTGAGCAAGTACCCTAAACTGGAGCCTCTATGGAACTTAACTCTCAGTAGAGAAACCTGTACTTAGGTGGTGCACTGACTTTATACTTAACACACAGCATTTGAAGAGATAGTTTCAGGATAAAGAGAGTGATATTACCGAAAAGCAAGGCTTATGGGCCAATTGAAAACCAGAAATTATCTGACAAAAGACTACTCTTTGTTAGCACCTCTAATACTGTTAGATCTTGGAAGGATAAAAGCATGGCAGGGCATAGGCCAATAGTAAAAACAAAACCAAATGGAGGAAAAAAATGAAAAAAAAAAAAAAAAAGGAAGACATTCTCGGTAGTAGGTGTTAATGCAATGCATCTTGCGGTGCATGACTTAGGGTTTGCCAGCAAGTCCAAATGAAAGCAGGTCTGGGACAACTGCTTGGAAAAAGTGATAAGGCTAATGAAAAGGGGAATTTCTGTAAGGGTAAGTAGACTGGCAACTGCATGCGTTGGGGGAAAAGTCATCATTGAATTGTTGAAATGTAGACAATCGGGTGGCAAAACAACATTCTTAATTTGTGACTGATTTCCTCTTGCTCATAGACTCCGCTCCTCTAAATGCAGGAGAAACCTAAAACATATATTTAGAATACGGATTCTTCTAATCTAAAACAATCTCCATTTGTGTTTGTGTTGGGGGCGGGGGGTTGGTAAATACTTCGCCAATCAGAGTTCAGATTATCTATTAAGGCAAATGCTTCTCATTTATCTCCCTAAGAAAGCATTCTCGGGGGACAGACTTATGTCACTACACAGTAGTCCTAGGTCATGATGTCGCTCCTTGGTGCTCCACTGTCCAGGATCCAGGCCCACTGAAGCACTCTGGTGCTTGGTCATTTTTGTTTTGTTTTTCTGTTTTATGTCTCTACCCTTGTCTAATATCTGCCCTCTACACCTACCTGCATGCAATCCCCAACTGTGCTTTTGTTATTCTTACCCCAGGACTTTTCTAGTTAACTGACTGGTTTACCATTTCTACAACTCCTTGAAGTACCTAATTTGCATGTTGTCAGGGTGATTGGGGCCACTATTTTCCTTCTATCATTTGTTAACACTCTCCAGGTTCTCTACTCATCTGCCATGATCTGTTTCCCTAGAAGGTGACATCTAAAAATTCCATTATCTGCATTTTTTTTTTCAGGCATTTTCAAGTTGGGATCATCCAATAAGAAGCAGGGGAGTTTAAGGGAACCTGGCTGACTCCATTGGTAGAGCATGGGACCCTTGGCCCCAGGGTTGTGAGTTTGAGGTCCCCACTGGGTTACAGCTTACTTAAAATAATTGAATAAATAGATAAGATTAAAAAAAAAAAAAGAAAAGGAAGCACAGAAATTTACATTATTACCCTGGGCCCCTCCCTCCCAGTCAAGGCAAGATCTTGCCAGTGACTGTCTCCTCCTCTATAGCAACAGCCCCTGTTGGAAGGTCCGTTTTCACGTTACCATCTGTCTCCTGGCTTTTGTCACAGGTTTCTCTTCCCTGTTCCTTAAACTCCATGTGGTAATGACTCCCTTTTGTTATTGGCCTCGGTGCTTCACCTCTTTGCTTCCCCTTAGACCCTCATATGGTTCTCAATGTTGTGCCCAAGATTGCGAATCTGAGAAACCACCCTGGAGCCGACACCGATGCAAGTGCAGGAGGGTTTATTAACAAGCTTGAGCTGGGATCCAAGTATACCCGACACAGAGGAGCAGGGACTTGGACCCTGCGGTGGGTTCCAGCTGGGTTTTATGGGGTGGTCTAGGGGACCTCCAGCAGGGGGGCAGGAAGTCCTCAAGCTCTGTTCTCATTCTAATATGGGGTTTTCTAGGGCGTTAAGCTGTTTTTTTCTGTAACTGAAGTAAGGTAAAGTTCAGCTCTTATTCACAGGGGCCTGAGATGGCTGTACCTGTGCTAATGCTGAACTTAAGGTAGAATGGCCTTAATTTTCTCAGCCTCAACACTCAAAACTCTGTGGTTTCCCCATCACTCCTCTGATAAGAACTGGACTAGATACTTGTGTTGGTTACCCCTCAGTACCAGTCACTATCATATAATTCTGATAAAGTCTCTACCTTCCTGAATATGCAATACCTCCAGCTTATTCTTGGGAAATAAACAAGAGAAACAAGCCTAATTAACTGGAAGGCCATAAAAACATATATAACATACTTATCATTTCTTGGTCCCTAACAAAGGAGTTTTTTCCTTTACAATTTTATTTATTTATTCATGAGAGACACACAGAGAGAGGCAGAAACATAGGCAGGGGGAGAAGGGATGTGGGACTTGATCCCAGGACCCCAGGATAAAGACTTGAGCTGAAGACCAATGCTCCTTAGCCAACTGAGCCACCCAGGTGTCCCAGGAGTTTTCATTTAAGGAAAAAGCCAGGATCATAAATTTTTGAATATTGCTGTTATTCCTCATCCTGTCTTCTCCCTTCTTCCCTTCCCTTACTACTTCCTATTCCTATTCCCTATCTTCATCTTAATAGAAGTTTCTTTATTGTATTACTCTTAGGCATCAGGATTCTGCTTCTGACCAATGAAGAATATTAAATTTGAGGAAGAAAGAAAAGAAAAATAAAGAAAAGAAAGAAGAAAGAAAAAAAAGAAAAGAAAAGAAAGAAAGAAAAGAAAAGAAAAATAATCTAAGTGAAAAGAGAAAACATATTGGGATATTTTTTAAGAGGCCAGAAGATACAAATTTTGCAATCCTACATTCATTAGAAATGCTGAAGAACCTATTGTCTTCCTACGTCATTGCAGACAAAATTAAAAGCATTGTACTTGATAAAATTAAGGAATTATAAAAATTAAGGAATTATAAGATCAGCTTGTCATGTATATGCAAAAGTAAGTTAACAAAAAAAAAAAAGGAAGAAAAGAAGAATGAGAGCCAGGTAAGTGCTTAATTTCTCAAAGTAACCGGGATATACTGGAGATCTTGAAAAATCTGACATTTTTATGGAGATAAAATTCAGGCCACATTACATAATGGTACAGATTTCATTCACACGTGATAGTACAGTTCCCCCACTTAAAGTAGACAGTTCAATTTTTGTATCTATACATCCAACCATTGTGATGGTAATTTTAGACCACCTTCATCATTTCCATAAGAAGATGCCATATCTATTAGGGATCACTCCCTAATCCCCCAGTCTCCCTATCGTAAGCATCCTCTACTGTACTTACACGTCTATATTTTTGCCTGTTTTGCACATTTCATAAAAACAAGTAGCTTTTCTCCTCTACCACTGTGTATGGACTCTATGCAGGTAGGATGGAATTTATACATACCCACTACAATTCAAGCACGTAACTGAAAGAATGTGAACAGGAATAAGGTCGAGCACAAGCACGAGTTCACTGAAAATGGTTTAAGCAAAATACGTTTGTTTTTTCTTATTTCCTTTGGAATAGATTAAGGTTTTGTTAACAGGTCAGGTATTTTCATACAGATGCTATTTTTCCATTTCTTTCACTTCTACCATTTAATTTCATACGTATGTATCCCTATGAATTATGTAAACATATATGTAGATATATAATCTTCTTTGGAGGACTTATGTTTCTAACTCATAGCAAAATCTGGCATAAAATCAGTAGGTACTTTGTTTAGTTGTTTCTTCAATTCACTTTCAAAATAAAAAAAAAAAGTGTGCTGAGTTCTTGATGTCTTTCTGTTAGCATTTGCATAATTCTTTGTCTCTGTCCCTGTCTATTTCACTCTTATCGTTTGATAAAGATGGAAAATAAAAGAAAAAAAATCAATAATCATTCTCAGAGACAAATGTAAGGAAGATGAAATGTGTATCTTTATAAGATTTTTCTACATCATTGAACACTTTGATTCTACTGCTTGGTATGAATGTCATCAACAGAACCCAGATCAATCCTTGCTTGAAATTATCTCCAAGCATACATTTAAAATTTGAAGAATTTTTTTTTTCCATTTTATTGGCATTTTCACATTCTTTTTCTGGTCATTTTTCTCAACTCAGAGTCTTCACCTTCCTGGTTCATTGTCCTCAACTAACTATGATACCATCTTAATAGAATTAAGATTATAATTTCAATTTTTAGGGATACCTGGGTGACTCAGCAGTTTAGTGTCTGCCTTCGGCTCAGGAAGTGGTCCTGGGGTTCTAGGATCAAGTCCCACATCCGGCTCTCTGCATGGAGCCTGGTTCTCCCTCTGCCTATGTCTCTGCCTCTCACTGTGTCTCTCACGAATCAATCAATAATTTAAAAAAAAATCAATTTTATTTATTTATTTATGAGTATTCAGAGAGAGAGGCAGAGACACACGCAGAGGGGAAGCAGGCTGCATCCAGGGAGCCTGATGCAGGACTCGATCCCGGGACTCTAGGATCATGCCCTGGGCCAAAGGCAGGCACCAAATCACTGAGCCACCCAGGGATCCCCAATAATTTCAATTTTTAAACCAATCATCAGTATAAGCAACATCCATTCAAGTAAAATATATTTTTCTCACTAATATTTTAAGAAAAGAAAGTTTACAGCAATTTCCTGTAATGAGCCATTTTTGCACTCATAATAAAGAGAATCAAACATAAATCTGGCCAAACTACTCTATAATGTAGCTGAAATGGGATACCTGGGTGGCTCAGTTGACTAAGGTTCCACCTCTTGATTTGGGCTCAGGTCATGATCTCGGTGTCTCACTGAGACTGAGACCCATGTGGGCTCCACGCTCAATGGGGAGTCTGCTGAAGATTCTCTCTCCCTCTGCCCCTCTCCCTGCTCACTCTCTTTCTCTCTAATATGGATAAATATAAATCTTTAAAAAATAATGCAGCTTAAATATTTTGCATATAGAAAGAAATTCTTATATAATATTTATCAATATCTGCTGCCAGCCTTTTTTTTTTTTCCTTAGTAACAGCGGGCTTTTCCAAAAATAACCTGCCCACAAGGAGGTCACCCATTAGCAAGTGATAAAGGCAGATAATAAAATCATAACACATATGATAAGTTAAGGTAGAAAATGTTATGAATAATAAAATAAAAGGCAAGTAAGCCCTGGTGAAGGTTTCCATTTTTAATGGGAAGGATAGGGGTATCCTCACTAAAAGGTAATCTTCATGCAGAGATTTGAAAGATATGAAGAAGAAAACCCTAAGTTTCTGGATCAAGGGATATTCCAGGCAAAGGATAAGCAAGCACATAGCCCCTGGAGTAGGAATGAGTAGGAATGAGTGAGGTGTGCCCTAGGAACAGTGTTGAGGCCCACATGACTCACATAGGGGGAAACAGCAGTTGGAAAGAGGTGAGTGGAAAAAAAAAAAAGGAAAGAGTTTAGTGAAGGGAGGTCAGATGGTTTAATGCCTTTCTGGGCATTATGAAAATGTTACTTTTTGATTTTTGTGGAGATAGGAAACAGAATGTGGAGCTAAGGAGTGGCATGACAATATACTTTAAAAGGATCCGTTGAAGTGTTGAATTGGGAATACCGAGAAAGCAGTCAAGGTAAAACAAAGGGTACAGTGAGTAGATGTTTTATCAACTTGGCTGGACCAGCAGCAGTGAACTGGACATCAATTCTTGACCAAACTCATGAGGCAAAATAGAATTTACCAAGCATGAAGTTTGTTTAGCTAAAAAGGTTAGAAATGGGGATAATGCATCCATAATGGCAGCCTAGTGGGAGACATGAGCCTCTGCACTGAGTTGTGTATGGTCAAAGATGGATCGTCTCAGCTCTGGGAAGCCATCAATTAGGGGGCTCCGTCTGCTTTCATTCCCTGATGCAACTGCATTCGGTCAATTTCAAATTAGCTTCAAAACTTGTATTAGTCAATTACATATAACTCAATAATCCATCTCTGTAGGATAATACAGTACTGGATTCCATACACAGCGTGTGTAGCTGGACTCTAATTTGTCTTAGAAAGAGTACACTAAACTTAGGCTCTCCTTAATTAGTGTAGCAAGGGAGAGTCCATCAAGGATGAAAATCTCAAATGTTTCCCATCCTAACCAGATTTAAGATGGAACCTCAGAGGGTGTACTTATTTAGCAATCTAATTCAAAGAAGTCAAATGGCTTTGTTCTTAGTCTTAAAAGCCTTTCTGATGGAGAATTTTACAGATTATTTTACAAGGCAGCCTTTCATGGCCATTCCAAACAAGCATTATTGTTTGTTGCTGTTGTTTTCCCCTCTTTTTGTAATGTCTAATATGATAGTCAAGACAACTCGTGAGAAAACAAAAGAAAATCAACCAACTAACGAGAAAAGGACTATCCAGATTTCCATTGCAATATTAATATTTGGGAATTCCAAAGCTGTTTTCAAGTCGCCAATTATCAATCTGAGCCATAGAATGCGACTTGGCTCTTATATAGTCAATCCCAATTTCTGTTAAGTGGTTCTCTTTCCCACTTTGTCTAATTTAATGGAGAAGAAGAAAATTATCCAATTTGGAAGGTGCATGTTACCACTATAAATTCCTTCCTTCCTAAATATATCTTTGAAATTTCTATTATTATGTTATGTAGACAAAGTAAAAGGTTAAGAATGATGGATAGATTTGCCATCTATAAAAAGGTACCAGTTAGTCATTAGAAACTGGGTATAATCTTCTCCCATTGTTCTCAGCTTTCAGCTAAAATTCTGAGATTATAAAATACACAATTTTTGACATTCTAAAATAGCACCCTGACCATGTTTATAAAGTAATTACATTTGCTAACTCATCCAATCCAGCTAAGTTATTGCTTTTTCTTATCTGTCTGGAGAACACACAGAATGGAAGATAAGCAGCAGAAACTTGCCTCTTAATGATGAATCCTGTGCTTTGTCAAAAATTTTTATTTTCCCAGCAGAATTAAAGACAATAAGGGGAAGTCAAATTATTTGCAAATTTACCAAGATATAAATATTTGCTTATAAATTATGCAATGTAGAACATCATATTTTGAAGAATACTGTAAATTAGATTCTATTACATTTTTTGAACACTTGAAATGACATGAATTCTCTCAGGAATCTCATCATCACGACTTATACAAATCTACTTAAATGTTAAATCACTCCATGGAAGATGAGAAACTATTTCTCAGATTCTTGTTTGTAATTTCTTCGGTAGTAGACTTTCTAGCACCATTCCCAATATTTGTGTCTTAGTTTAGAGCTCAGAAAAGATAACATATATTGTGACACATAGGTACTTTTAGGTAACCAGTTCTTGTACACTATAGTCTATTGGGATTAAATATTCAAATAAGAGATCTACGAAGTCATCAGTACCTCTGTTAATTTTTGGAATCAAACCTCAGATATGGAAAAAATAAATAACGATTTAACATGCCTATTTCACTTGAAAATAAGAACTGTTTCTAAGAGAATAGATCTATATATCTCAGAAATTATATCCAAATGTGTCTTTATTGAGAATCTACTTTTTAAATATTTATTCAATTATGTCTTTGCAAAAATTAAAATTTAGTTATACATTTAATACATTAATTGAGGAGTATTTAAAGGGCATTTGATTCCTATATAGAGAAAAATACTTATTAATAATTTAAGAAAATGGCATGAACCCAAATCAATAAAATATATAATTTTCAAAACTTTCTTCAGTTTCTAAATAAGTCTAAATTTTCCCTGCTCCATAACAAATTTAATTATGAAATAAAATATGAGTAAATGCACTTTTCTAATAATATCAAAGGAATTATATTTAGCAGGACTATATCCTTGATTTTTTTATGTTTCTTACTAAAGATATTTTTAAAATGACTAATTCTATTATATGATTAATGCTGTACAAGTAATTTCTGCATTTCTTTGTCTAAAATTACAATTCTTCTGTATAACTAAAGGCAATGATTATCTGCTGCTTATATTACTGAACAGAGAGAAGATCTAAGGTATTTATAGCTCCTTTGAAACTCTTCCTATGTTTGGATCCAATATGCACACATTTGCTCGAGATAAATGCAGTATTGAAAAGTGACAGAGCGATAACACTCTTTCAACAGAAAAAGAAAAAAAAACAAAAAACAAACAAACAAACAAAAAAACAAAACAAAACAGCATCTCAAGTGGAGAGAAGAAAGAGATTCTATCCAAGAGATCACAGAGAACATTTGGAGGGTGAGGCATATTCATTTTCTCTCTGACTCAGACAATAAATGTGCCAGAGTTCTTCTCTACTCTTCCCACAACAAAAGCTAGATGCAAATCCCCAAAGAGTGAAAGTAAATTGTATTTCAAAGAATTTTAAAATGTATAACTATAATTCACTTTTGGAATTAAAAAAAATGGAGAAATATACCTGATATCTATTCAGCTCTAGGTTACTGGTGTGAAATAACAAAACATGAGATTTTAGAAGTTTTAGGATTAAATTTTCATTCTTTTTGGCTTACTAATTACTATCAGTTATCAAAAGATATTTTATAAAATAAGATTTTCATACTTCTATTGATAATTGTATCTATTTAGCTAAACTATGCATAAGCATTGCAACTGGTTATGAATTGTCATAGGAAATGATGATAAGAATATTCTTGCAATACAGTTTGCACATTAATGGACACTCTACATTAATGAAGAAGGACGATACCTATACTAGCAAATATTTGCTATAAATAACAGAATAGCCATTATAATTGTGCTAACGCATAAAAAAGAATGTATATCTTTACCTGGCTGGCAAATCCAGAAGTGGCTTTGGAATTAAACAACATATTGGTTCAAAGAGAATGAATACATCCTCATTTGTATTCTTTGTCACGTGATATATTTGGGAAATTGAGGAGAGTTGCTGGGGAGGCAACAGGTGAACAATTATAAAATTAAATTCTATTTGTAGTTTGGTAGTAGTCAAAGCAAGAAATACACAAAGAATTAATTGATTCATATTATATATATCTATATATGTATGTGTGTACACATATCTATGATTCTATACATGCTGTGTGTGTGAGTTTATTGGTAGAGTTTAAAGATCCTCAATAAAATTGTGATAAAAATCATACAGATGTGACAATTCAATGTTGCCTAGGCATAAGGGTAAAACTCAGTGCTGTCATTTTCTACCTATATGTATTAGATAAGATTCTAAAAATTTGCGTGCATCAGTTTCCATATCTACAACGTGACTATAAGGAATAACTCCCTCAAAGAGTTGGACTAAGATGAGAAAATAAATTAGTGTTGCTAAAGTACTTGGAGCAGTGATTGGCAATAATAAATGCCGTATGACTGTTTATTATTAACAAATCAATGACTATTTTTCAATGACATATTGATTAAACATGCTTTTATGGCAGCTAAGGAATATGAGTCTATGGTAAAAAGTAATTTAAAAAGATATTAAAAATGGTATTTAAATGGTATTTAAAAAAATAAATAAATAAATAAAAATAAAGAAGTTGGTATTTCAATGTTGAGGTACAAAATGAGTGATCTGTTTTATTTTATTTTGTCCTCTCAATATGATTATTTAATCTTCCATGAATTGATAAGTAATATAATGTTCCCAGTAAGTAAGTTGTGTCTCAACATGTATAGATTTATTTTAAATGTTAATTTGACCATTTGGAAGGTCAAAATTGTATTTCCAATTTATTGATATTGCATACTATCATCGTGGAAGAAACCAGTTCAATTAAGCAAAAGTGTCTGACATTTTAAAATGTTAACCCATGTGTTTTATTGTCCAATATAATGAATAGATTACCAAAATACTCAGTCAGTTTTGAATTATTTTAAGAGAAAGAGCACAGCATGAATGACAATATTTTTCTTGAAGTTTATAAGACTCAAAGCAATTAAACAAAACCATTTTGTTAGAGCTAAAAATAAGATAACCACATACTTCTGAGAAGTAGAGATATATTTGTCCTAAAACAAAGTAGTCATTTTTAAAAGGTGGTAATCAAATATAATTGGAGGCTGCTGATTACAATTCAAAGTTCCATTTTCTCAAAAGCGACATGTATTTATAAACAATAAAAGTACAACTGTAATTTAGTACGTTAAAATTTTTCTATATTCTAGACTACATCAAGCTCTTTTGTTTATATATATGGTATTAAAATATGGTAAGTAAAATTCCTAGATAGTTATTTTTAAGAGCTTTACATGTAAAATTAACATACAAATAACTGTACATATTTGATGTGTACAATTTGATGAGTTTGGACATATGCAAACACCCAGGTTATCATCACCAGCATCAAGGCAATAGACATATTCAAGAGCTTCAGAGTTCCCTTGCATCTCTGATTTTGTTTTTGTGGTGGTAAGAACATTTAACATGGAATTTATCTC
This sequence comes from Nyctereutes procyonoides, assembly GCF_905146905.1. NCBI lineage: Eukaryota > Metazoa > Chordata > Mammalia > Carnivora > Canidae > Nyctereutes > Nyctereutes procyonoides. Next base: position 4,585,790 of record NW_026575046.1, read on the forward strand.
CTTAACAACTTTAGAAGTGAACATTTTATTTTAATCTAAAGCACTATGTTGCACAGCAGACATAGAAATTACTCCTCTCCTCATTCCCTCCACCCCTGGCAAATACAAGTGTATTCTCTGTTTCTGTGAATTTTATCATTTAAGATGCTTCATGTAACTGAATCATGCAGTATGTGTCCGTGACCAGCGTAGGATATGTCCTCCACATTCACCTATGCTGTAGCAAATGGTAAAATTTCTTTTTTTTTCAAGGTTAGACAATAATCCATTGTGTTTATCTACCATCTCTTCTTCATTCATTCATCTTGGGTTGTTTCCCCATCCTGCCTGTTGTGAAGAATACTTCAATGAACATGGGAGTGCCGATAACTCTTCAAGACTCTTATTTATTTTGGATATATATCCAGAAATGGGACTGCTGGATTGTATCATAATTCCATTTTTAATTTTTTGAGTAATCTCCATAATACTTTCCATAGCTTCTGCACCATTTTATATCCTCAGCAGTAGTATCCAAGTGTTATGATTTCTCCATATCCTCTCCAACACTTCTTTTTTAAAATAGCCATCCTCACCGGTGTGAGGTGGTGTCTCATTGTAGTTTAGATCTGCATTTCCCTTATAAATAATGTTTTTGAACATATTTTCATGTACCTGTTGGACTTTGTATGTCTTCTACAGAAAAAAATATTAGTTCAAGTCCTTTACCTAGAGGTTTTTATAATTTTTTTTAATCCTTAAATTCACTTAGAACTAGAAAAGACCCCAAAATAGGCAAGACAAACTTCAGAAAGAACAACCAAGTGGGAAGCATCATGCTTCTTGATTTCAAAATATATCACAAAGCTACTATAATCCAAACAATGGACATTAAAACAGCTATTTAAACCAGTGGAGCAGAATAGAGAGCCCAGAAATAACCATAAACACACACACACACACACACACACACACACACACATACACACACACGTTGGGGAAAGGATAGTCTGTTCAACAAATGGTTTTGGGGAAACTACATATATATATGCTGAAGAATAAAAGTGGACCCTTATCACACACCATTCATAAAAAATCAACTTAAAATGAGTTAAAGATTTATGAATGTAAGACCAGAAACTCATAAAAGAATCAGGGGAAAAAAATCTGACATTGATCTTGGCAATAATTTCTTGGTTAGGACATCAAAATCACAGACAACAAAAGAAAAAAAAAAAGGTGGAACTACATTTAAAAAAATAAATATAAACAGAAAAAAATACATCAGAAAAAAAGTGGGACTATATCAAACTAAAAATCCTTCTCCACAACAGGGGAATTGGAAGGCAAACTACAGAAAGGGAGAAAATATTTGCAAACCAAACATATCTGATAAATGAGGTTAAAACCCATAATATACAAGGAACCCCCTCAACGCAAAAGCAAAAATACAAAGAAACTTATTTAAAAATGGGTAAAGGACTTGAATAGACATTTCTCCAAAGAAGACACACAAATGGCCAATAGATAAAAGAAAAGATGTCCTGCAGCATTCATCATCAGGGAAGTATAAATCCAAGTAAAAAAAAAAAAAGATATCTCACACCTGTCAGCATGGCCATTTCCAAGAAAACATAAGGTGACAAGATTTGACAAGAATGTGAATGAAGGAAAGGTAAGCCTTGTACACCATTGCTAGGAATTGTCAATTGTCAATTGGTGCAGCCATTATGGAAAGGAGCATGGAGAATCCTCAGAAATTAAAGCTGAAACCATTACATGATCTAGCAATTCCACTTATGGGTATATATCCAAAATGTTGAAATTAGAAGCTTTATGGGGTATTTATACTCCTGTGTTCATTGAAGCTTTATTCAAATAGCAAAAGTATGGAAACAACTTCAATTCCCATGGATGGATAAAGAACATTTGGTATATAATACAATGGAATATTATTGTATTTTTATTATTAATTTTATTGCCATAAAATAAGGAAAATCTACCATATGCAGCATGGATTAACCTAATGACCTTATGCTAAATGAAATGAAATAGTCACGGAGGGACAAACTCATGATTCACCTCCATAGTCAAAGTCACAGAACCAGAGACTACAATGGTGTTGACGGGGGCTAGGGTAGGGGGAAATAGGGAGTTATTATTCGATGAGTATAATGTTTCATAATATATAATAAGTTCTAGAGATCTGCATACAACATTGTGCCTATAGATAAACACACTGTATTGCTTATTTAAAAATGATCCTGCTTCTGCGTTCTTTTTTTTAAATTTGTTTTTGCTGTTGTTGTGGTTGTTAATTTCATTTGCACTTTCAGAACCAAGATTAATTGTGAAATTTAACAGGAATGACATCGAAAGCTCAATCACGACCCACATAAGGAACGTACACACAGTTGCTCCATTTCTTCACTAACAACTTAGGTCTTCACCTGCACCTAGTCCCTCTTTTATCCTCTAAAATGAGATACGAGATAGCACCAGGTTTCTGGTAACCTCAACATTTCAAGAGACAAAACACAGAGGTCAGAGAAGGATTAGAAGAACCACAGTACAACATGTAATTTAAAAAAAAAAAAAAAGTGGCCGAAGGATCAATAGTCAATCCATCCTTGCCTCTAGATTAATGACTGGACTGAAAGAAATGGGAGGTCCTCAGGGAAGGAGAAAAGGGAGAAGGAGGGATGAAAGAGGGTGATGCAGAGGTTGGCAGGTCTCATGTTCCTACCACAATTAAAAAAGAAACTATTACCATTTCCTTTAGTCTTCTATCAAATCAAAGTTATTTTTTGACAGATAGATAACAAATGATTGAAATTTAAAATTAAGACATGAATATACTAATTTAATAAGAATAAATCTTCATAAAAAATAACAATAAATCTTTGTTCTGATTTAGACTGGGAACAAAATCCGACCAGAGAAAGCCCACAGCTCGCAGCAATTACTTGTGGGGCCATAGGAAAAGGCACTGTTCACCTAATGCATGGTATATTTTTGACAGAATTACAGTTCTTCTTCTTTTTCTTTTCCCTCTACAGCAGTGTAACAGTTTGCAACCTGACACACGGTGGACTGAATCCAATCTACGCACTTTTGATAGAAACAATAAGGATGAATTTCATTAAAAAAGCATCAGTTCTCTGATTTGCTATAGGCCATACAGTTCTCTATTATGTTTCATTCAGTTCATTCATACAGTAACTTCTACTGATCATTCCTCATATGTGAAAATAAGCCAGGATAAAGCAGAGACACTCAGTTTATACACCTGCATCTGATACCAAAGGCTGTTGTGGTTTTCCTGAACTTTCACAATAGAATTCAGCTTTCTTATCTCTGTTTCTGTTTTCCCAGGTTTCCCACAACTGGGATCACCAAATAATCTTCCAGAAAACTCACCCATCCAGCTCCCTCATCAATATACACGTCATGCAGGCAATACCATTAATGAGCCAAAGGCCCCACACAATGTGCCTTAATATGATTCCATGACCCTAGACTCAGAAACCAGAGGCTTCTATATGATCTATTGTGGGTAAGCTACATCTAAAAATGAAAGAATTTCCACTGCTCATATCAAAGGGATCCATAAGAAAATAGTTCACAATTGTCACTGTGATCAATCATCATGCATTTATTTTTCTATGACCCTAAATATGTTCATGTTTAATTGGCTTGGGAAGTAGTAAGAGCTTAAACATTATAATAATTAACACCCATATGATCTTGACTAGAGCTGAGTTTGTAGGAATTGCTCCAATTATAATGGAAGCTGTTGAATCATAATACCAAGAATATATTTGAAATGAATGTGTACTCCTAGACCTGAGTTTGTTTCTTCAGAAGCCTTATAAAATGGGGAGGTGCTCTCATGGGAGGTTGGTAAGTGTTTGGTTGAAAAGTTACCTAGTTAGTGAGGTTACAGAGAGAAGGGTATAGTTCTTTTACACTGTAGTGCAGTGAAAATAGTCGTCTTGAAACCTTCAGTTGTGGCATCCTCAGCACATCTAACACCTACTCAACATAAATCGAGAATCCTTCTTAATAAGTAATGGCTCATTATAATTAGAAAAGTAATATTAAGTGAGAGAAATAGTGAAGAGAAGTTGGACTTTGTATATTGTAGGTAGTTCTACAAGCAAGACATAGAACACTCACACCCCCAAGGTTTTCTCATGCCCCTTTGTAGTGCATCCCTTCCTCCTTCCAATTCTTGACCAAGTAACCACTGATGTCACCAGACAGTGGTTTCCACTTACACTGCTATTTTTGTTTCTGACACAAATTGTTATATTTTTTTTCTAACTTCTCTCACTAAGTAAAATGATTTTAAGATCCAGCCATGTCACTGTACGCGTGAATAGTTCATTGTTTCTTTTATCAACTATCCCATTTACATGCCCATCATTTATTTGCTTAATCTTTTGCCCCTGGATGGGTACTTAAGTTGTTTTCAACTCTTTTATATTATGAATGAAGTCATTGTGAATATTTGTTGTTTGTGGACATGCATTCTTATTTCTCTTGGCTTAATACTTACGTAGGAAAATGCTAGGTTATATGGTAGATGTACAGTTAACATCTTAGGAAACTGCTGAAGAATTTTGCAAAAGTGATTGTACTATTTAACATTTCACCAGGAATTTAGGAGAAATTTAGTTGCCTCACATACTTGCCAACAACAACAGGATATAACTAGGCATTTAATTTTAGCCATGTAATGTGTATAAAGTGCCATCTCAGGTAATTTTAGTTTTCAATTTCTTAATAAGAAACTGGCCACATGCTATGTATGAATGCATTTATTTATGGTTTGTTACTTTTTTACCTAATTAAAAATGAAAATAATTTTGTGGGAAAGTAATGTGCAAAAAAAAAAAACTGTGAAAGATGATAGCATATCTGTTATCGCTCTTTGTTTAAAATAAATCACTTCTTATTTAACAACTATGGTATTATAAATTTATTGATAAAGTTTTCAGTTTATGAACCTAGTCCTTCCACATGAGATTATGTGAACAATATCTTCTATGATTCAGAGTTCACTCACATGGAGGTCATGTCTAATATCATTTATGAGAGAGCAGATTTTCTTTTTTATATTTTATATGATTATTTATAAATAATGGTAATTTTCCCCTTCTAGGGAAAGACTATATTCCAAAATACATATAGCTATTCGCTGAAGTGGAGGTATGATGGTAGAGTTAAGGAAGACCACAGACCTCAAAAACTATATTCTTCAATGGCCCTAAATAACTCTGAAATATCTCAATATAAAGCTGTTCTCCAAATTAAAAAAAAAAGATGCAATTTATGTCTAATATGGTAATATATTATTTTACACTTATAGGATATATTTTCAACAATGGGAAAAACAAAACTTCAGAATTTCTTTAAAATTGTGGCATATGGTCAATCTGTTAGAGCAGTTAAAATGGGAATAAGATATCACTAAATAAATAGAAATATAAAATGCTAAAAAATAAATTAGAAACATCTAAAAATATATGAGAAAATTAATGTCAACACAAAGGCAGCAGAAAGAACATACAAGCAAAAAATAATCAATTTAGGAGGTAGAATGTAATTAATAAAAATACATTTAAACCACTAGTATTTTGCAACATCAAATAAAGCCCCAAGTAGCATATAATCTAATCCAGAATTAAGACAGTTACATGAAATTTTAAAGTTTATACAATTGTTTTCAAATAAACTTGTATAACTCAATTAATTAGTTTTTAATTATTTTTGGAAAATTTAAAAACTGTAACTCACTTATATTGACTTCAGAAGACAAAGACTACACAAACTACTTAAAATTCATTAACTACATAATTAAAGAGCTCCCACAAAATACTTTCTTCCAGATGGCTTCACAAAAGGAATTATATCAAAACTTTAAAGATATGATGGAGGTACCTGGGTGGTGCAGTCTGTTGAGCACCCAACTCTTGAGTTTGGCATAGAGCATGATGCTGGGGTCATGGGCTTGAACCCTGTATCAGGCTGCATGCCCAGGGTGGAGTCTGTTTAAAACTTTCTCTCCCTCTCTCTCTTCCCCTCACCACCACATGCACACACTCTCTCTCAAATCAATAAATAAATCTTAAAAAAAAAAAAAAAAAAAGATACAACAGGGCAGCCCAGGTTGCTCAGTGGTTTAGCAGCTCAGGGCCTGATCCTGGAGACCCATCAAGTCCCACGTTGGGCTCCCTGCATGGAGGCTGCTTCTCCCTCTGCCTTGTCTCTGCCTCTCTCTCTCTGTCTCTTGTGAATAAATAAATAGAATCTTAAAAGATATGATGATTTCAGTACAACTTAAACTCAGAGTATAATGAAAACTTACAAAATTATTTCATGAAGCACATTAAAAATGGATTCCTAAAACCTAAAAAATATTGTCACAAAAAACACAATAATACAGATCAATTACACATATAAATAATGATTTAAAATTGCTAATATAGATTTTGTTAGAAATGCACGTAAAAAAAGAAAGAAATGCATGTGTAATATATGAAAATCCACATAGACATCACAATATTGATACAAGTAAGTATTGGAGTCATGAGGGCACTTGAGAAAATTCAATATCCATTATACATTTTAAAAAGTTCCTTACAGGGGCACCTGGGTGGCTCAGAGGTTGATTTTCTGCCTTCAGCTTAGGGCATGACCCCAGGGTCCAGGATCCAGTCTCACATTAGGCTCCCTGCAGGGAGCCTGCTTCTCTTTCTGCCTGTGTCTCTGTCTCTCTTTGTGTCTCTCATGAATAAATACATAAAATATTTTTAAAAAGAAAATAAATTTTAAAAGTTCCTTACAAATGAATTGCTAGATATTTTTAAATGCATATATTATAATAATGTGCATGTGTGTACTTCATCACAGAAAGCAACAACTTATTAAATAAGGAATTTAAGGTAATTACAAGCATACAAAGTATTTTAACCACTTTGAAATATTTGGGTAAAATTATTAGCCAATCAGTTTTACATGAATAAGTGATTATAATAAAATACACAAAATAGATAAAAAAATATTTCTACTATAGAGGTCACATGTTTCACAAACTCAAATAATCAGTAGAAAACTTCTAAAAACAATGAACACATTTGAAAAATAGTATGATACAAAATTAACGTTTAAGACTAAGTTCCCCTTATAGTATGTGAAATACATTGGAGAAATAATACTTAACATGGAATTATTGAATGTTGGCACTTTGAAAGTAGGAACAAATCAAGAATGCTTTCTGTCACCATTTATATTTACAATTATGCTACATATAATAGTAATTAAAGTAAAAAATATGTTGCAGAAATAGATTTCAGAAAGATAAGAAAAATGGGTCTATTTGTAGATCATGTGTCTCTCTGTAGAAAAACATAATCATTCTTCCAAAATATTTTTAAAAATATCTGAATTTGGGGATCCCTGGGTGGCGCAGCGGTTTGGCGCCTGCCTTTGGCTCAGGGCGCGATCCTGGAGACCCGGGATCGAATCCCACGTCGGGCTCCCTGCATGGAGCCTGCTTCTCCCTCTGCCTGTGTCTCTGCCTCTCTCTCTCTCTCTCTGTGACTATCATAAGTAAATAAAAATTTTTAAAAATGTAAAAAAAAATAAAAAATAAAAATATCTGAATTTTGCAAGATTGCAGAAGCCAAAGTTAATGAGCATATATTATATATACATATATAATATGCATATATATGTATTAGCAAAAAACCATTTGAAAATTTGTTTCCACTTATAATACTGATAAAATATAAAATTCTTAGAAATAACTTATCAAAATTCATGTAGACTTATTACTGAACATTATAAAAATGCTTATTGTTATTAAAGGATACTTAAATGAATGGAGATTTCCAAGGATTGGAAATAACGATGTATAGTTAAAATAGCAATTTTCCTTTATAAATTGATTATACATTTTGTATGAAAATACAGATGACTTAGAATAGCCCAAACCAATTTTAACAACCTCACAGGGTTTTTTGTGAAAATACAGTATCTGATTTCAAGGTTGACTTAGTTATCAAGACAATAATTGTGGTCATGAGGTTTAACAGTTTGATCAATAAAATTTTAAAAAGTGGTCCCAAAACAGATGGACACAAATTTATTGAGTCAATTCAATGAGGACAAAAAGTGTTTTCAACAAACAGTGCAGGAACAACTGTATAGTCTTATAAACAAAAACAAAATTAAAAAATGCTTGCACTGTATAGAAAATTTAACTTGAAATATGCCTGAAGGTGAAATTTAAAAATGTAAATCTCCAAGAAGAAAATATATATGATTAAATGGTTTTCATGATCAGATATATAATGATTTTATAAATATCAATACAAAAATTGAAAAATTATACACTCATATTATTTTATAATACATAGTTATGAAAATAAAAAGGTAATCCATAGTCCGTAAAAACACCTGCAACACTTAATGTCTGGCAAAGTTTTAGATCCAGAATATGGCAGGAACTATTATGACTTAAAAAGAAAATAACAAATAGCCACCCCACTTCCCCACCAAACAGAGGAGACATCTGAACACATATTTCACAAAATGAGATACATGAATGGATAAACACACATGAAAATATTACTTATAAAAATAAAAATGAAAACAATAAGATCATATTTAATAACTTTATATGTATCAAATTAATTGACAATATTATGTGTTAACAATGCTGAAGAAAAACTCACTTTCATAATTGTGTGGGTGGGGTAGGGATGTAAGCACTGCCTCTTTGGAAAATTATTTAAATATTTAAATCTTAATATTTATTTTTTTAAGATTTTATTTATTTATTCATGAGGGACACACAGAGAGAGAGACAGAGACAGAGGTGTAGGGAGAAGCAGGCTCCACGCAGGGAGCCTGACATGGGACTAGATCCCAGGTCTCCAGGATCACACCCTGGGCTGAAGGCGTCGCTAAACTGCTGAGTCACCCAGGCTGCCCCCTTAAATCTCAATATATAACGATTAATCTACCTTCAAATTTTGACATCCTACTCCAAATTATTCAGCTAATGACAGATGAAAAAATACAGTCATGCAAAGATTTATAGACAAATATTTGTAGCAACTTGATTACAACAGACAAAACCTTTAAATGAGTCACATACATACACACACACACACACATTCAGCAATTAAAAATAAAATAAAACCACCAACACATGACAGCATGGAAGATTTTTAGAATCATTATGCTGAGAGAAACTATACACAAAACAGTACACACTGTATTATTCCATTTTTATAAAATGCTAGGAACTGCAACCCACTTGGTAATATTTTTTTAAATATATCAGTGGCTTCCTGCAGTTAGGGAAGGATAAAGCTCAGAGAAACAAGGAAACGCCTATTCTCAGGTAATCACATGAAACCATTACTTCTGTTAAGTCAAGGGATATTTAAGGCATCATCTTCCTTAAATAATGAACAAATTCAGGCATCAAATCAGTTCAAAATACCTAGAATACTGCAATGATCCTATGTCACTGTGAAAATTCCCTTGAAGTTAACTTAAAAATTATAAACTTTCATAAGGATTGACAAAGATCCACTCTTCCAATTGGTGGATAATGTAGTTGGAGAAAAATGCCCAGGTTTGACTTCCCAAAGAAATTCATAAATAACTAAAACCTCAGAAGACAATTAGGCAAGTGATATTGTTATTGAGAATGTGAGACTCCATGAAATACAGCATCTGGGTTGAGAGAGTAGAGTTTTACAATGAATATGTTTGAGGTAGAAGAACTTTGGGTGATTAGAAGATCTTTTGGGGGATTATTGTAAATATAACTAAAAAGGGAGTATAGAGGAAAACTGCTCAAGTGAAGAAGACTTGAAATTAATCCACCTAATTTTGGAAATGCCTAGTTTCAGTTGAGGTTGAAATCTCTCAGGACTATTGAAATATTTGGAGTGGAAAAAAAAGAGGTTTGGATGGAACAATAAGAAAACCAAAATAATGTTTAACCAGGGTCAAGAATTACCAAAATAAATTTAAATTAAATTAAATTAAATTAAATTAAATTAAATTAAATTAAATTAAATTAAAAAGTAGATTAAATTAAAAAGGGCTTTATTTTCAAAAGTAGGAAAAACAAATAAAAACAAACAAAGAGAAGGCTGAAATAGTAACATTCTGAAAGCAAGAGTGATAAATAGTCACAGCTGTTTCATAGCCACGTTGAACATGACATATGGTTGAATGTGTAATTTCCAGGGAGGTAAACTGCAAGCAAATTGAATGTATCTTCAGAAAAGTTCTATGATTCAGTAAGGAACTGATAAATAAAGTAAAAATAAATTAGATATATTAGGTGAAAATAGTACATGGATTATATTTATAATCGCATAAAATTCACAGTGGCTATGTGATGGTGGATTTTGTATAAAAATCTCCTATATATCTTAAACCAATTATTTTTTTTGTTCTTCCCAAAGAAGAAACACATTTTTTACATAAGCCAGTGTTTTTGCTTGTTTGTTTGCTTGTTTTTTGTTTATTGTACATTCCATAGAAAAAGTTCATGCCAGGAGATAGGGATAGAGATTTGGGGTTTTTATTGGAGAGAAAAGTCATGTTTCCAATCATGCTGTAAAGTGGACATCGTTCCTTCAAATACACGTTACTTGTCTCTCCCATGTAAATGCCTGTTTCCAATTTTAAGAGTGTAACTATAGCTTCAAGTCCTGCCTTGAAATAACTTTCCACATTTCTCCATAACGGCTCCTTAGTATTTTACTATGTGAACCTACACAAAACTAACCATGGAGCAATCCAACAATTTCAGTTTTGGAATCTCTCCCCCCGGATGCTGTGTACAACCATATGGATCCATAGACTGCAGCCCCATGTCCCAGTACCAGGAGGACAGGAGGTAGAGACCACAACGAACACTCCACATTTCCACACCAAAGCCTAACACCACCATGTCGGCACCTTATTCTGTCTTTCCTGTACACTCCTCTTTTCACAGATCCAAGATGAATCAGTTAAGAAACCCCATCATTTTTATAGACCCGGAATCGATTCTCCCAAAGTAATTCCATTCCATGAGGTCTCCGTTTTATGTAGTCTATTTAGCAAGCAACAAGGAGGCGCCAATATTTTGCTACCTTGAGGAATGAATAGTTCTTGGAAGATCATCTAGTCACTAGAATAAAGACATATTGTTGAGAAAAAAAGGATAGCAACAATGAAATCACTTAAATTTGATGTCTGTAGTTCACAAACATGAACAGAATGGCCTATCCAAACACTTTCAGGGACACAAAGGAAACGTTGAATTTAAAAGATTCAGTCTACACATTGGAAGAAGAAGGCATAGGGAGCAAATCATTAGAATAACCACAAGGCACACTGGTGTGTTGCTGAGATTCCCAATATCCCTGTGCTTCTAAATAGTTGACTATTTAGTGCCCAGAGAAGCCACTGGGCGGAGAGAGAGATCGTTTTATCCCAACTTGAAGGTATATATGGTGTATGTATTAATGGCAACACTATTACAGGCAATTTTATGTTAGAATTGTGCATTGTTTTGAAAAATTCTATAATAGATATAATAAATTTGAAAAAAAAATTTTACATTTAGGTGACAGAAATCTGTGTCTTTAAAAATATGCTTCTATTGTGTCCATTATTTTCCATAACTTAGGTTTTCACATAGTGGGCTATGTCATATTTGCTTTCTGAATTTAGGGAAATGGTATTATCTCTGAAGACCTTTTGTACATTGTTTTTCTTCACACAGAAAAGAGGATTTGGTCACGTTTATTGGCTGAATTTCTCTCACTTCTGATTGTTTTACAAAAATGAAAGGAAAGAAAGGTTTTTTTTTTTTTCCATTCCATTGATTTCTGAGAGCTATGCCCAAAAGCAATTACATGTCTATAAATATTTCTAGATAGCAACTATTTTCTTCCTTCGTATACGCTATACTTTGTAGTCTAAGCATTTCTCTTTCTGAATACCACATCGATGGCCCTAGGAAAGGAGATAATGAGGATCAACACAAGAAAGTCCATAGGAATAGTTAGTTTGGGGCTTCTGACTTTTATAATCTTAAATTTTTCACTCAAAGGTAAAAGATACAGAAAAAGCATGTTTACGTAAGTTATTTTCTGCCCAAGTCCAGATGCAACTAGAAAAATATGCAGGGAAGAGGCAAGAATCTATAGTATTGGTGGATTTGCAGACAGTATCCTGCGACAGAACTAGGTAAGTAGACATCTCAAGAACAGAGTATGTGTTGCCTGATCCCTCGAGTGAATCTGGGGAATATCCGAGTTCCTTGTGGCGGCACAACAGATTCAATGTCTACATGATGTGCCTGGCCAGAGAAGCCTGAGCTATTTTCCAGTAGCCCCAAAGAGAAAAGCCCTTCAGGATACCTTCAATGTAATTAGACGATGGCAGAGATAAGGCACAGAGACCACAGGTCTAAGAAGAAGGGAAAAAATCAGCAGCGCCCCGCATGGACAAGCGAATAACCATGAGTGCAGAAGAAGCATGTATGAGAAGAAAAATAAATGTCATGAAGACAGATTAGATTGTTTCTGTATTTGAGAACCATTTGGTCTCCAGAACTCCTACAGAAAACCAAAGATCCATGATGAGACACTAAACTAATTCATATCAAGTGGCTCAGGATGTGGTAAATGGTCTCTGGAATTGAGTTTAAGTTTGGATACACAATCCATTTCTGCAGACCAAGTATATTGGAGGAGATCCATGCCCTCTACACTGTTAGTTAAAAATTAGAGGCACATATTCATGAAACCATTAGATTTTTAAGTCAGCTTTCTGCTTTAGAAATATTCTTGAGACATGAAGTGTTTGACAAGATTAGCCTTAGGAAATATTTATGAGCCCTTTCCTCCCCTCCTTTTGTTTTCTAAACTCTTAGAGGAATTCAGTGCTTATGCTCAGTACTATTAACTCTCACCGCTCACACTCCTAGGAGATTCTTTGTATTGGAAATGAAAGAGCACATTTGTTCACACTACCATGTAAATAATTTGTCACAATTGGCGTTTTAATTTCCACATTCAGGGGCATGCATACAGTGGCATCAAAGACACTCAGAAGTAGCCCTGTGTTGGTTCCTTTTCCCTTCATTCTTTCCCAACTCATCAATCCAATGCCGAATATTCTGGAAAATGGTGATCTCCCAGGAAGTGAAAGAAGTGAAATAAAAACAATCGAGATAGCTAAGTGTAGTGGTTTTATTTTTGTTTGTTTGTTTGTTTGTTTGTTTTCTGTTCCTGGAGTTAATTCATTCTATTTAAAAAAATATATTGCCCTATAAAAGATGAATGGCAAAATCCTTGCTAACAAATTTAAACACTGTTTTCTTTACTTATGATGGCATTAACTTGCAAATAAAAAATCCCCATTATGCACTGAGAGACTATGTAAGAAATATTATTTTTGTGCCTTTGATGTCATTTTTTTCTTGATGTTTTCCTACTTTTTGAAGGAGCTTCAAGTTTTCATTTTACACAGGGCCTTACAAATTACAATACTTAACCTGAATTACCATGTAGTCACATTTTTAAAACTTGAAAGAAATTGTACACATTCAAAATAATATACTTCTAATTGAGAGAAGTTTCAGCAAACTAAAAATCAGTTGATTTTATAATGCAATTACAAAATAGCTAAGCACAGAACTTCCCTGAGGTTGCCTAGAAAGCACAAGAGGTATTGCTTTAAAAGAAATTTCCATGTCTAAAAGGGGAAAAAAAAGTCCAATTAAATTATTTTTTATTAATACCCTCTCCAAATGAGATTCCAACATGTCACTTGCATTGGGAAAATATATCTAAGTTACAAATTGAATCTGGAATATTTGAATAGCATTCAGATAAGTCTGTCCAAATATGTCAACAAGGAAAAATAAGATGAATAAGCAACCTGTGTTTATCATCTTATGATTATATCATATTAATAAGTGTGGCCCTTATCATCTTAATTAGGGTGACAATACAAAAAGTATTCTTTGCGTGCCAAGGCTTCATTGCCAAGGTAGACAAAGCTAATATCTTGGTATTGTTCTTATATTTTAGCCAAAAGATAAACAATTTTCTCATGTTCTGACTAAAAATATGTGTAGTTATCTAAGTAAGAGACTTCTATTCTAGATTCAAAAAGAAAGATGATCTTTGTCTCTCACCTTAACACCCGACAGATAGTAAAAGTTTATCTAAGGATGCCACCATTGAGTATATGACAATAACCAACCTTGTTTCAAAGTTTAATGGGTTTGTTACCTTATGTGATAAGATTATTGGAGAAGTGATAAGATTTTTTTTTTTTGGTAGACTAAAGATTTAGGGAAAATATGCATTTACCTTCAAAGAATCTTACTCAAAATGGATGAAAGATTTAAATGTGAGACAAGACTCCATCAAAATCCTAGAGGAGAACACAGGCAACACCCTTTTTGAACTTGGCCACAGTAACTTCTTGCAAGATACATCCACGAAAACAAAAGAAACAAAAGCAAAAATGAACTATTGGGACTTCATCAAGATAAGAAGCTTTTGCACAGCAAAGGATACAGTCAACAAAACTCAAAGACAACCTACAGAATGGGAGAAGATATTTGCAAATAACATATCAGATAAAGGGCTAGTTTCCAAAATCTATAAAGAACTTATTAAACTCAACACCAAAGAAACAAACAATCCAATCATGAAATGGGCAAAAGACATGAAGAGAAATCTCACAGAGGAAGACATAGACATGGCCAACAAGCACATGAGAAAATGCTCTGCATCACTTGCCATCAGGGAAATACAAATCAAAACCACAATGAGATACCACCTCACACCAGTGAGAATGGGGAAAATTAACAAGGCAGGAAACAACAAATGTTGGAGAGGATGCGGAGAAAAGGGAACCCTCTTACACTGTTGGTGGGAATGTGAACTGGTGCAGCCACTCTGGGAAACTGTGTGGAGGTTCCTCAAAGAATTAAAAATAGACCTGCCCTACGACCCAGCAATTGCACTGTTAGGGATTTACCCCGAAGATTCAGATGCAATGAAACGCCGGGGCACCTGCACCCCGATGTTTCTAGCAGCCATGTCCACAATAGCCAAACTGTGGAAGGAGCCTCGGTGCCCATCGAAAGATGAATGGATAAAGAAGATGTGGTTTATGTATACAATGGAATATTACTCAGCCATTAGAAACAACAAATACCCACCATTTGCTTCAATGTGGATGGAACTGGAGGGTATTATGCTGAGTGAAGTAAGTCAATCGGAGAAGGACAAAGAGTGTATGTTCTCACTTATTTGGGGAATATGAATAATAGTGAAGGGGAATATAAGGGAAGGGAGAAGAAATGTGTGGGAGATATCAGAAAGGGACACAGAACATAAAGACTTCTAACTCTGGGAAATGAACTAGGGGTGGTGGAAGGGGAGGAGGGCGGGGGGTGGGGGTGAATGGGTGACGGGCACGGAGGGGGACACTTGACGGGATGAGCACTGGGTGTTATTCTGTATGTTGGTAAATTGAACACCAATAAAAATTAATTTATAAAAAAAAAAAAAAAAAAAAAAAAAAAAAAAAAAAAAAAAACAAAGAATCTTACTCCCTGTCCTTTATTGTGTGAATATCTTCAGAAGGAATCTTAAAGACAAGAAGAACAGTGACACTTCTTGCAGATATAGAAGATTTTTAAATTAGCTGGCAAGTCCTGCAAGCAGTGGAGTATCTCGCAACTAACAATGAGAAGAGGTCATTATCTCAGATACCTAATTAAAGTGACCACACTTCTGAACTGGCCAGGCTTAATTAGTTAGGGAAACATATTTTTAAACCAGCTGGGTCAAATTTTAAAGAAAGAAGATCATCGAATTAGGTCCTTATCAGCCACAACATTGTTTTTGAGGACAGTTTAAGAAATTAACTGATAAAAGTAAAATTGGATAAATCCTGCAGGTTTTATCATGGATGAATAGCAGAATAATACAGTTATACTTGGAAATTGTCACAAGGGGGAAAATGAGTGATATTTGATTAGGGACATAAGTGATATAATTCGTGTTTTCATGTTTTATTTTACATATATATTCTCTAAAACAGATCAATGATAATTTACAATTTGCTTTATGCATTCTCCCTAATATGAAATCTATGTACTGATCCTGCTTACTCTTCCAAAGGCAATGTGAGGTTAGAAAAATTAAGAAAAAACAACAACAACAACAACAAACAGGGATGTGAACAAATAACCAAAGGAAAGAAAGAAAGGAAAGGAAATTATGAAAACACACATTTAAGGGAATATGGAGTAGAACATGTTGGTGGTAGATCTGGGAATACAGATATGTAATTTACTTCAATTCTACTTCAATTTACTCCTTATATCTGGATGAGTAATGACCACCATAGAGCCTGCTTTAAAAAATGCACAGGATTTTGTTTCATTGACTTAGGTTGAAGCAAAAAAGGTGATGAAAATGTTTGTGATTGTTCAATGATAATTGACTATAGCAATACACATGTGTGGCAGAGAAGTCATCACAGCGTTCTCTTGAGAACAGAAAAATCACATTCCCAAGCCTCTTTCGAAGTCAGTTTGCAGGCCATGTAACTAAGTTTTGGGACATGAAATATGTAAAATATCAAGCCAGCCACTTCCTGGTGGGCCTTTAGAAAATATCCTGTGTGCTGCTCCTGCTCCCTTTTCCCCTTCCACATTTCCTTGAAGCACTGGGTTAGGTGGCACACCATTGGAAATATTCATTTAACAGAAAGAAGTTGCGTAAAAAAATGAGGTGGTCAATAAATAAAACTTGAATGAAGTAAGACACTGGGATTTGGCAGGGTGGGAAAGTCTATTCTATCAGTAAAAATTCTGATCTATATAAATTTATACATAGGCAGGGTGTCACACAACTAAAAATTTAAAATACATCTCAAAGCATTATTTCTCATGATCAGACAGCAAGGTAATAAGTACAATAAAACACATGTTAAGAGTCTTAAAATCTAAAAGCCACCTGCTGTAAATTTGAAGGCAGACTTTATACTTAACAAGACTTAGAGAATTAACGAAGACAGATGTGCTTGTAGGCATTGTAAAGTATTTTTTTTTTTTAAGATCTGAGAAGATGGAGAAGAGATACCCTAGAATCTCAAGGCTTTCCAAGAGTGGGGTAGAATGTTTCTGAAATAGAATTTTATAAAAGTTTTATGGAAAGAGACCAGTAAAAGAATTTTGATTTAAAAACGTGGCCCAGAAAAAAAAATCAAATTAAAGATGCCCTCTCCCATTTTTTTTTCCCCAAATAGCTGCTAGTGTTTTTCCAGAGGCTAGGCAGGGAATGAAAAGGTCAAGGGGCCAGAGCACAGGAAAGCAAATATGCTTGATATCTGTGGCAAGGAAGAAATTTTAGACATCAGGAAGAAATCAGAAGTTTATTAAGTTTTTGCAGGTTTACAAAAAAACAAAAAAGCACCATAAAACAACAACAACAACAACAACAACACCCATAATTCATCCAGAAGATAAATCTTCAAGAGTTTTTTTTTTTTTTTTTTTTTTTTTAAAGCACTGGGTCTCAACGTTCTTTTAGGGTAAGAAAGGCTCATCATATACTCTTCAAAGTGTCCATGGATCTCGATTCCCCAGATCAGATATGACCAAGGAGAATAATGAACAAGGAGTTTTCAGAGGTCAGCGACAGGGTTCACCGAATACAGTGGACAAGAGCTTCCTTTCAGCGCAGAATCAGAGTTTTATCAAGATGACTCCTTCACCCCCAGTGTGTATGCCAGGAAACTTTATTAAAATCTCTTCCCAGTGAGATTTAAATTGTTGCTTTCCAGTTGATACTGTAAGTCTCCTATTCTTTGCCTTTCCACCAGATGGGAGCAATTATTCTGTGTGTACTGTGCCTATTCCATCTCTGCATATTGGGTGTTGTGCTGGAGGGGGAAAGATAATTTGCCTTTTAAATTTGTAGGTCTATAGACTAAAGGGAGTCACATCTGGATCTGACTGCACCTAGAGACATAGACTCTGAGCAATAATCAGTGACCAGATGGGACTTTATAGGTCTCTCCAAGGGAAGGTTGAGAATGCTCTATGTGTGAAAGTAGAATAAAATAACCCAATGTCCTGTCAAAGCTAATAAGATGGATTTAAACTACTATCTTTTTTGGACACACAGAAATCTGACCTACCAAATCTTTCTTGCAATTAGGCTGGAGACCATCTGATTGAATTCTGACTAGTAGAGAGTAGGCATATATGATATAAAACACTTCTAGGTTTGGCCCGTAAGCATTGACCCCTTGCACACTATTTCCCTGTCTCTATTTGCCCTTCAGCAGGGACTTTGGAGTCTGGGTATTCCAGATCTACAGCTACAGAATGGAATGCCCTGGTTCCCAAATCATCAAGGAGGAAAGGGCTGCCCTGCTTCCACTGTGGTATGAATAGGAAATAATACTTTGCGTGTTAATCCACTGACATTTGAAAGCACGTCTGTTATGATATAGCCTATTCTATCTTCTCTAGTGAAATTATAAAATATATTGATGACACAAAAAAAAACAAAACAATACTCAACAAACAAAAATAGCAGTAAATCCTAATGAGAATATAGCATTAAAACAAATACGGCCCCCAAAAATCCATGCAATTGTCTTCTGTTGTCACCGAAACCAAAAATAGTATTTTTTTTCCTATCTGTGTCTGCCTTAGTGAGTGAGAAGAGAAGAGCAGCTTCTGGTTTACATGTTGGCAACAGGAGGATATAAATATCAAATTGCCTCTAGCATTGGCAAAGGCTCAGAAGTCCATCCTGAATTGAGGGATTATCCAGCACTCTTTTATAGAATAGAATAAATCCTTGCACAGTACTTTCAATTCAATAACTGAAAAAATGTAGAGAGCAAATCCAACAATTTATACTACCAACTGCCCAGCTGAGCCTACTTTCCAAAGCTATCAGAACACAGAAAAGTAGAAACACAGACATAGGTAACTCTCCTGAAAAATGAAGGACTGATGGGAAGAGATACAGTGAACCATAATGAGTGGAATGTGAGATAAGAAAGACAGGAAAAACATCATGCTCAAAGAATATGAATATTCTACCAAAGGTAGGATATAAAGGATGTATCAAAAATAACATTCCGAGAAAAGAAGACTAAAACAACACAATGGCATTATCAAATACATGTCTTAAATAATTTTTAATGAGATATATCCATTTTGTAGAATTAAAAAGCAATTTGGTATTTAGATATTCCATAAGTGCATGTAGAAGAAAGTAGAGGGATGAGTAAAAGTAAACCAGGAAAATTCAAGTATCAGTATAGAGAGCTGGGTTATTAATTTCAAGTAATGTTTACTTAAGGAGACAACATTTCAATATAAAACATTCAAATTTGTAAATGCTATATAATTGGTTTTATGCAGATATAACTGAATGTGATGTTTATATACTAAACAATTATAATAAGAGCAAAATACATACAAAAATTTTAAATGTTCAAATAAAAGGAAAAGAATGAATACAAATCTCAGTAAGTGACTGTATCAGAACACTAAAATAAAATAATGGAAAGAGGAAAAAAAGAAACAGATAATGTATGTAATGTCTCTAAGCAAATATATACACTTTAAATTATTCCATAACTAAAATAAAATATATCTTTTTAAGGATTAATATACTAAAATTAATCAGCTTCTCTAAACATTACCCCTTAAAACAAGTACCAATATTCCCCATCGTATTTTCTGAACATAGTGTAATGAACCTTTTATGTACTAAAAAAAAAAACAAAAAAACAAAAAAAAACAAAAAAAAAAAAACAAGTGTTTTGTGGTTCATATGTTCTACCCTGGGAATTTATTCTTCAAGTAATTTACATAGAGTTTTACATACAATTTGCTATCAACTAACATGGACTATTCTACATATAGGGCATTATATATGTGAGCCTCGTAGTAACCACATACCAAAACAACAAAAACAAAAGCAAAAAAAAAAAAAAAAAAAGAAAGAAAAGAAAAACAATAACAACAAAACGCTTATGTAGATACGCAAAAGATAGTAAGAAAGATAGCTAAACATAACACTATAGAAAATCATCAAACAAGAGAAAAAAGCCAGAGAAAAGTAAAAAGAACACAGAGAAATTTCAAAACAACCAGGTGGCAATAAGTACATACATATCAATAATTACTTTATGCATAAATGAACTAAATTCTCCAATCAAAAATATAGAATAAGTGAATGGATAAAAAGAGTTATAATAACTCATCAATTGGATGCCTATAAGAGACATTACAGATCTAAGAACACACACAGACTAAAAATAAAGAGATGGAAAAGATGTTTTATGTAAATGGAAACCAAAAGAAAGTTGAAATAGTTATATCAGACAAAACACAGACGGTACAAAAGACAAAGATGAGTATTACATAATAATGGGGCCAATCCAATAAAGCACTAAGTATTTATGTACTCAACATAAGAGCACCAAAATATATAAAGCAAGTATTAACAGACCTAGAGGAAGAAACTGACAACAATACAGTAATAGTAAGGAAAACCCCACTTACTGAAAGCACCATATCATTCAGACTGAAAATCAATAGGGAAACATTGGTCTTAAATGGTATATTAGACTAGATGGACTTAATGGATATACACAAAACAGTCTATCCATAGGCAGCAGATTGTGCATTTTCCTCAAGTAGATGTAGAACATTCTCTAGGATAGAGCATATGTTAGGTCACAAAATAAATCTCAATAAATTTTAAAAGATCAAAATCATTTTAAAGACCTTTTATGACCAAAATGGTGTGAGACCAGAAATCAATTACAAGAACTAGAAAAATAACAAATATACAGGAAATTAAGCAGCATGCTACTGAACAATGGGTCAATGAAGAAATCAAAGGAGAAATTGAAATATATCTTGAGACAAATGAAAGTGGAAATACAACAGACCCAAATCGATGGTGTGCAGCAAAAGCAATTCTAAGAGGGAAATTTATAGCAATGCAAATCTACCTCAAGAAACAAGAAAAATTTCAAATAAATAATCTAACTTCTAACTTTACACTTACAATGACTGGAAAAAAGAGGAACAAATGAGGTCCAAAGTTAGAAAAAGGAAGGAAATAATAAAGGTCAGAAGAGAAATAAATAAGACAGAGACTAAAATAGCAATAGAAAAGATCAATAAACCTTAGAACTGATTCTTTGAAAAAGTAAACAAAATTGACAAACCCTTAGACTAAGAAAAAAAGAGAGGGAGATAGACAAGGCTTAAATAAATAAAATCAGAAATGAAAAATAAATTACATCTGATATCAAAGACACACAAAGAATCATAAAAAGATTACTACAATCAGCTACAAGCCAATAAGTTGGAGAACCTAGAAGAAATTGATAAATTTCTAGAAACACACAATCTTCCAAAAGTGAATCATGAAGAAATTATATATATATATATATATATATATATATATATATATATATATATGACAGATTTCTAGTAAGGAGATTACATCAGTTATTAAAGATCCTCACTTGACAAAACTCCAGAACCAGAGAGCTTCCCAGGTGAATTCTAGCAAACATTCAAAGCTTTAATACCTATCCTCCTCAAATTCTTCCAAAAATTTGAAAAAGAAATCAGAATGCTCCCCAAACCCATTTCATGAGACTCGCATTACCCTGATACCAAAACCACATTAAGATGCCAACAAAAGAGGGACATCTGGGTGGCTCAGTGGTCAAGCATTTGCCTTGGCTCAGGTTGTGATCCCAGGATCCTGGGATCGAGTCCCACATCGGGCTTCCTACAGGGAACCTGCTTCTCCCTCTTTCTTTGTCTCTGCCTCTCTCTGTGTCTCTCATGAATAAATAAATTAAATCTTAAAAAAAAAGATGCCACAAAAATAAATAATAAACAAATAAACAAACAAATAAATAAGTAAATTTTTAAAAAGATGCCATGAAAAGAAAATAACAGGTTAATATCCCTGATAAACATAGATAGAAAAATCTTCCACAAAATATTAACATACTGAATCTACAAAAAGATTCATTCACCATGATCAAGTGGGATTTATTCCAAGGATGAAAGGATAGTTCAATACTTGCAAATCAATCACTGTGATATATCACATAAACAAAATGAAGGATAAAAACCAAATGATCATCTCAACTGATAGAGGAAAAACATTTCAGAAATTTAGTATCTATTTATGATTAAAGGCTCTCAACAAAGTCTGTACACATGGAATGTACCTCAACATAATAAAGGCCACACCCATCATTACTCTGCTGAGAACACATATAATCTATTGGGAGATGTATGACAAGAGCAACTGAATTAAAGGGTAGCATATGTCAAATAAATAGCTTACGTGGGAATTCAGAAAAATAAAATAATTCCCACTAGAATATAAACCTTTGAGTGAGGAAGCTATATTTGCCTTCATATCTTCAGGGCCTAGCATAATATCAAACAAATTTAGACATATCATAAATACATGATAAAATTAACAAAAGAGTGGTAAAACTATAGGTAAAAGATTGACTTTAATTTATGCATTAATGGAAAATTAGAACACAGGTAGAGCAGCAGCCTTTATGCAATAGTAATTTTATTTATAGAGACTCACATTCAGAAAATAATTTCCAAGAATACATGGTAACCATGATTAGACAGTGTCTATAGTATGACAGTCATATTTATACTTGAATTTTAGATTTAGCCATGCTTTCAGTGTGAGAAAATAGTAAAATTCTATTTCGCTGTTTAAAAGCAACTGTTTTAAAACAAATCAATCAATTACATAAAAGATTATAAGATATATGATATTATTTAATAATAATTTCCATGTAGGGTTCGGGAAAAAGTGGATTTCGATTCTACTCTTATTTCCTCATATAAAGGTAAATATTATAAACATCAATAGAAACATGTATTTTTCTCCCAGATATCAAAGATGAGAAAGCAACATGGTATAAATAAATGGAGCATAAGTAACTGCAAAAGCTAATCTGTCTTTAACATTGGAAAATTAGAATTTTTTATAGATTTATTTATTTATTTATTAGAGAGAGAGAGTGCATGTGAAAGAGGGAATCTTCAAGCAGACTCCCCACTGAGCCCAAAGCCCGATGTGGGGCTCCATCTCACACCCATGAGATCATGACTTGGGCAGAAACCGAGAGCTGGATGCTTGACTGACTGAGCCACCCGGGTGCCCTTTGGAAAAATTACATATTAAAGTATATATTAAATATGTTTGCATTTGAAATAAAAAAAATGTCATTAAACTGGCTTTAAAATGTCATGCTATAGTAGAATGGACACTGAGTTGGGTGAATTATGGTACTAACTATTGGCATAAACTTTGGGAACTCTTACAAATGTTCCATGCCTCAAGATCCAAAGCTGTAAAAAAAGAAAAGAAGTGTGGGCTAGACTATATTAAGGCTCTTAGGCTTTATGACCCAGATTCACTCAGTTCATAAACTGTTCGCTATTAAGAACAGCGTCTTTGGAAGCTGCATTAACTCTTTCTAGCTAATTAGTTTAATTTACGTTTAAGGCATAACTTTATATGCAGGGATATTTGGCTTCATTGAATTCCAATTATTTCCCCTTCTGCTAAACTAGTTAGCTTTCACTCATTTCTTGGCCTCCTTCTTTTTTGAGTCCAATGAACTAAACTCATCATGAAATTCACAGCAAATAAGATGAAACATTTATACTAAAACCGTTTGATGGGCACTAATCAGGGAGTCATTCTATAATCTACTATTTACATTTTAACTGCATTAGTTACTTTTTTCCAATTATTCTAGAAAGTAGAAATAGATTATTCCAGATATTTGGCTTCAGTTCTACACTTAATCCTCAACTTCTAATCCACGATTAGCCATGAAAAAAAAAAACACTTCCTTGTCTTCATTTTTGCATGACTTAATGATATCATGAAATCTCTAATCACTTTAGAGGACTATCACATTCACTAATACATCAACAATATAACTTTGACTCTTAATTTTTTTGGTATTTACATTCAGTATCTAATTCAACTTTGTTGTTTTATTGAATATATATTTCCTTCTTTGTGCTTGTTTTTAAATTGCTCATGTTGAATTTTCTTTTTTCCTAAGATTTTATATATTACTTCATGAGAGACATGGAGAGAGGCAGAGACACAGGGAGAGGGAGAAGCAGTTTCCCCATGGGGAGCCTGATGCGGGACTGATCTTGGGAGGATGCCCTGAGCTGAAGGCTGATGCTCAACCACTGAGCCACCCAGGGATGCCAATGTCTAGTTTTTTTTTTTTTTTTCAATGTCTAGTTCTCTAAAACAGAAATATATATTATAAATTTTAAGGGTTCTCCTTTTCAAAATAAGCATTAAGAACTATACACTTTCTCTTAGCATAGCTTTGGCTGCATGACATTAATTTTTATGTGGTATGGTCATAATAGCACGTACTTCAAAGTTTTACAAATGCCTCACAGTTACTTTTCTGACCATTAGTAGTTAGTTGATTTCCTAGGTCAGGGTTGTCAGTGAAGCAGCTCTGCTTCCACAGAGGGTAGACTTATTTCACAAAGAAGGATGGGGGTGCCTGGGTGCATCAGTCTGCTGAGCATCCAACACTTGGTTTCAGTTTGGGTTATGATCTCAGGGTCATAGGATTGAACACTGCGTAGTGGGCCTCCTATCTTCTCCCTCTGCTCCTCCACAACATTCTCTCTCTCTCTCTCTTTCTACCTCTCTCTGGAATAAATAAATAAAATATTTCAAAAAGACAGAAAAAAGAGAGAAAGAAAGAGAAAGCAAGAAAGGGAAGAAAGAAAGAAAGAAAGAAAGAAAGAAAGAAAGAAAGAAAGAAAGAAAGAAAGAAAGAAAGAAGAAAGAAAGAAGAAAGAAAGAAAAGAAAAAGAAAGAAAAGAAAAGAAAAAAGAAAAGAAAGAAAAGAAAAGAAAAGAAAAGAAAAGAAAAGAAAAGAAAAGAAAAGAAAAAAGAAAAAGAAAGAAAGAAAAGAAATCTCACCCATGCCCAGTGGCACTGCTGGTAAAAGCAACAAACTTAGTCGGAATTTAAGGGAGAAAAATCAAAACCTTAAAAGCCTCAGTTTAGCGTTCTGGTTGGGAGAGCAGACCAACCAGAAATTTAATGGGAAATCCTGGAAATGAAAAGAAAGAGGAAAATCTTAAAAAGGCTCTCTACGCATCTCTGACCACCTGGAGAATCACAGGCACACACAGGGAAAACCGAGTGAGCAGAGGAAATCTAAATTTGAAACACAAGTTAGATCCCCCTTGAATGTTCTATAAAACCCACACTCAGCTCTACTGGCAGCGGTCACAGCCTTACACACTTGCCGTGTTCACACACAACATTGGCCCATTGGCTGACCACTAACCTAAGTAGACACATGAGCCTTGGAGGAAAGGCTAAAAAGACATAATAAAAATAACATAATAAAAATAAATTAATTAAAAATGGAGCAGAGATATCATTAACTCACAGAGTAGGGGAGATTTCTCATAGAATAAGTTCAGGGAAATTACAAACATATAATAAAAATGAATCCAGAATCCAGAATTGCTGCCATATGCGACCTAAAATGCCCTAGAAAGAAGAAAGGGGAAAAGAGCCTAAACTGTCCTGTCTTTTACCTTAGTCACTGGTATTTTTCATCGTGGAGCAATGTTCTCTTTTCCTGTCATTAAATGTTTTATTATATTCCTTGTAGACTGCTCAGAAATAACAGCAGCGGATTCATCTGTGGGTTGGCGCGACTGAAAGCCCAGAGCTGTGCCTCCTTATAATGAGCACAGCAGGGCAGGAAATGGAGAAATGCACAGGAAATAATTTTCATGGAACAAGAGCATCCAGGTTCAGAACCAGTGCTGCTACCTCAGAAACTCCAGGTCAGGCACAGGCAAGCCCAGGAGTGGAGCTCCGCTTCGGAAGAGCAATATAAAGCCCTCAAAAGTTCCCAAGATTAGAAAGAGAAGGATGGGGCAAGAACAAAAACTTGCAGCTCCACCCTGGGGACTATGGAGGTGGAAAGTAAAGAAAATATTAAGAGGCCATCTATAATATTTTAATTTATTTAATATTGTGTCTATGGGCTGAGACAACAGATAATATAGAAAAAAAATACCTGTGTATACTAAAATGAACTTGAAGGCATTATGCACACAAAACTTTGTTTTTCTTATTTTGAATTATCAATAAATTGTGAAGCTTCCCTCGTGTCATTGGATTGTGCTTTTTTAGGAGTTCACAAAATGTCATCAGATTCTTGGGTTTGTAGCTTCCCTGTCTCTGGTATTTTGCTTATAGCAAACTTCATTGTTTTTAATTCATTCCTGGCTTCCTAGAAGGACAGTAAGTTTACAGTAAGTAAACTTGATTTTAAATACGGGGCCGATACCCAAAATTTTGCAGTGCGTCGGGTAGTTAATAGTCAAGTGTAAGATATTCACCCCCTAGAACTGAAACGAGGCTCAGGATAATTCTCGCTGGCCGAAATTTCTACTTGAGACCTGAGATGAAGAGAATGTTTCTCGGTTGCCCACTAGGTATTAGTCTTTAATCCAAATAAAATTTAGTTAGGTACGAATTGTTCATCTTCACCTGGTTGAAAAATCAAATATATGGTGATTATTTCAATTAGATTTGAAACATGGGCCGCCTCACCATGCTTTCAAAAATTCTGAATTTTAGCATTATCTCTGTGGCTTTAGTGTACATCCCAATACAGATTAGAGAAAAAAAGAGGATCATTTGTTCCTAGAGTGCATTATGAGCATGCTTGCTCGCAAATTAGACTTTTATAAGATGTGCAAGCTTTCCACTTACTTTCATTTAAAATAGGAAATGGTAGCAGATGAGCATATCTTATTTCAAGGCTACAACATTTTTCAACTACTCGGTTTCCTGACAGTTTCACCTTCCCAGGTAGCGTCAGAAGGTAGTTTTGTATGTGTCCTGTGATCTTTATCGCTATGTATTCTCCAATTTCTGGATCAGTCAGGCTGTTGGATGTAATGTGGATATTGAGAAACATTTCTTTCCCCTGTGACCTTTCTGGTATTTCCCTTGAGAGGTAGTTAAAAGAACATTGACCAGAACCTCTAGGCCTGGGGTTGCTTTGCCAAGTAAGAAACATACAGGACTTCCAATTTGTTCTAGGATGCCATGTGTTACCAGGAGCAAACGCCATCATTCTCTTCTCACTGACTTCAGAAACCTTGACATTTCTGCTTTTGTATGTGGGCTTAAAAAATATGTCTTAGATTCCATGTCGAAAATCATATTTCAAATCTCACCATCTATCAAGAAGACATGGACGATAGCTTTATAGTTCGCAAAATAATCCCCAAATATTGAATTCATATCCACAGTGTTATTTAAAGCCTTTCACATAATGATTACTGATAAACTTTAGGGTACCATCGTCAAAAAGGAGAGTTGAAATAGAAGACTATCCCATGCCAGTTTTCTACAATATAGTAACACTTCTCAGCCAGATTTTTTCTTCAGACAAAATCTATTAGAGATGTTTTAAACAATATTAAGAAAATGTTTGTAAAGCATGTCAAATCGATTGGAAGTAAGTTTGATGCCAACCAAATTGCACTAAGGAGTAAAACACAGGAGAGATTACACAGTGTCCATTTCTTTATTGTTTTATCCTCATTAATCTGCTGTACATACATTAACGATTCTACTATATCTCACTTTTCCTCTCTATAACGGATTTGATGATTTTCTAATATTCTTTTAAAAATACTACTTCCTGAAACTAATATTACACTGTATGTTAACTTATTGGAATTTTAATACTTTTTTAAAAAATTTAAAAATTAAAATTAAAAATTAAAATTAAAACAATGCATGTTAATGCATGTTAATGATACTCCTAAATATATAGGAGGTGTTATTCCAGCATTGTTCATTGCTATAAAATAAAATATTAATAAAAAGTACTTAGTATTGTCAAGTTAATTAATTATCATAAGAACTTTTGGTTACTTCCTTGGCTTCTAAAAATAAATACTACTAGGTTTTATTAAATATTATTTCACTTCAAGTAAAAAAAAAAAAACATGTCTTAACTAGAGAATGTTTTAATTTTATGAAAAGAATTTGTGTTGGAGTTGAATTAGAAAATCTCACTTGGAGTTATTCAAGTTAAAATTATATCTATGGATAAAAATAGACTGGTCTTATTGGATTTGTTTGAAGGAAAAAAGAAACATCTAAGAAATTTTAAAAATCGAATTTTAATTTACGGGTCTATGTTTGCATCTTTTTGACTAAAATGACTTTTTTTTTCTCTGCAAAATACATTATCTTTCACCTTATCCCATCTACTTTGAAATGTATACGTATAATCGTATAGATTATATTATTCAAAAGATACTTAATTATAAAACTTTAGCAACACAATAATTTTATCAAAGATACTTTCCATGAGCAGTCTTTGTCTACCAAAGCAGGTCCCAGAATTTATGGCACTATTACATAGCAAATTCTATAATGAAGATATATAAAAGGCGGTGGACAAACAGCATGCAGTACAGCTAAATTTTCCTGGTGGGATGGGAAATTATATATAGAATGTTAATTTTTCAACTTGAAGTATGTGAAGGTTTATAGAAAGAGTAAATTTATTTCAGAAATAGAGAGCAAACCTTCTAAAGCATGGAGCTGTAAAAGACCAATTACTTCAGGAAATGGCATATTCTATGTGACTTGAGTGGGAAATGAAGCCACAAAGACATTATGGAGTCAGGAGCTTTGGATGCCCACTAAGGAGATTTAATATGGAAAAATCTTGATTTATTTACAGTGCGAGTAAGGCAAGAGTGAATTCATTAGATATGGGCTGGTCTTTAGTTAAATAACTGTGGGGCAATATAAACAGCAAAATATACATAAATATTTATATAATATTTATATATAAATATATATGCAATATAAATAGTATTTTATATTGCATTTTTGCATCATACCAGCCTAATGAATCAGTTGAATTTATGTAGTCACCCTACCCTGGGGCTATAAGCCATACTGCACTACACTGCACACCCTCCATAGACATGCATACATGCGCGTGCTCACACACTCACATCACAGTCATCATCATCCACATAATCATCCTGCAACATAATTATCAGGGAAGAAAATATAAATTCTGGGCATATCTTCCTTTAAGACACTCTCACTTTACCCCATAAGAAAGAACCATTCGATGGTATTTGCAGTTGTGTTCAGTTTGAAAAATGGGTGAAAAGAGAGTTCTGGACAACTCTCAGTGAAATCTAGAGGAATGGAAAAATAAGGAACATTGGGTGAGAGATGCAGGTCTGCAGGTGACAGGGTAGTCCACTAGACCCTAGTAAACTAATAGAATGGAGAGAAATAAATAATCACCTTTCCGCATTTACATGTCACTTCAGAACTGAACCCACTTTAATATCTATTTGCTATAGAGAGTGCAATGTACATTTGGTCCCCATAACCGCCCCAAGATAGACAGGGGAAAGCGACTTGATAAGAAACTGGATCTCATGTAAAAAAAAAAAATGCATTGTGCACCAAATTATAAAACTCCAGTGAAATCCTTCACCTACTCTATTTTTTTCCTTCTTTACATCTTTAAAATTTGATAATGGAGCCCATTTTCTATTCTGCAGCCTTTTGTTCAGATAAGGGTTTGATTTTACCAATGAAATAGGTACAAGTAATTATAAAAAAGAGATATGCCCACCATTAGATTAAATTTGGGCAATTTATTATATTAAATTGATTTTTTAAAAAATTGACATAATTCAAATAGCAGAGAGAATCTTTCATGTTATAGGGCCTTCCTATGATTGCTGTAACAAATTACCGCATACTTGGTGGCTCGAACAATAAACAATGACTCTTTCATAGTTGAGGAGACCCAAAGGTCGACATCAGTATCACAGGGCTAAAATCAGAATGTCTCGGCAGGGTCACGGTCCTCCTGAATTCTCAGAGCAGCAACTGTCCCTTGCCTCTTCCAGCCTCCGATGCTCCTACCACCCCTTGACCTGTGCCACGCCATGTCCCCACAGTCACATCGTGTCTGTGTCTAGTCCTCTGCTCCTTTTTAGAGGGCTGTGTGTGACTGTCTTTGGGCATCATCCAGTCAATCCTGGGTAATTATCTTATCACAACATGTTTATATTAGTTCTGTAAAGACCTTACAAAGGCCTTTGTTTCTCAAATATGGTAACGTGCGGATCATGGTATATGTTCAAGGGATTAGATCTCGGGCTTTCAAAGATTCATGTCCATGACACCCGCAAAATATATTTACTCCATCCCAACATCCCCAAAAGTCTCCACACGTTCAGTCATCGACACAAGTCTAAAAGGTCATGCAAATACCATCAGCTCAAAAACCCCAAATCTCATCATCTCAGACATTTAAATCAAGCGTGTATAAGACCCTGAGTATGATCCGTTCTGAGGCGAATTTTCCTCCCATCGACATACCTTTGAAACCTAGAAAGGTATTTGTTCCCAATATACAATCGTGGGACAGGCATAGCATATTTATAGACATTCCCATTCCAGAAGGGAGAAATGGAAGGAAGAAGGGATCATAAATTCAAGAAATTTTGAGATCAATTGGAGCAGATTCCATTAGGTTCTAAGGCATGGGAATAATGCTTTGTGGCTCAAGACTCCAGCATGTCAACAGAGCCCCGACTTCTGTTGCTGTGCTCATGGCTTGCACCCCTTCTTCTGAGCCCATTGCTATGGCCCCTGGGCCCACGTCCCTGGCCTCAGAATCACCTGCCTTTAACTTGAGGGGTAACATATGTGTTCTACTTAGTGGGTTTATCATACTATGTCCTGCCTGTAGAGATACTGTAGTTCAAGGCCTCTCTTCATTTTGTCCCCGGTCTATCCATTCCTGTCCAAGCCGGTAGTACTTATGACGCACAGTACTCCCTAAAGCCTTGTGGATTGCCCAGGAATATCGCAAGTTTCCATATCTCTGGATGAAGCATCTGCTACAGATCTTTTCTGGATAACCCCGTCTCTATTCCAGGCTTCTGCTGAGATAGTTGAGGGCATCTCTTCCGCTCTATTAACAGGGTGCCTGGCCACACGGGTGGCCTTCTCTCTAAAGCAAGCTTCCTAACGTTTACCCTAACTATATCATATTTCGTCATCATCTGAATAGGCTGAGTTTCTCAAATTATCAAGTGCTGGATCCTTTTCATGTCACAGTTTCTTCCCTAATTCGTCTCTGCCTGGTTGCATTTTGTTACAAGCAGGCTGCATCCTCAATGCTTCCCTTAGAAATAGCCTCTGCTAACTACCCAAATCCCTTGTTTGCAACTTCTGCTTCTCCAACCAGCTGTTAGACACAATTTAGCAAAGTTTTCTGCTGCTATATAACAAGAATGGCCTTCCTCCGGTCTGTTTTTGGTTATTATTATTATTATTATTATTTAGTTTTTATTTAAATTCTAGTTAGTTAACATGTAGTGTAATGTTGGTTTCCGGAGTAGAATTGAGTGATTGCTCATTTTCATATAACACCCAGTACTCATCACAGCTAGTGCCCATCACCCATTTAGCCCAACCCCACACCCACCTCCCCTCCAACACCACTCAGTTTGCTTCCTAGAGTTAAGAGCCTCTTATGGTTTGCCTCTTTCTCGCTCTTTTGTTTCCATTCCCGAGGTTCATCTGTTTTGTTTCCTAAATTCCACATATGGTATTTGTCTTTCTCTGACTTATTTCTCTCAGCGTAATATAATCTAGTTCCATCCATGTCATTGCAAATGGTAAGATTTCATTCTTCTTTATGGCTGAGTAAGACCCCATTGTATATATTACCACTTCTTCTCTAGTCATTCATCAGTCAGTAAACATCTGGGCTCTTCCCATAACTCGGCTATTGTTGATATTGCTGCTATAAACATTGGTGTGCATGTGTCCTTTCGAATCAGATTTTTGTATCCTTTGGGTAAATACCCATTAGTGCAATTGCTGGGTCATAGGGTAGCTCTATTTTTAACTTTTCAAGGAACCAGAGTGGCTGCACCAGCTTGCATTCCCACCAACAGTGTGAGAGGCTTCCCTTTTCTCCACATACTCACCAATATCTGTTGTTTTCTGCGTTGTTCATTTTAGTCCTTCTGAAAGGTGTGAGGTGGGATCTCATCATGGTTTTGATTTCTGTTTCCCTGATGATGAGAGATGTGGAGCATCTTTTCATGTGTCTGTCATCTGTATGTCTTTTTTTTTTCCCTTTAATTTCCAGTGACATAATCCTTATTTCCTTGTGAGTCCTTGCTGAAGTGCCTTTAATTTACATTTCCACCAACAATGTGTTTATGTAAATCTACATATTTATGTATTTAGAAAAAGTGGGAATGGGGGAAGGGAAAAGGGAGAGGGAGAATGAGAATCTCAAGCAAGCTCCACACCCAGCATGGAGCCCAGTGCGGGGCTTGATCAGGACCTGAGATCATAACCTGAGCTGAAACCAAAGGTGAGACACTAAACCAAGTAAGCCACTCAGGTGCTCCTGCAAATTTAGGTATTTTCTCTCTTGTGCTTCAAAATTCTTCCTTCCTTTATTCATTATTCAATTCCAAAGCCCTTCCACATTTTCATCCATTTATTGCATAACATCTCATATCCCTATATCAAAATCTATATTAGTTTCCCGTGGCTTGTACAACAAACCACTACTAATTTGGTGGCTTAGAAGAACACAAATTTATTGTCTCATAGTTCTGGAGGCCAGAAGTCCAAAATCAGTGTTACTAAGCCAAAATTAAGTTATTGGCTGGGCTTTAATCCCTTCAAAGGCTCCAGGGGAAAAGCTGTTGCTTGCCTCTTCCAGGTTCGTGTGGCCAACAGCATTCCGTGGCTTGTGCCACGTTATTCCAGTCTCTGACTTTTATCTTAATTTCTTTTTCTCTGTGTATATTTCAAATCTCCTTCTGCCTCCCTCTTATAAGGACAAATGTGATTGTATTTAAGACCTACCACTCGAGAATCTTAACCACATGTGCAAAAAAAAAAAACTTTTTTTTCTTCCTAAATAGACACTTACAGGTCCTAGACATTAGGACATGATGTCCTCGAGGGACATTATACACTCTCCTCCACGTCTACATACTATGGCTTTCCAAAAAGATGTTTAATTGTATTTAATTTCATAAAAAATTTGCTGTTACTACCCTGCAGATTTCAAAAGTTTCCCTTCCTATTAAAGTATGGTCTTAAAAAAAATAAAAAAATAAAAAATAAAGTATGGTCTTATCTTAATTCTGAAAATAAAGAATATTCCATTTTTCATAATTTTCAAGTATCATTTATGGGATATTAAAGCATGAATGATATTATTGTCTGATATTTCTATTTGTATGAAATATGTAGACTTTCTGTAGAATAATGGTGCTTTCTCATTGGGCCAACTATTAGACTTATTTTCATTCTATTTCCAGGCTTTCCATAAGTGGTTTATCATGTGATTATCACTTAAGACCTAGATTATTAAATTATAAAATGAATCATTCTATTTATATTTTAAACACATGGCACTTCATTACCCTCTGGTAAAAGCCGCAGCTAGAACATCAATGAGTATATTTAATATTTTCTGTTAAGTAGCAGGTTGTTGCAAGACAACCTGCTGACTTGAAGCAATAAATAACACAAAAATGTTGCAATTATAGATATACTATGCTGCAGGAATTGCCAGTCCCTTGTATTTCAGTTCATTAGACTACACATTTCTTCGTTTCTCCGAAGGACCAAATGAGTCTCCATTATTTGCTCCTAGGGAGTGAAACTGTTGTAATTTGATTTTTGGAATGATACTTCCAGAAATAGAAAACAGTGGTATGTATTTTGAAATGTGTGTGCCTTCTTACGGATCGGTCTGGCCAAACTCTCTGCTTATCATAATTGAACATTCAGTATGAATCACTTAGGAAATCTGAACCAGCCGAAAGCAAGTTCCTTTCTGCTCACTCATTAGTTGAATGCAAATGTAGTGAGTAATTAGGATCTTGTCTCAGGATATAAGATTATGTACATCTGAATTAAGAGGTGTCATAGCACAAGATAGAGTAGGACATAATAAAGCAGACGTTTGAACTACATTGCTTGAGGTGAACTCCATCTATGCCCCTGACTAGCTGTATGACCTTGATCAAATTATTTACCTTCTTTCAGTGAAACAGGAAAAGTTCCAGTGGTCAACTCTATTAATTCCTTCAAATTATTTCCTCTTTGCCACAAGAGACAAATAGAGTGCCTCCTACTGTCGCAGTGCTTGCAGCACCCCTCTACAGGGAAGGAATACAAATCTTTACACCATTGACATCAAGATTGATCAGGTCAACTGTCTTTGGCCAATAAATTGTGGGTGGAGTGGCATGTACTACCACTCCATAGCAGACGTCTATGAAGATCATGAAATTTTGTCTTCAACTACCCCACTCTTGCATAAGGACACATCTTGATAGAAATTGACCCTTAACGCCTGTGTCTCAGAATTAAGAAACTGTGATGGAGTCATAGACAGTACACAGCATGAACAAAATAGAAAACTCACTGTTTGGTAAAGCCACTAAGATGCTGCATAATCGCACATAACTTCGCAAAAGATGGGTAACAGTAGTACGTACTTCACATGCTTATTTTCTGTAAAATTCAGAGAAAGCAGTTAGCCACACACCAGGTACACAGAACATGTGTACTACACATAATCTTTGTTACTACTACTGTTACTCATTTAAAACTCTAAGGAGTGATGGTATGAGAGATGATCATATGTTAGATTTTAAAAGTAGAAGAGAAAAATCCTGTTTAGCTAGTTATCATGTCTTATATGGATTCTAAGACTGACAGGTATGTTTTCCAAGTTCTACTGAGGAATAAGCAATAGAAACTGACCTTTTAAGGTGTGAATTTTCAAATACTTGTGAAATTTTACGTATTCAAGAATATCAGGAAATCTCCCAAGTCCTTCATATTTCCTAAAACTTCTCCACTGCCCCCAACCCTCTCCAAGAACAAACCTGGTGCATGCCTCATTTCAGGGGTTGTATTCATTCTTCAGACTCCCAAACACATTAAACAAGTTTTTGTTTGGAAGAGGATGAAAATAGCTTGCAATAGTGATTGATTAGTAGTCAAAGTTACTCTTAGAGGGACTAGATAGTAAAATGCAGGGCACAAGAAGATATAAAATTGCTCTATTAATGCACTATTGTGGGATTAATTTTTATAATCCTACCCCATTAAATCATATGTATTCGAAATAGAAATTGTCACATTCACATTCATCCTCTGAACTTCAAAAACTTCTAAATTTAAGCACAACTGATCATTCTTATCCTCCATTGCTTGTTTTATAGTTTTTCACATATATTCATGAATATATATATATTACATATATTAAAAACTCATAAATACATACTCTAAGGAGATCATTAGATACTAATGAGAAAGAATTGATTTTTTTTCTATGTATCTACCATAAGCACTTGGTTCAACTTTGTCCAAATGGTAACACATTACTGAATATGGAAGGAATGCTCATATGGGGCAATTAAGAAGAAAATTATTTCATTTCCACATTCCTACATAATGTATGATTCATGGCTCTCCAAACTTCGTCAGCCTAGCTCTCCTGTTGGTCTCCTTATGAAGGAGGGGTTTCTAGATTATCAAAGGCAGAAATTTACTTTTGGTTGCCCTGCCCTTCCATAGTGTTCATTAGATCTAAAATCCAATGATAACTCAAATATTTGATTTGTAGAGGAGCACTTATTTAAATGTTTATTTATAATCGATGTAAAAGTAACTTCAGAGATGCAACTGATATGATAATGTCAAATGCCCACTGAAATTTGAGATGCTCTAATAGCCATCTTGAAATTAGAATAAATCAATTGAACTTTATCGGGTCAGTTGTGCTTTTAAGAGATTTTTATTTATTATTAATATGTGTTGAGTACCAACGATACACAAAACATTATAGGAAAGCTAAGCTCATACATTATGACAATCTGATTATGAAGCTACACAAAAGAGACTGTAAAGTGGATGTTAGTTAGTATCTATAACACGACTCTTTTGTTCCGAATGTTAGGTGCATACATAACCAACGGAATGGCTCGATAGAGTAAATATTACAATTTCAGAGTTGATAAGTGATTAAAGAGCCTGAAGTAGCTTGTTGATCAAGGCTATGGAGCTAGGACATTGCAATCAAGAGAATACAGGTTTATATCATTGGAAAAAGGTTTAGATCCCTACAAATTCCAAGTTTTGGATAATGTAATCATTTTTTAGGCAATAGTTTTTATTTATATAACATTGAGTTAGAAAAAGGCTTTGGCCTTCACTTGTCATACTGTTTAGGATGAAAGCAACATGTTCATACAAGAAACATTTGAAAAGAGTGGAATAGCATGAATGAACTAAAGAAAGAAAACATACAATGCCAACAGCTTATTTCCCTTGGACTTTTGTTTTCAATTAGATTTTATTTAAATTCAATTAATTAACATATAGTGTATTATTAGTTTCAGAGAGTTCAGGAATTCATCAGTTGCATATAACACCCAGTGCTCATTATATCACATACTCTCCTTAATGCCCATCTCCCAGTTACCCTCCTCACTGCCTCCCCTCCAACAACCCTCAGTTTGTTTTCTGTAGTTAAGAGTCTCATGGTATGGGGATCCCTGGGTGGCACAGCGGTTTGGCGCCTGCCTTTGGCCCAGGGTGCAATCCTGGAGACCCGGGATCGAGTCCCACATCGGGCTCCCGGTGCATGGAGCCTGCTTCTCCCTCTGCCTGTGTCTCTGCCTCTCTCTCCCTCTCTGTGTGACTATCATAAATAAATAAAAAAAATAAAAAAAAAAGTATTTAAAAAAAAAAAGAGTCTCATGGTAGACTTTATTTTTCAATGCTTTTTTTGTTGTTGTTATAATCAATGTCAACACACAACAATCTGTCATTGTATGTCAACGTTTTTGCTTAAAATTGTGGCAAAAGTATTTTCTTGATTAACTATCCTCATAAAAGATTTGCTGATTTGATGCATAATAACTCCACCATGTATTATACATAATAAATATCATTTATTGTCACACTTAATGGTGTCCCTATTTTGAAAAAAATGGAAGAGTCATTGATATTGCAAGTGAGTGAGTTTTAGGAAACTGTCCTTTTATTTTTTTTTTTTCCAGGATACCACAAATGTTTACCATTTCAAAGGTTTTACATGGACTCAAATGACAAGTGTAGAAAAGGAACAAAAAAGAGGACCTTAGGTGCCTCGGATGGTTAAGTGTCTACCTTTGGCTCAGGTCATGATTCCAGCCATGGGATGGAGCCCAGCATCAGGCTCCCTGCTCATTGGGTAGTCTGCTTCTCCTTCTCCTTCTCCTCTGCCCTTCCCTGGTTGTGTTTTTTTTTTTTTTTTTTTTTTTTTTTTTGTCTCTCTCTAATAAATAAAACCTTTAAAAAAAAAAGAAAAGGGACACAAGAAGTTCTAGCACATTCTATAGCATATTTCAAGTATCACAATTGCATTTAAAAATAAACTCCTAGGACGCCTGAGTGGTTTAGTTGATTAAGCAACCAACTCTTGATTTTGACTCAGGTCATGATCTCGAGGTCATGAAACTGAGGCCGGACTCAGGCTCTGTGCTTGGTGAGTAGCCTGCTGGGATTCTCTCTCTCTGTCTCTCTCTGTCTCTCTCCCCCTGCCCCTCCTCTCCTCCTCACATATACTCACTTGCTTTCTCTAAAAATAAAATAAATTCCCCTCCCCTGCAATTTACATATTCAGTATAAACCCAAAGTTAGTGTTTTCTCTTCCCAAGCCTTTACTCCTTTCCCGCATATTGCTTCCTGTAATCAAAATGTAAGACAAAACAATAGGAAGCCATTACAGATTCCTAAGCAAAGGGAAATATATATATTTAGTGAAAATAATGCCAAAGAGATATACACCAAGGACTGCTGAGGAGACTTTTCTGCAGGGATGGAAATGTTCATAAGTCTAGACTTTCCTATATGATAGCCAGAAGAAGCCACGTGCAGAATTGAAATTTGAAATGTGAGCAGTTATTTCCCTTAAATGTAAATGCAACCCCTTTTGGCTCCTGGCTATTGTGTAGGACAGAGCAGGTCTAAAATGTGGGAAAAATTAAAGTAATGAAACCAGTTGGGGGACAGAGGGTAGCAACCAAAGTTAAACAGGCCGTGAAGGCTGCATGGTTTCAGCTCAGGTGGTGATCTCAGGGATGTGAGGTGGCGATCAAGGCCTCTGTGAAGCTTCCTCTCAGCACAGAGTCAGCCTGGGAGCCCCTCCCATGCATGCTTGCTCCCTAACTTTTCTCTCTCTCTCTCTCAAACAAATAAATGTTAAGGAAAAAAAAAAGTACAGTTGGAAGGATAGTTTGAAGACAAAACTCAGTGGAAAATAGTGAATAAAAGTAGGAATATGTACAGGAGGAATGGAGAGCCTAATACCACTCATTCATGAAAGGCTGAGGAAATGATTAAAAAAAAATCAATTCATTACCAAAGAGCAGATCCTTTCCTGTTTATTTTCATTTGTCGCTAATCAAGTTTACATGCTCACTCTTTCCTAATAAAATGGGTAATGAGGTTAATTTTATTTTCTAATGCATTTTGGGAAGAGATTTCATCAAAAAATGTTATGCAAAGTGAAATTCTACTGGATTTTATAATTCACAATCTAAATCTATTATTAAGTTTACTTCTGCTAGACTGTAGTGTTTTGTTTTTTTCTGGTGTTTTTTTTTTTTCGCTTTATATTAAAGGTTCTATATCAAATTTTACAAGGTGATTCATAGGCACACTGATTATATGTCAGTCACTTTTTATGCCCTAGTCTTGTAATCAGGTCAATAATAACTCCCACGGGTTTCTACAGCATTTTTTAAACTATTATTCTTACAGCTAAATATGAAACATAAGCTGTACTTTCTGCCCATGATAAACACATGTATTTAAACTCTTAATTTTTGGATCATTGTTGATTTATTGATATGATTCTGACTATATTTTATAATCACTGTAAACAGTATAAAAAGTACTCAATTGTGACTTTATCTAAAATAAATATTTAATACATATTTAATGTGATACAGCATTTCAACTTTATAGCTTCATAACAGTAGTTTTACTTCTTGATATTACGTATGCGTGTTTCTTAAGTATATAGTGTTTTATTAAATTATAGCTTTTTAATATTTGAAGTAGAATAAATGATAATCACAAAATAGCCAGTTGTAAAGTAAAAAGACATTGGTTCCAGTTGATCTCTGTATTTAAGCATTTTAACAGGTCAGGATGGATTCCTTTAAACCTCACTCAACAATCATAGAGCCATACTTGTTACTGTAACTCTGTGATTTTTTATTCAACTGGTCATTTTCATGTCTTTTCGTTGACTTCTTTCCTTGCTGCTTAATACATTGACTTCATTGACTATATTCATTGTATTCCAGAACATATATATGTCGTATTCTACTTAATTCCTACTTGACACATATTTAGGTTGTTTTATACTTCTAGATATTGCAAGGCATTTCTCCTGGAAATTTCTGTTCCTATTTTTTTTGCACACGTGTAATTTCTGCAGAATATATTCCTAAATGTAGAATGGCAGGTTGGAGTAACAGCTATGCTTTCAACTTTCTTCTCAAATCTCGGTGCCATTTTAATTCTAAAGAGCTATATTGTCCATCTCATTTTCCTTTGGGGTCACAATGAATTTTATAATATAATTTTTGA
Organism: Nyctereutes procyonoides; assembly: GCF_905146905.1. Lineage (NCBI taxonomy): Eukaryota > Metazoa > Chordata > Mammalia > Carnivora > Canidae > Nyctereutes > Nyctereutes procyonoides. The sequence goes on from NW_026575046.1 coordinate 4,625,722, forward strand.
AATGACAATCATAAATAATAACTTGGACTTTCCTTTTTCTGACTAAAGTGATGAATATTCACATATTCATGGAAAAAATCATGAAAAATAAACCTGTTTACTTTTCAAATAATTTCAAGCCTACAAACTTGTAAGAAAAATATAGAAACATTAAAAATGGACCTGTAGACATTTTCTGCTTTAGCCGTCTTGACGTATGGCTTTGCCAACAGAGGGTGCCTGGTGCAGGAAGGACACTGTAAGACCAGAGAGGAAGATAACACTTTTTTTTTCTTTCCTTCTTGAAATGGGCTGTTTGCCTACAGCAACCAGAAACTCGGCCAGGATAGATGGGGACCTGGGTGGCTTTTTTTGCAGGTAACTGAGACCGGTGGCCACAAGCAAGGTTCTCCACCAGCTGGAGGGGGGAGCAGCTCCTCAAACCCGCCGTGTTTCACAGCCTACAGCTTATGTCCATCATGAGGCAGTGAGCTTCCCTCCTAGACCAGCTGGGGCTTGCCCTTCTCAGATGGCTGAGTGTTGAGATGGTTCCCCCACCTTGAATTTCACATCCTATCCTTCTTCACTCTCCATCACCTTAGAAATAGCAATTGCCTTCTGAAACTCCAACTTCTATATTCCATAAAGTTCTCTGTCAACCGTTTACATATATATAAATATTTTAAAATATATATATATAAGTTTCCTATTCTCATGCGGTTTCTAACCCTCAGAAGGATGCCAGCTGATCAAATTTCTTTTGTGTTATTTTCCTTCTGACCTTCTAAATACATTTTCCTATTTGAAATGTTTCCCCAAGTAGTCAACACACTTTTTCAGCTACTATTATTGAATGTTCAAGTGTTTTTCCACTACATTGTAAAGACACTTTTCTTTCCACTTATCTCTTGGCTTGCATTTCATTTGCTAATTTGTCTCTTTGTGCACAACTTCAACATGGTTTCAATTATCTTTTCTTTACTTCACATGTTCATGTTCTTTAAAACAAGTCATCCTATCTTATCTGGTCTTCCAATGAAGACCTCAAGATTTTTTTTCAGGGTAATTATTTTATTATCTTTTAATTTTTTTCATAATTATCAATGTCTCCCTCCTTTGAATTTATTTTTAAATTTTTTTAAGGATTTTATTTATATGAGAGAGAAAGCACAAGAAGGGGGAGGGTCAGAGAAAGAGAGGGAGAAGCAGACTCCCTGCTGCGTAGGGAGCCAGCCAGACTGTGGGTTCCAACCCAGGACCCCAGGATCACGACCTGAGCCAAAGGCAGACACTTAACTGACTGAGCAACCCAGGCACCCCAGAAATTTGTTTTAGAATAAACTTCATCTATGCTTTTTTTTTTCCTTAGAATTACATAGAGTTTTATGTTCTTGTTATTGAATTGCAAGGGGAAATCACAAAATAGAGTTTTAGAACTTCAACAAAATTAAAAAAAAAAAAGAAAAAGAAAAAAGAATAGTGCTAAAAATTGCCTGTCTTGCTCATCTCCCAGTTTCCTAATCTAGACAAAAGTTATCCTGGATGGTAATTTGCCTGGGCATATTAAACTCTCTTCTATACACATCCGTGGGGAGATATGAGAATTAATCCATGTCATCCCTGTAGGGATAAACCCTTTCCTTGGGTAGAACCAACTTTGATGGAATTTGATTGAGTTTCCTCTGTAGAGTACTCATTTAGGTTCTTGGACATTTTTCTTTCTTGGAGTGTATTGCTAAATTTCAACAAAATAGATAATTATTCTTCAAACCATTAACAGTAGTGGTCTAATCACAGCTATTTTGATAGCCTATTTGAGAAATGCTGTCAGTTTTTCAAACAGTATGTTATCTTAAATTCAGTCACAAGGATGGGCTATATTTAGGCGATATATTTCTTAATCAGATCATATCTAATCTACTTCTAATTAGACACTTTTGTAGTAGCAGAGAACTATTTGTCAAACCTATAGAGGTTCTTCCATAAAAATTCTAAAAATGAAATATTTCTAAGGGGAATAGGATAGCGTCCCTAGTATATAATCCTCATCATGCCTATTTTTTTTTCTCATCATCCTTATTAATGTATCATCTGAATAGGTAGAAATGATAAGTCTGCTGTCCTCTGGAGATGCTTCCTTTGTAACTAATAATCCTAGAGGTATTAAAAAGAGGCCAAACAAGTTAAAACATTATGCATCCATCATTAAAGGAATGTGTCACAAAATTATAGTGAATAATTGTTATAATTACTTGCCAAGCATCTGAAATCTTTTCCTGTTTGGTGAATTTCTACAAAAAACAAACAAACAAACAAAAAGACTGATGAGGCTCACCTCACACTGTAGAAGAAAAATATCATAATTTAGTAGGTTTTATTAGCCCTTCCAATTATCTACTGCCTTCACTACGAAAGGATTTTGCATCTTTGCCTTTTACCAAGTTATTTTAAAGCAATGCTTCTTTAAGGCAAGAGCTTAATCTCCTATTCCCCTTACGTCATACTTGGCCATACAGCTTCCTTCTATCAGGGAAATGTTAGCAGAAGTGATTATATCCAATATCAGAGCATAAGATTTCATAGATGTCACACTATTCCGCTTTTCAGCCTATGTCCTAAAAGGAAAAGAGATGAATGGAAACTCAGATAATATAAAACAGGTGTGTGAAATAAGATATATACCATCTTATTAAACTGAGGATACATATTTGTCGTTGCAGCGTCATCTGAAGGAAGGTGTCCAACAGACTTTGTCTCCCTTAGGGTATGGACCTGTCACGTAACCCCAAACCACCGGAAAAACTTCATGGGTGTTTCCAGTGAAGGAGGAACTAATGACAAAGATGTAGAATAAGTGGAAAACACGTTCTGTTGGCAGAGCCAGGTGAGTTAGCAATGTGCATTTTCCCAGGGAAAAAGCATCTACAGCTTGATGTTGCCAAAGGAAGCAACAGGGAAAGCTGTTTGCTGCTTGTTTTTACAAGCAGGGTCTCTGCAGCTCCTGCTTCCACGTAGCCTGTGTTCTTCTATACTAGGCCTCCTATGAATTCCTGTGAGCTAACCAACAGCTCGGTGCTTACATCACATTGTCCTTTCCTGTGCTTTTCAAGTACATGCCAATGACTTCAGATATTGCCAATGGAAGGAACTGTGAGCAATCATTTAGGGAAACAGGAACAATCCATTATTGATTGGCCATGTTAAATACAGAAAACAGACTGGTGGTTGCAGGTGGGCGGGGGGAGAAGAAGGGCCTTGAAATGGGCGATGAGGGGCAAAAAAATACAAAATTCCAGTTATAAGTCCTAGAGATGTGATGGGCACCATGGCAAATATAGTAAATAATACTTTGTGACATAGTTCAAAGTTGCAAAGAGAAGTCTTAAAAGTTCTAATCACAAGTGAAAAAAATGCTGTAAGATGAATGTTAACTGGACTTACTGTCGTGATCACATCACCATGTACATGAACATCAAACCACTTTGCCGTGTATCTGACACTAACATTGTGTTATATGCCTATTAAGCCTCAATTTTTTTTTAATAAAAGAAAAAACGGTGAAGGTATTTTAAATTCTGCTAGTCTTCTTGGGTGATTTTCAAGCATCCTGGTCTGCAGTAGAAAAAAAAAAAAAAAACAACTGTAACCCGTGATCACCTGGAGAAGGTGTAATGAAGCAAAGATTTAAGAGACTAACTGACCACTCTCACAGACCAGTCTGCGGGACATTAAATATTTAAGGACTGTGGGGTGAAGGTATTGTTCCAGTAGTGTTGGACAGGTTACAAAAATAAAAGTAAATTTCCTAAATATATTCCTCAAGGTGATGGTTGAAACCTAGGTGCATTTATAACTGTACAAAAGCACTATTTATATTATATGGAGCAGTTGGGTTACAACAGTGAAATTGAGTGGAAAGTTGGAATTGGTTGAGTTGTCAAATTACAACTTCCATTACATTTACTATCTGACTAGGTAATTAGGATTTTTGTTGATATTTGGTTTTTCCCCATGTCAATATTTGAACATTTCTTAACATTTTGGAAGAAAGGAAGGAATCCCCTTAACAATACTCTTACAATGTAAAAAAAAGAAAAAAATCAAGTGGTATATCTTACCTCTTAAATTTTAAAAGGTCACCTTCCAGTCTCCCAGAGCCTTTCCTGTTGTTTTTCCCAATCAGATATATCCCACCCAGAAAAGGAATTAGAATTTACTGAAACCTCAAATATTCAATATTCCTGTTCTCATCCATCTCAGATTCTTGCCAATGATTACATCCAGCGAATTCTGATTCTGGTAATGATAGGGTTGCATATTGTGGGCTCATCTCTAAGAAATAAAAACTATGCACGGATGGATGATAGAAGATAGATAGACACTGAAGGAAATATTACACGCAAAAATGTAATGGTGCCATCTAAGTGAACCACTGTCTCAGAGTTGAGTCAGAGACATGTGCCATCTAGCAAATTTTTAAGATTAGTATTGTCACCAGTTCCCTCTTGAGGAACTCTTCTTTCCTACCTTACATTACCCAAACCTCACAATTTCTATTTTCTCTGATAGCCTGTGTTTCTGGGGCACCAGTCTGCTGCATGCTGGTTCCAATTGGAGATGGCTCCCCCACCATCTCTTGACATAACATATTTGATTCTTGTGCCCCCAGTGATGTTCCCACTGGCTATTGCTAGAGAATTGCTACTTCTACAAAACCAAGGTGTGTTTCTTCCTTATCCTCACACTTATTTCTACTATAATTGTAGAGCTGTCCTCAATAGATTTCTGAGCTGAAGCTGTAACAGACATTTCTGGAGCTTGGGTCTCAGACGTCCCAGGCGTTGTGGAAATTAAAGGACTTCCTTTTCACCTTTTCTATCTGATCCAGGCATTTATTTTTCTAGAATTCTCTTGTACATTTGATACTTTAGTACGTCTCGTCAAAGAGGTATGAAATCAAATCTTCATGCTGCTCCCTGAAGCATCCATTATTTTAACAAATCTTGCCTACCGTTTTCTCTGTTAATGATTGCACCGATATAATGTTTTTCCATCGATCCTACCAGGCCTACATGTAATATTTAATTATCTTGCCTGAACCTCCTTTAGTATCTTTCATCTATTTTTACCTTATTTACATAATTTCTCCAGTGTCACTCAGAGCCCAAGCAACCTATTAGTGTTGACAACTGCAGTAACTCTATCCCCTTGACAATACCTAATATGGCCTTAATTATTTTACACTAACCTGGATCTTAAACTTATGTAGATTTTCCACAAGCACTCGCTCTAGCTATTACTAGCCTTTAAGTGTGATTTCCATATACTAACAAAATCTGTCATTTTGCCAATATTCACTTTAATAGAAGTTTGGCATGGGATTTTTTGTATTATTATTATTCTTTTAACTTAGCATATATAATTTAAAAGTAAGAAACTGGGGATGCCTGGGTGGCGCAGCAGTTGAGCATCTGCCTTTGGCCCAGAGCGTGATCCTGGAGTCCCAGGATCGAGTCCCACACCGGGCTCCCTGTGTGGAGCCTGCTTGTCTCTCTGCCTGTGTCTCTGTCTCTCTCTGTGTGTCTCTCATGAATAAATAAAAAATAAAATATTAAAAAAATAAATAAAATGAAAGTAAGAAACTCTCTTTTAACTCTTTAACACGAGAAAGTTAGCTGTTTTGCAATAGCATCAAATACTTTTAATAGCAGAACACTCTAATACAGCTGGTTTTTAAAGGAGTTTGCACTCTATGGAAACAGGGTTGTAAAATTGTATTCACTCCTTTCAATACTTTAAAAATTATTCCAAGCCAGTTTTAAAATGCTGCATTAATAACATAGTTGTAGGATATAACAAGTCAACATTAAAGGCACAAGGTAAGTGAGCCGTAAGCCACACCACTTGGAGATAATGACATCAACACTTTCTGATCGATGGCATCTGAATCAGGAAGGTGGTGAGAATCTATTTACTGTGTCTATTGTACTGCTGATTCTTTTATTTTCTGTGTATTATGAAGGATTCAAGATAGTGGATACTGCTAATGGTAAATACAGCAGGACATTAGCTAAAGTGACAAAAGCAGACTTTATTCAGTAACTACCGACAAAAGGAGAAAGAACTGAGCTCTATTTTGATTTGTGTGTAGAAGATTGGAATTTGTAAAAAAAAAAAAAAAAAATCAATGAAACAGTAGAATAGTATTTACCAGGGCCTGGAGGGTAGAGGGACTGCGGAGATGTTTTTAAAAGGTACAAAGTTGGAACTAGAAGATTAATATGTACTGGGGATCTAAGGTACAGCTCAGTGCTTACAGTCAACAGCATTGTATCATATAATTCAAAATTTCCAAGAGACTAGATCTTAAAACTAAAGCTGGCATGGTTATCACAATTGTCATACAGATGTATGTCAAATCAACAGGCGGTGCAATCTAAATTTACACAATGTCACATGACAATTGTAGAACAAACAAATAGAGAAAGAGTCAGTGGAGACAGGGGGCAGGGGAGCTTTGATATCTCAGGGAAGGGGCTATTTCCCAGGACAGAGAAGGAGGGGTTGGTCCATGGGAAACGTACTTGGGTTTACTAACTGGTGGTTACTGAAATTAGTTCCCATTCATTCACAAATGTGAGACCGAGGTCATTGTCATCCGTTGTTGGCCTGGACATACAGTGCATATTTTTGGCAGACTCAGGTTTTCTCAGGAAGGCTGGAGTCATTTCAGGGCTACCGACTTGAGCTGTCAGAAACCATGCAACTGTTTAAGTCTACATAACCCAAGCTGAGACTCACTCAAGATGAGGCAGGGGAGCCTGACCAGAGTTGAGTCGAGGAGAGAATCCTTTTAAGTACTTCTATATTGAAAGGTTTTCTGTTGCATTCTAAAAAGGGGGGAAGGGGGAACTTTCATGACTTTTTTTTCCTCAAAGAATAAAGATCACCCCATGATTAGATCAGAAGCATGTGATCATACAAATATGACCCTACTGTTCCTCTCTAATTTTCTAGGAGGTTATAAAATAAAATTCCTTGGGGGGGCGGTTCTCTTTTATAGTTATCACATATTATTTACGTGATTGATTTCTATGCCTAATCACTCAAATCCAATAATACATAAGAATCCTTAGCTCTCAAGGGATCATCCCACTATGTGCACATTTCTCTTTTTTTATTGTAATTTATTCAATTAATTGGCTAATGACCCTAATTTGCATCACTGCTAATTAAAAGCTGACTGAAGGTAGGACACAGATGAATACCTAAAGTGATTTTAAAAAGTGAATCAAATCTAGATTTACCAACATATTTAGGAGAATGTATTTGCCTCCTTTCTTTAATGTGGAAGACCACTGCCAACAGAGTTAGCCTACGACCATACCTAAAAAACAGCAAATTAAACAGACATCAATAACAACCACAACTTCCCTCTTATATGTTTCCATTTACCCCTCAATCCAAAGCAGAGATGACTCCTAACACAATCGTACTGACGTCGGGAAATTGACACAACTGAATGACTGGGGCAAGTGTCAGCCTTTCCTCTAAGTGAAGAAAATCTCCTGCTCCACCTTCCTCTAATAGTTCTTTCCCAAAAATAGAGTTTTCAGAAAAAAAATAGCTTCTGAAATCCATCCATGCTCTGTGTTCCTCTGTGACCATTTTAACCTTTTCTTTCCTCTGGTGATTAAGGGTGAGCAGTGCACACATAACGCTTGTGCCCCTTTACCCGACTTCTCCTTCACCAGCTCAACAGCATTCCAAATTAAATACACTTTTGGTTCAATGAAAAGTAGAAAAGGAAGTTTATTAAAACGAACTTGCTGTATGGTTCACACTTTCTCTAGTTTGAAATGACTTTTTAACCCCGACCACTCTTAGAGGGAAGAAAACCCAAGATACAGCTATATATTTTAACTCCATTACTTTAGATGATAAAAGAGCTTTACTGGGTCTAACAGGCAGAAATGTCTTTACGTTCAAAGAGTCCCATGACTCCCATGTTAAATAGAATTGAATCTGGCATAAAGAATAATGTTTGCCCTATCTCCTTGAAATGGCATTAAAAATAATCATACACCCAATGAAACACATTCTAACTAACCTGGGTTATCGTTCCAATGAGAGATGAGCCAACTAGGGCACTTGAATTCTTGGATTACAATTCCAGCTGGGATCCAGATTACTCTTCCCCTTTTCCTTTATGCCATCACCTTACTTTCTTAGACTCTCTCCAGAATTTCTCCAGACTTACTCATGTTTATCCTAAGTCTGAGCCACACGAAATATTGTTTATTGGCACAGAAAGCACTTAAGAAAGACATTTCTCCCCTGGTGTGTGTGTGTGTGTGTGTGTGTGTGTGTGTGTGTGCACATGCACATGTAGACAGAAGTGCTTATTGTTGATATTCTGAGATTGAAAGTTATTTACCCTTCCTTCCTTCCAAATTGAGAAATTGACACAAGTAGTCAAGTGAAGAGCAATGAATAGTATCTGGTAAACTATTATTGGTAAGCTATTAAGCTTGATAATTTAGGATGATGTATTCCCAAAGCAAATACGGTATTTGCTTCTCAGACTTATATCTCGATTGTGGGGGACACCGGAGGGAAAGACACAACTAATTCCAGAGACAACTGTAATTTGCAGGTGTTACCAGAAAGGAAGTCATCAGAAAAATAAACAAAATAGATCAGCCTAAAAGTTCACATTAATTCAGTAGACCCATCAGTTTGGCTGGCTCTTTTCTTCCCTGGGCACTCAGAACTGTGAGGGTAAGTAGAATGAATCAAGTATCCTTCCTAGGATATTCTTATAAGGTTGAATTACTACAAAATTTTTCTATTTTATGGGCTAATTTTTAAGGATGTTGCACGGCATGGCCTAGTAAGATATTTCCTAAAATCCATAGAAGAATGAGTTTTAATTAACAATTTCCACAAGAAAAACAATAAAAAAAATAAATGAAAGACTATATTCTGAAATGGGAAGATCATTCTGTAGAGAAATCTCAATCATGATAATCAAACGTAGTTCTGGGAACAACATGGTTACAAAAACAGAAAATACAAGGAAGCCTGTGGCTTTAAGGTATTAAAGCCAGTTTAAAAACATACTGTTGAAAATAATATTTTGGAAGTGTTTTTGCTTAGTAACCACTTGCCTATAAAAACAGCACTCTGCAGCCAGTTCCATTTGTGCACTATTATTACCATCATCAACATGGTCCACTTATTCTTATTCCCTTGAGATTCTAATCGAGGAAAGTACACATTCCTCACAAATAGACCTCGCCTATATGTCAGGTTTGTTTATTTCAAATCAGCATAATGGGTTTTAGTCGGCATGCATATGCTTTTTTAGAACTTAAACTTTCCATTGTATTTCTGAAATGGCCATTTTGTTATAAAAGTAGCCGGGGTTAAGACATCAGCAATTATTCAATTCAATCTTGATCAAGTGAATGAACCATTTCTTCAATTTTCTGGTTTATTTCCCAGTCTATGTGTTTTTTTTAAATTTTTTTTCCCAGTCTATGTTTTATTCTCACCTTGGTACCCTCTATCATTTCCTAAGTACTCTTCCCATGGATGTCTCAGTAGAACACACCACACTGTCATGACATATACTTCGATTCCGTCCGCTCCATTCTAGTATCACATATGCTATGTCCTTCATTGCATCTCGCCATCAAATTTAGGGCTGTTTGCTTTTGTTACCCCAGTAAAACAAAACGGATTAAATTTCCTACAATGGAATCCTTACTAGTTGTGTTTATTTTGAACATTATGAATGAGTGTATAGACTTTTCAACAGTATTTGTGTTCCATGCGATCTTTTCTACTATTTCTCCCTGATTTACTGGATATTTACATCTTCATGATATATATTTTAAATGTTATCCTTCCACTCCAAACATTTTTTAAGGATTTATTTATTTATTTATTTATTGAGAGACAACATGAGTGAGCAGGTGAGAGAGTCTCAAGCAGACTCTGCTGAGTGCTGAGTCCAAGGCAGAGCTCCATCTCATGACCTTGAAATCAGGACCTGACAGGAAACCAAGAGTTGTACGCTCAACCAATTGCATTACTGAGGGGCCCCTCCACTCCAAGATTTTTTTTTCATAATTTTTAACAGACTAATGATCCTTCTGGTGAAAATGTTGTTTGACCATGCATGTCAAAATAGTATTTTCCCATTATATTTGTAACCTAGAATTACTGGGTAAATATTTATATTCAGAAAATTATTAAGTAAATGAAAAAACTGGAAATTAAAAAAAACATCCACTAATTGCTTTGAGGAAACAATGAAAACAATGGCATTAATTAAACAAAATGGTTAAATCAAATATTGTGTTTAGCAATTTGCAAGAACTGATTAACCTCATGGTAGAAAAAGCAATAATCTAAACAATTTTATCCGCTATAATGTATGCACTGATGTTAAAGAACTATCGTCTGTAGAGAATAAAAAGGGAAATTTATACTTCCTCAAAAAATAGCAGGGAATTATAAAGATAAGATGAATCCCTCATGAACATTTCATTATGTTAAAATATTTGCATATTTCAAGTAACACATTATGCCAAAACTCTAGACACATAAACAGTATAATTATTTAAACTTTTGAATAACTGTTTCTCAATCACTGCATTCAAATACACTTGTGTGTGGAATATAACAGTAAATAGTTGGGGTTTTTTAAAGCCTACAATAAATTTGGGCCTGTCAAGTAAAATGTACACTACCATTGTTATTTGACAGATTTTGTTTAAATGACTTTTGAGAGATTACTGACAGTCCTGAAATAAGTAGTTTTAGGGAAAAAAAGAAAAAAATGATGTCTGAATATAATAACTAAAGTCTCCTTCTTTGAAAACAATGATTACCTGTGATTTTTGATATGCTTCACTTCTCTCTCTCTCTCTCTCCCTTCCACTCTATTTTTCAGTATAGCCAGTCAACTCTAGTTCAGGTACAGGTAAGAAGATTTCTAGCTAAAAATGAAAACCTTAACAATTTACCCTCATTAAATAACCTTCAAACTAGACTAAAACCTATTTTCAGTTCTAATAATTAATTTTATGTTACTGTAGTTGCAATAAGAACCCAGGCATGAGCTCAATCTTTTGTTCCCTTTCTTTCTATTTAGCATAATAATATTTCTTGATTTTCTAACATTTCTGTTTTCTATTCACAAGAGGCAAAATTACAATTTCAGTATCTCCATCAGCTTTATTGGTATTTTGTTTAAAAACTGCTTTCTTTAAAGGATATGCTTTTTATAAATAAAAATATTTTCAGATACGGGAGAACAAGATGTGTTTATTATTCTTTAGTTCACTTTTATTTATATATTTAATGCATTATTTTATTATTAGTTTTTTTACTGCAATGGATAATAGGATTAGATATGGTATTAGGTTCCAGTGCTAAGCTTCCTGACAACAATTATTTTAAACAAGTCAGTCATCATATAACATCTCAATATAATTATATCTAAGGATTTTTCAAATTGAAAGTTTACATTAAGAAAAGCATCTATTAATATTTTCTTGCCTTTTAAGATAATACCTTTAGAGGTGAGCATTGAGATTTCTAATTTTCATTAGAAAATGAAACATTGGCAAAGCTGCATATTGTTTTCCCATGAACAAAATCAATCCTTGAGCTTCCCTTTTTTGAAGTGTTTTTTTTTCTCAGAATACAAGATATGCACTCTTAAGTAAAAATAGTTGTTCTCATACCTAATCACAAATGTTTGAATATTACACTAGTAAAGGCCTGAGCTCAAGCAAAGTGATTTAATGTTTATAATGTTCTTAACTCTGAGGAGTTTAGGAAACCATTAAAGAAGCGGTGTGTCATTATATTTTACATTTTAGAATTCATAAATTCAAGGAAACTTGCCCATAATGGTAGTCCCTTTAAAACAAGCCTATTTTTTTAAAAAAATCTTTGGCTTATGTGAACTGTGAAAATATGCAATCAGTTCCCAATTTAAAATAAGCTACAAAATATATGGCACACACGCAGTAAATACTTTTGTTCTCATTAACTTCAGCTTTGTCCACTTAGACTCTCCCAATTCCGTAAAATTTCTATAAAGTGTGTATGTGGAAAAGAAAGTTTTCTCTCTCTTAAGTCAAATAAATATTCTTTTTTATTTGGAGGGACATATCAGTTAATTCCAACTCAGAAATCATTATTTTAAGTTGCATACCCAGCCTCTGCTACTGAAAAACAAAACGGGGATGCCTGTGTGGCTCAGTGGGTTAAATATCTGCCTTGGGCTCAGGCAATGATCCAGAGTCCTAGGATCTAACCCCCACCAGGCTCCCTGCTCAGGGAGAGTCTGCTTCTCTCTCTCCTTCTGCCACCCACCCTGCCCATGCTTTCTCTTTGTCTCTCTCTCTCTCAAATTAAAAAAAGAAAATTTATATATATATATATATATATATATATATATATATATATATATATAAAAGAAAGGAAAAAAAAAAAACAATACCCAAGAGAAGCCCACTTTATGCATGAGAGTCAAGCACACGGAGTTCATTGGCAGGGATGGAATCGGCCAGCCTTGTGAAGATCCCCGCTCTGTGTTTGGCTGAGTGTTTATAAACCAGCAAGTACAATACAAAAGTTGGGATCTACTAAAACTGTTCGATAAGGCTCACCAAGTTCTTGGGCACTGTTCATCCTTCTGCTGAGTAGTCCTGACCGTGACTTAAATCTGTGAATGCAATGTAAGCTCAGCAAACATGCCTCCCCTGCTCAGCTGATGGGCTGCTTTCTACGGAAGGCGGTGTTGTGCCTGCAACACCAAAGTGTAGAAACACAGCCCTAAGACACCTCCCTGGAGTAACTGATCCATATTCCTTTTCCTTCTCGCCATCTACCTGGCCCATAACCCAAATTCCAGATTCCCTGGGTACATTCATGCCTTGCCTTCTATTCTAATACATTATTTTAGCAAAAACACAATTTCCTGCTCCCCTTAGGCAATTGTTATTTTGGAATTAAAAAACTGAACAGTCACTTTATATTTGCACTCTGTCATAGTGTTTTTAACTGTCAGAGTGGCAACACGTACTCTTGTGACTGACGTTCATTTTAAGGAGGGGGGGTAAAGAATGCTGGACAATGGTGTTTGAGAACTGTGCCTCCCCACACTTGTAGGATAGACATTAAAGGCTTAGAGCGTGGGATGCCTGGGTGGCTCAGTGGTTGGGCATCTGCCTTTGACTCAGGATGTGATCCTGGGGTCTCGGGATCGAGTCCCATATTGGGCTCCCTGCAGGGAGCTTCTCCCTCTGCCTGTGTCTCTGCTCCTCTCTGTGTCTCTCATGAATATATGAATAAAATCTTTAAAAAAAAAAGCAACTTAGAGCTTTGAAAACAAATTACATGTAATATAGAGTCAGCATCAATTATCCTCTTTGAAAAGTGTATGAATCTTTTTGTCGTTAATTCTCATGTCTTACTTCCCTTATTATTATTTTTTTGCTTCTGCTATTAAAGTGGTTGTTTTTCTTCCATCTGCATCCTATGCCACTCCATGCACTGACCTCTCCTGGCCTGCTCTGTATCTGTTAGCCTGGCCCCTACTGACAGCATCTCCCAGGTTACTTGCAATGGGACAAATAATAGAAGGAGATATCAGAAGATAGGAGGGAAAATTTGAGTATTTTTCTCCTGCTTCTTCTCCAGGTACTGGCACTGGTTTTTCAGGAGACTCCTCAATGATTTCACCTAACTGACTCTAAAGCTAAGGCATACTCTTTCTTCCTTTTGCTCTTTCAGCCATGGAGGTACTAATAGCACTTCACCATTCTTGATCTCTGAATATCCCAGCATTCCTCTTTGCTCCCTGAAGTCTGATTATGATTATGCTAATAGAACCCTCATTAATATGTCTTCAATTTTATCCTTTGTCTATAAAACTAGTTTTTGATTTTTCCTTTAAATGATTTGTCTTATTGTCCCTTAGATCAACTAAATTAAGTAAGTCTTTTGCCATTCAAGACTACCAATTTTTCAATCCCCAGATAATAATTCAATAATTTTTTGAAACATGGCTTCCTAATTTATTACCCATTGTCTTCTTCCATAATGTAAAGATAAATCACTTGAAGTTCTGTACCTAGCTCACTTATTACCTCTTCCTGTATTCATTTTCTTGGACAGTGCTTCACAATATGTGGATTTATGCATTATCTCTATGCTGATGACTTTAGGATATAACAAATCACCTCAAAATGTTGTGGCAAAAAAAAATATGTTAATATCTCTCAATTCAGACTTGCTGACTGGACTCAGCTACGTTGTCATTTGAGGTCTTTCATGTAGTTGCAGTTAGCTGTCAACAAGACTGGCTGGCATCACCTGAAGGATTAATTGAGTTTTCCATGCAAATGTCTTTTCCATTTATATATTAGAGATCTGGGCTGGTATGGATGGAACATCTGGGGACTGTGCAAATATCCCCTTCCTTCCATGTGGCAACATTACATAAGACATAACAGTCTTAAGTTAGCCAAACTTCTTACATGGCAATCGGCTTCCTCCACAGCAATTGCTATGAAAAATCTTAGTGGAAACTATAAGACTTTCCATCTAGGCTTGAAAGTCAAGCACCATCACGGTGGCCACGTTGTATTGGATACAAATGAATCACAAAACCAGCCCAGATTCAAAAAGGTGAGACTATCCAGGAATGTAAATACAAGGAGGTATGGCTCATAAAATAGGCATCATCTACCACAAACTTCAAATGTCCTTGTCTTAGTCATTGTTAAAGAAATAAAAGATCTCCTCGAAAGTAAGATGATGAAGTCCCTACCCCCAATGTGATGGCATTTGGAAATAGGGAATTTGGGAGGTAAATTAGGTTAGGAAGGTGGAGCCCTCTTGATCAGACTAAGCAGAAACAGGAGAGAAAAGTCTCTCTCTGCCATGTGCACACAGAACAAGAGAGCAACAACCTAGAAGACAGGAAAAGGGCCTTCATCAAGAACTGATTGGTCAGTACCTTGGTCTTGGACTTCTAGCCTCCTGAAGGGTAAGAAATGCATGTCTGTTGTGTAAGCCTCCTAGTGTGTGGTATTTTGTTATAGTAGTCTAGGCCGAGACACTCATGAACTCTGTATTCACACATCCAGCTATTTACCTACGATGTCTGTCATGAAGATTCTGAGTTCAGTATGCTCCAGTGTGTTCTCCTGAGGTTTCCTCCAAAATATTTTCTGCACACAACCTTCCCCATTTCAGCTGACAAGAGCTTCTTTGAACCTCTGGTCATTTAGTCTCAAAATCTTAGAGGTATTCTTCACTCCTCTTCTTCGCTCATAACATCTCAATCAATATTTTAGGAAATCATATTATGTCTACCTTCAAAATCATACTAAGACCCCCACCAGTATTTACCTCTTTCACTCCATCCTCGTATGAGTGTCAAGTTTTATCACCTCTGGTGTGGATTATTTTACAGTGGTCTGCTGAATAATTCCACTCCTCTCAACCTTGTCCTTTGTTGCTTATCCTTCATGCAAGAGGGATCCTGGGAAATCACAAATCAGACCTTATCTCTCCACTGCACAAAGCTCTGAATCCAGAAGTCAAAGTCTTTACAGTACCTCCAAGGCCCTGAGCATCTTAATCTCTCATTTCCTATCTGACATCATCTCTTCTATTCTCTCCCTCTATTCACTTCAGCTCACTGAGTCCCACCGACCTACTTGCTGTTTGTCACATACACCAAGTCTTAGCATCGGCTTTCCTTTCCATCTGGAAAGAAGATATCTGCCTGTAGGCCACTCTCGAATCTTTCCATTTTGTGCTCAGGCTTTCTCGAAATATGTGAGACCAACTTCTTTAAAATTATCAAGCCTCATAATTCTGATACCCTAGCCTACAGTTTCTGTCATGTGTATTATATTCTAACATACTTTATATTTTCCTTACTATGTTTATTTTCTATATATTCATTTTTCCATATATGTTTATATTCTATATATTATTTTCTATTCCTCTAAATTTCAAAATGCATCACGTAAAGGTTCTTTGATTAAAAACTTCATTGTTTTATTAAAATCACCTTCAACAGCAGCTTGCACATAGTATGCATTAAATACTTGTTCTGGTTTGTGACTGTTTTTTCAAATATCCAGGAGGAACTGTGACACCCAGGGAAAGTTTGTATGGATGTAAGTGCATACATAAGGGTTTGAAATTAAGAGAGCAAAAACAAGTGTATGTGCAAGCATGTGGCTAGATGAGTAGCTTGGAAGAGTAAGAGCAGATATTACCATTTTGTGCACAGGAACGGATACTCCACACACACACACACACACACACACACACAAGATTATGTTTAATTCTAGGGAGTAGGAGGAGATTGTATACAAAAATGAAGACTCTGAATTTTAATGTTTTAGAAAATCTATTTCTTCTTGTTGGCAGGAGGTAGACTATAGGAGAAGGGATAGGTATAAGAAAGTTCTAACAGCCAATGTTTTCTAGACACTAAGTATTGAGATGCAATCTATCGGCATCATACTGGTAATTCCCCTTACATTTAAAAATTTAAGGCAATTTGAACATCAAGTTGATAGATTCCTGTGGTAACCCCACCCCCATCTATTGGGAAAAACTGGGGTGGTACAAACTTTGCCTCAACTCAATTTAAGTAGACAAGAAATTCTGATTTTTGGCCTATGCAACAAAATCCTACTGACCAAAAGAAAAAACAACTGTTATTTTGAATTATCAGAGTAAGATCATAACTCTAGAAATACTTTACTAAAAAACTAAGAAGGCTAATTTTTCAGAAAAAAAATGTTCAAATCTTACAATTCAAGAAGAAAATTTCATAAACTGAATATGAGAAATAGGAAAATCTGTCAAAATCAAATGGCAGTGATAGAGATAAAAGGATAAATACTGAAATACCTATGAAAAAGAAAAAATAGAAATCTAACCTTCCAATTGTGCTTTCCAGAAGACACCAGGATTACTGGGACACAGGTTATTAAAGAATTTGGGTAAAACTTTACAGCCCCTTATCCAAGACTGAAAAATACAGACTAAAGTTCTCATTGCCTTTGTGGAAAAAATAACACTCATTCACTCTGATAATAATTTGTAAAAGTATTGATTATGAAAAATCCTACAGTTATTGAAAGGGAAAATAATGTTTTTAATAGAGTAACCAACAAATATAAGCAAATCATAAATTAAAACATTCTCCATGTTTGCTTCTGAAATGTTATGATTTCATGTTTCCTAGATAAGAATTACAGAAGCTGAGAGTAAACAGAATGGTTCTGAGGGAGAGAGCAGCAAAACTGACCTGAAAAATCAACAAGATAAAGATAATTTGGGGATATTAATATGAATCACCATGGCTGAAACACAAACTATGAAGAAAACAAGGATGGCCTGAGTTGATGGTGCACTAGAGACTGTCTGCCAATGCCATTTCCTTATAGATAGACAATTTCCCAATTGTTAGCTAGATCTTTCATTTACAACTTTTTTCCCTTGCTTTCATTCCATTTAGCTATAGGTTGGACATTATGTTTGGGGACAATGGGATATGAGAGGCATGATGAGCAATTTCAGGTGATATCCTTAAACACAGAGTTGTTGGCCCTAGAATACCTTTGCTTTGTTTTTCACAATCTGGAGTAGGAACATCTCTTGGCAACTTGCTTGAATTAGGCTGATAAGGGAACCTTTCGAGAAACATTTAAACAGAATGATGAATGAGGACCAAGTTCCCTGAAATAAAGGACAGGAAGAGAGCCAAAGTGAAATATGCTTCTAACCTTTTCAACCATTGTTTGTTTATTTGTTTGCTTGGTTTGGTGGTGGGGGGGTGTCTATTTAATTTAGCATCATAGCCAGTGGCATAACTATTATTTTGACATGTCATTTCAGTTATTACATGCCATGAATATCATTATTGTAAGTGATGTGATTCTAGCAGAACCTGAGCTAAATTTGACAAAAGTACTAAAGAGATAATCAGAAGTAATATTATCAGATTTATATTTTAGAAAGACCTCTCTGACTATAGAGTCGGGATCCAATTAGATTGGATTACCAACAAAGGAAGCTGCTTTACTAATACAGGAAAAGCAGTTTTATAACTTAGTGAATGAAGGGTGTGGATAGGATTATAAAAGGAATAGAGGAAGAATAAAAAGTGTGAGAGCAGCGTTTTGGGGTCAGTGGGAAATCTAAATCGTCCACAAACGCCATGGACATAGAGGTGCGGGATCTACAGGATCTATCTTGAGCATTTGCATGACATCAAATGTTCCTTATAATTGAAACATCAAAGAAAGTAAGATCACATAGCACAATGGCATAAAAACTGAGAACAAAACATAGCCAAATTTGAGAAACAAGAAATGTGAATGTTTATCATCCACATAAATCAAAGATCACAAAAATATTAAAAATGAGTAATTACTACCTAAGAAGGAAGTCACAATAGAAAAATAGAAAAAAAATAGAAAAAAAAGTGCTTTAGGAAGGATGTCTATAATGTCAATATGCGTGTTTCTGTATTTTTTTAATAGCCAATGTAAATGACCCTTCTAGAGGGTTTCCTTGAAGTGAGTGCAATAGAGATTGCTGATGTCTGTAGGAGGATGGTCTCAGTGGAGAGGTAAGGTTGACTGTCAAATCACTGCAACAGGAAGACAAACTACTTGAGATTCCTGAACAAACAGAATGATGGTGCTTAGCTTCTAGCTTAACTTTCAAAATCCAGAAAAGAAATAACAACAGAGGGTTGTGAACAAAAATAAAATTATGTAATTCATTGATAACACAGCAAGAAATAGACCAGGCTAAAATAACTTCCTCAATCAAGGGTCTTTATGTCTTCTCAGGAAATTCATATTCTGGAAGCCAAGAACTACCATATCACTCTTGCCCCGAAACTTCAAGTAATTTCCTATGGACTTTAGAGCAAAATGGAGACTCTACAGATTGGCCATCACAGCTCTCTGGTAGATCTTTCAACCATATAATTTTTGAATTATATTTCCAAACATTTCCACTTATGTCTTTCCATGTTTTGCTAACTCATTTATTTTTAGTGCTGAAGAAAATACTTAACATGACAGATATGTTAATGATGTTCCATTCAACTACAGCAGGAAAGCCCCATAAAACTATGATTAATCTTCCCAAATTTATTATAATTGCATATATTTGGCTCATTTTATTTCTAAATAATTAGAAAGTCAGGTATATCAATATTTTAATATTTAAATATTTATAAATATTAAAGTGCTCCTCTATTCTTACTTTCTAATTAGCTTAAATTAAAGGGGAAATGTTGGGAAGATTGTTAGGAAGATAGTTGAACTAAGAAAAGTGTGTATTTTAGCTATGATTTTTTTCTAATAGCTTAAAATAAAACTTAAAAGTGGCACAAAAACAGTAAGAAAGCATTTTTAAAGAAATATCACTATTAAATGACATCTCAAATGGCCTATATTAGGTAATACAATGGAATATAGTTTTGCTATTTATTTTATTAAGGAGGTTCAGAAAATCATAAGTTAATAGAAATCATAAGGCATCGTTGACTTTAATACTATTATTTCATACTATGATCCAAATTTTATCATTTGAGCAGTCATTAGAAGAATGGTGTACTTAAAAAAAATCCAGGTAATACACTGTGTCAACATTGAGCACAAAAATTTTAAAAAATATGATTTTAACTATTTCTATTCTTTTTGTGGTCAATTTCCATATATATATATATGTATATATGTATATGTATGTATATATGGAAAATTTTCAAAGGAATGCAATCACTCTTTTACAGAAATATATAAACTTCTATTTGTATATATGCATAAATATATATATATATTATCTATCTATCTATCTATATATTTTTTTCACTGAACAGGTGAAGCTGCTAATCTTCAAAAACACCACTCACAAGTCAACAATGCAGTCTCAGTAATCAGCATAATGGAATGGCAAAGACTATTCCTTTTCTTCAGTTTTCTGTGCCATTCTAGAAACACAAATTAACCTCTAAATATAATTAAGTGGAATACTACAACACAGAATAAGAAAACCAATGAAATAACTAAATTAGAATATTAGGCGCATGGGTGGCTCAGCAGTTTAACGCCTGCCTTCTGCTCAGGTTGTGATCCCAGGGTCCTGGGATCAAGTCCCACATCGGGCTCCCTGCATGGAGCCTGCTTCTTCTGCCTGTGTCTCTGCCTCTCTCTTTGTGTCTCTCATGAATAAAAAAAATAAAATCTTTAAAATAAATAAATAAATACGAATATTAAAGAAACATTTGACACAAAAACTGATATACAAATAGAAATATGTATTTGTATCATTAAAGTGCAGCCTGTGTTTCCTGGAATTTGAAATTGGATTTTTCTTAAGTGGGCAGCATATATCATATTCCCAAATAATAAAACTATTATGTGATTCCAACATATCTAGAAGGGTAATTATTAAAAATGCAAAGAAACTTTTACAGTTTATCAATGATATTTGAATAGAATGGTGATGATGACAATACCAATCCTACTCTAGTAGATTCTCTATATGTAGCTATTAACTAGAGTGCTAGGATTCATAGTGTTCCAGGGCCATTCATTTTGGGGTAAGGTGTGTTCACATTGAATGAATTTTAATCATAGCTTAAAAGTCTACAATTTGGGACGCCTGTGTGGCTCCGCCTTGAGCATCTGCCTTTGGCTCAGGTAGTGATCCCAGGGTCCTGGGATCAGGTTCCGCATCGAGCTCCCTGCAGGGAGCCTGCTTCTCCCTCTGCCTATGTCTCTACCTCTCCCTCTCTCTCTCTGCCTCTCATGAGTAAATAAAATCTTAAAAAAAAAAGTGTACAATTCTTTAATGGTGTCCTGCCATTTTACAAATCTCAGTTTAGAGGGCTGCAAACAAAAAAATGTCACAAATCTGCTCTGGGACACACTATGTTGGATAATGTTCACAATCTCTTTTGATGAAGAATTTTACATTCCTGATAAAATGCTTAGGCAACTTTCTGATAAATTTAATGGGATGATTGGGTGGCACAGCCCATGAAATGTCCAACTCTTGGTTTTGGCTCAGGGTCATGAGATCAAGACGTGTGTCAGGCTCTACCCTCCACATGACATCTACTTAGGACTTTTTCTCCTTCTTGACACCCACCCTCAACTGCACAGGAGTTTCTCTCTCTCTTTCTCTCAAATAAATAAATAGCCACCCCCAAAAAAATTTAATGGGATGAAACAGATTGGGGAGAATTTATTGCCGTAGTAAACCCAAGTAATGTCAACCATCTGCGTTTTCTTTGTTTCTAATCTAAGTCATTATCTAAAGTTTTTTTGTAGATATTCTTATGAAGAATGGATCTTATAGTTGTCCTCTAGAGTTCTCTTTTGCAATGTGTTTGAAATAAAGCATTTTGTTTCTTTTAAAGATTATTCATTTATTTATTCATGAGAGCCACAGAAAGAAACACATACACACAGAGAGAGAGAGAGAGAGAGTGACAGAGACACAGGCAGAGGAGAAGCAGGCTCCTTGTAGGGAGCCCAACGTGGGACTCAATCCGGGGTCTCCAGGATCAGGCCCTGGGTTGAAGGTGGCGCTAAACTGCTGAGCCACCTGGGCTGCCCTAGAAATAAAGCTTTAACATTCTTTGTAACTATCCAAAATTTGCTTATTTTAAATAAAAGCAGTCGTCACTAAAATTTCAATGAACTGTGACTAAAACTGGAACATAGAGCAATCAAGAAAGAAATATTTGGAAATTTAAAAATGAATAATTACATTTTCCATTGAGACGGTTATGTTACATTTTTTTCCCTAGTCAGTTGTACAGCTTCTCCCAAATACTTTGAGAGTATTATATAGTAAAAGCTTAACTCATATTTAAAAAAATATATTTGAAATGTTTTGGGTGATATGGTACTATATCCTCTCTGATACTGTAGTTTTATTGTTTACTGTTAGAAGTATTCATGTGTCAGTTTTCTTTTAAATATATATATTATATTTATTTTATATATATTTAAATATTATATATATTTATTTTAAATATATATATTTATATATTTAAATCCTGACTATATAATTTACTCCCAGAACAGAGAAAGGATTCTTAAACAGTATGTATAATAAATACGGGAAACTTGCATCCTCAGTAGAGGAAACATCACTATAGTTACAGAGAGTAAGAGTGGATGTTGGTTGGGTTTTCAATTTTTACTGTCGTTCTGGGAGGAAGACGTTGACTACATTTCCTTGATCTTCTAGACACTTCTTACATGTGTTTATCGCCTAAAGGGTTGCATTTTTCACAAATAGCAAGTGGCTTCAAATATAATCACTTATTATTTAAACATAAAAGAAACCCAAACACTCTCTCCGTTTCTAATGGGTGATTTTCATACCTTATGCATCAGAAATTACATCTTAGGAAAACACTTTCATGGCTGCATTTTTCCAAAATGTCTTCCTAATTTCTCCAAAGCTTTTAACTATCTTCTCTTCATAACTTAAAAGAAAACTTGCATAAAATGCCTAAAGTCAACAACTATATATAGACTCATATTTGAGTGAAGGAAAATGGAGCCATCAATTTGAGACATGACAATGTCTTCACTTAAACTCTTTGCAATCCAACAAAACCAGATTTTGTTATTCCAGATTTGTTTACATAATTGGTTGAAAGGATAAAATAACCTGTTTTTCATCATAATCTGAGAATAATTGGAAAAAAGTATAGCGCGTAACTCAGATCCCCCTTTTCTCCCAAGATGTATGGCACATGCTCTTGATGGAGAATAAATTAAAAGAAAACCTTCCACATATGTTTTCCTAAACTTTTCATTTGTTTGGTTTTCTCATTAACTGTCTTTTCAGTCAGGCTCCTCCATCCACAGGGGAACTGTAGGCATCTATTATAATAAAAAATCCAAAATGAGAATGAACTACTTAAATTTTTAAAGGTTCCTAGCCAAAGTTATCTGTATGTTATTGTTTTATAGAAGTGGAAGGATTTTTTAGAAGGATACTTTTTTTTCTTTACTCTAACTGCAATATTTGTGAAAAAAAAGTTAAGAATCTCCTCCTTTTGAATAAAAAAAAAGGATTATGCTGTGCACAAACAAGGGATGGATAGCTAACTGCACAATACTTATTACATCTTGTTTTTCTTGAACTTTAACTTCCTTTATCAGGGCTGAGTTTTAAGGGAACCCAAGGAAAACAAAATTATAAATTTATTACATAAGATGACATCCACTAATACAGAAAAGCATTTTGTCAGTTTTATTTCCCAAAACAGTGTGTTTATATGACATTAAAAAGCTTAAAAATGAAAATGAACTGGTTTTTAAAATTGAATACATGCTTTTCTTGGGATCTAGTATGACATATTGAATAAGAGAGAATTATATTCACTGTGGATTCTCTTTAAAAATCCATATATTTGTCGCCATCTTTAAGTTTATGATAGAAAAGAAAGGTTAAAGACCTTTTCACAGCTTTCATAAAAATTGCCTTATAAAATTGTGGCCATAGGAGATATAAATACCATGAAGAAAGTCAATCAGATTGTACATTTTATAAATAGAACAGCATCATACATTTATGGAATATTACAAATCATCCAAATTTTAGAGTTCAATGACAATAATCATTTTACTTTTTCAACTCAATATTACTCAATAATGTAGTTCTGTTATATTTTAAAACTATGCTCCCACTTGTACACTTGTCAGCTTTATTCAATATTTTCAAGAACAGAGTTAGTGCTTCTATCTGCAGAAGACAATCATGGTCAAAAACATTTTCATGGATGTGACATGAAAGTCATACCATTTCAATCATTAAAATTATTGTCCTAATTATTTTCTATATATTTTATATTTATTGTTTAAGTGGTTTGAAATTTTAAAAAAGAATCATGAATGTTTCGTAGTTTTTAATGACATGGCTGCATTACGACGTATCTACCTTGTATCGCTATGATTACACAGAGTTTTTGTTTTTTCCTCTCCTAGTAAATAATAAAATTCAGGCTAATCCTGGGATGACCAAGAGATCATGGCTCTTGGCTGTGAAAATTTCCAGTTCATGATGAGCAGTAGAGAGAATATAATAAGAAAGAGAAAGTTTGTCTTGGATGGTAGATGAGAGAAGGGGTTATGGCAACATTAGATCTGGAAAACACTAAGTCAAGGTGCTTCGGGTTTGAATTCTAGATGAAAACTTCCCTCAAAACCTGTTTATATTTTCCTTCGGAAGCCATAAAGAAAATGGACAATAATCTGTGGCATGTTTGCTGAAATTGGTCTAACGTCACCAAAAGGATATGCATCATTATCTTCAGTGAAAAGTTTGATATTTCCTATTACTTGATTTAAAATAAAAATATTCATGCTAATAGATAGTCTATGATTATCAGCTTTCACTATTTGTTCGAATTATTTCAATGTTCTAAGTATTTTTCTCATTCTAATTTCATCGGTTTTGGGTATTAAATACTGTTCCACATAATACATTTTTGTTGTTAGGAATAGGAGTACAATAAACTTGAATTTAATTGAACTCTAGCCAAAAAGGACATCATGGAAAAAAAAACCCTCAACACTGGTGTGATAGAATTTTATAAGTATTGTGTTGTAGTAGAATCACTTGGAATGTCTTTGGGTCCATTAAAATTATCTTCTTTGTCTTTACAACTTACAAAGGCCACATATAATGGTCATTTTTTATATTCTTAGGGCAGCTCCAATATCAATTAGTTGTAGAGCATTGAAAAACCTGCATTAACCTTCAAAATGTATTTCTCCATATATTAAATGGAAATAATTTTGATATCTATCTCATAGTATCATTTTCAAATATGTTGAAACAGGTTTATCTTTAATGAGGTATTTGTCAAAATGTAAAAAAAAAAAAAAAGCTATTATATTTTGATCATATTAGCAGTGTCTTTTTTCCCCGCCATATGTATTTAAGACTGTTGGAGTTTGGAGTTACTAAATCCTAAGGGTGATAAAACAAAGTATCACTCTGCTTTATTTTCACTGCTGATGCTCAACATTACTACTCTCATCAGAAAACAACTTTCATGCTTTGGAGCCAAAATGTAATGCAAAGACGCAGTTTGGGATAAAGAGGAACAATAGCTTTATTGCGTTGCCAGGGAAAGGAGGCTGCAGCAAGCTAAAGCCTTCAAAAACTGTAAGCCCTCCCAGAGGAAGGGGCTGGAGTGTTTTATAGGGAATTAAAGGATCTGTGGGAATTTATAGGGAATTGGCAGGAATTGTGCATGCATGACTAGTTTCCTCTGTCATGTCTTCAGGGAGGTACCAGGTTCCTAATAGGCTGAGAAGGGAGGAGGGGGGGTTTGTGGGAAAGAACAAAAAGGTTACATTAAGATCAAGACTTAGGGGTGCCTGGGTGTCTCAGTGGGTTAAGCGTCTGCCTTCAGCTCAGGTCCTGATCCCAGGGTCCTGGGACTGAGCTCCATGTAGGGCTCCCTGCTCAGAAGGGAGCCTGCTTCTCCCTCTCCCTCTGCACTCTCCTCGTCCCCTTAACTGTGCTCTCTCTTAAATAAATAAATTAAATCTTAAAAAAAGAAATAAAATCAAGCTTCAATGAAGCATTATTGCAACCATCTTGATTTTTGTTCAACTTTTGCTTTGAAGTGGTTTCACTATTCATAGTATCCTCACCATTTCCTTTATTTTTAACAACCAAAAGAAATGTTCTACATGGTTTGGGTCTAGAAGTACATACACACACATACAAGTGCATTTATATTAATATTGTTTCTTCATTTCTTATTTACCAGTAAGAAAAATTAATTCTCAGTTCCAATAATGGTAGACTAGAAATTGATTATATGGCTAGAGGGTATTTCTACTCCCACATGCTTTATCACTATACCAACAGGGATCCAGTATAGCAACAGTGTATTATGGGGAAAAGTGGCAAGTCATGGAATCTAAGAAGTTTTAGATACCCAAAGAAATAAGGGAGTCAGAATCTATGATACTAGAGGAAGTTGACACCACTGGCATCTACAAAGTTGGTCAACCACAGACCAACTCTAGCTAGATTAGCATAAAACCTCCCACTAAAGCCCTATTCACTATAGTTCCAATTACCCAAAATATAATATTTAGCTTTCAACTATAAACTAAAACCAAATTACATGCCTTTAAAGAAAAAAAAAACATGCAACAGAACTAGATCTAGATATGAAAGAGAGTTGGGATTATCAGACAGGAATTTAAAATCTCTATGAATAATATGCTAAAAACTCTAATAGAAGAGAAACAAGACAATAAAGGTCAAGAAACGCTGTAAGACATGAAGCATACTTTTGATGGTTTCATCAGTAGATCAGTTACAGCCAACGAAAGAATTAGTTAACTAGAAGGTATGTAAATAGATATCAAGGTATCAATAGAAACTTCCCATACTGAAGCAAAAAAAAAAAAAAAAGTAGAACTTTGAGACAAAATAGTCAATCCGATATTAAGTTTTAATATTCACCTCCCCCTTTTTAGTAATTGGTAGATGCAGGCAGAAAAGCACTACAGATGTAGTTAACCAAATTATTCTAGTTGACATTTACAGAATTCTCCATTCAACGACAGAATGCACAGTTTTCCTAAACCAAAATGAAATGTCATCAAGACAGACCACTTTCTGGGAAAAAAAAAAAAAACTCCCAGCAAACTTTAAAAAGTACAGATCATATTGATTTTTTTAAAGACCTTATTTATTTATCCATGAGACACACAGAGAAAAAAAGGCAGAGACACAGGCAGAGGGAATAGCAGGCTCCATGCAGGGAGCCCAATGTGGGACTCGATCCCAGGACCCTGGGGTCACGCCCTGGGCCGAAGGCAGGCGCTCAACCACTGAGCCACCCAGGGATTCCAACATATTGATTTTTAATGGATCCTAATGGGACCCAAAGAGAAATCAATAAGGATTTTAATTGAAATCAAAATCTTGGGTATTGAAAAAGGCCGTCTATTCAGAGATTAAATAACATATTGCAAAATATCATCAGTGCCAAAGATGAAATCTAAAGATATATTAAAAACGTTTTTAACTAAATGAAACTGAAAATGCAATTATCTAAATTGTTGGGACAGAGTGAAAGCAGTACTTAGAGGGAAATTATTAGGTATTAAGTACACAGTTAAAAAAAAAATCTAAAGTCCATAATCTAAACTTTCACATTAGGACATAGATGATAAACTTTAAGCCTTAAGTAATAGAAAAACAGCAATAGGGGATCCCTGGGGGACTCAGTGGTTTAGCACCTGTCTTTGGCCCAGGGCCTAATCCTGGAGACCCGGGATGGAGTCCCACATCAGGCTCCTCCCATGCAGCCTGCTTCTCCCTCTGCCTGTGTCTCTGCTTCTCTCTCTCTCTCTCTCTCTCTCTCTCTCTCTCTCTCATGAATAAATAAATAAAATCTTAAAAAAAAGGAAAAAAGCAATAATAAACATAGTAGTAGGACCATATAAAACAATAGAGAAAAAAAATCAATGAAACTAGAAGATGGTTCTTCAATAAGATCAATAAAAATTGATAAACCTCTAAGCAAATTAAAAAAAAATACATAAAATACTAACATGAAAACTGAAAGGAATCCTCATACAAATGTCGTGAATCAGTCTCACAAATATTAAAAGGATAATAAAGAGATGTTTGGATGTACAATAATGATGATGAGAAAAGAATGGAACAATCCCTTAGATACAAACCACCACAATTCAGAGGAGGAGAAAGACAATCTGAAGGGCTTGTATCTTTTGGAAAAAACAAACAAACCCATGAATAATTAATAAATTTATTCAGAAGGAAGTCAGTCCTGGTTGGTTTCATAGGTGAATTCCATCCACCAAGTAATTGAAGCATAATTGATACCAATTCTCACATAATAGAAAATACAAAAAAGCAGGAGCACTTCCTGAATTATCTGTTTCACTCTAATATCACAAACAGATAAAGATATTACAAGAAAGGAGTATTACAGGCCAATATCTCTCACGAAAATACATGTAAAAATTTTCAAGAAACATAAACAAATCAAATTCAACAATGTATAAAAACTAACACAATCAAGTTACATTTATTGTAGATGTACAACACCAGTTTGACTTTTGAAAATTAGACAGTGTATTCACCATATCAATAGGCAAAAAAAAAAAAAAACCAACATGTAAAGTGATAGAAAACAAATAGGCTTGAACAAAATCCAACACCTGTTTATTGTGATAAATGTCAGAAAACTAGGAATAGAGTGGAATTACCTCAAGTTGGAAAATAACAGGCAGTAAAATCCTATAGTAATATCATACTCTTTCACCATTCCTACTTAAAATCATTGAAATTGTCCTGTCTCATAGGAAGGACCATACTACAAGAAAAGCAAATGGAAGGTTTATAAATTTTGAAGGAAGAAATGAAATTGTCTTTGTTCACAGATGACATGATTATCTATGTAGAAAATTCCAAATAGTAAACACACACATATTTTCTGGAATACACAAGTTATAGGATACAAGGTGAATATAATTAGGATGAACAATTAGAATTTGTAATTAAATTTTTGAAAAAAAAACATTACTCTTTGTCACAGTGCCAAAAAGCTGAAATACTTTGGTGTAAATTTGAATATAGGATTTCCAAATATGTATAGATTCTAAGCAGAAAACTATAAAATTCTGAATAAAACCATGGATGTTAAAGAGATTCTGTGTCTGTAGATTGTAACATCTTAATAGCATTGGGCCTTACAATCTTACATATAATGTTACATTAAAAATTATTTTAAAAATCATTAAAGAAAGAAAAAAAGAAAAATATTGACAACGTTTCCAATATGATCTAGAGATTCAGTATGATCAAAGCTCAACTCCTATAAGCTATTTTTTTTTTTTAGGGATCAAAAAGAACTGACTTGAAAAAAAATATATATATATATAAAGCACCTAGAATGGTTGACACAAAACTGAAGAAGAGGAAAAGAATTTCAAGATTCACACTGCTCAATTTTAAGAATTATTGCAAAGCAACAATATTCAAGGCAGCATGCTATTTGAGAAAGAATAAACAAGAGACATAATAAAGAGTCCGGATTAGAGACACACAAATATTGTCAACTGATCTTTGACCAAAAAAGCAAAGGAAATTCAATTAAGAATATTTTTCTCAACACATAATGCTGTAACTAAAAATTAAAGCAAGAAGATACCACTAACCACCTATTACAGTCACTAAAACAAACAGAATAACACAAACATTAAGAGGATATTACCAAACATGAGTGAGGATGTGATGTCATAGGAATTCTCATTTATTGCTTGTGGAGATGCCCAGTGGCGCAGCCACTTCGGAAGACTATTAGGCAGTTCCTTATAAACTGAACATAGCATAGCATGCAATCCAACAATCACGGTTCTAGGTATCCACTCAACTGCTTTGGAAACTTGTGTCCACACAAAAACCAGCATGTCAATATTTATAACAGCTTTCTTCAAAATTGGCACAAATTGGAAGCAACCAGAATATCATTCCATTCAATAGGTAAAGAGACAAACTGTGGTGCATCCAAACAATGGAATGTTATTCAGTGACAAAGAAATGATTTATGAAGCCATCTTAAATGCATATTGCTAGGTGAATTAAGTCTGTCCCCGAAGGCCACACACTGCATAATTCCAACCACAGGACGTTCTGAGAAAGGCAAAATTATAAATACACTACCACGTCTAGTGGCTGTCAGGGTTTTGGCAAATGAGAGGGACAATTAGTAGGCAAAGAACAGAGAATTTTTAAGGCAATGAAACTATCTGTATGATTCTATACTTGTCCATATATGATACTATAGGGTCAACACCAAGTTTGATATTACAAGGAGTGAACCTTAATACCATCAGGTGAGATCACTCATAAAGCCCAGAGATTCCCAGTGTGTCTTGCAGACTATGATAAAAGAATCTTTATTACAAGTACTAGAAACAACTTATTGAAGGGTGTGGATTGAAACGTTATGTAAAGAATTTCAATTATCTCTGAATCTGAAGTTTAGGTGTACTACAACATCAATCACGTTACTAAGGGGAGTTTTTTGAAAGTAGAACTTGAAACCCTTATTTAAAATAAATATGGAAATTTAAATTGACAAGACTAATGGAGATACACTTGAAGATTAAAGTGGAAGATTTTGCTGAAATTTCAAAAAGTGATCTGAAGTCGTAGCAATATAATTTATTTTGACCTTAATTAAAACAAAAATAGCATATCAAATATGATGAGTGCGACCTAAATGGTAGAGTGAAATTTGTAGCACTGCATGGTCATACTTTATACAGAGAAGGGATTCAATAAATCAACTCAGTTTTCACCTTAAGAAACAAAGAAAGAATTAAACCCCAAATAAGTAAAATAAAGGAAATATCAGAGCATAAATCAATGAAAGAGAAAAACAATAAAGAAAATCAATGAAACAAAAAGATGACTTTTTAAAGTAAATCAATAAAACTGATAAACCTCTAGCTACATTAAAAAAAAAAAAGAATTTACCAGTATCAGGAATTACAGGTTACTTTCCTACTAATTCTACAGATATTTTTAAAAAGTTTAGTAAGGAAATAGGAACAATTTACATCACTAAATTCAATAACTTGGATAAAATAGGTAACCTACTTGAGAGATAAAAAAAGACACAAATACAGAACGCCCTCAGTGGCAAATAACCTTATAGCACCATATTTGCTTTTTTTTTTCTAATTGTAGTTAACATGCAATTTTATATTAGTTTCAGTTGTACAACATAGGAATTAGACAATTTTATGTATTGAATGATGTTCATAATGATAAATAAGTCAGCAATGAAAAGTGCAGCATGTGGAATATGGTCAATAATATTGTAATAATATTATATGGTGACATATCTGCTTCAAAAAAATAAAACCCTGATAATCCTTCCCAAAAGAGATAAATTGTCTTGTCAGAATAAATCTACTAATTTGTTACCAGTTTGAACACAATTTTAACACATGGTATTCTATGTGATTATAATAAGTCAGTGATCATCCAACTTAGAGCAGTAGTCATGAGATTAATTTAAAAAAAATAGGACTCCTAGAATATGCCCAAATTTCTATTTCAGTAATGAAGAACATGCCAGATTTTTTGTCAAACTCTTTGGAGGATAATTCAACTCTAATCAAGAGGATCAAAAATAGGTAAGAGTGCCAGAAGTGTGAGGAGTTCTGACTCTAAAAATAGACTTGCTAGAAACAAGTGTCTTTCCCAGGAAGGATGCGGAGTTGGAAATATGAATTAAATGAGCAGAGATTTACCTTTGACTATTTTTTCTCAGTATGTGAGGCTCTGAGCCACAAGGATGAATGAAAGCTCATGCTGAATGTGGGAAAGGCATAGGAAGACAAAGACTGGGTACTCATTATTCTTTCCAAGACACAGATAAATTCCGATGTCTCCCCTTTAGAAAGGAACACAGTTACACATCGTTGAACCACGTAAGATCTGTGAAAGGCTCATCCAAATCTGACCAAGCTCGGGAAAAATACCGCCCCCCCCCCATGTAAACAGGGTAAAAGTTGAGTGCAGGAAACCCCCATGATATTAAAGGAATAGAACAGCATTAGAAGAAAATGACCCAATGTAGGCCTGAAGATTATAGAGTTGAAAAAAAAAAAAACTGAAAGAAGAGTTAGCGAGTCAAAAGATGAGCAAGAAAGAAAATTGTAAGTTTTAAATCTGTTCAAATT
Source organism: Nyctereutes procyonoides (assembly GCF_905146905.1). Lineage (NCBI taxonomy): Eukaryota > Metazoa > Chordata > Mammalia > Carnivora > Canidae > Nyctereutes > Nyctereutes procyonoides. The sequence goes on from NW_026575046.1 coordinate 4,657,563, forward strand.
TGAACAAATTTGTAAAAAGCTACCAATTTTAATCTGTCAAAGATAAGACCAAATATATATATGATTATATATATTATCATATATATATTATCATATTATATATATGATTATATAATATATAGATATAATCTTCATCTAATCTACACTCAAAAATGTGTAAAAGGAGTGGAAATTATTTTAAATAAAAGGAATCTGGTTCAGATGTGACCCTCGATTTAATTGCATTGGGGTCTTCAAGGCAGAGATAAAGGAGTAAAATAAAAAAAAAAGAGTTCAATCAAACATTAGATGGAATTCAGAATAGAAAAAAAAAGAAAGAAAGAAAAGGGAGGACAACGGGAAATACATTATGCGCTTCCACAAGTTTTGAGTGTATTTATTAAAATTGATGTTTGCCTTTATTGGGTTTTATTACTTTTCTTTTTTCCTTTTTTTAATGAAGCAAATTGGTGAAAGAAAGGCTAGGGAGAGTGTGTAGTCTTCCAAAGTACAAGGAGGAACTCAGCTAATTTTTATGCAAAACATATAAGGAATAATATTTTCCTTAAGTTACCTTTGGTACTGATAACAAATGAAACATGTGGACAACAGAAAATTCAAATAATGATATTAAATATTTAGCACATCCTGATGAGTTGACTTTGGTGTTTTAGATTCAGTTGTATGATACATGAGGCTTGTATTACACATTTAACATTTTTAAAGAAAATACTGAAATGTATAATTATTGAAATTGCCATCTGTTATTCATATTTTACAAAATTTTATTCTACAAAGTTACTTTTTTCTCATGTGGCTTACTACATAGGGAGAAATTAAGAAGATTTTTCATACTGCACACAATTATACAAATACATGATTGTTCTTAAAAGGTTCATGAAATGAAGATAGACATGTTGCATTAAAAATTAATGCAATGATATCTTAACATATAACTGTTTATCCTACAGAATACAAATTCTGAAATTCAACTTTTTAAAATCATTGTACATGATTAATAAGAGTGAGACATGCAGAGAGAGGAAGAGAAATAAAGAGAATATAAACATAAGAGTCACGTAGCTGCTCATATATTGGAGTTCCATGTAATTTAAAATGCATTTAAATGAAGAATGGCCTTCCAGACATCCTATTTATTCATAGTCGTGGGTCTTGAAACCTATCCTTTTGCAAGCCTCAGAATGAGCTGCAAATGTAGCATCCCAGGAAAAGGATCCTTCTACTGCCTCAGGATTCCACTGAAGACTGACATCAAACATAATTGGGTCCTTTCATCTCTAACTTAAGAAAGTGGTCAAATTTCTCATATGTGCCTTGAGAGAAGTTGACCTGTCTTTATATATCTTTAATAGGAGAGTTACTTTGTACAAAATACTACCAGCCAACTTTATAACTAAGCACCTAAAGATTATGAAAGTTGTAATTAAGTGAATGCTACATACGATCAATTTTTGCTGTTGGAATTTCTTGTTTTTCAAACAACTTTTTATTTTTATACTGATTTTCATTCCTAAAACAATGTATACAGCTTAATTTTTGGCAATAAAAATTCTATCTTTAATCCTATTCGGGATGGTTCTGAGACATGTCTATTTAGAAAAATTTAGAATTTAAAAAATGAAGATGTCAAGAATTTTCTTTCATTTATTTCCCTACCAAGAGTGATATATATATATATATATATATATATATATATATACTTTTAAAAATGTTTAGTTGTAAAATGCTGTATTTTCCAAAAGTATTATGATAAATATAAACTTTGTCAAAATTAATGATCTAAACCACAGGGAATGTATAAAACAAAGTGGTATTTTACTAAACAGCAATTTATAATATATAAATATGTATGACTTTTAAACCTCATTTAAAATATGTCTACGAGGCTTCCAGTTACTGTTAAGAAACAAATGGAGATTAGCCTTGAAAATCCCCTGAGTATCCCAAACCAGTTTAGGCATACGCACAAAACTTAATTTAGCTTATTTTGCGAGACTAACTTGACCTGGGTCATTTCTTACTTATGCCTCTAGAAACCACAAGCAAAACTTAGACTGTTCTCCAAAATTGATAAGAGGTGACCATTGACCAATTCCCTGTCATTTAATAAAATTCTAATATTATAATTAATCACTGTGAAAATTAGTCTCCCCATTATATAAAGTTTCTTTATAGCAGTAGGTCTCTGAGCCTCATTCTACTTTTTGGTTGTTGGCTTGTTTGAGTGCTGCTGATTCAGGAACCTTATTTGGTGTGTGTGCAAAACATACCTTTACTAATTTACTATTAAATGTCGGTGATTTGTTGGTATCACATCTGCTATTTCTGAACTTTTAACATTTTCCATTTCACATATAAGGACCCTGGAAGCCTTCAGTCCATCATAACAACAAAAAAGATGACCAGGTGCAAAAGTCTACAACTCTTCTTGAATCCAAAATAGAGTGAAAGACACAGGACACACTTCTGCCCATGAGATTGGAGACAAAGACGGCGAATACAAGGAATGTCAACTTACCAGAGCAGAAATCACAATGGGAAACCAGAAACCACCTCAGGAACCAGTGAGGGACGTGAAAATCTGAACCGGAATCCACAAATGGCAGGATGCTCAGGTGTGGACAAGTCTGAGAGTTCAAACCTTCCAGCGGGGAGGAGGGCCCGGGGGCAGCATTCATAGGGTCCCCAGAGTATTATGAGATTTACCTCCAGGAGCACAACTAGGTTTCACAGTAATTGGAGAAAAATCCCTGCAGACTTTGGCGGGGGAAGGGGAAAAATCAACCATCTTGAGATCAGTTCTATTCTTCTTAATAAGCCTAACCCTCGGGTGAAATTAAATAACCAGGGCCTCACCTGCTGAGGTATTATCAGAGCTTACCTCACCTGGGGAAGGAAAACATGTATTTCAGCCTTCTCTAGCCATCCTCTCCCATTTAAGCAGGGAGAAAATAAAGGAGAGACACTTGTGCAGTTCACCGTCCAGAGGACCAGGCTCATGAAATGACGGAGACTTACAGGTTATAGAACGAGAGTCCTTTCTTGCTCCCCACACCTCCTATCGTATTACTCAAGACCTATGTTAGACAATGTCCTTACCCCATGCGTCGTGTCTTCCCATCAAGAAAAAATTACAAAGTATACCAAAAGGCAAAAGATGCGATTTGATGAGATAGAGCAAGCATCACAATCAGACACGGTGGCCCGAATAACTGTAATTCCTGGTCTAGGAATTTAAAACAGCAGAGGGTTCTAACGGAACAAGTAGGCCGCATGCAAGACAGAATGGGCAATGGAAGCGGAGAGATGATAATTTAAAAGAACAAAAGGAAATGCTAGAAATCAAAAGCACTATAACAGACATAAAGAATGTCTTTTATGGTCTTATTAGTAATCTGGACACAGTTGACCTGAAAAACTCTGCACTAGACAAGGTAGCAATAGAATCCTCAACAACTGAAAAACAGAGAACAAGCTGAAGAAGAGAAAACAGAATATCCAAGGGCTATGAGAAAACTGGAGCATGTGTAATGGGAACACCCATAGGAGAAGAGAGGAAGAAGCAAAACAAATACAAAAAATAATAAAGACTGAGAATTTCCCCCAAATTAATGTCAGGCATCAAACCACAGATACAGCGGGCTCAGAGAACACCAAGCATAATAAAGGCAGCACACACACACACACAGCACAGCATATCATCTTCAAAATAAAGAAGAAGCTAGAGGGGAAAATAAAACAAAACAAACAAAACATGTCACCTGTAGAGAAACAAAGGTAAGAATTACATCTGAATCTCCGCAGAAACAACACAAGCCAAAATAGAGGGGGGTAAAATATTTAAATGCTCAAAGAACATAACCATCAACCTAGAAACCTGTGCCCAGCGAAAACATGCTTCAGAAATGAGGGTGAAGTAAGGATACTTTGAGACAAATAAAAATTGAGGGATTTGTTGTCAGTAGATCTGCCTTGCAAAAATTGTTAAGTTTTTTGTAGAGAGAGGGAAAATATCATGGGCAAGAAACCACTTATATGGAGTGTCAAGGAAGGATAAGTAAAAGTCAAATAAGAATTGTATTTCACCCTAAGTGATCTAACAGGTAACAATTTGTTCAAAATTATAGCAACAGTACATCAATTATGTATATTTATCTATATATCATATGCATACGATGCTTATGTCTGCTTAGATATAAGTTAAGGGAATGGAGCCCTAACTAATATAAAGGAGAGGAGGGAAGAATTCAGATTATTTTTTTTAATACAAGATACACTATCTGTGATGTGGTATAAAATTATTTGGAAGATGACTTGGATTAGCTGTAAACGTATATTGCAAACTCTAAGATAACTACTACAAAAAAGTGAAAAAAATATACTATATGCTAAAAAGGGAGAGAAAATGTAATTTTAGAAGATACTAAGTAAAAACCACAAAGACAGAGAAACAACAGAAGACGAAAACAGAAACAAAGGACAACAAATAGAAAACAGCCAGGAATCTGGAAGACCCGAATCCAGCTGTATCAACAACCACCGTGAATGTCAATAGGCTAAATGCACATTTTTTTTTTAAAAGTACCAATTAAGAGATATATTGTCTGAGTGGATCAAACAGGAAGACCTAACTTCATTTTGTCTATAGAAAACCCAATTTAAATATAAGGACACACACAGATTCGATGAAATGAAGAAATATATTTGATGAATGAAGAAATCCATTTGATGCCGGCAGTAATCAAAGGGAAGCAGGAGGAGCTGTATTATTTTTAGACATTTAGCAGCACGAGTTCTCAGAACTAATGAAGGCAATTCCATAAAGACAAAGGAGCCAATTCTCCAAGAACTGTATGCGCCTAGCAGCACAGTCTCAAATTACTCCCGTGTTTCTGACAGAGGACTAGGACATATTCCTAAGGTCACTTTTTCTCTATCGATACTTGATGTTCATTGTCATGAGCAATTGGATTGTGGTCAAGGATTAAGACTTTGTTACTAAAACTAGATGTATTGATTCGGCCTTTTTCTCGCTGGGTGTTCATTCGGACAGAGTAATAGCAGAAGGCCATCATCTCCTAGTTTCTATTGAAATAAGATGCCACTTATGCAGGATGTCAAGTGCGTCTGCAAGCTCAGCAGCACCCTCAGTGGGACGTAGGTGAAGCACCTCGGGGTGTGTGCTAGACCAAGATTACTGCCAGAGCACGGATATTCTCAGCACAGCGGGCAGGACCCTATTAAAACGTTGTATTTGTTTTCTTTTTGGAAGCCCTGGGGCTGCAGAACGTGCCAGGCACCTTAATTTGCCCACCTTTAGTGCTGCCATCCATAATTATATGTGTCTTAATAAAGGTGGACGACTTCATTAGTATCAGGGAGTATATTTTGCAGAACACAGGACTGGATTGTCAATTTTTTTTTTTTTTGAAAATTACTCAAACGGGTGCTGTCATGGTGTGAAATTATCTTGCTGTAAGTGATTTTTTTTTCTTTTACCTAAACTCACATCTTCTGCTTTCAGATCCAAATTAAATTCGTAGTCGTGATTTTTTTTTCTTTAAGTATATTTCAATTTAAATTAATACCATTCTCTTCATTTTACTGGCTACCTGTTACTGTGTAACAAACAACTACAAAAACTATTAAAATTACTTTTTTTTTTACATCCTACACTTGTGTGCATCAATGATCTCACACAAAAAGATCAGATAATCAAATAAGACTCACAAATCTAGGGGCTAATTTGAGCTTGAGATTATTACCTTTACTAATAATTCAGAAGTGAAGAAAGTCAGAGCAAAGAGAAGCACAGGGCATCAAGGACTGTTTTCCTGGTGTCTCAGTCCCACCGTGGACATGCACGTTCCAGTCAGAATAGATCTGCTTCCAGGTACTTGCTTGATCACCTCACACGCCAGAAGGAGCAGTTCAGTACTGAAGCATTCTAATTCCTATCTGGAGGATTCCATTCTTTTCCTTGACATTCTCTAGGGATCTGGGTCTCATAAATCCCTAGATCCTGAATTTATCTGCTATAAATAACTTAACCTGGATTATCCGTCCAAGGGTCTTCTACATGCAGCAATTGTCCTCGTATCAAATACCTTCTTTTCAAAACTGTGCTTTGTCCTCCCAGTACTGGGAGTGGATGGATCACAGGCCAACTGCTTTAAGTCCTCTGCATTCAGGGAATCCTAGGCCTAGAATGGGCTTCAAGCCACTTCTGTCATTTTCTGTTGGTCAGAACGGTCACAGACCACTCAACACTCAAGGGAAGAAAAAATTGACCTTACAGTTCAATGAGAGAAATGTTAATGAGTGACCTGAACTCACCATATTTATAATTAAAGCGGGATGGAATTAACGATTTAACTGACTTCTGATGAATAATTTTTGCTCTACTAAACCTCACCTGGTATTTTAAATACATGCAAATTTTGACCAATGTTGAATATGGTCTCTTTTAGGATGATTATCTTTACAAGTAGACGTTGTAAATATGATAGCTTTTAGATTTCTTTTCAAGGAAGGCAAAATGTAGTTTTTATCATATTCCATTTATCTGTTCATTTATTAGAAGAGTATTTCATGAGCACCTACTTTACAACAGGGATTTTGCTGGGTAGTGAAATACATCCTATAATGAACGAAACACTATACTTGTTGTCTGACAGCCTATGATAGGGAAACTATGGAGCCAATGGCATTTGCAATATTATGTGATGTTTATTATAAAAGACAAGGACACAGGATTTTAAGGCCTCGGAAATGATATCTAACCCAGCTTGTTTCTTTCTTTCTTTCTTTCTTCTTTCTTTCTTTCTTTCTTTCTTTCTTTCTTTCTTTCTTTCTTTCTTTCTTTTTCTTTCTCTTCCTTTCTTTCTTTCTTTTTCTTCTTTCTTTCTTTCTTTCTTTCTTTCTTTCTTTCTTTCTCTTTTTTCTTTCTTTTTTTTTTTCTGGCTTCTTTCTTTAAAAAAGTCTTTTCAATGGAGACTGGCTCAATTAACAGTTTTCCAAATTAAAGGGGCTGGAGCAACAAAAATAGAGGATGAAACGTTTATAACATACTTAATTCTGAACCGATTCAGAAAGACAAAAACACGCTAGGACCCAGGGGGATGCAGATACCTATCTGAAACTAGAGAGATAAAAGATGGCAAACCACAAAGTCACAATTTGTAGCGATTTTAAAGAAGTTTAGGCAGTATTTCTGAGTCGACAAGGACTCCTAGAGGCACAGAAGCAGAGGAGTGCTTCATCCAAGCTATGCTGTGCAAAACACCCCTTGAGCTTTAACTCAGAGAATGGATAGTTGTGAGAGACAAACTGAGGTAAAAATGAAACAGAGAGAGTTATAGATAATCCCTTATAATTCTAGTGAAAAGCATTAAATATCCGATGGAGGTATTTCTTGAGAGATCCAGACATGACTCTCTAGGAGATATTTAAGAAGATAGGCTTGACAGGTGCAGAATGTTTCATTATTGATTAAGTGCAATGATGAGGGAGAAAGTGGTTTTGAGATTTTGTGTTGGGATTTTGGGGATTTTTTTTGTGATGGCTCATTTCTTTTGGTATATCAGGCAGAATGTTCCATGAAATGTAATGAAATATCATTTATTTTGTAGTTATTGGCAGTGGAGTGCTATTATAATATCTAGCGAGACATTGTACATATTATTTAGAATACAAGGCAAACACTTGGTTGGGGGGATACAGAGCTACCAGCCTATCAGCCGTACGGAAGAAAAGAATCCACCCAAAGTGATGTCAGAGAAGGAAACAACAGATGCTGAGGCCCGCAAACACTGATAGTTTAGGGAATATGCTATCCCCCAAAAAGGGCACTAAGGAGGGTCTAGAAGGGTAAGATGAGAAAAGGAGCTATGTACCAAGGAAATAAAGGAAGAAATATTTCAAGTTTATTTTTCTTGTTTTCAGTTGAAAAGTACTTAAAATGCTTAAATACTAATGGGAAAATTGATATCAGGAGTAAAAGGGCAAATTATATAAGTGGAAGAATTTTATTAATAGTTAAACCTTTGGAATGAAAAAGCAACATAAGCAAATATGTTAATGGGAAGAGCAGTTATTACCATGTTAATATCTATTTGTTGACAATATTGCATAGTTCATTAAAATGTTTTTAAGAATCTTGACTATAGGAGTATTGCATTTGTAGCTTAAAAATGTAATATAGAACATGAACATGGAGGAAGAATTATTTCTCCAGCAGCAATGTCAGTTTCTGTATAATTTAAACAATAGACACAGTCACACAAACCCATCCAAAACTCACTCTTTTGCCATGTATACATTATTTCAATACAATCATTGAAATCTAAATATAAACATGCTTTTAGAAAATTGCTTTTGTTCAGTAAGGAAGGGATTATTATTATAATTATATTATTACAAATATTATTCTATATTTTATCTCTTTTTTGACTTAGCTAAAATATGAATGTAAAATCATCTACTCAGCCATTTTCCTACTGCTGAGAATATTCAAATTATCACTTTTATTTATTTTTTTTTTAATCTTTTTATTTTTTTTTTTTTTATTTATTTACGATAGTCATACAGAGAGAGAGGCAGAGACACAGGCAGAGGGAGAAGCAGGCTCCATGCACCGGGAGCCCGACGTGGGATTCGATCCCGGGTCTCCAGGATCGCGCCCTGGGCCAAAGGCAGGCGCCAAACCGCTGCGCCACCCAGGGATCCCTAATTATCACTTTTATAAATAAAATTGAACTGGTTAGTCTTATGTATACCTCTGCACATATGTGTGGGCACTATTACAGGGTAAATTCCTGACGGCAAAATTATGTAGTCAGATAGGAATAAAAGCATATACTTAATAAGCATACTAATAGATTAAGTATATTAATAATAAAACTATCAGCACATCAATAGTGTATCCGGTGTATATATTAAAAACGAATGTATATATTGAAAGATGGGAACTCACTTATTGTATCTATTGTCACAAGAATAGAATGATAAGGACCAAGCTAGTTATACATGGTTCAGATTCAGAAGAGACAGAGGAGTGGGGAGCGGGGAGGGGAAGGCACAGGTCTATGTCTTGGACTTCACCTGATTTGAGTCAAGGTACCGGAACTTGTCCAATCTTTGCAGTCACAAATAATCATGAAATGAATAAACAATGACACAAATACAAAGAGAAAAAAGTGAGATGATTTGGATATAATAATTCTTAAATAAAGCTATGAACTAAATCACAACTCAATTTAAGACACTGAGTAGAGAGCTTCTCCTTAGGCCAGAAGCATACCTTGTACTGCAATTTTGAACTAAATTATTTTCTACTCACCTCACAGCTAACAGAGTTGAAAATTAAGTGAATTTCAAGTGAAGTCAGGTGAAGTCATTCCATATTCATGATTCAATGTCTACCAGAAAGAAATAGGATTATTTAAATTAGGATTTTGAAGAGCATAATGGAGAACTGTATTAATGATTTGTGAAAAGTGGTCCAACAGTCTGAAAATGACACGAGTAAATAATGTCTAGTCAAAATTTAGTTTTCATATAGATACTTCTATAGGGAATTATATTGACTTAAATTCTAATCTTTGCTTAAAGAAAAGATTCATTGAGAAGTGTAAGAAGAAGATAATTAACCCATACTAGCCAATTTATTTTAATTGCATTCATCTTTTCCAGTTTATAAATAAGCGCTTCTGAGATGTTTCTTTCATTTTAAATTAAAAGCATTGAGCATGCAGTCTTATAAGGCACCCACTTTGCATTATTAACAGCTCAGTGACTTTATTTAAATTTTCCCTATTTTAATCTCATGTGCAGAAAGCATGAGACATTATACATGAAAAAAGTCATGGGAATACATTTATTGAGAGCCCATCTCATATATGCATATGTATGTATATATATTATATATATCCCAAAGTAATTAATTTTTAATAAGTTAAAGGTCAATAGCATTAGTTCCAATATTTCATCAATCACGACTTCTCTTTTAATAGCAAACTGCAAAATTTAACTAATTTATTCCTGCTATATTAAAATGAATCTTAAAAATAATGCATCTCCTGGATTGACCTAATTTTATGTATTATCCATTAAAATTTTAGTGCAGTAAAAAAAATGGATCCAACACTTCATGTAAAATTTCATATTTATATATTTTGTTTCATTCAATGAGGTCTTTATTAAGCCATTACCGAGAATTTGGAAAGTACAAATTAAGATAAATAAATGTTGTTAGTATTTCCATTATGCAACATCATTATGAAAATATCAGTTTGATGTTTTTCTTTCCAGTCCCTATTTCTGAGAGTTAATGTGTTTGTGTGGGCATGAAATTAATCACATGAAATTTCACTCATTTTGAGAAAATAATTTATATCCAACTATATTATTCGGTATTATATTTATTGTATTTTTGCATACTTTCAAACATTGAAAACATTCTTTTAGTAATTACATAGTATTTCAATACACATACAGGTCATAGAATACGGCATAACTAGATTATAAATATTTTAGTTGTTCAGAATAAATTGTGATGGTCTAGATATTATGGGAAAAAAAAGGTATAGTTATAAAGAACCCAAATTACCATGGGTTTGTAGAATCACACTTCTGCCATTTAATGATTATTCAATTTTGAACATTTTGTTTTATCATTTTAAGGATAAACTATATTATTCATTGGTAATCTGTATGTCTATCTTCCATAAAATTATGTGAACCCTTAATGGTAGAGACCATGTCTGCATACAACATGTTTATTTCTTAATCCAGAGCAGAGGTTCAGCCCATACGTACCATTTATTCAATGACTTTTCACCCCACTTTTATTAAGATGTAATTGACATGTAATACTGTGTATGTTTAAGGTGTACAACCTGCTGATTAAATACATCTAAATATTGCAATATGATTACCACTGTAGAATTAGCTAACACCTCCATTCACTTCTCATGATTACCATTTCATTTTTCTGCGTGTGTTTAGAACGTTTAAGATCCATTCTTTTAGCTACTTGCAAGTTTTTTAATACAGTATTGTTAACTGTAATGATCATGCTCTACATGAGATCCCCCAAACGTATTTGCCTTATAACAGAAAGGCTTAATAGAATTAATTGAACAATCTACAAATCAATGAGTGATTAAGATAAAAGACTGTCATCATGGGTACTCTTGATGCAACCTATGGGTAGTCTAACATGTATTTTGTATTACAATAAAAATATGAATGAATTTTATATCTACATATAAATGCAAAATCTCATACAAATTTGTGGTAGGTTGTTGGCAATTTCCAAGCAGGTCATATTCTATGCATTTTAAAAAATATTTATTTATTTATTACAGATAAAAAGAGAGAGAGAGAATAAGATGAGAGGCAGAGGGAGGGAATCTTTTTTTTTTTTTTTAGATGGAGGGAATCTTAGGCAGACTCTGTGTCTAACACGAAGCTTGATCTCCCAACTCTGATATCATTACCTGACCCAAAATCAAGCATCAGACGCTTAACCAACTCAGCCACCCAGTCTTCTATTATGCTTTGTGTAAGTCACATTCATTTGTATTTAATTATAAAATCAATTTTATAAGGCAAATACAGTAACTGATGCAGAGTCTGTGAAACAATATCAAATTTTAAAAAGGTAAAAATCAAATAACTATCCTTTCTTCACATTTTGCCTCTTTATCCAGTCCTTCAAAAGTTGTGTCTTTACCCATAGGGGCATGATAATAATATTTATCTATTTTACTTCACAGTGTTTTTTTGTGGGGATCAGATGACAGAATATCAGTTATTATAATTATATATATATATATATAATTTTATATATATATGTAACTGTGTTATTATATTTATCAAGTTCAGTGTTTAACGTAGTTTAGTGAAGAGGTAACATTGGAAGATGGACTTTAAACTCTGTAATTCTCAGCTTCACCAATAGAATTACATTAATTTTTCAAATAGAATGGATATGTTTTCTTTTACTTTATATAACAGATACTGTTGTTACTTCTGCATACATCATACTTGGGAAACAGGGCACTGAATACCTTGTATGGTTCATACTTACAAGGCTCAGAATTTTGATCCAAAATCATTACACTGGAAAAGCCTTGGGAATAGAAAGGGTTTTTTGTTTTTTGTTTTTTGTTTTTTGTTGTTGTTGTTGTTGTTTGTTTTGCTTTGTTGTTGCTATTGTTTTTATTTCTCCATATGTTTGGTGCCCCAAACTATTTGAAGTGGCATGAGGGGCTGTTTAGTCTTAACATTCCTGTCAAGAGCAAATTAGCCTGTGCTAATTATTGATACTTAGTTTATTGTTTTTATTTTGCCTAATTGTTCTGTGAAAATCTATAAATTCAAAAAACTTAAAAAAAAGTTTAAAAACACCTGCATGGGTAAAGTCAGATGACAAAATGGTAGTTGTCAACCTCCTTATATAAGAAATAGGTGAACAGGGATGCCTGGTGGCTCAGTCGGTTAAGTGTCTGCCTTTGGCTCAATTCCTGATCCTGGGGTCCTGGGATGGAGCCCAAAGTCAGGCTCGCTGCTCATGCTTCTCCCTCCGTCCCTCTCTCTCACTCGTTCTCTCTTTATTTATGTCTCAAAAGAAGAAATAGGTAAACAGTTTGTGCTATTGAGCATTTCTGAGGTATCACATTGGATTATGCAAGATGCAGACATCACCAAGTACAGCTTGAGGAATCAAAGCAAAGTTACTGAAGTTTTATGTTGATAGCAATGACCAAGAACAAAAGAAAAAATAAAGCAACGTTCAATGAGGCAGCAAATGAAAATCCTGACGCTTTTCAATGGAGAAGTGAAACATGTCACTTTAGTAGACGGTTTGTCATGAAATGGTATGTTAAACCATGATGGCTCACGCTTTGAGTATTCTGGAGTCAGAATACAGAAACTTACATATAATCAAAGTGTATAAAAACAAAATTGAATGTGAAAAACTTCTGAGCATGAAGCAGCTGCAAATTACACTGAAAAATTTGCCATCAAATGTTATTAAACAATCTTCATTAAATATATTATTAAAAACTTAGTCCTGGAAAAAAAGAACTTATAACACTAGTGACATCACTCTGGCCTATGGTTGCATTCTTCAAAAAATAGAATTACTTCTGAGCAAATATCACAAAATATTGAAGGGCGCTAAGACACCATAATTGTTTTTTGCTGCAAGCACATAAATTAAAAAGTTGTAGTTCATGTAGGGAAAGCCAACACCTGATATATCTGAAAGATGCATGCAATTTAAATAGGTACTTTTATTAAAAAAACAAATAGGGCAGCCCGAGTGGCTCAGAGGTTTAGCGCTGCCTTCAACTCCGGGCATGATCCTGGAGACCTGGGCTCCCTGCATGGAGCCTGCTTCTCCCTCTGCCTGTGTCTGTGTGTGTGTGTCTCTCTTGAATAAATAAATAAATAAAATCTAAAAAATAAAAATAAAAAAAAACACTAAACACGAAAGCACAGGTGACAAGTGAAATATTTTCTGACCTCTTCAATAATTACTTTGCATCAGGAGCACAAACTCTTTGCGGACAAGATGGGTGGGACTCAAAGTATAAAATTTTATTTTTTCCAGGAAAGCTGCCCCACACAATACCTTCAGGTGCTGCAAAATGTGATCTTTTCAGCAGTTACTCCCCATCCATCCAATGTAAATCTATAACACAATATTGGGAGCAAGGATTCTTATCCTCCACGAATAACACATATAATCACTGATTGATTGATCGATCGCTTTACTGTGTGCCAGTTACAATGAACAGATTTCTCAGACTCAAGACTTTGTGAAAGTCTTGTTAAGAGAGCTTTTTATCCTCTTGCTAATAACAGTCTGATAAGACTCTGGCACACAATGGTGTTTGGAAGTGATCTTTAACATGAAGCCTTTAAAAGGATTTGTGTTGCTAATGAGAAATTCACTCCCAACTCCGCTCTATATGTCAACATTTATCAACTGAAGGTATAAAATAAGTCAGAGAGAGCTGACATCCAAGACACGGTGAGCATTGACAGGGAGGCGCTGCTTATGCATTTCTGGAGAGAAACTGAAATTGCTGAAATGGGGTTTAACATGGAAAAAATATGAGGAAAGCAGTGATGATGAGCATAACAACGTGAACTGTTCGAAAAGAAATATCTCTTGCCATGACAAAAATAAGTGCCCATGCAGCGTTTGGTCTCAGGCTGCCTGAACAGAACTGTACGTTAACTAGGAAGATGGCGTTGGAAGAGGGCTTTATAAAGACTGGATACCCTGCCCCGCCTCAGTGATAAGGACCTGGTGTCTTTGCCATCATCAAATGTTCAGCTCTGACATGATTGTGATGACTACAGCGATTTACCTTTTTCTCATAGATCTTCAAACGCCCAGAGTAATTGACACTTATTGCATGTGTCAGGTCTTTATCTTAGTAGATGACGTTCCCCGTACTGCTCTCAGAAATAGCATAGCCCATACTGATCATGGAACCAGGGACTGGCAGCCTCGCCAGATTTGTAACCAGGTTCCAGCTCGTTCTTTCTGCTGCACGGCAGGCCAATGAGTCAACAGGCAAGATGTTGGGGCAATGAAAGTGGCCTCATTGGGAGACCAGTAAACCTCAGAGATGGAGTGTTTGCGTGTTTGTTTTTGGCCTTGAGCATTTTTTTTATTCTGCATTTTGGGGCCTCCTTGCCCCCACACTTCTGACGGAGGGCCTTGCCCACAGTAGTCAGCCACTGTGGTGACAAACTGGCTCACCAGGCTCTCTTCAGATGCAGGTATCTTGTCCAGTAGCATGAGGCCCACAGGTCCACCTGCACTGGGCAGTGGTGGCTTCCGACATCCTGGAAGATTTGGGTCACAGCCCAGCCTGAGAGCTGCTGGTCTGGCCCCGAAGATATAGGATGGTGGACATCCTGGCAAATCTGGTCCTCCTTGACTTGAATCTTGTCCTGTCCTGGCTCTGGGCCCTGCTCATCTCCCATTCTCTCCCCCCCCCCCCCCCGTACCTTCCTCCTCCAAGTAGCAGCTGAGCAAAGCCTCGGGCCTTGTGCTGCTCCCCTCAGGAGGCTGCTCCAAGCACGGCCCGCAGCTGGGGGATAGCCTGTTGTATCAAAGAATCATCTCACCTCGGCATGAAATCCAAACTTATTTTATGTTAGCACATATGTTAGCACATGGGAGAAGTGAAAAGGGTAAGAGTCAAAAGGTGACTGAGGTTTGTAGACATCCTTGAAGGTGGTGTCACTTCTTTGTCCTTGGTCGATTGATCTTTGCCTGTAGGAATCCGGTCATGTTGTTCCTCTAAATCTTAAACACAGCATAGTTATTTCTGTACACACTCCCTTATCTTCTCGAGTGAAGTAAGATTTCAGGCCAAGAGCAGCTTTTGCAAATCTTAGCTGTAATATGCCTCTAATAGGGATAAGAGGAAGTCTGTAAGCTATAGGTCGCAGCAGGAAAAGCAACAGGGAGTCAGACATGCTGTTTCTCCCCATTATAATTATGGTCTAAAACTATCCTATAATTAAAAAGATGCATTTACTACTCTACAAATAGAGGTTAAATGAACTTTAATACTATTAATAGTCTTTTAAATATCACATTAATTGTAAATATTAATGTGTTTGAAGCTGAATAGTGCTCTAGACCTCACTTGAGCCATCAGTAATACATGAAAAATGAACTGTCTAAAATTATTTCATTAAAAAATCTGAATTCTGTAAAACATCTGATTTCAAATAACTTGGATAAAGGATTGCAGGCTTTAGATATTTAATAAATTTATATGAATTAGTAATTTAAAATAATTTATATAAAGTAGAAATAATAATTTAAACAATGTTTGCTCAATATTTAACGTAACACTCAACAATATGTACTTCATATGGCAAACAACAAAAAGAATACGAATACCCTGAATTTTGATAACTGATAACATAAAAATAAAATATTTTCCTAAATATTTTTATTATCATCAAATGTACTATGTATTATTTATTCTCTCATAAAGATATCTTCTTTCCTACATTATTCTGAAAACTTAGATTTTTTTAAAAAACAATGCATTATGAAAGTTAAATTCCTATGATATACTCAATAGTAGAGTTTTAGTAGCATGGATAGTAGACTAAGAGTATTGGATTATATTTCTTCAACTTTTTTTTTTAAGATTTTATTTTTTTATTCATGAGAGAGGCAGAGACACAGGCAGAGGGAGAAGCAGGCTCCCTATGGGGAACCTGATGTGAGACTCGAACCCAGGATCCCGGGGTCACGATCTGAGCCGAAGGCAGACACTCAACCGCTGAGCCACCCAGGCGTCCCTTCATTCTTCATCTTAAGTACATCATTCATTCTCTGATTTATATTTGAGTATTAAGGTCTTGAAATAGTAGAGAGTATGTATAGAATTTAGTCATACTATAGGATCTGTAAGTCCAAATGCTGTAAAATCATATAAGAATAAATGAATTAGGCCACTGGATGGCTCAGTTGGTTAAGATTCTGTCTTCAGCTCAGGTCATGATCTGAGGATCCTGAGATGGAGCCCCCATCGGCCTCCCTGCTCCGTGGGGAGTCTGCTTTTCCCTCGACCCCACTTGTGCTCTCTCTCTCTTTCTCTCTGTCAAATAAATAGATAAAATCTTTGAAAAGTATGAATTATATGAGAATACATAAGAATAATACAAAATATACAAGAATATACACCATATTATACCATGAAAATGTCTATTTTTAAGATTTTTATTATTTATTTGAGAGGGAGAGCACAAGCAGGGAGAGAAGCAGGGAGCTGGACGCTGGGGTCTAACCCAGCACCCTGAGATCATGATGTGAGCTGAAGGCAGACTCTTAACAACTTCTTGTAACCAGAGCTCTTCATCCTTGCTTGGGAGTTCTGGTGATGTGTAGAAAGTGATCTATCCTCCAACATCCACATTGAAAATCTCACAGAGAATAATATCTTTTTTGTAAGATATTATGGCGTGCCATTTTTATTAATTGTGCAGCTTGTGATGCAAAAGGGCCCAATTATTATGCTTAAATTCCTGGCCTCAAGGATCTTATCAACCCTAGAAAAATACCTATAAGATTAACCATAAGGTAGTAAAAGTTTGGTGTTATAAAAATATCAGACAATATTTTGGGAAAATAATGACAATCTCTGGCTTGAGATGTGTATGTAAAGTGAAAAAAAAAAAAAAAAAGAAAGAAAGAAAGAAAAGGAAGGAAGAAGCTACCTCTCCTTGGTCCTTACATGAATTTTAGAGCTTCTTGTTTATCTAGGAGAACCCAAGATTTTGCACCTCACAATTCCAAGATTTCCTTTGAAACCCTCGAGAGACAGAGAAGCCACTATGAACTCAAGTAAACTCATTTCAAGAAGGCATTTGAAAGGGAAAAGGGAAAATTGTCATTTGAAAACAGATTCAGATATGTTGCTGAAAAAAAAAAATCACCCTATTCAATTGGAATAAGTGTGACTAAAAAAAAGTTGTAAATTGGTCAAAAGAGTAAACATTAAATTATCTCTATGTTTCTGCCTGTTTACTTATCTCTGTCTTTCTCTCTCTCCACCATCTTGATTTTTTAACTGATATAATGTGGAAATTCATAACAGCCATCCCCAAAAATATATTTCACCGTGAAACCACATTAATGAATTATATTCTTAAATTACTTTGAAGTTTTGATTCATGACATTATCTATAGATGTACCTAAACAAGTACAGAAAGAAGGGATCATGGGTCGTTTCCCCAAACTCAGAAATACATTAATATTATAAAATCAATCTAATGAGGAAAGTATATGTGATTCAAATGTATATATATATATATTCATTTATATATTGCATATAAATTATACACTTATAGGAAAATATATATTAAATATGTAAATGAGTTCATTTAATTACTTATATTTCATTTTTCATTGCCCTAAGAAAGAAGACAATAATCCATTGGCCCATAGAAATATACGTATCTAGATTTTTAAGTTGCTGGTATAAGATGATCGTGTCAATATCTGTTTTGAATTATACCTCTGTAGCACTGGCTGGTAAATGTTGTATATGTACTTGGCATCTTACAACAAATAAATTACCTAAAATTGTCTACTTTAGGCTTTATCAAAAATTGCTTCACTCATTTCATCCCTGATAACCATTGTTTGCAACCACACACAGACACGCCGACAAACAGACACAGACACATACACACACACTATTCTAATTATTTGCTTCCTCTAAATTATTTTTCCCAAAAAGATTCCAATATGTTTCAAATTCAAATGGTCATCTATTTTACGTTCAAAATAATGCTATGGTGAACATTAGACACATATTAATTAGAATTAGCAAGTTTCAACTTTTCAAAATAGGAAGAAATCTCCTATTAATGTTTTTTGGTTTTCATATGAAATATATATATTTTCATTTGCTGCTTGAATACAATAAATGTGTTATGAATAATTTGTTTTAAAGAGTTCAAGGAAGTTTTCATTATGTAATTTGAATTCCTGATGACATACCTCTTTATAGTCTGTATTCTCATTCAAACAAGGATGATATTATAGAAAATGCAAAAATATTATACATTTGTTAGTCATTTCGGCAAATCCTTACAGGATTAGGTGTTTTGCTAATCTTGAAGACAGTCTATGGCCATACCACCCTGAATGCACCTGATCTTGTCTAATCTTGAAGACAAATGAGAATTTTATATGGAACGCTATCGAGATAGCACTATTTTCTTTAAGATTTTGGTCATTTACCCCTGGAGGTCAAAAAGTGGTAATTAGCCAATAATTTCTGTCACCAGCTATTTTAGTCATGTGACTATGAATACTTGTGACACATTCATCTAATATTGATTAAATGATGAAAAGTTATTATGAAATGGAGTTAATGATATGTGTGTTTTTTTTATCAAGAACCATTCAGAGAGGGGATCCCTGGGTGGCGCAGCGGTTTGGCGCCTGCCTTTGGCCCAGGGCGCGATCCTGGAGACCCGGGATCGAATCCCACGTCGGGCTCCCTGCATGGAGCCTGCTTCTCCCTCTGCCTGTGTCTCTGCCTCTCTCTCTCTCTCTCTCTGTATGACTATCGTAAATAAAACTAAAAAAAATAAAAATAAAAAATAAAAAAAAGAACCATTCAGAGATATTAAAGAAATAGAAGCACAATATTTGAATGCAGTATATCTGCATTCAGTGGGCATAATTTTGATCGTTTTTACTACATTTTCACATGTGAAGTGTTGAGAGTCCCTTTAATTAAAAATAAAATGAAATATATATTAAAACATATTTTATATAAAAAGCAATACAAAGATGTTTTCCTTGAGGAACATTAAGCATTTTCATTTTGCTGGATTTTTTTTTGTGTGTGTGTGTATTTCAATGTCTTCAGTTTGAAATGAGAATAAAGTAATCTACTTGCATATCATGCATCATATGCAGCAAGACCTCATAGGATTCTCATAATATTTCTAGAGCAAGAAAAACCATCTTGAGAGCTACATGGAAAATATATACAATGATTATGACAGTAGATGGGATTTTCAATTTTAAAAATCAACATAAGGTTATTGTTAAAATACTTAATATGAAAGTATTCATGTTGTCATAAAAAGCTAAGCAAATAAAAAAATGAAAAAACAAACATGTATATATTTTTAAAATTACTGACTTACAGCATCCTGTGCCTGGGATAAAACTTACCATGCATTTCTTTATACAATTTCTATGTGAAAACGGTCAACCTTAAAAAAAATTCTGGGGATATTTCTTTCTGACAATTCAGTTGGCTAGATAGTTTGAAGAGACTTCACACTGCTAAGAAGAGTATGTTATATAAAGTATCATTACCTTTATTTGTAAATGTTTTGTAAGCTCACAGGAAATGAAAGAAAATTCCCAAAGGCAAAAGAAAAGCAACAAAAATAACTAAGAGACAAAAACAGATGGGTCAGAAAAATGTAGCATGAGGCTTCATCACATGATCCAAATATCCATCCTAGGCGTGTTGATGAGTGGTACCGGTATGCGGAAGGATGAAAATGTGGCTGTGAGCCACTCTAAGGGGGGTCAGCCATTGAAATTGAGACATAAAGGTCATTTGTAAGAAAAACGTTCTAAATAAGAGGGAAAGCTCCAAAAAAAAAAAAAATCATGTTTTCAGAGAAAGACTTCAGGAATAAAAATCGTTTTTCTCTATTTTTTTAATGTGGGAGGAAAAGTCAATGATCCTATTTCCTGAGAAAACCGGAGATGAAAAATTAAAAGAATGACTCTCCAAATGTAGAGACAAATCATGGTGTAGTCACATGATGGAATATTATATAGCCACGAGCGAAAAACAGATTGTTCCACACAACAGCGTGATTGTGACAGAAATCCTGAAAGAACAGAAGGCTATGATTTGTATTATCAGGTTTTAGAAATTTTGAGCAACAGCAGACCAAATAAAGTAATGAGCAGTCAGAAGAAGGGTTATCTTGGAGGGAGATAATGATTGGAAAGCTTCTGGTATGCTAAAAATATTACATTTCTTGATGTGGATGTTGACTGCACAGGAAATTTTTATCTATGAAAATCCATCCATATATATGTCTATATACACCTCCTTATGATCTGCACACATTGCAGCACACCTATTACCTATTACTGTTCTCTAAAGCTTTTGTTTAAAATGAAAAGGAACACTGCAATATAAATCATGGTGTAAATGATTATATTTGATCTGACACTAGCGGATCCACTGATCATGCTGTATTTCCATTTATGGAGCCCTATTTTCCATTCCGCTCAATGGGCTGTGGAGGTCTGGTGCCGGATTCACACGCAAACCCCCAACACAAAACAGGCATCTCCCTGCTTTAACTTGACTCTGTATCAAGAAAGAATTTATTTCAGTAGACGACGTAGCATTCAAAGCAACAGCATAACACAATTTTGAGACTCCCACGTACAAATCTCAACTCTCTGACTTAACATAACAGTGAGACATGTGATGGTGATAAATGAGGTTGCACTTTTGCTCACACTTATCAGCGATGGCTCGCCAATTTGCAGCTGGTCAAGGTGCCCCCACAGGCAACACCTGAGCCAGCAGCTCACTGGATCACTCTTAACTTGATCAGACTTTCTTCCTCTGCCAAGGGGCACTGCAGGAGCTTGGCCAGTTTCCTTGAATATAGCTCCCTCTTGTGTTCTTATCTAAGTTAACAAGTCCTTATCATTCCCAAGGTGAACCTCCAGAAAAATCCTTCCCACTTCCATTCAATACTAAACCCAGCTCCCAAAGCCCCAGGAACATCCTACATTGGCACCGGTGATAGCTGGCTTGTCAAAACTGCCAAGCGTGTCTGCTGATGGTGAAATTTCATCACAGTGGTGTGTCACGTGAGCAATCGTCAACAGGTCACATTCAGAAATAGGTCTCAGGATGCATTTCATTCAATATGCAAAAAAAACCCGACTTCCCCTAATTGTCTTTTCTGAAGTTCCAGAAGCAAATCATCACTGATCTGTAGCCATTACATCACATCAATATTCATCCTTGGGGACATTATCCTGATTCCTCCAACAGCCACTGGTGTAAGGGTCCATCTATACTCACAGGTAGTCTAAGAACAATCCGGAAGTGGCAGGGATGGTGCATTTGTCCTTGTTTCCATGAAGTTGTCTAAAAGAGATGTCATCCTGGCTCATAGCCATAGAGCGTGACAGCTGCTCACTGACAGTCGTAAACCACACAGGCTAACTCTAAAATAGTATTCCTTTTAAGCTGATAAAATAACCTGATAAACACATTCCCCCAAGCTATGTGACAGAAACGGTAAATTCACCGGCTGCTAATCAGAAGAATCCCTAAGAAATCCTGGTTGACGTCTTTTCTCCGTATGATGTAAGTGGTTTGGGGTAAATCTTGTGATTTAGCTTCAGGTAGTTACTCCTTTTCGATGAAAAAGAAACCTGGGACCTCGCTCACCTTTGAACATGACTCAGTACCACGTCATCTAAAAGAAATGGCCAAGAAAACCATTATCTTGCTTTGTGAAACTAAGATAAGGGATGATCATCTCCTTTTCTGGGTTTCTTAACCATCTGTGTGCACCTGCTCAGCCCACCGCCCCGCCCCAATGTACCGTATGTTGAGTCAGATTCCATATTCCTGATGATGCTACTGAAAACTCATGGGGACAACCTTAGCATATCCGCCATTCTGGATATTTCCAGGGGGAAGGAATAAGTTTCAAAACATAATGGATTTCAGAATTTAAAAAAAATCAACATTTTTTATTTTAAAGATGTGTTGTACTGGATGTGTTTTCTTTTAGAGTTATGAAGGAGGGGGAGGAGAGAGAGAGATGGAGACAGAGACGGGAAGGAGATAAAGAAACCCAAACACAGTACAGCGTTCCCATACACCCCACAGCCAGATTCTCCAATTACTCTCTTACGTTAGAATAGTACACTTGTCACCATTAATTGACCACTATTGATGAATTATTACTACTGAAATTCATAGTTTATTCAGATTTACTTAGTTTTTACTTAGTGAACTTTTTCAATTCTAAGAGCTCGCCCTGGATACCCTATTGAATTTAATAGCTCTCCCTGGGATCCTTTCAGCTATGATGGTGACAGAGACATTTTTGTTTTCATTGACCTTCATGGTTTCAAAAAAAACTGGTCAGGAATTTGGTAGAATGGCCCTCTGCTGGCATTTTTCCGATATTTTTTTCTTCTCATGGATAGATTAGGGTTTGGGGTTTGGGGAAGGAAACTATAGAAATAAAATGCCGTTGTTATTATATTATGTCAAGAGTATGTATTAGAAATATGGCCTAAAAAAAAGAAACCTGGCTTAACGCTGATGATTTAACCCTGACAACCTAGTGTTCTTGTCATGTTTCTCTACTGTCATATTAATCTTTTTGCACGCATCCCTTTTCCATTCTATATTCTATGGAACAGAATCATTATGGACAGCCCACCTAAGGCATGGGGAGCTAAGCTTCAACTCCTAAAGGGTAAATAATATACATAACTTACTTGGAAATTTTCTACATGTAAAATTTGTCTATTTTACACCTTGTATTTATTTATTGAATCATTTAATGATAACACTATGGACTTCGGGATATACATTTTATATTAAGGTTTACAATACAATACAATTTTATCTTGTTAAGGTGTTCTAGTTTCTATTGGCTCTGGGTCTGTTGGACAGACTGCCATCATTGTGTCTTTTACCCCAATAGCAGTTCCTTACTTGGGCAATTCAAAGCGCTCCAAGTTCATCTTATTTATTGCCTGCCCAAGGCCTAGAATTACCCATTTCTCCGAAGGCACTGTCTGATTCATTTTATTGGAGAATGGTCCTAGAAACCAATATCTGTTGCTCCATGTGTTCCTTAAACCTGGGGTATCCCTACTTGGAGGGTTTCTTGGCCACTAGAGGGAGGGAAGGCATGTCTATGTACTAATCCATGTACATACACATTATGTCTAGGAATTTGTATGTCGAAATATATGCGTGTATACATATGTACATGTACATATATATATATTAGACATTTGGATACATAACAAAAATACAGATATAGATATCTGGATATATGGAGACAAATCCAGGCATAAATCTAATTAATATAAACATAAATTCATATGATGTCTTCAACTTTATCGCTACATGGATTCTTAATAGCCTTCTATTCTTTTTTTTTTAAGTTTTTGTTTTCATTCCTGTAGACTTCTATTCTTGCTGCTCTGAACACCTTCATCTCCATGGAGAACAACTTTATTAACTAGAGAATAACTCTCTCATGTAGTTCCTTTTGGTTTTAGCAACACATATTTCACTGTTTTCCAAAATTACTTAGGTCAACAATTTTGTCCTCTACCACTTTCAGTAAAGTCGCTTTGTAGATTTGTCATTTAGTTAAGTTCTTTCGTCGTATTTTAGATTCGATCGTGTGATCACCTGGCCTCCTGAATGATTTTAACTATTTTGTGTACATGAAAGTTTTTTTCTCTATGTTGTAAATTTTGATGCGCTTTGACAAATGCTTCATATGTTTCCACCATCACAATATTATACAGAATAGTTTCACAGCCTTAAATAATCCCCCATGCATTCTCTTCTTCCACATATCCCCTCCTCAAATCCTGTCAAGTGTCATTTATTTCTTGTCTTTGTTTTTCCTTTTTCCTAAATGTCATATAAACAGAATCCCACAGTATGTAGACTTTCAGACTGGTTCATTTTCTTAGCAATACACATTTAGAATTCATCCATGTCTTTTTATGGCTTGATAGCTCATTTATTTTTATTGCTGAATAATATTCTGTTTTATGGTTCCAACCATAGTTTATTCATTCATCTATTGAAGGACATCTTTGTTGCTTCGAGTTTTTGTCAACTATGAATAAAGTTGCTATAATCATTTGCATACAGGTTTTTTATATGGACATAAGTTTTCAAATCAGTTAGTATATACCTAGGAGCACAATTTCCGGATAATCCAGCAAGACCATATTTTGTTTTGTTAAAATGTCCAATCTCATTTTGCATTTCCACCAGTAATTAATGAGTATGCCTCTTGTTCTACATTCTTTTTTTTTTTTTTTTTAATTTTTTTTTTTATTTATTTATGATAGTCACAGAGAGAGAGAGAGAGGCAGAGACACAGGCAGAGGGAGAAGCAGGCTCCATGCACCGGGAGCCCGACGTGGGATTCGATCCCGGGTCTCCAGGATCGCGCCCTGGGCCAAAGGCAGGCGCCAAACCGCTGCGCCACCCAGGGATCCCCTTGTTCTACATTCTTACCATAAATGTTTATTGTCAGTTTTAGGGTTTTATGCATTCTAGTAGGGTATAGTATTATCTCATTGTCATTTTAATTTGCATTTCATCACAAGTAATGAGCATATTTTCATATGCTTAACTACCATCACTATATTTTCTTTGATGAAATGTCTGTTCAGAATTTCCTCTAGCATTAACTGGAATGTATGCTTCCTTATTATTGAATTTTACAGATCTTTGTATATTTTGGAGACAAATTGTTGTAAAATACGGATTTCAAAAATATTTTATCCTAGTCTATGATCTGTTTATTCATTCTTTAATGGGGTCTGTTGTGAAGCAGAAGTTTTTAATTTTAGTTCATTCCAAGTAAACAAATTGTTTCATATACCTTGCTTTTGATATTGTATAACTAAAGATTCATCAGAAAGCTTAATGGTATGTAACACTCCATGTCTTCTTATAAAAGTTTATGATTTTGCCTTTTACATCTATTTCTTTGATCTATTTTGAGTTAAAATCTGTATAACTTGTAAGATCTCAACATAAGTTAATCTGCTTTGGATGTATAGTTGTTCAAATACCATTTGTTGAAAATCTTGGAGAATTATCATCTAATTTCACACCATTAAGTATAATGTTAGCTGTAAGTGTTTACAGATATATATATATATATATATATATATATATATATATATATATATATAATCCAGTTGTGGCAGCTCCTCTCTATTCCTATTTTGTTGAGAATTTTTATCATAAATGAATGTTGGATTTTGTTTTAAGATTTTTCTGCATCGATATATATAAAATAATTTTATTTTTATTCTTTATCTGTTAATATAGTTGATGATAGTGGGTGATTTTAAGCATTGAGCCATCTCTCCATACCTAAAATAAAACCATGCTTTGCCAAGATGCATATTTTTTTCAATAGGTTGTTGCATTTCATTTTTTAATATTTTGTTAGTATATTTTTGGTCTGTGTCTCCGATAAGTATTGCTCTACGGGTTTCATTTCTTGGAATTGTCTTTACTAAAAGAGTACTGAGTCAGAGTGTAGAAAGTGAATTAGACAAGATCCAGTATAAGAAGTTCTCTAGGGCACATGGGTGGCACAGTCAGTTAAGTGTCTGCCTTTGGCTCAGATCATGATCTTAGGTTTCTGGGATTGAATCCTACACAGGGCTCTCCATTCGGTGGGGAGTCTGCTTCTCCTTGTCCCTCTACCCTAACCTTCTGCTCATGCATTCTCTCACTCTCTCATTCTCTCTCTCTCAAATTTAAATAAAATCTAAAAAAAAAAAAAAAGTTCTCTAAATGAAGGTACTTACTGTCAGACTGTTTGGGATAATTTTGATCAAAATGTGCCTCAGACAGATTAATCAGTTATTTACAGCTCCTTAATATTTCATTCATTTGAGCCCATGATAGGTAGGCCATCTCATTCACTAAGGTCCCTAAAGGATAAGGATTGAATTTGAAGTGTCTGGTTTAGCCTCAGATCGCTAAATGTGATCCGATTTACAGTCTGACAATGCCTGCCGAGAGGAGCAAAAATAGCTTGGATCAGGAAGAGATGTCCCATGGGTCAGTAGGAGCTTCTCTAGAACCAAAAGACTTTCTGTCCGAGCTTCATAGTGGACTCTTGTACTTTGTCAATTTCATTGATCTGAATGTAACACTAGTAGCTTATAATCAAATAGATTGTCCCAGAATCATTTGTGAAAATTTAACAGGATGATGCTCCAGTTTCTCACCATTAAGTATCTCAAGACTTAGATTCCTATTCAGCCATTGGACCTTGGGGCCTGTGTTTCTGCCATATATTAACCATCTTCATCTACTAATATGTGCCTTTATAATTTCAAATCTCTCTTGACTTATTTCTCTGAGAAGAAATACATCACAATATCTTCACTATAATGAATCGGTTTTATTTTGATAGTGACTAAATTGAAATTTGGCTTCTGGATTCAATGTTCTTGAAAATCCAGATATCTTAGTTACCAGAATGGTGATGGTGATGTATATTACAATACTCTCTATAACAACGTGGATTTTGCTTTGCTTGCTCTCAATGTTAAAATGAAACAGGGGACATTCACCAGATCTGGGATTTCCTGAACAGCCTTCATCATGTCTGATAGTGTGGAAGATAACATGTATGAGTTTCTTCTAGCCACATACTAAAGGTGAGATTTCTTGTCTTCGCAAACTGTGGTGCTACTTAATATTCCAATGCAGTGGAGTTTGGGAAAGTTTGTAAGTATCCTCACCTCACATAACCAATTAAAACTGGGCAAAGCGCACACTTACTTATTCCAATGCAGTGGGAGTTTGGAAAGTTTGTAAGTATCCTCACCTCACATAACCAATTAAAACTGGGCAAAGCGCACACTTACCCAATATCCAACCATAGACAGTAAATAGCAAAGCCTGTACACCTCACACTCCTCTGATCATATGTTTCTGAGGAAGTGATGCCACTCTAGGGGCTACTTTATTTCTCATTTTCCATGTTGTTATTTCAGGGTAGCCCTGGTATCTCCCACTGCAGTGCCGTTTTATACTTTACCCACCAATATCTATATTTGGCTTGCTGAGAGCCCCTTCACATTCTCCATAAAGAACAACAAACACAATAAAAAAATGCAACTCTGTTCTGTTGAAAAATGTTTTTCTGACATTTGAACATCTGGAGGAGAAACATGGTGTCCACAACCCTCCTTATTTCCAACTCCATCTTTCTCTCATCTTGGAAATGGAATCAAATATAGATGGCGAAATTCACAGTTTGCTGTTGTTGTTGTTATTGTTACTTTTGTCTTACTATTTATCTTGACAGTGAGTTCTTGAGGACAAGGATAGTGCCTTATTCTTCTCTCCATCTAATAGGCTGGCACTTAGTAAAGAATGGAATGGAAAAAAATAAGTGTTTGCTAAATTTAATTGCATTAAATTGAATTAAATGCAAGGACACAAAATGAACTAATTTACCACTGAACAATAGAAATTCACTTAGCATATATAAATTCTTAATGCATTAATTATGTAAAATTCTCATAGAACCTGAGAGAGAAACCAGCATCCTCTCAGTGATTGTCCTTGGAGTCTTTAAAATTCCCCATTCATCTTCTTACACAACTTTAGTGTGTTAATGAATCTATAACCATTCCAAATTATCCTATCTGGGTATTTTCAATTCTGTACTTTTAAATTTTCTAGCTTGGATGCTGCTGAGAAGTAATGAGGACAAGTGAAAAACCACCAGAATTGTCACAGAGAAGTAATCAAACCAACTTTATTTATTTCTTTAAGATTAATCAAGTCTTGGGTAATTCATTGTATGCTTGCTCGGCAATACTAAGCTTGAAATTCTTTTTAGCATAAACAGATCATTTTATTATTTCTTTAAAGTCATGAATATATATTTATACCAAACTATTTCCACTGTGTGGAAAATAGTTAAAATATGCCTTACATGTGTGGGTTTTATTAGTACTCTGTACACAACTTCAAGATGTTTAAGTTGTAGCTACACATACAGGATGAAATTAAATCAGGCTTTCTAGAACATTTACATCTCCCAGAAGTGGAAGGGTATTTGATCATTTTTGGAATATAAAATTATGATGAAAGTTGATGTGATATGGTTTTATAAAAGTATTTATAGCATGAATAAATGAACTCAAAATATTTACTCTTCCATTTAAATCAGTCAACAAATATCTTTCATGATGAATTTTTTCATTAAATTTAAAATATTGCTGTATGTATTTTTCAATTTAAAACCTTGAAGTTCAAACGCCAGATTTGTTTTTTTCTCAAAATATTTTTATATGTGTCTTTCATAATAATCGAGAAACAATGAATATTTATGGGATGAGTACTAATTTGTGTGTGGGGGGGGGAGGGTGCCCAGATTGGTGGAAAGTTTGTGACTGCTTTAGTATTGCTTTTTAACCAACTTTTTTTTTTTTTGAGCCAAGGTAGATGCACTGATATCTCTCAATGTAAATTATGAAAAGATGCCCAAACTCGACTAGAAGGAAAGATCAATGTCACATAGGGAATACCAATTGTCAGCAGTGTTATAAAAGGACAGATAAAGGATTCTCTGGAAACACATAAAAGGTTATTAGATACAAAAGCAACCATCAGAATAAGAAGAAATAGAAAGTCTTAGGCTAGTGAGGCTCCTCTGCTCTATCTATATGAATCTCAACTCCTGGCTCCTTAGTAGAAAACCTGTCATAAGCCATGAGCCCTGGATATCTCTTCATAAATTTTGCTTCTCTCAGGCATTATAGTCTCATGGTACCTGTCACTCACTGACAAGAAACTGTTACTTAATGTGTATTATTCAGTTTTATATTATTTATGGTGGTAGGGCTAGTCTGGTAGCATTTACTTCATCTTTACTGGAGTTAGACATTTTATTTCATTTTATTTATAAATATGCTTAAAATACATTTACCTAATGAACAACGATGCTCAGCAACTTTCAATCTTATATCCAAATACTCACCTTTGACATTTACCTATTTAAGTTTTTATCATTCTTTCAAATAATGGTTTAAATCATGAGGTGGTCATTTTTCCACTTTCAACTCTAAGATACCACCATTTTCTCACTTGACTTGAACTCCTCATTCAAATTCTACTAGTCAAACCAGTGGCCACTCACTCTGCCAGAGTCTTGTCTCCTACTTCAGTGATAATTCAGCTAACTGCCTGCTGTCGTGTGTTATGCACAACGAATTCCCTATCCAAAAAGGATGGAATCATCTTTGTTTACAAACTACAACCAGTTCAGATAAGCAATCTCAGATTTCCAGTTCCAAGGACCTGTTACCTAACTTTACTGTGAAATATTTTGTTAATCAGTCTTCAATCCAGGGAAAATGAACCAGTCTAAATATTCTTATCAGAAAGTAGAAGAATTTAGGTTAACAGTCTCAGCAATGATTGTAAATGAGTTTGCTAGAGATGCCACAATACACAGATGCAGGGGCTTAAACAACAGAGATTTATTTTCTCATAGTTTCCCATAGTTCCCCAGGCTAGAAGTCAAAGATCAAAGTTCTGGCAGGATTGGTTCCCTCTGAGGCCTCTCTTCTTGGCTTATCAATGGCAACCCTGCTTCTGCCTTTTCACATGGCTGTCCCCCTGGGCACGTGTGCCCCTGGCCCATCCCATTATGTAATAATCTCCTCTTCCTATGGGGACATCAGTTAGATTGCTTTGGGGCCCAAGCTAATGTTCTCATTTTAAATTCATTATCCCTTTAAAAACTCTATCTGCAAATACAGTCACACTGAGTCCTGGAGGAGGGGACTTTAACATATAAATTTGGAGGGGAGGCAATTCAGCCTGTAACAGGTAGGACACACCAACTGTAGGTTGTTATTCCAAAAATGACTTCCAAAGCACCACGCAGTGGATTCTCTGGGGATATTATTGCCTCTGCTACCATCTGGAAGACTGGGAACAGGAAGGCACAAGCGAAACCACAGAATCCAAACACACTGTCAAAACGCATCAAGGGATCAGGGAATAACTGAGAAGTGCTCTGCAATTTTTGTCAGATATCCTACTTCAAAATGATTAAAATACTTTAAATCACCCTGTCTTCATTAAATGCTTTTATATTTGTAGCCTAATTCAAATTTTGATAGCTTCCATTTTCTTGATTCCTTGGGTACAGATAGACAGGTATTATACTTTGGTTTCGTTTAAATATTGTCATTAATTGTGTACACATCTATCTCAATACATTACCATTTTTCTCGTTGACAGTCACATTCATTGTTAGATTTTACCTTTCAAATGTTCACTTTGCAATCATTTTTAACGAGCATGTTAAAAACTGTGCATTTGTAAAACAAATTTCCCATCTAGATATAAAGTGGTTTTGGCTCAGAACATTTTCACGTTGTTTGTTATATAGACATTTTGAAATCTGTAATCAAGTTTGATTTTGGTTTTATAATACTCCTCAGATTCACTGTCATTCATTCTGCAAGATAAACGTCTTAGTTGGAATATTTGTGAGAGACACATCCAAGTGGGAGTTTAAACGTAAGAGAGGTGAGAGATGGAAACTGTAAAGCACATCTTAGAACAGATTAACATAAGGATGGAAAAATCATGGAAATTCAGGAGTATAATTTCCATTTATGGATGATCCTTTCCATCTTTTTAAAAATTGATTTCACTATAAATAATTGCTTATATATAAATAATTCCAAAAGTTATGAAAAATAGAGGATTTAACTTACAGTATTTTTCTAAAAACACTTTTTATTGGTTTAGATTATTTACCTGATTGGATCTCATATTAATTATATTTCTCGTTACTATGTTGGTCAAGAGTAAGTAGGAAAAAGAGATGAATCGTGGTTTTAAAAAAGCTAAACGGCCTCTGCATAGCTGATTGTGATATTAAAAACTTTGGTCCAACAGATATCTCTCTGTGGCTCTTTTCCTTGTCTTTTCATTACACCTGCCATCCAGAAAGAGGCAAGGACCACTTAATGAGCAGATTCCCATTCTTGCTTTGATCACATTTCTTATGGCTCAATTCTCTATGTTGGAAGGTCAAGAGTTTTCTTTTGTTCCTTCGTCTTCTTTATGCTTTTTCAAGCAGATAGATATAAAATATAATAAGCTCATTCCTGGGCTTTATGGCAAATTGATATTTTGTTTACTTCTTTTTATTTTTCTTATACTTTACTTACTTTTTTCCCCCTTACAATGTTATGTACTTGGAGTCTCTTCATTTGTGTTTAGTGATCAACTAAAGATTGGAGAGAATGGGAACTTAGGAAGGAAGATGGGGTCTTGACTGAAACCTTTACAAAGCTTAACATTGATACCTGAAGAAAGATACATAATAGATGCCTTTCAGATAATAATTAAACATTTATTGTGCCTTCAAGCATCTTACAGAAGGACAGGTTATGCTCCAGGAAAAATTTCTTTAAGTTTTTATTTTAATTCCCAATTACCTAACATGTAGTGTGATATTGGTTTCAGGTGTACAACATAGTGTTTCAACACATCCATGTATCACCGTGTGCTCATCACAACAAGTATTCTCCTTAATCCCCATCACTTATTTAACTCATTCCCGTCCCCCATCCCCTCTGGTAACCATCAGTTTTTCTAATTTCTGTATTTCTTATCAAATTCATTTGGAAACACAATCATATATTTGTACACAATATATTTGAAGGTCAACACAGAAAAATGACTATGTAACAGGATAGGAATTTGGGGATTCACATATCATTTGGAAAGAACTGGCTCTAGAATTTCTAAAATATCTTCCTTAATAATTAGAAATTATCATTATGTCACAGAAATGAATAGGAAAATGTATTTAATTATTGTATCTAGATAAGAAACTGGGTATCAAAAAGTGATGAACTATATTTGAAATAATATGTTCTTACTTTTAGAGGATTATACAAAAACTATGCAAAAAAGGAAAAAAAAATATACAAAAGGAGCACCTGAACTTCTTAGGAGCAGGGTTACATAATATAGTTGACATTTGCTGTATTTATTCAAAACCAGAACTCTCTCCCTTTTTTAGCATGTCCTCTATGTTTCAGGTCTTGGTGAAATCTAAAAGGAGGAAGTCTTTCTTTCAACTGTAGTATCTAGTTTTCAACAACAGCCATGAAAAACCACATCTCCAAATATGTACATCTTGTTATGGTGTCCTCACATACTGAATTAGGGCAGGCTCTGTGATTGATTTTAACCAAATGTGGCCAAGGCATTGCTGTGCTTGTCCTATGATATGGCATATGAAGCCATAAGAGTTTCTACTTTTGCGCTCTCAGAGAGTCTGAGCTATTAAGCAAAAAATTACAGCAGATTTCCAGTGAGAATACAGGGAAAGAACTCATGAAGAGGCCATCTGAACACAGGGACCAGGCTTGAGACAGACCCAGGCCTTCAGTGTTTTGCTGAGCCCCATCAACCAGCTCCCCAAAAGAGCCTCAGATACATCAGTGAAGCCATTTTGAAACAACCATCTGAGGGCAGATACTTAGGAGACTCCATAGTGAAGAGCATAAGGACACCCAGCTGGGCCCCAGTCAAACCACAGAATTATAAGAAAAAAAAATGTAATTGTAGTCTTAATTAAACCACTAGGCAAGTTTCTAGGGAAATAAAGAGCACAATAACAGGTAACTGAGAAGCTGCGTACATGCAGCTAAGGCATAGGCACATGACCACACAATTGTTTGTTGTGCCTTGAGAGAAATCTGTCCTTGTTTAACTGGATTAATTGAATCTAACAGCAGTGAATATCTAGTTCATATTTAGGTATCGGACTCCAGGAGCCCACAATAAACAGTGCCAAAGGAAATATTTGTATTATTACTTGAATTCATTTGAAATGCTATACCAGGCAAGCCTATAAAAGCAAGTTTTTGCAGATATATTTTTCACTTTCATCTAAAGGACAGTAGAAATTCAAGACTTATGGGTATAAGGGGGATTCATTGAGTGAATTAAAAAAAAAAAAAAAAAAAAACCTCAAAGCACAAAGCTTTCCCACCAAAAAGAATGAAAGCAATTAAATAAATAATACTGAGAGTAGAGATCTGAAAAATGTGTGGTGTTATACTCTATTAAGAGAGTCCAGGGGTGTTTCACTAAAAAAAAAAAAAAAAAAAAGACTATATGTGAAAGAACTTATTTAATATGTGTAGACATCAAGATATAGTGCAGAGGTCTAACAGCTGTGAATGGTTTTAATTAGTTCTTAGGCTAATTGCCTAGGAGGTGACCTAGATAGTTCTACATACTATATTGAGTGCCAATGTGAGAAATTCTTTGGTGTAATTTAGATAAAGAAATCATAAAGCTTTTGGGGATATTACTTCTTGAGTGACATTTTCTTATATTATATGTAGCCAATATTACTACTCAAAAGGCATCTTCTTTTTTTTTTTTAATTTTATTTATGACAGTCACAGAGAGAGAGAGAGAGAGGCAGAGACACAGGCAGAGGGAGAAGCAGGCTCCATGCACCGGGAGCCCGACATGGGATTCGATCCCGGATCTCCAGGATCGCGCCCTGGGCCAAAGGCAGGCGCCAAACTGCTGTGCCACCCAGGGATTCCCTCAAAAGGCATCTTCTGCTGAGAAAGTTCACAGGCTGGAGGAACCTAAGATATGATAATGAAATGCAATGTGTAAGTAGAGGTCATCTTGGAACAGGAAAATTAAAAAAAAGGTTATTAGCAAAAAATTAATGACATACAAAAAAAAGTAAGGATTCCAGCCAGTAATAACGATGTGCGGGTATTGGTTTATCATTTGTCAGAAATGTACCATATTAATGTAAGGTAGTCACAACAGAGGAAGCTGGGTATAGAATACTGAATAAAGCACATGCTAGATTTCCTTGAAGAAAACCATACAAATATTAGAAGCATTGATTTTAATCTTCCTTTTACCTTCCTCTCAAGTGCATTTCAGGCCATGGTGTCTTTGCACTTAAACAAAAGGATGTGATCAGACCATGGAATTATAGGGAAATGTTTCTGAAGTAAGAGTAACTCCTGTGAATTTAGTAAGCCTCTTGATACCCTGGGGGAGGGGTGGGGTTTATAGTAGACGAACTGCATAGACAGTTTTGATAGGAGTATGGGGTCTGGTTCCTTTGCTGACAAATCCCAATAAATATATAAAAAAGAAGGAAAAAATCATTATGGAAAATAACCCTAAATAAGATGAAACACATGAGAAAACAAACACTACTGGAAATGGAGTGAAGTGAGAAGACGGAGAAACAGAAAGTTCTGTTTGTAAACATCAAGAAGTAAGAGCAATTGAGGTTATAAATTGATCAGGGTCTACATGTTTGTCTAAACTAGCTCAGACCATGGTAAGCCTGGGTGGCGCAGCACCTGAGCATCTGTCTTTGGCCCAGGATGTGATCCTGGGGACCCAAGATCGAGTCCCACATCTGGCTCCCTGCATGGAGCCTGCTTCTCCCTCTGCCTGTGTCTCTGCCTCTCTCTCTCTCTCTGTGTCTCATAAATAAATAAATAAATAAATAAATAAATAAATAAATAAATAAACTAGATCAGACCCAATTTATAATAGACGCTGACATTGGATAGATACATGTACACATACATACATAGATGTATACATAAATGCATATATATAATAGTAATTACAAAGCAACATTTTACCATGCAATATTTGGAGAGAGTGAGTGTAATTTCAATTGGCCAGAGCCTGGGATTATGTGTGAAGTCCCAAAGCAGTGAGTGGCTAACCTTAAAGTAAGAGTGAGTAAGTCTAAGGGAGAAACCACCTGAACCATATGGAAGATACACTCAGGGTATTAATTACATGTTCTGAATCCCATATCTCTCACTCAGTTGGTTTAAGATGGGAGTCTTTGGGATTGATAACATCTTCCTAATAATTGCTATCATCAGACTATGTTATTTTTTTCTAAGATTTTGTTTATTTATTCATGAGAGACCCAGAGAGAGAGAGGCAGAGACATAGGCAGAGGGAGAAGCAGGCTCCCTGAGAGGAACCTGATGCAGGACTTGATCCCAGGATGACCCTGGGATCACGCCCTGGGCTGAAGGTAGACGCTCAACCACTGAGCCATTTAGGTGCCCCAGACCATATTTTTTGATTACAAAACAGCAAAGTGAAAAATCAATAAAACAAAACAAACTTTAAAAATTGAAGAATATTGCAAATTTGGAAATTAATAAAAATATGTTGATAATGGAGGAAACTATTGAATCATAATGAAGATTTGAAAATCTTTGGAACTAAGCAATAGTGAAACTCTAGGCATAAAAATTCTGTAGAATTAAGTCAAATTACAGTCATTGATATTCAATCTTACATTTCTGCCTTAGTGTAATGAAAACAAGTTCAATATCAAATTTATAACTTAGAAAAAAAAAAGCAGATTATAGCTAAATCACTTAAAAGGGAAGATATAGAGTTGAAAATACAAATCAGTAAATAAGAGAAAGACCTTTTAAAATTGTGAAGTTAAACCTGTTGTAAATTGGTTTGTGTGAAATAATTAACAAATCTCGTAAAGAAAAAAAATACAAAAAGTGTAAACAACCCTTAAAAATGTAAAGAAAATCAAAAAGACATTTATGTCAGCAATTAACATATGAGAGAAAATTATGAATTAATTATAATCTTATAGATTTGAAAATGTATTTGAAATAATCAATTTAGATAAATTTCTAGAAAAAAATCACATTAATTTTGGTCTACTAACATCAGTTAAACTTGAGTATTCCTAGGAAATATTTTTAAAATGTAATTAACAGAGGTGCCTGGGTGGCTCAGTAGGTTAAGTGGCGACAAGTGATTTGGCTCAGGTCACGATCTCAGGGTCCTGGGGTAGAACCCCACATTGGGCTCTGGACTCAGTGGGGAGTCTGCTTGAGATTCTCTCTCCCTCTCCCTCTGCCCCTCCCTCTGTTTGTCTCTCTCTCAAATAAATAAAAAATCTTTAAAAAAAATGTAATTAACAATAGTAAGTTCCATAAAATCAACACACTTAACCCAGATAGTGTTACAGGTATATTTTATAACACAGATAATTCTGGACTTTATTTTCTGTATTTTTTATTTTGAATTAGTGTTATGTAAAATCGGTAACGAAAAACATCTATAGGGATCCCTGGGTGGCGCAGCGGTTTGGCGCCTGCCTTTGGCCCAGGGCGCGATCCTGGAGACCCGGGATCAAGTCCCACATCGGGCTCCCGGTGCATGGAGCCTGCTTCTCCCTCTGCCTGTGTCTCTGCCTCTCTCTCTCTCATTCTGTGTGACTATCATAAATAAATAAAAATTAAACAAAAAAAAAAAAGAAAAACATCTATAAACAATTCACAGAATATGAAGAATTATATGTTTTCATTTTTATGACTTTCTGGAATAGGACTCACCTGTGGTTAAAAAAAAAAAAAAGAAGTCACCTTTGGGGAAGTAGGACCACGAAGTTACTATGACAGGGCTTGGTGGAGCTTTCTGGGGGGATGGTAATGATTTATCTTTAGTAGAAATTTCAGTTATACAATAGATGTGTTACTCAAAAGTCTCATGAATGGTGCATCCATGATTTGCACATATCACTGCATATAAGCTTTACTGGAAAAAAATCATGTAAATCAATATTGAACTCTAGCTGCCAACATATTTGCTGAACTCTTTAAGGGTGAAGTAGATTCATGTCTGCAATGTATTTTGAAATGCATGAGGAAACATAGATTGGCAAAGGAATAAAAGTATGACTAGATAGATAGATAAGCATTGGATAAAGTGATCTGTTAATTCTAGAATCCAAAATCTGGAACCCACACTCTGGGAACATGGGTATGTATATCCTTTTATCTGTATCATCAAAATTTTTCCTAGTAAAATATTATAAAACTGGCATGGCCTGTGTTATCTTTCTACCCACTATTAGAATTAGATTGTTTATAAGGAACAGAGTGATCCTTCCAATGCTCGATCCTCTATACGTATCTACAGCACCAACTTTACACAATATAGATTCGAAATGCAAAGGATTGTGTTTCACATTGCTCATGTTGGAGACCATTTTAAGTTCACCAAACTTTAGAAGGACTTAGTAGGAAACTATATTTCTAGCCAGTTGCCTAGCTACCTACTGAGAGATAAGCAGCTCCTTCCCCTTGTCCCCCACTTTGGGAAATAGTTACTTGTGAGATCAGATATCAATCAAAATACATAAACATATTTTTTAAAAACCAGAAATGTAAAAAAAAAAAAAAAAAAAAAACAGCTGCTTTTCATTAAGAGGTCATGGGCTACTTTAACTTTTAGAGGTTTTTCAAGACTAAAAGATTTCCTTCCCCGTTACCATGCCTTTCATTGACAATGTCTAATCATGTTCTATTTACTTATCTGTTGTTTCCGTCTTCACCATTAGAGATATGTACCACAGTAACTTGTTTTCTTTTCCATAGGCATGAATGAAAAATTATCTGAATAATCTACTAGTGGATTTATCCCTGTAATTTGTAACCTCTTTTCATTACCCCTTCCTCTCTTGCTTTTTAAATGAAATTGGAAAAATAAGGCGGGATTGATAGAGTAAATATAACACTGAGTTAACATAAGTGAGGAAGAACAAGTCAGAAAACCCTCGATGGTAGACATGAAATCACATATTTGATCCAGGAGTTTATGGAAAGAAAAATTAAATGAGTCCCAATTAAACCTAGCACCAGGCTTAGAAGACCTAGTGTTTATTTTTTATTAGAAATTGGAAGAGCACACTCCTGGGAGTAGTGTCTTAAAGGAAAATTCTTGGCTTCGTGTTAATTAAAAATCAGAACTAACCTCTCAGACTGAGTAAAGAAATAGCAATTGCTTTTTTTTTTTTCTTTTTAGCTTGAGCAAGGCACCAGAAAGAGGTTCATGGCATTTAATTGCTCTGTGTGAACTTGAAGTTAATAGTATTTCATTCTAATAATTTATCACTCTCCGGTAAAAAAAAAAAAAAAAAGCCTCATCAGTATTTGTTGCTTCCTGGGTTTGAGTGTTAAAATTTTTTTTCAGGTGATAGATTTCTGTTATTATTTTGTGTTTCCCTTACTAATTTTAAATAAAATAATAGAGCACATTTTCCTAAGCATGAAGGTTCAAACTTGTATAAACAAGTTCTTTCTAAAATTGTAAATTGCTGTATGTTAAATTATTTTTTCAAACTGAAATCTTTCTCATTGAAATAATAAAATCCATTTTCAAGTAGGAATTAGTAAAATAATGTTGATGTATACTTTAATCGAAATAACGTGGTTGCATTGCAAACTTTGAAAAAAAGAAAATACAACTTCAGTATAAAAATATTTCGTTATATAATTTTTCAATAATTTTGTAAGAATCATCTAAGTAAACGGTGTAGAGAACAAATACATTTCCAATCCAAAATCAGAATGTTCACAAAACTTTGATGTAATTCATGTTAATGTACTAAATACTTTAAATATATAGTCAAATATTTTTAAAAATTGCTACACACATGCACAATTTTCAAAATGGAAACGTATCTATAATAAGGGAGAAAAGCAATGGTTGAATGAAACTAAATCATTTCTAGTATCTAATTGCCTGTTTCAGACACAAAACACAACAATTTCAAAGTAGCAAACTGAAGTAAATTATATAAAACAAATCCCCCAAAATAAATGACTTTTCAGCTAGAGGCTTAAAATACTAGACTTACTACAGATGTCATACTTGCTGAAGTATTAATTTAATTAAATAAATCATATGGAAAACAGGTATCAAAGTACATGACTATTAGAATAGTTAGGATAAAGCCCTAAATGATGTCCCAGATTTTAAAGGCTAATGTATTAAAATGTGACTATGCTTCCAAACAGCAAAATTTGAAAAGTATTTGGATTGCTTTTCAGAGAACTAGTAAAATTTGGAGTTTCTATGCACAACAATATGATTGAGTTACAAATGCTAAAATAAAAGTTATTTTTATCATGAATGTATGATACAATCACTACATCAATTTGTACAATACCAAAGAACACGTGGAAAAATAAAAATAAAACCCACAAATCCCAAGGGTAGGGAAAGTGTGAAAATTGCAAAGCATTCTAAAGATTACAATGGTGCTCCTTTCTGAGAAGCAAGGAATAACAAGAAAGAGTTAAGATATGGTCATCATCTACAGAGTGCGTGCCTTTCAACAAAACGCACCTAAAGTATTGAAATTCAATTTTTGTAATATAATTTTACCATATATGATGCAGGTCAAATTTCAGTGTGGTGCCATTTTGTATACTATAAATTTAAAATATGAAGGACCAACAACCCGGAAGTATATGGGCTCATATATGCACAATAGCTCACAGACAAATATATATGATCACAGTTTTATATACTAAATTATGTCTAAATGTCTTATAAAACTGGAACTATCAACCACAACTACCGTGAGGTATCTTTTCACAATGTACTGGGTGGCAAAACCTGTACATTTCAAAACTGTCTATTGTGATGAGGTTGTGAAGAAATAGCCAATTATTGTTGACAATACAAATGATTCCATTTCCATGGAAGAAAAAATAATTCTAATTTTGTCAAATGACTCACTTTCCAATTTGGGATTTTCACAGAATAATTCTTGAAGCAACAATGAAGCGCTGATTCTTGTTTGGCAAAGATGCACCCAGGACACTGAGAATGAGGAGAAAAGAGAGAAAGGGTGGAGAGAGAAGAAGGAAAGAGATCACTGCAACTCTGGGGGAGACTCTCCCTGTGCGGAGTCATGAAGAGCCCCACACTCTAGGCTGTTCAGCCTGGTAGGACGTCTTCTTCCATTTATCCTCATCAGCTATACCTCAAGTCAGTCCACAAGTGGTAGAAAAAAGAAGGGGTTTATCAACAGGGGGACATTTCCTCTCTCCTGATTCCCATGGGCACGGATTCATCCTCCACCAGAGTAACTTTCCTGCCATTTGAAGTCATTATTTAATCCCTTTGTGCAACAAGCCACGTCAGCTCTGCCTCCTTTAGCATTTCCTTCAGAAAACAGAAACTCCGAGGCATTGGCTGGCTATCCTGGGCTGCAGGTAAGACGCAGAGGTCAATGCAAGTGGCCAACCAGAGTCCATCAACTATGAAATCAGCTAAGGCAGAGCATGAAGCCAAAGGTTTAAGGGAGGAACTGCAAATCTGAAGAGGCACATTAAAAATTGTTGATAATACATACTACTTGCCCCACTCGGGTCCCTACTGTTGGTCTACATTATAACTAGCTCCCACAGGAAAACATAAGGTCACTATTTTTTTTTTTTTTAGGTACAAAATATACTCAGTCTTTCCAGAGAGGATAGATACGCATTCACTTGATCACAGAATCTCTTTCGAGGTGATTGTTATTCATGATCCCTTGGAAAATTTAAGTGTCAATGGGAAGCAAGAGGCACAGTCTCTCCTGCTCATTGAGTCCCAAGGTTATAAAGGATATTCCTCATCCTTCCTCCACCAAATGATTCTAAATCTCCCTCACCTGTTACCAACACTTTGGCTGGTTTAGTTCGTTGCTTGGTGGAGACACTGTGGCTTTCAATCTCCAAAGGATCTAAACTCTTTAATCCCTACCATTGTCTTAGACTTTTCTTTATAATACCCGGTGACACTGTGTTACTTGACTAGGAAACACTGAAAGACCTAATTCTCCAGGTTCCAGAGTAATCCTTCTTGCTCTTGTGACATGATGGTAACCTTAGTTCTCCACGATGATGAAGACTGAGTACGCGTAGCCAGTAAACTATGTTTTTTTCTTTGCCTGCTTTAGTTCACTATCACATGGAACCCAAAATAGCCAAATGAATGTTGCTTGTCTTCCAGATTAATGAGTCACTTACTGTGTCT
The DNA here is from genome assembly GCF_905146905.1 of Nyctereutes procyonoides. Taxonomy (NCBI): domain Eukaryota; kingdom Metazoa; phylum Chordata; class Mammalia; order Carnivora; family Canidae; genus Nyctereutes; species Nyctereutes procyonoides. The sequence goes on from NW_026575046.1 coordinate 4,698,864, forward strand.
TCTTATGAAGTGGCCTCTACCTGCCATGAACAGTTTCTGTGTCCCTGCAGATCCCAAGTTTTTTTTAAGAATGGGAAGCCCAAATGCCACAAATGGATAACTGGGTTTGACAGTGTAAGCGGATCCGTCTTACATGGTTTGGTTCCGAGAAACCATGTATAATAGCTATTGGAGACACAATATAATATATTGGTTTCTAATGCAACACATCTACAGTACTGAGTAATATTCCAACATGGATGTACCACAATTTATTTATCCATTCATCTATTGAAGAACATTTTGACCGCTTCTAAGCTATTACAATTACAGATAAAAGTGCTACAAACATTCAAGTGCGGTATTTTTTTTTCCCATGGACATTAGTTTTCAACCCCTTTAGATAAATACTGAGGAGAATGATTGCTAGATTGCATGGTAAGGCTATTTTAGTTTTGTAAGAAACTATTAAAATGCCCAACAAAGTGGCTGAATTTCATCTTGAATTCCCACCATTTTGAATTCCCAGTGGCCATAATGAGAGTTCCTGTTGTTTCCTATCCTCAACTGAACTTGGCACCATTGGTGTTCTGGACTTAGGTCATTCTAATAGGTGTGTGGCGGTATCTTATTTTTCTTCTTATTTACATTTCCATGATGACATGTGATATGCAACATCTCAGACTTTTTTTTTTTGAAGATTCTATTTATTTATTTATGAGAGACACAAAGAGAGGCAGAGACACAGGCAGAGGGAGAAGCAGGCTCCCTGTGGGGAGTATGTGGGACTCGATCCCAAGACCTCAGGATCTTGTCCTGAGCTGAAGGCAGATTCTCAACTACTGAGCCACCCAGGCATTCCACATCTCAGATATTTTAAAGATACAATAAAATATAACAGAAATGAGATTTCAGTGTTGTTTTTTTTTTAAGGACTGTTTTTGGGAAAATATTTAATTGACTAAAAACCCATGAGTTTTAATGGGTTCATGAAATGGATCTTAGACCTATATTCAACAACAAATAACACACTAAATCTACAAAATAAACTCACAATTGTTGGCAGCCCTGGTAGCTTACAAAAAGGGTTGATCCTTGGGAAACATGAGTGGCTCAGTTGGTTAAGCATCTGACTCTTGATTTCTGCTTAGGTCATAATCTCAGACTCCTGAGATCAAGCCCCATGGAGGGCTTTGCCCTAGGCACGGAATCTGCTTAAGATTCTCTCTCTCCCTCTCCCTCTCCCTCTGCCCTTCTACCTCACTCTCTCCCTATCTCTCTCAAAAAAATAAAAAATAAAAAATAAAAAAATGGAGTCGACCCTTTTCTTATGAGGGAGGAAGGACCTATATAAATCATATGAAAATCAATTAAAATAAAGCCACTTAACTATTTCAAGCCAGGGACTGATACTTGTGAAATGGTTTGATTCATAAAAGTTATTAAAAGTGCTACTGGAATGTTTACATCCAGAATGTTTACTGGATCCAGGTATAAAGACATTGTCTTTTTAATTTTAACATTGTGAATATAAATATCAATCACAGCATTAAGCTTTAGCACATAAAAATTACTTTTAGCTTATTACAGAATTATCTATATGAAATAAAAAAATATGTGATGGTACAAGACAAAAAAATACCTATGGTTGATTCAAAATGGTATTTTTTTAAATTTTTTTATTTATTTATGATAGTCACACACACACACACAGAGAGAGAGAGAGAGGCAGAGACACAGGCTGAGGGAGAAGCAGGCTCCATGCACCGGGAGCCCGATGTGGGATTCGATCCCGGATCTCCAGGATCGCGCCCTGGGCCAAAGGCAGGAGCCAAACCGCTGTGCCACCCAGGGATCCCTCAAAATGGTATTGATAAAAAAGGATATTAAACAAAAATAAGTGAATTTCATTTCACACACCATAAGAATGTTTAAAAACAACATCGTTAATGATTTTATAATTTAGGATTGTTGCTTAAATGCTAGAACTGAAATCCCCATCGATCAAGATTTAAATTCTTTTTTTTTTTTTGTCATGCATGGGTTTCAAGTGAAAATATCTCAAATATTTGAGGGCATTCAATTAGTACAGGAATGTGCATAAGTCTTTCTCAGGAGATAAATTTAAAATTAATTTATGGCAACTCAAAAGAGAGACTACACAAAATCAAAATGAATCGGGAAACACTGCTGATCCAAAATGATAGATTATAATACATCCAGCTGACAGTGCAGAATCCAAGTCATCATGAATAAATATATTATAAGGAGAGCCTTGAACAGCTTAATAAAACCCTGTAAATCACTCCTCAACTCGATCTACTGTGTCAGCAACAGCACAGATACACACATTGGTAAATGTGATCGAGCTTAAATTCTCATGATGAGGAAAAGATTAAATACGATTTGAAACCATAGAACTTAGATTTCCTTGTGAACAATTACGGAGCCACATTCATATGTGGAAATAATAATTACTTCTCTTCATAATTTTCACATTCAGATGTTAATTAATTCGAAGTTATTTTCATCAGAATTTCTAAATATATATGTGCGTGTATATGCACAATCTGTGGTTGACTTATATCTTTATTTACATATGAATTTGATGAGATAATTTATGATTAGTTTGGAGGCCCAGAGAATATCCCCTAAGAAGGAAGCACTGGGGGTGATAGCGATGTGTCAAGGGGGGGTTCCATCACTTGTAACACATTATGTGGATGATGGCACTTCTTTCAGACCACTAATCTTCTTACTTTTTTTTTCTTTTTTTAGATTTGTTTTATTTATTTGAGAGAGAGAAAGCACGCATGAGAGAGAGAGCATGAGAGGGGAGGGGGAGAGGGAGAGGGAGAAGCAGACTCCCTGCTGAACAATGTGGACTCGATTCCACGAACCTAAGATCATGACCTAAGCCCAAAGCCAGAGGCTTAACCAACTGAGCCACTCGGACACCCCCCACACACATCATCTTCTATAACTGCTTCAAGCTTGGACGAAGCAGGACCTGCAGTTCATCCCTGCTCAGCACTCAGCCTGCAGAGCTGCCCTTGGACACGGTGAGAAGTGAACCTCCTGTCCCATCGCTCTGCAGCGGTGGCTACAGGATCCCTCTTGTGCTCCTTGGGGGTCAGGGCTGGGGCCCTGGCTGCTTCCTTTTGTGGTTCCACTAAAGAATCAGTACTACTTGGTGACTCATCCTCACCCCCAGAGTGGTGTTACATTGATAAGGCAGTACACTGTGCATGCCTCCCTACCATGGGTATATACAGAGTCTCTATATTTTACTCTCGATTTTGTTGTGAACCTAAAATTTTTTAAGTCGTAAAGGCTACTGAAAATAACAATCCAAAATGTTTCCTTTATTAAAAAGTATCGAATGGATTTTGAATTTACTTTTGGTTCATATATTATTACCCATTTCCCCATTTATCGTTTCCTTATTCTAGGCTTATTCTAAGTATAGGCCCCTCTGCTACTTTTTAGAGTAAACTTTACTTAATAGACTATCATCTATCTATCTATCTATCTATCTATCTATCTATCTATCTATCTATTTGTTATCTTATCTTGGAAACTTCAGTAGATCATTTTTAAACTAAGTAATTACAGGGTCCCTGGGTGGCTCGGTGGTTGAGTATCACTCAGGTTGTGACTCTGGAGTCCTGGGATCAAGTCCCACATTGGGCTCCCCATAGGAAGCCAGCTTCTCCCTCTGCCTCTCTCTGTGTGTCTTTCATGAACAAATAAAATCTTTTCAAAAAACAGGAGTATTTACTTTCAGGAAACCTCTGGCAAAATATATGCTTACATTTGTAATGCTCATTTTATTAACAGATGGTTTATATGGTTTGTTTTGTTTTGTTTTGTTTTTTGTCTTGGGATAAGAGAATAGTTCCAGACTTTTTTTTTTTTTTTTTTTTTTTACTTCCAGACATAATTCACATACTTCCCCCACCTCCGCTCATTGTATATTTCAGGCATAATTTGCATCGTTCTTCAGCTCTCCTCATTGCATACGGAGGTGAATTTCAGTTTTGTTTTAATCAGATTTAGATACTGAGTGATACTGCAGATCTCTCCTGCAGGCCAGTATCTCTACCCATCACAAATATTAGTGTTCCACAAACCTCAGTCACCTGAGGTCCCCTTATCTTTTCAGTCGTGATGTCATCCCAGACTGATCCCATCTGCCCACATTTTGTTTCAATGCTTCCTCTGAGCTGATAAAATACACATGTATTTCTAATTGATTCTTTTATTTTTCTGAAGTTCTAAAATCACATATAATTGCCTAAATACATCTCATTTGGGACGTCTTACAAGCACAACAATTCAGCCTGCCAAAAATTAACATCATTCTCCATCTAACTATAAACTTTTTTCACATTTGATGTCTTGTGTGAAGTTAATTAATATTTCAGGTATGAACTGGAAAAAATTACCACTTCTTACTGAAACTACCATGAATTCCTGACTTTGCCTTAGATCCTTTGTAAATGTGACTCATTTTCAAATCTCTGGAAACTGATGTTTCGAAGTCGTAATAACTTCTCAGTTGTTAACATGCTTTCCTAAAGGGATGTTAAGTTCTCCTGAACGTAATTCAGCGTTCCTGGATTCATTCTACAAGTGTTGCCCTTCACTGTAATCAATCCCCAAACACTACACAACCATACCTTCACCAACTGCTCCTATCATAGGAAATGCCTCAATGTTCTCCCCCCCGTCATTTTCTCCGCAAGTGGCACTTTTACTTTCTGACTTTTCTTTACATTTACCCAATGTTAAAGTCTTCCTTCTTTTGGAAATATTTTCTCACTCTTCTCTTTCTCTCCAATGTCCCGTCTCATACAAAAGAGATAAAATAGCACCAGGAGAACACTAATTTATTTCACTTTTTTTTTTAAGATTTTATTCATTTATTCATGAGAGACACAAAGAGAGAGGCGGATACACAGGCAGAGAGAGAAGCAGGGTCTTCACAGGGAGCTCGAGGCAGGGCTCCATCCCCGGGCTGGGATCAGGCCCTGAGCCAAAGGCAGATGCTCAACCCCTGAGCCACCCAGCATCCCGATATCTCAGATTTCTAATAAGTGAGTTTAATAATTGAATATATACAATTCTAATATGTTAATAATAAGCAGATAATATTGGCCAACAATTAATAAGCTATTTTATACTATATATTTTTACATTTTAAGATAAACATGTGGGCAATGCAGGTGGCTCAGTGATTTAGCCCTGCCTTCAGCCCAGGGCGTGACCCTGGGGTCCTGGAATCAAGTCCCACACCGGGCTCCCTGCATGGAGCCTGCTTCTCCCTCTGCCTGTGTCTCTGCCTCTCTCTCTCTCTCTCTTTCATGAATAAATAAAATCTTTTTTAAAAAATAAGATAAAAATGTGAAGCATGTAGATTGTAGAATTTGTATTAAAACATTCAGATGGCCGACATTTCCACCTTCAAAAACTCATCTCCCCTAAACAAACAGATTAGGTCTTATGACCAGATAGTGTGTTCTGGCTCAAAAATTAAAGCAAATCATAATTTTATATAGAGATCATTAAAAGGATCAAGCTAGAATATATGGTTTTATATTTAACTTGTTTTAATAAGATATAATTATTTCATCAGTAGGAAATCAGATTTTTTTCTGGGTTCTGCTTGCATTATAGAAGGAAATAAACCATTGAGACTGAAGCCTGCAACTCTTACAAATGATATAAAAGTCTTCAGTGAGCAGCTGGTTATGACCTGATTCTATAATAATAATGTGGCTAGCAAATAAACAGGATTCCTGAAATAAGGTTGCATCAGCTGGGATTGCATTCATCAAAATGATGATAACTGAGTCCAAATATTACTTTTTTGGCTCTTAGAATGGAGAAGATGGCAGATTGTCTTTGATATAGGGAAGCTTGGAAGAAGAATAAAAATTATATACAGAGAGCAGGGTGTGAGAATTTCAAGTGGGCACACTGAGTGATAGAAATCGATACAAAATATTTTTTTTATCCAATCACTTGTTGATTAGTTCTCAGTTCAGTTGAAGTAGGTGGGAGATTTAAGGAAAAATTGGAGACATCATGAATTTTTATACAATATCTATAAAGAACAAGACTCTAACAGATGTTCACACTTACAACAATGTTAGTGTTTTAGTGTTTATTGAGTATATACATATTCAATATATTAAAAGGATACTTGAGATGCACCCTATTTTTATTTTTTATGAATACATTTTAAAAACCTATAATTCAGATATTTTCTTCTTTTTTTAGATATTTTCTTCTTAAGTTTAAAACATTTTTAGCATATTATATTTGTACCAAACAGTTTTAAAAATTGGTATAAAAAGTCTATCTGGTGGTCACATTTCTGCATCTTAAAAAGACAGCAAATCTGTATTGCTCTTTTCTCTGTTTCACCATCTCAAGTTTGGAGATGCCACAGAAAACAGGACAACTAAAATGGGAGCCTAATTTTAGAAAGAAAAATGTTAGAAAGGAAGAAGGAAGCTGAGAGAAAGTGTCAGATCCTATTATATGATTTTGTGATTTGTCCCTTACAGTGCCAAAAAAGATAATTGCAGGAATAAGGGATAAAGGCATATATTATAGTTATATATATATATATATATATATATATATTTTTTTTTTTTCCTACATTGTGCTTGTGCCCTTACTATTGAAAGGCAGAAAGGCAGCAGCAACAGTGTCTAAAGGAGTGGAACAGTCACTTCGAGCCAACAGCAGAGCCTGGCATGCATGGGAGACCCACTGATCAGTTCACATGCATTTTCTCCTGACCTCTAGGATATTTCAGTTCAAAAAAAAAAAAAAAGTTTTAGAAAGATCAGTTCCTCTCCAGTATGCAAGGAGAGTGTATTCTGGTATTCACAGGTGTGAGAAAACAAAACAAAACAAAAACAGGAAGTGGTTGAGCCAGACTGTAACATCAGAGCACCTAAACCTAGGGTGACCCCTTCGTGAAAACATTCTCTGAACTGTGAGAATGTGCACCAACTGGGACCTGAGCTCTAGTCCTTCTACAGAAACAACTGAGAGAGTATATAGCACCAGGAAATAGGAATTTAATGGATAAAGATACCAAGCAAACATATGATATTTCACTCATAGGTGGAATTTAAGCAACAAAAACAAATGAGTATGGGGCGGGGGGAAGAGCGAGGCAAACCAAGAAAAAGACTCCTAGCTCTAGAGAACAAACTGATGGTTACCAGAGAAGTGAGTAGGGGATGGGTGAAATAGGTGATGGGCATTAAGGGGCGCACTTGTGATGAGCATCAGGTGATGTTTGGAAGTGTTGAATCACTAAATTGCACACCTGAAGCTAATACTGTATATTAACTAACTGGAATTTAAATAAAAACTTAAAAAAAAAAATAAACAGCAACTCAATTGACCTAAAAGAAACACCAGAAACTCAACAACCTAGAGCAAACAACGCAGAATCATATATCTGGGAGAAGTGAAAAATCAAAATAAAATTTTATTTATTTTTTTAAATAAAATTTTATATATCCTCAGAGCATTTACATAAATTATAAAACAGAATCAGAAATCCAAAAAATGAAGCAGGAGAAAGTACAGGGTGAGAAAATATAATGGTGAAATCAGAGACTAGTGAAATCAGGTAATAGGTTTAATATCGGAATTGACACAAAGGATGAATGAGGGAAGTAAAAGGTATAAGCCAAGGATAAGGGAGAGCAAAGAGATGTAATGTGCCTAAGAACACGTGGTGACACGGAGTGTAGATTTAATATCTATATAATAAAAGGCCAAAAAGACATTGCGAAATATTAATGGCAGAGAGGAAATAATTGAAGAAATGACCAGAAATTGCCCATACTTAGAGAAAATATATTAGCCCTCAAAATGGAAGAGCTAATGCATTTCCAGTCATAATAATGAAAACATCACTAAGCCATACTACAGACAGAATTATAATAATAAAAAGAAAAAAAAACTGGGAGAAAAGTCATTAAGCTTCTGAACAAAAATCAGGTTATCCAAAGTAAATAGAATCAGACTGAAATAAGATTAATCAACAGCAATGAAGGATAGGGCAATGGATTATTCTTCTCAAAAGTAATGAAGGAAAATAACTTCAATTTTATAGCAAGCTAAATAATTATTTGAATCTGAAAATAATATAAAAATGTCCTAAGTCACACAAAATCCTCTCTTACAAAAAGCTGGAAGGGGCACGTGAATGGCTCAGTGGGTTAAACGTCCAACTCCCGATCTCAGTTCAGGTCTTGATCTCGGGGTGGTGAGTTCAAGGCCCCACATTGGGCTCCACACGGTGCACGGGACCTCCTTAAAACAAAACGAAAAATTTGGAGAAAATCAGCCCTAAAGAAAATGCACTTACAAGAATGTAGTTATGGGGAAAGTAAATAAGTAAGTCAGTTCATAAAAGTAAATTAAAATAAAAAGAATATTTACAGAGAGAGATAAATTAAGACGTTTAAAGAGCAAATCTTCAAAAATCTAGCCTCACCTCCCCCTTATTAAAAGAACCCTGAGGGCAGCCCGGGTTGCTCACCAGTTTAGCGCCTGCCTTCAGCTCAGGCCCTGATCCTGGAGACCTGGGATCGAGTCCCACGTCGGGCTCCCTACATGGAGCCTGCTTCTCTCCCTCTGCCTGTGTCTCTGTGTCTCTCATGAGTAAATAAATAATTTTTTTTAAAAAAGAACCCTGACTTAAAATACAGATAACTGAAGCTGCAAATCGTCTTAATTTACAAAGGTATTTATAGATTTATTCAAATATTCATTCAACTTTTAATCTTTTTTTTTTAAGATTTTATTTATTTATTCATGAGAGACCCAGAGAGAGGCAGAGACACAGGCAGAGGGAGAAGCAGGCTCCATGCAGGGAGCCGGATGCAGGACTGAATCCCAAGACCCTGGGGTCACACCCTGGTCCAAGGCAGATGCTCAACCACTGAGCCACCCAGGCATCCGTCTTCCTCATTTCATAGTCATGACAGAAACACCACGAAGTCCTGGTGCCCATGTCCAATGATGAGGTAACCCTCAGAATCAATCCCTCCCTCTGTCTCTTAGGGAATTTCCGAAGTGAAGAGGCCTGAAGGCTAACAGCTCATACCCAAGATCCCCTTGTGATGAAGGCCTCAGACCCCAACTAGCTGCATCATTTGAGATTTGGAAGCAGCACTGGGAAAAGAGTGTGTCTTCTGGCATTTTTAGCTACTGCTGTCAGGCAAGCAGAGTCACAGGAACCTCGGTGGCTCTGACCCCAGGGCTCCTCTGCTGTTGTCTTAGTGGGTTGATACAGAAGCAAATGGAAGGGTAGCCTTGTGGCTGGACCTCGCCTTCCTGAGTCTGGAGATGAGCTCAGAGGCTGTTAAGTAATGACTGATGAGGTAGTGGTTGCTTTCTCGCCGTTAGATATCGGCAATTTCGGGGTCAGTAGCGCCAGTGAAGGATTTGTGGATTCCCCCTATAGATTAGGGAGCCAGCCGGGAAGGATGTCCACCTCAAATACCTCAAGTAAGCAATCTTCAATGGATTGCCAACAGAGGTGTGGACAGGGGGGAGAGATCACAGAAGGGATGTTGAGGCACCCAGCTGGGGATACCATCCCTAGGGCTGAGGCAGCAGAGCACATAATGATACTGGAGGCCAGAGAGAGCTCCAACTGGAGGGAAGCCTGCTGGGCCAGAGTTGGCATGTTGGAGGGACGCGGTTTCTGGGGGCTGTTGATGTTTTCCTATCTAGTTATTGCTGTTGAATCCATTTAGTCTTAGAAGAGGTGTGTGTTCTCTCTGTTTCCTATAACAAAATACTAACCCCGGAATGGTGAAGCTGCTGTCCTGACTCCATGTTCTCACTCTGCCATCATCATACAATTCTTCATTGAAATGGAAAGAAGGATTAACCACCTCATCTCCATTTCTTCTCTAGTTTTGTTTGTTTGTTTTGAGAGATACAGACAGAGAGATGAGGGGGGAGGACCAATGAGCCAGGGAGAGAGAGAATCCTAAGCAGGATCCACACCCAGCCTATTTCCAGGGGGGAAGGGGCTCAGTCTCACAACCCCAAGATCATGACCTGAGCTGAAATCAAGAGGTGGACGCTTCCCCAACTGAGCCACCCCGGTGTCCCTCTTCTCTTGTTTTCTATTTGACACACTCCACAGAGGCTTTGGCCCCACCGTTTCAGATAATGGTTTTGTGGAAGTCACTAGTGGCTTTCATTTTGCCAGATGCAGTGACCGATTGTCATTTCTCTTAACCATTTAGTTTCTTCGCTTGTCACAACACTCTTCCTCCTCCACCACCGGTGACCTCACAGAATCCATTACTACTTCACCTTCCTTGTTCCGAATGCTGCATAACTGAGATAGTCCCACTTTCGGTTCTCAGACCTCTTCTCTTCCTTCTTTTTGCTTGCTCTGCAGCTGATCTCATTTGACCCCATGATTTTAAACACAATCTCTACTCCGATGACTCAGAGATGTCTTTCTCCAACCCTCCTTTCTTTTATATTTCAGTCTCCTAGAGAAAGTTCCCCTTAACATGAGTAGGATTACAGTTCATGTTTATTTCAAATGCAACTGACTTGATGCAACTGAATCTTTCTATAGTTTTACTGAGTAGCACTTCTAACATTCCAAGTGTTCAGGCAAAAATATTTGGAGTCAACTTTGACCTCTTTTTCTCTTGCGCTTAAGAGCACATCTGTCAAGAAATGGTGCTGTTTCTGTTTAAATGCACCCAGAAGCTCTTCATATCTCACTATATCTACTGCTAGCTTTGACCCAAGTCATCATAAGAACTTTGCTTAATTGCCAAGATAGTTTTTTATAGTGTCTTTTTGTATTTTAGAAATTTTACTGTCACTCTATTTTCCATACAACATTCAGAATGATCCTTTAAAGACGTAGGTTAGGTCATGCCTTTCCTCCACAACACTCTAAATGTCTTCATATCTTGCTCAGAAGAGCTTCTAAAGTCATAACACAGGCTAAAAGCCTACAAGATACAGCCAACTGTTTTCCCTTATTTTCCTCTCACTTACCCTGCCCCAGCCAAGAGGTCCTCTTCCTCAACCATGAAACTTGCACTATTTCAGGGACTTCATGCTTGCTATTTTCTTTACTGGAATATTCTCCCTCTGGAAATCTGTTTGGCTTGCTTTTCCCCTTTTTCCTCAATATTCTGTATATCCTTTGATCTCTATTCCTTACATTGGCCACATGATCACCATGAATATGCACATTGTTTGTGAGTACGTGTAGATGTATATTCCTTTTAGATCTCTTCCAACACTAGAACGTGAACTCCATGAGAATAGACATTTTGTCTAATTCAGTGCTTATGGTAGGGAGATCTCTAAAGTGGCTCCCATTGATTTCCATCTTTGTGTTTTCCTGGCTTTGTGCAGTTCCCTTTCCTTTAGTGTAAACTGAACCCAGTGACTTGTTTTTAATGAATAGCAAATGACAAAAGTGATAGAATGTTATGTCCAAGATCAGGTTAGAAACCATCATGACTTCCATATTGCTGGTCTCTCTCTCTCTCTCTCTCTCTCTCTCTCTCTCTCTCTCTCTCCCTCTCTTTCAGATCCTTGGGTCCTTGTTCTAATGAAGCCAGATGGAGAGGCCTATGTGACAAATAATTGATAATAGAATAGACTCTGGATAATCACTAGTAAAGAACTGAGGGCTTTAGTCTAACAACTACTGAGGAATTGAGTCCTGAATCCCATTCGTGAGTTTACAATTGGAACCTTTTCCAGTCGTGTCTCCAGAGAAGACCAAAGTCTGACTATTATTTCAAATGTAGCCAGTGACAGACACTGAAGCAGAGGACCTAGCTAAGTCAGCCTAGATTTCTTGACCCTCAGGAAGTGAGAGATACTAGATATTGTTTTGATTCACTAAGTTTGGAAGTAGTCATTACACAGAAGATAAATAATTTAGTGCTTTATCCCCTCCATAGAGGAAGCACTCAACAAATATTAAGATAACCCTATGAGATTGTTATTTCCCATATCTTGAGAAAGCTGAATAACAAAGAAAGCAGCCAAGTATTTTGCATAAGTACATTTGAAGCCTAAATTATCTTTTTATAATACAACCTAGTTTTTAACATTAATCATTTATAATTTTATTTGCAATATTTTTGTAGAATCAAGAGAACACTATTAAGAGCCATTTAATCAATCATATTTAAGGTAAATATTTCCAGATAGTATCATACTTCAAAAGGAAAAAGATAACCTTAGTTTTGAACCAAAGTCATATATTTAGGTCCAAAACTAGAACTTTAAGTAACAGCTTCTATAAAATATTCAAAAGCTAGGAGATATTTGTCTTGAATGTCAAGGAAGAGGTGCATATTTTAGAAGCAAATCTTGGTGATTTATGTCTGATTCTTTTTCTTTTTTTTAATTCAGATACATTACTAAGTTAAAACTTTTACAAATAATGAGGAAATGGTGGAAGAAGAGAGGAAATCTCTTTATATTTTTGAAAGCTATGAAAGATATTTTCATGACAGTTATCCAAGTAGGAAAAAAATCTAAAAGTTTAGAGAATATTTCAATATGTTAGGAAAACATGGGAAATAGGCATGCACAATATATTATAACATTTTATTTGAGGAGGAGCTACATGAATTAACTGCCAACATTCACAACTTTTTGTTTAAACAGTTTATTTTCCATTATGAATATTTATAAAGCATGTTTTTCGTTTTAAAATACATTTGAAATTTCAAAGTATTTTATTCAAATTGGATGATTCCAGATACATCTTTTTGTTTCAGCAGACATCTAGCTATTTAAAATACACAGATAGTTTCACATAAAGAATGTTATTATGAAATTGAGTGCATATTGTGAAACATGAACTAAGTATATTAGTGTAATATTGAGAAAGCTAACGTATAAAGAATGGAAACAAAATATTAATAAAATTTGTACATAGAAGAATCATCATAGAATGCTAAAAAATACCAACATTATGTACTTTAACATCTTTGTCATTTCTTGTTTTCTATAACTATAAAAAACTTCAAGCTGTCAATGAAATTTACATTTTCATTTCTGAAATGTGAGGTTGATTGTTAATCAACCTGTATAATAAAATATAATTCCACTGCAATATGTCTTGTTTTTTACCTCTGAATTTAGTAAAATTGAGTAAATTTATTTATTGCAATAATTTTTCTTATATAGTACTCTGTAAATTATGATAGTAATACATGCTTATTAATCAAAATATAAAATATGGAAAAATAGAAAGAGTCTGAAATTCACAATATTCATAAAATCTCCAAACCTTCAATACAGTACTCGCTGAATATTCTGGGACTTTTTTAAAGGCTACTCTTTACCTACTGTATTGATAGCAATAATCAGTTTGGGAGTTCAGAATTGTGGCCTCAGAAATTCAAGTAGACTCCAAAGGAACCAACAAACTATATAGTAGTGGAACCAAATACCAAATATATAAAAATATATGTATCTACTTTTCTTATTTTTTAGATATATATGTATTTATAAATGTATGTGTATTTATATTTATATACACATGACTTGGGGCTTCTCCATAGACTTGAGATATGAGCTATCTTGGGATCCATTCATATAGGCACAACCAAAATTACAGAAGAGATAATTTCCCAAAGGATGAACACTTGACAAATGGGAATTTGAGACAAGTAAATTAATTATTCCCATTTTTTTCCCCTGAAAGACTGTCCTGGGAAGCAATCGTTCATAAGCCCTATTGTAAAATGATTTTACAAACCTGTTACAAAATCCTGGAAAGCTCAGTGATGCACTATGTGTTCCCTCTCTCACCTCCCTTTTTGACTTTGCTTTTTCTTTTCTTTCTTTTTTTTTTCCTTCACTCCATCCCTGGGATTATAGTTCGTTATAGAATGGTAGTACATATACAATCTTTTGACTGGATATCTGCTTTTGGGGGAACATAGCTCATGATAGTTGGTTCCAGGAGTATTTCTGAAACCAGACTCCCAGAAGCATTTTAGAAGTAGATACTCAATATCCTGAAGGCAATCAATTCATTTTAGTTAACCCCTGGCATACAATGGCATCATGATGATTATCTTTCTCACCTATTATTAATTGGAAACAGGTATATCTGGCAAGTGATATGTTGATATTTGCAGTAACTGTGGGGCTTGAAGACTATGCAGTCAATGATAATTACAAGGAATATTATAAAAAACCTTGCCCAAAGCAGCATCACAAAGATTTTCTCCAATTTATCCCCCTAGAGATTTTATATGTTTGTCTCCTATATCCAGAAATATGATTCATTTTGAGTTTTGTTTGTTTTATGATGTGATTAAAGCCTGGTATTCATTGTTTTCCCATTCAGTTGCTATAGCAAAGACCCATTTAATTATCTTCCTTATGTGGCCAACTGCCTATTAGCAAATAAAATATGTTAGACAATATGAAATAAAATCAGGTGGTAATTGTGTGATATATATGATATGTATATTATATGTAATGCTTATGTATGTTTTTAAAGCTAAATCACTTCTGATGTAAAATATTTTTCCTATAAAATGAAACACCACTTATTTTTTAGAGTCATTAAATTCAAATATACTCTAATGAAATATTTTGAACTTTGCTAGAAGCCGTATAATCTGACTGTAAACCACCACTTAATTTTTAATGTATACTCTTTCAAAAAAATGTGCTAGTTCATATTTCTTTGTAAGTTTTGTTTTCCTAACATGCATATTAACTATTCTTAAAGAGTATGCTTGGATACTCAGATTAGGTTATAAATTCGTCAAAAGAAAAGATCCCTTTCTTTACAAATTTGGAATTGCCTCATGGTATCTAGCACTGAATTAGGCAAAAAAAATGCAACTTTGCAATTCTCTTTCATTTTTAATTGTTTGAAATTTAATTACTTAACAAAATATGAAATATTTAGTGGCATACATGGGCAAAGTAGGTGAGTCTAATAATTATTAACCTTACAATTCAGAAAGAAAATAGAAAAAGTGGCCACAATTCTCATCAAAAAAAAATATAATAATAATAATAATGTGTAAAGTGTCTATCAGTGAATGCTTCTATAGGACAAGCATTTGCTAAAGCTCCCATGTCTTACAAGAAACATTTATATAACATTCTTTCTCAACATTCTAGGGTGTGAGTTTAAGTGCACCCATATTTGAGATGTGTCATACTTTTGGCAGAGAAAACATGCACCAACGTTAGCAAAAATATGCAATGGGTTAAACAGTTTGTTCAGAATGGTCACGAGTGATTCCTGCTCAAAGCTCGTTGGTGAAAGTAAGCTCCTGTCTAAGCTCCTCCTCCAAAGAACAAATCCTCATATGGCAATAGATAAGGGAATATAATCCTGCTTCACAAAAGGTGGCACATGATAAGTGGGAAAAGTCAACACTGTATTGAGAGAAAAAAGAAGAAAACAAAGAATAGAATCAAGTTTGTACTTTTAGAAGAACAGATACAGCTTACTTTTGTGTATGTGTGGTAAGAATATGAAACATCTTCTCTCAGCAAATTTCAAGTATGCAGTATAGTATTATTACCCAGAGTTGTCATGCTTTACATTAATTAGATCCCCAGAAATTATTCATTTTATATCTGAAAGTTTGTACCCTTTGGTAGTTGTATGTCAATAAAAGCTGGGAAAACAAATAAACAAAAACAGGTGTAGTCCAAGTTGAACAATATTATTTTTTATTTTTTAAACTCTATTTATTTAATTCAAAAGATAAAGTATGTCATCCAAACTCCACTCCACTCCCACCCTCTCAAAAAAAAAAAAAAAAAAAAAAGAGGTTTTCATTAGGACCTGAAATAATTGTCTAAATTCTCTTCCCTGAATTATATTGAGAAGTGTGTGGTTTGAACACTTACAGAATGTAGATCCTACATGAGTGAAAATTTTAAACTAATGTAAGATGACTGGCACATAAAAGTGGACTGAAAAAAATCTTACTTACCTTTGATTTTATCTCCTAAGGTTGGGATTGTTAGGATTCCACAGTTTTCCCATGGAGAGAGCCGACAGCTGTCATCCCCAAATATTGAAATTTGTAGCTCATATTTTATGTCTTTTTTCTTTCAAGATTCTGTCGTGGGAGATCAGTAGAGTCATCAGCTTTCATTGTGTACAATATAAACATGACAGTGGGATATCTAATAGTAAATTGTTTCAATATTCTGCAAATATGAATAGAGTCAATTCAGAAAACAACATCCAGATGGTATTGTTAGTACCTCTTTGTTAAACTAATATGCCAGTAGAGCTACACACTGTATCTATATAGAAATTCACTTGTATGACCAATTACTAAATTCAAGTCATATATTACATGATTATAAATTAATTCCTAGTAGGAATGCTCTTATTTTTTTAATGTTATGATCTATATTTTTTCCTTCAGAGCAAATATTGGTTTTCTCAACAATGATATTAAGTGCAGCAGAAAATCCAGAATTAAAGTGTTAATGTACAAGCAACCAAATTTCAAACCCCAAAACTAAGGTTTAGTGACATTGCTGGAGATTTCACTATTTTCCCTTATGTCACTGTTGTTTATTAATTTTAGGACGTGCTCACAATTTTATTGAAAGAATTTGAACTAGTATTTCAAAGAAAAAAAAGCCTTATATTTTACATTTTAAGTAATACTTTTGAAGGGCATCTGTCACTGTTTGAACAGTAAGGAGGCTATGAAAATGCTCTACTCAGATCTCTTGTTGTGGGTCCGAGCTTCTGGTAGCATCACTATACCCAAGCAATGGCATCCTTCCCAGACAGCTTCCAACCAATGACTGAAGATGTTAGAGCAAAGCCAAGTCTCCTGACTTTAAAGGCATGGCTTGAGATTGCCATAGGCTTGGCCAAAGTGTCCTCGGATCCAAACAGAGTCTGAGTCATTTCCTGTTCAATGGTCCTCATTATTCTGTCTCATTTCTGTCTCATTTCATCCCTGCATACGATGAAAAATTGTAGTCTGAGGCCTCTCCTTGCCTATTCCTGCTGTGCCTCCTTCATCTTTCCCTGAATAAGACCCTCACACCCAGCTCCCTAGGAGGGAACCGAACTCACTCAGGTGGCAGGAGTGGTTCAAGAAGAAAAGGTAGTACGTGGTATTTGGGGATAAATATACTTACTGCTCTTCACGTAAAGGAGATGTCATCCCACCCTCAGTGGTAACTGGGATATGAATTGTCGCTAGCACAAGATGGGGTTCCAATTGCTCATGATCTCATTATGTTGACAGAGAAAATGGTCTGGTGGAGGGGACTACCATTGCAGTTGCAATGATCCAGGATTTTGAAAGATTTGAGGGGAATCAATGCCTTCAAGGAGTGAAGTGTTAACTGGTCCTTGATGAGCCGGATTGATGCCCTGCAGAGAGATGATAAGAAACTTGGGTCATTGTTGGTAAACTCTGGGACTCTGATAGATGGGATGAGAACATCTAGAGAGTATCTAAATAGATGCTTCTGAAGTCGTCTCTGCTGGTTTCTCTGAATCCTCAGAGTTCATAGAGGTAATTCACCTCCCCTCGCCAGTGGAAGCCAGCATATTATCCATGCTAGAAGACACCATGGTGTCCTTTCCCACAAGGGCAACAGGTGACTACCATCCCTCAAGAATTCCATTTCTTCTCCCTTAGGTCACAGGCTGATAATTATCATTATATTACAACAGAGTTCAACTGGAAGGCGTTGAGCCTAATAGTTGAACAGGAAGTGAGCATCAACTAAAATAATTGTAAAAATTAGTTGACAAGTACTGGCAGGAGTCGTCCAGGGAACAACCTACAAATTGCACTTGGGAGGTACTTGATAATAGGCTAGAATATAAGACTGGATAAGGAAAAATATCTTCTGAGGGTGTAGGGAATTGACACGAGCACAAGGATCCCAGGCAATCTCACTGCTCTGGAAGAATGAAGAAATTAATGTCCCGTGTTGAGTAAGTCAGACAGAGCTGAGTGGCTATGACAGGGTAAAGAAGCTTCAGGAAGGGATGCCTGAGTCGCTCAGTGGTTAAGCATCTGCCTTTGACTTAGGGCGTGATCCTGGAGTCCCAGGATCGAGTCCCACATCAGGGTCCCTGCATGGAGCCTACTTCTCCTTCCTCTGCCTGTGTCTCTGCCTCTCTCTGTGTGTCTCTCGTGAATAAATAAATAAAATAAAATATTTAACAAAAAAAAATGCTTCAGGAAGAAAGAATGCTTCCACCAGAGGAGCCACAGTGTACACCATTCAGCAAGGCCATCAGCAATGCATCGATGTGGGACACCAGCAACACACAAAGTTAAGTGGAGGCTGTCCTCCATGAGACTGGTTGATGGCAGGAAATGCAGGAGCAAAGCTGGATAGCTAACGTCTATGTGATGGAGGCAACTCAGAATAATAGGAATGAGCACCCACGTCAGAAAGACAGCTCCCGTGCATGGTCTGAAAGTAGTGGTAGAGACCGCTGAGGGTACTATTCCTACAGGCAAAGGTGACAGGCAGACAAGGAAGGTACTGTTCAATATCTACCATGAGAAAATGGCAAGAACGGGGGCACCTGGGTGGCTCATTGGTTAAATGTCTACCTTCGGTTCAGGTTATGATCTCAGGGTCCTGGAATCAAGCCCCTTATTGGGCTCCTTCTCTCTCTCCCTTTGTGCCCCACTCCCTCCCGCTTATGCTCACTCTCACTCTTTCTCTCTCACAAATAAATAAATAAAATATTTAAGTAAATGGCAAGAATGGAAGAGCAGGATGATGAGGGTGGTCATTCCAATAAGGAGTCGTGACGCCTTGCTCGATTCCCTAGAACTGCGCCAATATTCAGATCTGTTGTCCATTTCCTAGTGAGATAGGAACTCCCTTTTCCTTCTGGGAGATCAGTTGTGTGCCATTAAGGCCTTTAACTCACTGGGTGTAGCCCACCCAACTATGGAGAATAATCTGCTTTCCACAGCCTAGTGATTTCAATGTTGATCTCATCTAAAAAATACCTTCACAGATAACATATAGAATATTATCTGACCAAATATCTGGTTACCATGGCCTAGCCAAGTTGACACATAAAATTAATAATCACCTCATGTAACATATTTTCTTCACTTTCTCCTTCCTCTTCTCATTTTTCTCCTCCTCCTTCTCTTTTACCTTAATATCTCTATGTTTTTGGAAAGGAAACTAAGAGGCAAAAACCAGGAGAGCTACATGCAGACATTAAACAACTGCATTCTTCTTTTTTTTAATTTTATTTATTTATTCATGAAAGACACACAGAGAGAGGCAGAGACACAGGCAGAGGGAGATTCCCTGTGGGGAGCCCCATGTGGGATTTGATCCCAGGACCCCAGGATCACAACCTGAGCCAAAGGCAGATGCTCAACTGCTGAGCCACCCAGGTGCCCCCCAACTGTATTCTTATAATAATTAATAAAAATCAGAGAAAACTGAGAAATCATGATTGCTGTAAACCAGAGTCATTAATCATGATACAGAGGTTTTGTGTGACGTGAACATTTGATTTTGTATTTCTCACTTGCTAATTCTTAATTTACCTCCCAATTCACTTACGGACTTCAGTTTTTACTGGCAACAATGATAAAAAAGAAAAAAGAGCCTTAATCTTAGCTTTTATGACAGCAATATGCGAGAAAAATGCTTTGTCTGATAAGTCTAAAACTTATTTAAAAGACAACAATCTTTACTTCTGTGATCTATGTTAAATGTCAACTGTGTTTGACCATTTACTCAGAGCTAAAATTAATACTCAATTAATGTGATAAGATACAATTCACAGTCTATTTTTCAAGATGATCTGTGGGAGATACAGGTAATGTCGCCAAAGCAAGCTGTGCTTTTCATCATAGGGTTTCACATCCTGAGAACTGTTTCTTATGAAAAAAAAAAACATTAATCTATGATTCTTTTTATTTATTTTTCTTGTTATATAAATATGTAGCAGTGTTCAGGAGAGGGCTAATTTCTGCTTTATGCACTTTGAAAAAGAGTCAAACTTAATTGGCCTAATTCACCACTGGGCAAACGTTGATACATTAATTTAATCAATGACTGTTTATCGTATGTGTCCATCATACCAGGCACTGTACTAGGCACTGTGATTACTATGGGACATGCAAGGTATCCTCTTCGTGCTTGTAGACTGTGGAAAGGGTTTGAAATAAAATTGTACAACTAGAGATTGTAGAAGGTTTGCTATGACCTGGGTCCCTTAAGAGTCAGGAGCTTGATTTATTCTGGTATAATGGAATATTTGGAAGATAGGAAAAAAAATTACTCATGTATTACTGGAAAAGAAGTCACTAGTATTTGAGTGTACAGGGGGAGATGCAAAGGGCCTTTTGAATAACATTTCTTTTTCAGACTTTTTCATAGTCTGGCCCCTTCTTGGTGGCTTATGGAGGATTAGGCTTTTTTTTTTTTTTTTTTTTTTTTTTTAGTGCTAGGAAAGATACAACAGACTTGTAAATGAACAAAGTCTACTCTTTCAGAGACCCTTCGTCCTATGAAAGGGTTGCGATGACAGAAATAGAGAGTATTGCACTGGGTGGAAGAAGCTTCTTTTGGGGGAGGGCATGTATCACAGATCAGCACCCAGATATCTTTTCTTTGGAGGAGAAACATGATGAGAACTTTTCTCATGGAATTAGAAGTTCATTCACATTAAAGGTTCCAAGGACCTCAGACAGGCACTCACAAGTAAGAAAGGGGATGTCTTGAGTTAAGATCCAAAAATATCTTCAGGGTCTGTAGGTTTATGTAGACTATTTGAATGTGGTTAAGTGTTTGGGTCTTTGCAGGACCAGCCAGCCAGGCCCAGGGACAGGATAGTGCAGCATAGCACCTAGATGTGAGTGTGCATAAGCGTTCTAACCTGGGGCAATAAGCATGGGCCTTAAAGGGAACCTAGAGCATCTCTCTAGTAATCGGGTTGACCAGAAGGATCATGAAAACAAAATAAGATTCAGTACAGTTAGACTTTTTTTTTTTTTTCAATTAAGGTTTATTTGGAACTCTGTGGTCTAATCTACAATGCCCAAGTCTCCCAGCAGTCAAGGAGAGGTGTGGCTGACAATTTTGTAATCTGGAACTTCTGGGAAAGGGAGACAGCCTCCATCTGGAGGTGACCCTCGGGATTCTGGGCTTCCTGGGGACTTAACCAGTCTGGCATAACTAATAGGTACGTGGATTTTGGGTTTTATTTGTTTGTGTTTTGTTTTGTTCGCTGTTACCTTTATTTTTAACAATGGTAGGTTATATCTCATGTAGAGTCAGATACTAGAAAATTTTTCTCATTTATCGGATAGATCTCTGCCAGGAATTTGCAAGCCAGAAATCGTTCCTTTGGCCTGTCTTCTCAGCTGAGTTCCTGAAAATTTGTTTGGAGGTTATTGTAGAAACCACCAAATCACTAAATCCCTTCTCATTTTTGAGAACACAGAGAGACTCCATTTGCCAGCCACGTTCGTGTTGATGTTCAGTGTGGCCTCGTGGCCAAATTCTCTCAAATAAAAAAAAAAGGTGCATCTGCCATGTGTTTTAATCCAGGTTGGGCATTAACAACATCCCATGTGGCTTTTTTTCAAAGCCTTTTCATTTCGGCTGGCTGTCTTCCATTGGCCCTGAAGACAGCAGAACCATTGGTAGAATAAGGTCCATGTGGAAAAAGGGAAACACACCGAACAGGCATCATTCTATAGTGTAAGAGTGATTATTTTTGAAATTATTTTTAAGTACTTGAGTCCAAAGTAAGGGTTACATGGTTAAAATGCTAAAGGAAAATGGCTTCTAGAAAACAAATGTTATTTTCTTGCTGCTAAAGCTGAGAGGGGACCTGATTAAATATTCAAAAAAATTACATATATATGATTTTTTAATCTAAAGTGGTGAGAAAATTCAAAATTATTACCCAATAATTGATTCAAAATCAAAGCACATTTAAAATATATTTAACTAAACAAAAAAAAATCTCCACAAACGTTTGATTTTTCAGAATAGCTATCCACTCACAAACACACACATACATATCTACACACGTAGGTAATACTTAAGGTCATTTGTAACTTTGCAAAAAAATAAAAAATAAAATAAAATAAAATAAACTTTGCTTTGCACATTTTATGCCACAGAAATTGAATTTTTATCACACTCTCTGCTTTTTTATTAATTGTAATAATATCACCCTTTTGCTTAAACTTCTTTTCAAAATGAAACCAAATTGTTTGGGGTACCTGGGTGGTTCAGCTAGTTAATCATCTACCTTGGGCTCAGGTCATGATTCCAGAGTCCTGGGATCAAGCCCTGACCCTGGCTCCTTGCTCTTGCTCAGCAGGGAGTCTGCTTGTCCCTCTCCCCCTCCCCTTCTCATTCTCACTCTGTCTCTCTCAAAACAATAAAATAAAAAGTAAAAAAAAAAAAAATCTTTAAAAACATTGAATAAAACTACTGAGACTGCTGAAATCAATGGCTTCTTCTTTGAATTTTAAAATGAATTAAAACTTGCCATGATATAAATTCTCTATAAGAGTGACTTAAAAAAAAAAGTCAGTGACTTAAAAGAAATGCATGTAACATGTTTTCTTTTTAATATAAATCAATATTCTCAGCATCTTTGCTTAATTTTTCCCAAAATGATTACTTCTTAATTTTGACAGTGGGAAATATGCACTCAAGTACTTAATGATAAAATAACTTATAAAACTTTTTTTTGCTGTAATTGCATATTCAATATTTTATAAAAATATGACAAAATGTATCTCTTAAATTAAGCAGAATGATAAACTTGATTATATATCTTAGAAATATGATATTTAATGGAGACCAGGAAGACAAGATGTTAACATTATATGTAGCTAGAAACAGCACGTCATAGAAATCATAAGCATTTCTCAGTGTTTTAAGAAGTTAAGATCCAACTGGGATGGGGATATACACTATCCTTTGGGTGAGAAAAAGCACTTTAAGATTACTTTAATATGGGACTCCTGGGCATCCTCAGATGCCCCCACAAGGATCTACCTCCAGCTCAGGTCATGATCCCAAGGTCTGGGATTGAGTCTCGCATCAGGCTCCCTGCAGGGAGCCTACTTCTCCCTCTGCCTATGTCTGCCTCTGTGTCTCTATCTCTTATGAATAAATACATAAAATCTTAAAAGAAAAAAGAGAGAGAGATTACTTTTAATAGATAGGCACATATATGTTAATAATTCATTTGGGAGAGATCTGACTTTTTTTTTTTTTTTTTTTTTTTTTGGTGCTACCTTCCAAATACCTTGTCAATACCTTCCAAATACCTTCCAAAAGTGATTTGCTCAGTGGTCTGTTTATAATTGTAACTTGGGTTTTTCAAATATTAAAACGTCCTGTAAATATTTTCCCTATGCCTGGATTTTGAATGTGTTATTTTTGAAAAATAATTATACATGAGTAAATCTGTATGTTTAGGTTTTCTGAACAATTGATTAGAGTGGATCTATTTGGACATTAATGTAATCTTTGGGAGAATGGTAAACTGGCCTTACATTTCCTTTTTTTGTTGTTGTTTTTTTGTTTACATTTTTTAAATTTAAATTCAATTTACCAACATGTAGTGCTATCACTCAGTGCTCATCCCGACGTGTGCTCTCCTCAGTGCCTGTTACCCAGTTACCCCAACGCCCCCTCACCTCTCCTTCCACAACCCTTTGTTTGTTCCCCAGAGTCAGGAGTCTCTCATGGCTTGGCTCCCTCTCTCATTTTTCCCACTCAGTTCCCCTCCTTTCCCTTATAATAACTTCCATGAATATAACAAATAGTGAAGTGGCCTCACTTTTCCAATTCATGTCAAAAAATAAAATAAAATATTATTAATAATGATACAAAAATTCTGGTCACAATTTACATTTCATAAATAAACATAGCTACAAAATAAAAAATCTTTTTAAAATTTTTGGCTTTTTTTTTTCTTTTTACTCTTTTTTTTTTTTAATATTTGAATCTATATCCAAGGACAGCAACAAATGTGTCATCCTTGTATTTAATCAGTTTATTGTGATAGAGATGAATTTTACAGGATACTTACTTAGCTTACCTCTATTAGATTTAACAGTTATTTTATAATAGGTTTGGTTCAGCTCAGCATCTAAATTCTAAGGAATTAGCCCTGCTCATTTCCATTTAGATGAGTACATGATTAAAGTACAATGGCACTCTGACTTCTTAATATAAACCTTTATATTTTTAGATAGGAGAGTGTAATCTTTTTACACAGTTTAACAGACTGAAATTTGGATGCCACTCAAATACTAAATATTTGCTTTAGTCCACATTCTCATTGTGATGTTCTTAAGTTCTCCAGTCTGTGTAAGTGTATAATGATTTCTAGCAACATTTTTTTTTTACCAAAACAGTATTTTAATTATTATAGAGAACTTGAAAATGGATAGTTGGCATCTGACAAGAAACATGTGAGGGATAAAGGGATGAATAAAACAATAAAATATCCTAATTGAGATTGTGAACTAAAATATTGAGGCTTCCTCATCCTCTGAATAATTTTTCAACTTTCTTGGGTGTATGCATAGTTCCTCATTCATCCCAAGCATTAGAAGGGATTTCCGTCAAAAAAATAAATAAATAAGTCTGGAAGTGCTCTTGTTATTCTCCGTTAGTGACCTGCGGAAGAAATGGCTCCTTTGGTTGCTTGTTCTTTTTTTTTCTGTTTCATTGTTCTCTTGCTGTGTATCAGATCATGACATCAACATTCTTAGGTGCTTTGGAATCCCTCACCTTAAATAGGAAAATAAAAAGAGAGGGTAAGGGAGAAGGAGGACGTTCAAAGGATTAGCTAGGGCTCCATCTAAAAGCCCGTGGTCCAGAAGATAACCTGATATGCATTTTGACACAGATATGACCCTCTTAAATGTAGGGAAATGTATTTCTTCTTTTTTCTTTCCTTCTTCCCTCCTCTCTTCTCCCTCTTTCTTTCTTTTCTTCCTTCCTTCCTTTCTCCCTGCCCCCAGGCAATTAGTAGGGATTGTCTTCCTATTAATGGCTACTAAATCTCTCCAACCCAACACCCTACAATTCCTCACTGGATTTACATTCTGCCAACTCCCATCCCTAAAATGCTGATACAATGATTCTTTTAAACCTTTAATTTGATTTTATGCAAAGTAAGGATAATAGCTGTAGTAGACAGAGTGGTTGTCTACCCAACTTTTAATTGCCTTATTAGGTCATCAGTTTTGTCATGATTTTAATTCTCTCTCATCTGACTCACTGTTAAATCCTGCTTAAGTATATGTCAATGACTAAAATCTCATTCTCCCTGCCAGTAATAGATGTAGGAAGGATTTTGAGACCTTGATCCTGAATGAAGATAAGAATACATATTAGTCATCCTATTGATATTCTTATTTTTTCATATTTTGAGAATTCTGAAGGAAGGATTCTGGGCACGAAAAAAGGAAATTCACACAAGAAGAGTTACCTATCCTCCACTACATGTCCTCACGTTTACACACAGTCATGATCATTTTATTCTCATGAGGGGAGGAAGCCTGAGAACAAAGCTGCTGAGAAGTGCAGAAAATAAAAAAAATCTGGGGTTTTAATGACATCGTTCAGTCACTGAAATAAACAATCCTGGGGGTGCCTGACCTCTAGAGTCATTGCTTTATGAGATAATAAATTTTCCTTATACAATTGGAATATCTTCTTCTTTTTTTTTTTCTAGGCAAAAGAACTGTATCTAGTGCAGCACTTACCCACAATCCTAGTAGGATGATTTAATAATTTAATTCACATTAGCACACAGCCAAGATCTTGGGACATAAAACACTTTTAAAATAGAAATTATTAGTATCAGATTTCTTCTATTATTATTATTGTTGTTGTTGCCATAAGTATTAATTTTACTACTTCATATGGTCTAAGTAAATTGGATTTCCATGATAGTGTTATCATGCATTTTTATGAAAGAAAACAGGAAACAATAATAAATAATTAGATAACACTTAAGAGGTAAACATAAGTCATTTTATGTAGTTTAAGAAACATCTTCTGGCTTAGAAATTTTGAAATGTAGAGGATTTTAAATTCCTGCTCCATTTTGCATGGGTCATCCATGACCTAGATACATTCTTGGCCGTTATGCTTCATGAATATTTTCAGGTAGGCTCACATCTCTTCTTCAGGGCTGGGGCATTTTACTTAATAATGACAGATATTAATATAAAATTTAAGCAAATAATAAATGTGACAATAGGATATTATTTCAAATTTATGTGTCTCACTCAGAAAGGCATGAGCTTTATCAAATAATAGGGAACCAGATGGAAGATATGTAATATTCAAAAGCAAATCTATGTTATTTCAGCTGGAATATGCAAAGGCAACAATGGATATTTGTCTCCAAAGTGAGTTAAAGCACCTTACTCATTCTCCTAAATTTTCAAACTTAAGTAATTGTTGTTTAAACCATAAATAAATTTTGATTGATTTGAATGCCAGTACTATGATGAGAGTGGTCAAGATTTCATATAATAGTGAAATCCACCATGTATGCAGCAAATCTATGGCGAAGATCATTAAACTAAATATAAGGCCTGTAAACTTTAAATAACACAAAGTTAGTGAAAACGACCTAAGAAATATAAAATACTGAAGTAATTGTTGCTTCAGTCTTATTTTAAACTAAATACAAATATCATTGACAGGTAAATGTTTTCATGTGGATTGAGATGGGTAAAGTCATATGAAATTTAATAACACAAAGGTCTTTGAAAACCAAAAAGCAAACAATTAAATGCATAATTACATTTGAGTCTAAGTAATTTTGTTGTGACAATAGTTGACTATTCTCAACATTATACAAATTATTGCCTATGATTTTCTTTGTTATGAATAGATGTTTCCAGTAAAAACTTGACATAAATTTTGTTCATCAGGTCATTAGACAACACTAGCATCAGGTTGGAAAATCATCTGTTTCACGGCCTTTTGCACTGAGAGATATTTAGACATCATCCCTTAGATTAACTGAGCTCCCATTAAAACTGGTTTTCTATAATTCATACTTCAAAATACAGATAAAAATAAGATGGATAGTTCACAAACTGGCCAAATGTACTATGCAATTTGTAATGAAATTTATTTATATTAATTGCTAAGAAGTGTATAAAACAATGAATATATTTTAATGGTGCCACTTATTCTCCTAACTAAAAAAAAAAAAAATTATTGATATTAGGATCTAAACATCTCTCTGTTTTTTAAAAAAAAATATCTGAAAGCTGTTAAGAAAAGAAGTGAATTATTATTATTGCTTTTCATTGTTGACCTCACATTTCTTATGCTAATAAAGTCTTACTTCTACTAAATACAAATACAATTTGGAAAATCAAGAAAGAAATACACTATCATTTTATTCTCCTTTCTGAGTCGAAAGTGTGCAAATTGGTACAACTTTTTTTTCATTCATTGTTAATTGGTATTTTCTATATATTTTTTGTCAGTCTTGCTGAGAATTTCTCTTAGTTTCTCATTGCTGCTGTAACAAATTAGCACAATCTGGGTGGCTTAGAACATCACAAATTTATTATTTTACAGTCCTGGAGGTCAAAAGTTCAAAATGGGTGCTGTTGACTAAAGTTAAAATGCTTGTAGGGCCACATGTGTTCTGCACATTCTGGGGGAAAAAATCCATTTTCTTGTCTTTCTCAGCTTCCAGAGGCTCACCAACCCTTGGCTAATGTCCCCCTTTCACGATCAAGGCTGGAAATAAAATCATTTTGACTTTGCTTCCATTGTCACATCTCTTTCTGGCTGACCTTTCTGCCTCCCTCTCTGTTCTCTCAGCAAGGACCCCCGTGATTATGCTGGACTCACTGGGGTAATCCAGATATTTTATCTCAAAATTCTGAATGTAATCACATCTACAATGTCTCTTTTGACCCATAAGGTAATATATTCACAAGTTCTGGGAATTTGCATATGTACATCTTGAGCAGAAATATTTTCAGCTACTTCAGAGTTGATCAATTTTATTAAACTTTGGAAGATTAATACTTGTGACTTTGTTATTTTTCTCTATTTCTCTATATCTTTGATCTCTCATCATTAAAATGTCCATCCTTCTTCCTCTGGGTTTAATTTCCTTTTCCCTTTTCAGAATCTTGAGATACAGATGTAATTTATTTATTTGTGAAATTTTATAATGAATTATAAATTTTACCCAAAGACTTGTCTGAATTATATAAATTTGGATATAATACATTTCTGTTTCCATCCTGTTCCAGTATATTTTTAATCCCTTTTGCATTTTATTTTAACAAGTGTTCTTTAGACACATACTGCTAATCCTTAAATACATGAAGATTTTCTCATTATTCTTTGTTTTTCAAGTTGTTTGATTTGTGTTATGGTCACAGAACACACAATCCTTTGTGATTTCTTGAGACTTCCTCTGATCTACATGTGTATTCTTGGGCCAATAGCAGCCTTTTTGGATTACTGTAGCTGTATAGTCAGTCTTAAGGTCCTGAGCTAGGAATACTACAACTTCGTTTTTAATCTCCCATCATTGTTTTGGCTTTTCTAGGTCTTTCTCCTTTCCACAGTAGCTTTATATTAGCTGGTTAAAATCTGGAAAACAGCTTGCTAGAATTTTGATTGGGATTGCATGAAATATATAGATCCAATTAAAAAGAGTAGACATATTAGTGATATTGATTCTTTCAATCCATAAACAGAATTACCCCGATGTATTTATTTTTTATTTATTTTACTAGTATTTTATACTTTCTACATATGAATCCTATACATATGTTATTAGATTTATACTTAAGTGTTTAATTTTTATGGCACCAAATTAGTGATATTTTATTTCAAATATAATTTTATATATATATAATATATATATGCAGACATTTCTCTCTCTGAGAGAAAGAAGAAAGTGAGATACAAGAGTATATTATACAAAATATATATGCTAAACTGTATATCCTGTGATTATGTTATCGTCTTTTTTATTTCTAGGGTTTTCTAAAATTGTTTTTGGTTTTCTTTCTTTTTTTTTTTTTGGTTTTGGTTTTCTACATAGGCAATCTTGCATGTGAACAAAGACAGCTTTATTTATCCTTTCAAATTCATAAACAATTTAACAATTTTAATGCACTAGCTAAAAACCCAATTATAAAGGAGAATGGAACGAAGGATATTTTTTCTTTTATTTTGTATTTTAGTGGGAAAACATACAGCAACTCAATATTGAACACAAATAATTTCCTTGTGACACTATTATCTGATTTGGCATCATGGTGACGCTAATAACATCGCTAAGTGAGTTCCCTCTTTTGCTATTTTCTGGAACAGATGGTGATAAGTAGTATCATTTCTTCTTCAAATATTTGGTGAAATTTACCAGTAAAATTATTTGGTTTGGAAGTTTCCTTTTTGAAAGGTTGTCAATTATTGGTTCAATTTCTTTAATTGACATGGTCCTAGTCAGATTACCGATTTCTCCGTATGTGAGTTTTAACCATCTGTGTCAGTCAAGGGATGTTCCATTTCATCTAAGTCATCATAAAGTTGTTCTCGGTGTTCTTTATGACCCTATTAACATCCCATGGGATAGGTAATGATGAGCTCTCCTTCATTTTCGATATTGGTAATTCATCTTTTCTTTTGTTTTCTTTCCCCTTTCCTTTCCTTTCTTTTTTTTTTTTTTTTTTTTCTTTTTCTTTGTTAGCCTGGCTAAAGATTTATCAATTTTGCCGGTCTTTTCAGAATACAACTTTTTACTTTCACTGATTTTCTCTATTGCTTTTCTGTTTTCAATTTCAATAACTTCACATTTTCATTGTTTCTTTTATTTCTGTTTAAAGTAACCTCAAATTCCATTTCACTATTTAGTTTCCTGAAGCGGAGTTTAGACTATTGATTACAGATCTTTCTTCTTTCCTAATATATGCACTTACTGTTACAAATTTTTCTCAACACTGTTTCCCTGCATCTACGCATTTTGATGTTTACTTTTAAATTTTACATAATTTATTTTTTAAGTTCCTCTTGAGACTTTTCTTTGACCCAAGAGTTATACGGAAGAGTGCTGTTTGATTTCCTAATATTTGGACAATTTTCCAGCTATCTTTTTTATTTATTTCTAGTTGAGTTCCATTGTAATATGAGAACATAGTTTGGATTATTTTTATTTTAAATTTGATAAGTATGTTTTGTAACCAAGGATGTGGTTTTACTAGTGAAAGACCCATGTGGGCTTGTGCTATTAGATGAAATATTTTGCAAATGTTGGTTATATTAGATTGATTGATATTGTTGTTCAGGTCAACAATGTCCTTTTTGTTTTTTTATGCCTGCTGAATTTATCAGTTTTTGCTTCACATATGTTGACATTCTGAAGTCAGATTTTACACGTTTAGGACTACAATGTCTTTTTGGAAAACTGACACATTTATTAGTATGTAGTTACCCACATTTTTTTTTCTTGGTAATTTTCTTTATTCTGAATTTGACTTGGTCAAAATTAATATTCTTTTGATTGATGCTATCTTGAGATGTCTTTCTCCTTCTGTTTACTTTTTTGAGCTACTAGACTTTATGTATAAAGCACTTTTAAGTTTACAGAGAAATTAAGCATTGTTCAGAGTTCACATATATTCTCTGTACCTACTCCTTCAGTTTTCCCTATTACTAACATTTTGCCTTGGTATGATACATTTGTTGGAATTTTTTTTAAATTTTTTTTAAATTTTTATTTATTTATGATAGTCACATAGAATGAGAGAGAGAGAGAGGCAGAGACACAGGCAGAGGGAGAAGCAGGCTCCATGCACCGGGAGCCCGAGGTGGGATTCGATCCCGGGTCTCCAGGATCGCGCCCTGGGCCAAAGGCAGGCGCCAAACCGCTGCGCCACCCAGGGATCCCCATTTGTTGGAATTGATGAACTTACATTGACATATTGTTAAAACCAAAGTCCGTATTTTACAGGTTCACTTTCTTTGTGATTCTATGGGTTTTCCAGATGCATAATGTTATGCATCCATCATTACTATGTGATGCAGAATAGTTTCACTGTCCTAAAAATTCCCTCTCCTGCAGCTATTCATCCCTCTCCTTTCTCCTCCCCAACCCATGGCAATCACAGATCACTTCATTTTCATTGTACATATAATAAATTACAGATTTTTTCCAAACTTAAAATGGCAGATTGTACTCTAACACATGGAGGTCAAATATCATAGTAATTTTTTTTTTCAAATATAATCACACTCAGTTTATGGCCCTCTTGAAACATTGATAATAATAAATTATCTTGTCTCTGAGCCTGCTTGCCTGTGTTTAAATCAAGTAAGAACCTTTGAAAGAGATTACCAGTCTTCCAACTCTTATTCTGGAGAGAGCCATTCTTTCCTCTAAAGTTACTTCTTTTCCGTTGCCTTTTTATTTTATTTTTTTTTTAAGATTTTATTTATTTATCCATGAGAGACACAGAGAGAGAGGCAGTGACATAGGCAAAGGGAGATCAGGACAGATGCAGGACCCCAGAATCACAACCTAAGCCAAGGACTGTTGTTCAACTCCTGAGCGACCCAGGGGCCCCATCTTTTCCTATTGTTCTTGTGACTTGTGCTCTGTGCCACTAAGTGATACCAATGTTGAGAGCTCATTCCTTAAGCATCCTCCACTTATCACCACTGCTCCATGCTACGAGGCAGTATCTGTTACACACTCTTTACTGGTGTCACAGGAAGGTTGCTCTGCATAGCCGTTCACTCTGGCTAAGTGAGGTTCTTGAGTGCATCATAGGGGCCCTTTAGCCACAGTGCCTGATGTTTTAGACTTACTGGTATTATTACCAGAGGTTTTGTGGAAATCTTGTTATCTAGAAGTGCTAAAGTGTTTGCTTGTTTGTTCATTTGTTTGTTTGAAATTTGAGTAGCATGAAAATTTTATGTCTCTGCTTAATCCCCAAAGATTGACATGTGGAAGGGTCAATTTGTCCTTTTAGTATGTTCATTATACTAATACATCAACATGTTTGTTTTTCCTCAGTAGTCCTTGATGTCTCCATTTAGTAGCTACATGGCAGGAAAGATGTTCTATGAGTTTATCTCAAACTTTATCCAAGAGAGGTTTAAAAAAAGTCACATGCTAGAACTATCCATAATGTCAACTACTAGTAAGGGGCTATAGATACAGATACAATGTACATATGCATATCTCTCTCTATTCATTTATTTAATTAATAAGATTATTTTATAGTGAAATGTTCAGATTTCAAATATTTTTTTCCATATTAGAATTTCAAATATCCATTTAATCATAAATGGAATAAATAATCAAATTTCCTAAACATTTATATCAATATTGATGTTAAATTCCAAGTCTTCATTGATCACCAGAGTATAAATAATAACATGTGTGTGTGAAATTTTATAATTCTAGTAATAGCTTTAGATATAGATATTGAAATCTACATGCAGAAAAATGGATGCAAGACAATAGAAAAAGAAGCTAAAAATCAAAGTGACAAATTCAGAATCAAATCACAATGTGAAAGAGCTGTTTATATTGAATTAAGTTAAATTTTACTCACTAAAATGTGTACATCAAAGATCTCTAGTTTCTTTTAATTGGATTGAATTGATCAGAGACTAGTAGCATTGGTAACGATTTTGTAGAAAGATGCCTTTAATTATTCTGCAAAGTACTGCCATAAAGCAGGTAAATTCAATCGATTTGATGTAATTTGGCTCTTTGTAAATAACCTTCAAGCCTGAGAGAAAGGAGTTTTTTTTTAAATAGTTTTAAATGGTCTAAATGTCTCTTGTCAAGTATGTAAAATTAATCCACACCATTTAACATGAAAATTCATTTAGTTAACAAGAATTTTTCTGAACCATTGAAATCCAAGACCATTATAGTGCTATTGATGCTTTGTGAAAGTGAGACGTTAAGAAGTGAATTATTTAACAGAAAATCTAGATGACAATGAGATTGTGTGACTAACAATTGAATACATTAATTCTAAAAGCAAAATAAGTAATACCTCTGGCTATCATTCCTTATAGTTTAAAACATAAGATAGACATAGTTTCTTTCTCAATAATTAAATTTACATATATTAAGAAAATTCCTGTATTATATAGCAAAGCTGCTTATCTCCTTAACATTAGTTCTTGAACAATATTCTTGGATGTATATTTGCTAATAAATTTCTGAATCACAACACCAAATTTCATTTCCTCCAACAGAGGAATATTTTAATTTCCGAATGAGACTGTTTAAATATTTTTGAGCCCAGTGAGAAATTGAACTGGGATCTGGAGAAGTTTTCACCATCAGCTGAGCCTGCCTATTTGTGTAAATACCACATCCACATCTGGGCATGGCTTTGTTTTTTTGTGTTTCTTATTTTTACTTACTCAAAGAAACAAGGCCTTGATTCCTCCCTCATTTTAGAGAGGCAGTTGTATTTTTTTCCATGTTGATAAAAGTTTTCGGCAACCTCTTAGGCAGATTTCTAAATGATCCTTGGTTTCTGCCTCACTCTCACCTCCATGCCTTTGATGACTGCTACCCCAAATTTATTAATCTTTCTGGAGTTCACTTACACAAGTCAGAATTCTTCCCAGATTATTCCAGGAATAATTATAAATGTTCATGAATTTTCTAAATCAGTTATAACTTGTCTATTCCCTTTCCAGACTTACTCCTTCTGTTGCTGTTACTTTGTTTGTTTTTCTAATTTTTTGTTGGTTTATTTATTTTTTTTAATTTTATAACTTTATTGTTATTATAGTGACTCTTAAGGGGTAATGGAGGTAAACACATATGTTCAATCCAACTGTCTTTTCCAGATGTCTTTTATTGTTTTTTTTAATATATTCAGTTTCAAATTACTTTGTATATCTCTACAAAATTAATGTTCCATTACTTTATCCATGTCTTGCTTAATGAATTTTAAAGCACCACTAGGATCTACAAGACGAGATGCAAATAACTTTCTTCTGGAACCACTTTCTGCCACAGTGCTTGATTCTGATTTTTGCAGATGTGACATTGACTACTTTCATCCACACACTGGCTAATGCCTTAACCACCATCCAGACCACCCTTATTTTTTTTCTTGCTATTGTCTGGACATATGCGCTACTCCATTTACAGGGCGGGTTTCTGAAGGGCTTAACTTATTGGCCCAACGTCAAATCACACTAAGTGCAAAGTATATATTTATACCTAAAATCACTCATTTCAAAATACAACTTATTTGTGTTACACCGCAGTGTTCTATAACTGAATGTTCAAGTCTGAAATCCTCTGGATTGCACCTCTGATACATTAAGACATTGTTCAACAGATATGTTATCAACTTGAGTTACGCTCAACTAAAAACTCTCTGCCTTCTTTTTTGCAAGTAAAATTATATATAAGAGAGATAAAGATGGAGGGGGAGAAAACTGGCAGATCAAAAAATTCTTTAGCAGAAAAAAAATATATAGCAATAACAACAACAAAACTCTTCTGCTTATTCTTACTATAGATTTGTGTCCCTTTTTATGACAGGAATTTTATTCTAAGAAAAACTAAGTAATCAGATTTTTTATATAACTATCCATTGGGGTCCAAATAAATTATATTAATTGAATATAATAACATTGGTTTTACCAATATTTCTGTGATGTAAGCAAATGTCTAACAGTTCTACCTTTGACACTAAGGATGAAATTTTATAGATAGAAATATTCAAAATTTTCTGTGACTTGAGTAGTTGAACTTTTTTCAGTTAAGTAAACCCCTAAAAATACTTTTTTTTTGAGACTTAAGGATTCTTTTTAAGCAAATTGTGTCTCTAGCACATTAAATTATAGAATGAGAATTTGTTTATTTTTCTGGATTTAAACTAAAGGTCAGACAACATAGTTTTCTACTCAGGAAATTGTGCACACAATATTTAAACCAGCTGGGCCACTCAGGTTTGGGGTACTGCACTTTGTATGGGCAATTTCTGAGAATGTTGGGCTGTGAGAAGAGTAAATATAGAAAGTCATATAATCATCAAATTGTAAAACACAAAAGTGCAACAGTAAAATATACAAAAAGTCAAATACAGTGTGAAAGGCCTTAAATGTTTACTTCAAAGTTTGTGTTCTTATTGAATATGTGTCTATAGTGAAAATAATCCTAGCATTTTTACAGACTATTTTGTCAAAATTATATTTCCATAAATTCTCAAATGTGTAATGATGGCTAACTCATTTTGTTATTTAATATATCTATATGTACTCAGGTATGTAAAGAACATCCTTCAACTATGATTTGCTTGCTGTCTTTTGGAAGAAATCAGTTTGCAATTGTACTATTATGGATCTGTATAGTTCAACATCCTACTTTGGAGAGAGGTATATATCTTAACATT
Source organism: Nyctereutes procyonoides (assembly GCF_905146905.1). Taxonomy (NCBI): domain Eukaryota; kingdom Metazoa; phylum Chordata; class Mammalia; order Carnivora; family Canidae; genus Nyctereutes; species Nyctereutes procyonoides. The sequence continues at coordinate 4,734,344 of NW_026575046.1, forward strand.
CTGAAATATAAATAATTCATTGCATTATTAAGGGACTTCAGAAAACATATTTCAAAAGAGCCAAAACAACACCTGTCAATTTTTTTAACACTTCTTAAACTAAGAAAATATTTCCTATATAATAATGTCCATTGGGGGGCACCTGGGTAGCTCAGTGGTTGAGTGTCTGCCTTTGGCTCAGGGCATGATCCCAGAGTCCTGGGTTTGAGTTCTGCACCAGGCTCCCCATGGGGACACTCCTTCTTCCTCTGCCTGTATCTCTGTCTGTGTCTTTCATGAATAAATAAATAAAATGTTTAAAAAATCTCTAAATCCTCTCATTATAATCCTCAACAGAAAGGAAATTAGGAAGACACAATTTGAAATATAATATTCACTGCTACCTGTGGTCTGTCATTGATTATTTAATAATTATGTATCTTTGCTAGTATTTGGTTTTTCATTGTTCCTGAGTTCCTGCAAATAGTTGGAGTAGGGAATTTATTTGACAATATTTTGCATTGTAGTCTACATGTCCCCCCTTGTTTTTTTATTATCTTTTGCGTCATTTGGCTTTGTTTAGTTTATTCACTAGCCAACATATTTTGTTGTAATTAATATTTCATTATTTTGAGAAAATTGAGTAACAGCAAACAATGTAAATCCACTCCCAAGACACAACTGCATCCTCCATTCTATTATGATGTGGTTTTTATGACGTGGATCATGTTTTTATACGTTTTTCTTACATGCACACAAAAAATCATGTTTTAATGATTAACAAGGCAGAGCCACACCATCTTTCTCAATTAAGAAATCTGATATATTTGTTAGATGACATATAAGTAAAAGTCAAAGTAAAGGGATCCCTGGGTGGCTCAGCGGTTTAGTGCTGCCTTCAGCCCAGGATGTGATCCTGGAGACCCAGGATCAAGTCCCACGTTGGGCTCCCTGCATGGAGCCTGTTTCTCCTTCTGCCTCTCTCTGTCTTTCATGAATAAATAAATAAAATCTTTAAAAAAAGTCAAAGTAAAAACGTTAAAGTTACCTCTTATTAAAATCAATTATAGACTTATAATGAACCAAGATAATATCTCAAAGTCAAAGTTATTACAAAAACCTATTATTATAGAAATGATGTCCTCAATATGAAGTAGTATTTTTTGCCCCAAATTTTTGGACTATGCACTGGACATATTTTATCTCAGATAGCTGCTCTGCTCACATAATACCAACTTTTATTACAGTAGGATATTTGCCTTAGTTCGATTCCTTATTATATTACACCAAATTTCCCTCCCATCTTTTTACGGTAACAAATACCCCCCCCCCTTGTGTGTGTGGTTTCCAATATTTGCTCTTGGCTTACACAGTAAATAAAAAGTGTCCAGTTGAGAATCTGCCGGTGACATTCAAATGAGCCATATGTCATTAGCAGGCATTATTTACTCATAAATTCCATATTTATTGGGAGATTTTGGAATTCCAGAAGGTGATCATAAAGTCATCTTGGCTATGTTTTGGAACAGTAGCAAACAGGAATTGCTATCATGAAATCATTAGACTGAAGCTCTGTCTGATGGCCTGAAATAGATATACTCATATTGAAAACATCAAAGAGTATGGCGCTCTACAAGCTAGTGGCCACAAGATGCAAATTTGGAAGGTGACTAAGCACTCTGTCAAAAATTTGTATGGATTTCACAAGTTATAAGAACACTTGGATTGTTTTAGTTGCTTCAAAATGGCTTCTGAGAATTTTACATCCAGGTCATATTTCCAGTATGGTATTTTTGTTATTCCAAAGTCACTTGATAAGAACAGATGCATCTCCTTTAGAACCATCTTTTATAGATTTTGAAGCTAAGTTTCTCAAAATCTCACTCCTGCCAAACAGAGAGAGAGAGAGAAATAATAATACACACACATTTCTCAAAGTATTGAAATGTTAAAGTATTAAATTAGAGCCATCTGTAAAATGCCCATTTTACAAGTGGGAGTATAACCTATTATATGCAATGCAATATAATATTGCAAAGCAAGTGGGGATATAATATATTATATATGTATTTTGAAAATCATTTGAAGTACATATGTTGACTTGTCAAGGGACTTAAACAAAACCATTAAATCAATCATTCCTTTCCTCTTCTGAAATCTGTTTAGGTAAGACACTCTTTTTTTTTTTTTTTTAGGTAAGACATTCCTAAAATATATTTGTTACAAAGAGAATGTATTGCAGTGCTACCTACAGTAAATATAAACTAGAAATATGATTGTAATAATAAGTTATTAAAATGTATTGAGTTCTTATATGGTTGACCCTTGCTTACACCCTACCTTAATTAAACTTATCAACAACCTAGTACATTAGGCCCAACTATTATGTGTGGTTCAAAAACGAAATGACTAAGCCTCGGAAGACTTATGTAAACTAAGCAAGTCTAACATATGATACACAATTTGAACAGAAATCTGATGTTTTTGATATTCATGAGCTAGAGAATGCTATCAGTAAACTACATTGCAAAACTCTTTAATAATAAAGTTTACTAGAAAAGAAGAATTGAGTATGTCTGCTCGTATTTGGTATGAATCTTGTTTTATAACTACAAGTGCAAGAAATATTCATCGTGCTATTGGAATCAGCCAGGTCTCAGTCTTCAGCTTCAACAAATAGTGCATATAATGGATTTATCTCAAGTCATTCTTGAAATTTCTGCTAACCATAATCAGGTCTAGAATGATGGGGGAGCCACAGAGTAAGTGTGTGGGGCCCATTCTCAGAGCAGCTGGCACTTGAAGGTTAATACTCTGCAGTCACGGTCTTGAAATTCTTAGGAATGTTATTTTTGAATTTGTCTTTTGTAAGTGAATCCTGATACAATAATGGAACATATGTTGGGAACTTGAAGACTCAATTCTCAGGGTCCCACCACTTATTTCTTCATGACCTGGGGTTCTACACCCCACAGGGTTCAGCCTCCCTGCCCTCACCCTGTGGTCTCTGCCCTCCTCCACTCCCTGTGTGTGTCCACATCTGGAGTAGGATATGGCAATGGCAGCCTTTGCCCCGTGCTAGCATCACCAAGGTAGGTTTGGTGGGTAACTCAGCCAAACCAAGCCTCTTCCCAGTCCTGATCTACGTCCTGAGTGCAGGGAAGCCTGGAGTCCTTGGCTATTGTGATGCAAGAATATGTACTTGTGGATGGTGGAGACAACTGGAAATACCCCGGCAGGGGTCCATGTTTCTCTAACTGAACTAAGGCATGAAATCACCATGGAAGAAGCATCGCACACAGTGAAAAGAAAGTGCCCCAAATGCTAACGAGGCTAACAAAATGGAGTCAGAGTGTTGTGCCTTGCAGCAAGCTGCCCCAGCCATTTCATAAGACTGGCCACTCTGCGCCATTTCATCATCCAAAAATGAGATTTCTCTCTCCAACATTTCTGTTCCTTTCAGTTTTCTTGCTCTGTGATTATGGTGTTAAGACATGATACTATGAGGAGAGAATGAGTTTAAGTTCAGTCTGTCTTTTCTGAAAATGTATATATATGTGTATAATGTATACATACATGTGTTTTCATACATATACACACACACATATATATACACATATACGCAAAGAAAAGGTGCTTAACCTTTCCTATTTATTTTTATGCTTCATATACTCTCTAAAGCTTATTATAGCAAAATTTGTTTGTGCAATACTCACCACAAAGTCTTGCTCTGTGGTCAAAAACGACTTGTCAAATTTTAATTTTTTTTTTCAAAGTAACATTAATACATTAGTCTCTCTCTTTCTCCTCCTTTTCTCTACAATAAAATTCTTAGTATTTATTTAATTATTTCTCCCAGGGATGCCTGGGTGTCTCAGCAGTTATGCATCTGTCTTCAGCTTGGGGCGTGATCCCTGGTCTGGGGATCAAGTCCTGCAGTGGGCTCCCCACAGGGAGCCTGCTTCTCCTTCTGTCTATGTCTCAGCCTCTATCTGTGTCTCTCATGAATAAATAAATAAAAATCTTTAAAAATAATAATTGTTTCTCCCAATTAAGATTTTATTGTTATTCCTTTCTTTTTTTCTACTTACATGCATAATCCTCATTCTTTGTCATTTACACTTTTTTTTTTTTTTTGTTCCAAACACTGAGTTTTTAATACACTGGAGAAGGGTTGAGAAGGAGACCAGACCGGCAGAGGCTGGAGTAAGGTGAATATGTCTGTTAAATATTTTAGTGGAAAAGAACAATTGGTTAGATTTTGTTTTTTAAAGACTGATATTTAGGGAAGGAAGTTGAGTTAAAGAAAGGAATGAGACTCCTCAGAAAACACTTTCTGAGACCTCAGAGTTTAGATGATATTTTTCTTGGGAGAACATATAGAGGAGGGGGAAGAGGTGGGAGCATAGGACAGAGCCCTGTGGTACCCACAGCTAAGGACATCAAAGGACACTGTGAAAACATATCAAGCGTTGTAGTGGGGTACGGGGGGCAAGCAAACAGAAACCACAGAAACAACAACGCTAAAAAAACTACCAAAAATCAAAAACAGAAAACATAGGTAAGTATCAGTGAAAACTGGGGGAAAAAAATTCATGAAAAATGGACTGATCGGCTATGTCAAATGTTACCATGAAGTCAAGAATAAAAGTGACAGAGTATTAGTTACTGGTGGTAGCAAAATGCTAATTAATGTGAGTTGGATAAAAATTGTTCCAATGCTTGGTAGGGCCAGATTTGTTGGGACAAAGAGTAGGGGGTATGGCTAGGTACAGAGACAGGACATTTATAGTTTTTACTCTGAGTTTTGTTGTGGAGATTAGCTGGAAAACGAGGCAGAAGCTAGGGATTTATATATATTCAAGAGACTGCAGTTATTTTTTTTTTTGCAGTTAATTTTTATTTTGCTATTTAGGATGGGGGATGTTACATATGTATACATGATGATGACTAAAGGAGGCAATGACTGCAAAAGCAGGGTCCATGAAGGGAAGAAGGAATGAGTCCCAAAGCACAAGTTGGGTGGCTGGGCTAAATGGGGGATGGCTTCCTTTCCCAAGTAATAGCAGATGCGGCAAGTATGTAGATTCAGGTCCTTGTAGACTCGCTGCACCTACAGTAGTCCCTCCTCATCTGTGCTTTCACCCTCCAAAGAATCAGTTATTCACAGTCATTGCAGTGAGGAAACGGATGATCCTCCTCCTGCGACCTGGTCAAGAGGTCAGCGGTAGCCTAACGCTGTATCATAGCACCTACACCATTCACCTCGCTTCGTCTCATTATAGAGGCATTTTATCATCTTACATCTTCATAAGAGGAAGAGCACAGGGCAACCAGATATTCTGAGGGACAGAAGGAGGTGGAGACCACATTCACCTAACTTTCACTATGTTGTATTGTTATAAGTATTTTATTTTATTATTAGTTATTTTTGTCCATTTTTCCCTGTGCCAGATTTGTAGCTTAAAATTCATCATAGATGTGTGTGTATAAACATAGCTGGAATTGTCAGGGAGTCATCTGGGTTTATGGAATTCAGATTTAAGAACGTTGTCATAAATTCAAAATGAGTCCAGTCATCACAGTTCCCCTGGCAATAATCACCGACTTGGATATAAGTTCATAAAATGGATAGCTGGGTTTACCCGAGGGCCATGTTTTGCCAGAGAAAAATAACAGATAAAAGAAGAAACTGAGAGGAATAAAAAGCAAATAAATCAGTGTTTAGAGGGCTGTTCCATGCAACCTAAACCAAGTAAGAAGTTCAAAATGTACGGGTGTTGAGGTTCCATCTCATATCTCAATTCTAATGTAACCCACAGGCGCGGTAAGCACATCACATGCATATTGATAGTTTCCTTCTCCAAATGCCGTTTTTTTATAAATTTATTTTTTATTGGTGTTCAATTTGCCAACATATAGAATAACACCCAGTGCTCATCCCATCAAGTGCCCCCCTCATTGCCTGTCACTCAGTCATCCCCATCCCCGCCCTCCTCCCCTTCCACCACCCCTTGTTCGTTTCCCAGAGTTAGGAGTCTCTCATGTTCTGTCTCCCTTTCTGATATTTCCCACTCATTTTTCTCCTTTCCCCTTTATTCCCTTTCACTATTTTTTATATTCCCCAAATGAATGAGACCATATAATGTTTGTCCTTCTCCGATTGACTTATTTCACTCAGCATAATACCCTCCAGTTCCATCCATGTCGAAGCAAATGGTGGGTATTTGTCGTTTCTAATGGCTGAGGAATATTCCATTGTATACATATGCCATTTGCTTGCAGCTCATTCACCTCAAGCCTTCTCTAATACTGAAGAAGTTTTCTCAGTTTATCCTCAGTACTGTCTGATGTCAAGTAACAAGAATTTAGCCACCCAGTGCAAACCTTAACCAGTGAATATATGGAGTCAATGGGTAAATTCACCAACTTCTACATCTCTCTATGAAAATCTTCTGAAGTGTGCCTTATGCAGTTTCACACATGGTCCCTCATATAAAATTGTAAGCAGCTTATTGCTGCATAGTCTATTGGCTCTTCTCCCTTCCTTGGTTGACATTCCCAACATCTTTTTTTTTTTTTTTTAAGATTTATTTATTTATTTCAGAAAGAGAAAGAGAGAGATCAGGAGAGGGGGAAGAACAGAGGGAGAAGGAAAGGGAAACCCAAGTAGACTCTACGCTGAGCACAGAGCCCATTGCAGGACTTGATCTCATGACCCTGAGAACATGACCCGAGCTGAAAGTGAGAGTCGGCCACTCAAGTGACTGAGCCATGCAGGTGTCCCTATTCCCAGTATCTTTAATTGTTCTTCCTGGGATCGCTTCCCAAATGATCCACATAAACGCAAGCCCTTGTCTCAATGTCTCCTTTAATGGAGGCCAAAGCAAGAGAACATGGAGGCAAAAAGTGGAGTGTTAAGGACAGGGAATGAGAAAGATTGCTGGGGTGGAGAATCAATTAAGTTGTCACACTAAAGTATATAAGCTGGGAAGGTGGGAAGTAATGCTTGGAGAATGAGAGGTAGGAAAAGGAGATTTCAGAGGCAGTGAGACTCCGAAGTTTTACCTCCAGAGAAGATTTGGAATATAAAGAGATGAACATTTTTCCAGGATGTGGCTGAAATATTTGGGTAAGAGATATTGGTCGGATTATCAATATGAATGCTGAAGCTACTAAGAATGTAGCAGGTGTTTGGTGGTTGGAATGTAGAGCTAAAAGTATGACTAAAGATGGAGATAACAAGGAGGTTGGTAGAAAATTTAGGTTGATGGCATTTGCTTCACAGACAATAGGACCTAGGAAGTAGGAAAAAAGACAAAGTGTTTGAAAGCTCCAAGAGAAACCAAGAAGAACATTCAACCCGGTGTGTAGCACTAAATTATTTGGAGATGGGTTTGAAAAAAAATGCTTCCACTATGAATGTTGCAAGAAATCCACATCCTCTAGAGACAGGAGAATTCTTGGAGCAATGGGCTACTTAGGACATTCAAGCACTATTACTCGCCTCCAATGAGGGGCTGACCTACAGCTCACTGCTGGGAATGAAGTCCTGGCGTGGTGCTCTAGCGGGGGCTTGGTGGCTAGCTGAACACGAGATACGATGTGAAGAGTCCAAGGCCACTGGTCTTTTCAATGGGAATGAACAGAAACTCTGGACCAAGCTATAGGAAATACACATTGCAAAGTGTTTACAGTAACAATATGGCTTCGGGTCCATTTTAGCAGAAGATATTACGAGGTCAAAAACAATTATCTTTACTGTGTTATTCATGTGTTGTGACCCTGGGCTAGATTCTTGACCCTGGGCTAGATTCTTAATCTTTATTTTTCCTGCTTTAGTTTCTTCAACTTGTAAAATGTAGATGAGATAACGTTGTGTGAGTTAATTAGTTAGTGTTTCTAAAAAAAAAAAATAGATCATTATTAAATGTAGTAGGAGCACTAATTACTCATGTTGACAAAAGGGCAAGTTTGGGGCCAGAGGACACTGTGTTCGTGATGAGAGTCACAAGTGCTCTTCAGCTTCTAAATTTCATATAAGTATCTTGTTTTTGTTATCAAAGATGAATCTTGTTTTGATACCCATAAATTAAACCTGTCCTTCTAGTTCATGAATGTTGGCCTTAGCCAAATAGATATTTTGTTCATGTTCTCCATATTACCTAATATAATTAATCCCATGGTAATAGACGAAGTGATGTAGCAAATAGTGCTTATGATCTTGGGTTCAAAATAAATCCGTGTAGTGTTCCCTAATTATGTGCCCTTGTGTTAGTCACTCACATGCTCTGAAATTCAAATTATAATGGGTGAAATATGCATAGTTATAAGGCTTTGGCGATATCCTAAAACATTTTAAAATATTTTTTGAATCACAAGTAACAAACAAACATTATCACTGTCTACCGGCTCTACGTCATCCAGTCAGCATGAGAAGCAGATTGTTGTGCTGGTCCCTTCTCTCTGTGCACCCTACTTTCCTAAATATTTCGTTGTGGTAGAAAGAAGGACTCAATAAAAAGGACTCCTTTATAAATGCACATGTGCATTCACTCAATGACCAAGTTAAATGTTTCAAAATGTTAATAATTGGTCATGGGGTAGAGAAAAAAAATAGTGTACTTAAATATGCTATTTAAGAGAGGAAAGGGCAAGAAACATTTTTTTTTTAAGATCTTATTTATTTATTCATGAAAGACACAGAGACAGGTAGAGACACAGGCAGAGGGAGAAGCAGGCTTCCTGCAGGGGGCCCAAAGTGGGACTCGATCCCAGGACCCCGGGGTCATGGAAGGCAGATGCTCAACCACTGAGCCACCCCGGTGCCCCAAGGGCAAGAAAATTTATTTAAGAATGCTATGTTAGCGTTTTGCATAACAAATTGGTGTGTAACAAATTTCCACAATCTCGGTAGCTTAAAAATACACACATATTATCTCATAATCTTCTGTAACTCAGGGAATGGTTTAGCTGATTCTTTTTCTGTCAACCTCACAAACTTGCAACCCAAGTATGGGCCAGGCTGCATTCACATCTGAATGGGGACAATATAATTCTAAACTCATTCAGATTATTGGCAGCATTTATTTACTGATGAAGGTCCTGATTTTTTGCTGGTTGGACATTGTCCACAAAAATTCCTTTCCTAGAGGTCACTTATAGCTCCTTATCACTTAGGTTTTTTACAATACGGCCGCTTACTTCATTAAGACACCAAGGAGATTTGGCACCTTCGAGAAGGCCCAGTCTCTCTCTTAGGAACTTAACCTGATATGCCAGGCCCACCTAAGATGATCACCTTTTTGATTCACTCAAAAGCAGTTGGTTCATAAGCTTAATGACATTTGCAAAATCTCTTCATGTCTGACCTATTGGCTGGAAGCAAATCAAGTCCTGCCCAGAGCAATGGTAGAGGATTCCATAGTATGTGAGCACGCTGGGAATCTCCCCTGGGATCCAGCTACCACCACCATGGAAGAGTCTGAGCACATTAAATAAATAATAATAAATAAATAAATAAATAAATAAGTAAATAAATAAAATGTATTCAAGTAAACTTAATAAAATAAAAGAAATTAACCTCATGAGTCCTTACATTTGCAAAGATAGAGGCTAAAATAAATAATTCAATGTTAAGTTAGAGTCACTGAATCTATATCATAATATGAAGTGTTGCAGGGTAAAAAATAGAGCAGGGAGTTGACAAGAAATAGTGTGAAGGAGGGAAGGTCTAGTTCTGCACAGAGAGATCAGGGGAAGCCTCTCCGACACTGTAGGTCTAGGCAGAGACCTTAAAGGAGCCGTGCACCCTAGGTAGAGTAGCACGCTTGAGAGGTCAGCTCATGAGTGAGGAGGTCTATAATCGTGGAAGGGGTAGGAGCTTCTGTGACATGGGGTGGGTCTCTTGGGCTTGCAGGCCATAATTATGTCTTTGAATTTTACTCTGGGAGGAATAGGAAAGCGCTGGGGATGACCATTTATGAAGGATGGTTCCAATGTCATCATATATCAAAGGGGCTGAGGAAGCAGGATGCTCAGTCCGGAGGCTACCACAGAGAGCTCTACGAAAGCTCAGGGCAATATTGGGGATCGCCTATGTGTGGATGAGGGCTTAAATCCTAGATATATCGTTCAATGTAGAGCTGGCAAGGTTTGTGGATGAATCAATGTGGATTACAATTCCAGGGATTTTGACCAGAGCAACTGGAAGAATGGAGTTACCATTTACCGAGGTGGGGAAATCTGTGACAGGGACACCGTATGAGACATTCATTTTCAAGCCTCGATTCCTAGAGCACCACACTCTTAGGAAAGCAGAAAGCTCAGGGGGATGTCCAGGGAAAACTGAGTCAAAATGGGTACTACCTAGTCATAGAGATGGCCAAAGTGGAATCCCAGAAACCAATAAAGAAAACGTTTATAGGGACGCCTGGGTGGCTCAGCGGTTGAGCATCTGCCTTCGGCCCAGGGAGTGATCCTGAAACCCGGGATCAAGTCCCACATTGGGCTCCGTCCATGAGGCCTGCTTCTCCCTCTATGTCTCTGCCTTTCTCTGTATCTCTCATAATAAATAAATATTTAAAAAAATAAATAAATAAAAATTTAAAAATGTTTATAAATCAGAGTAATTTATAAATCTCCACTCCCCCCCCCCACCCCCAACTTGCTTCAGATGTTAGAATAGTTTGTGGAAGTGTGGAGTTTAATCAGGGTTGAGGACCTTCAGGTAATCAGTATGGAGAGAGATACGCGATAAGAGCAAAGAGTTTGAGGAGGTGCACAGAAGAGTGATTATTACGGACCATGGGTTACAGTTTTCAAAGAAAGGAAGGGAGAACAGAGGTTGGGGAGAAGGAGCAGTGAAGGACAAAGGTTAGGATGTGCTGTAGGGTGCCAACGGGAGAGAGCTGGAAGGATAAAGAGATGGGAGATTGGAGGGTGGATATGAAAATACTAAGAATGGAGAAGTATGACTTAAGCCCAGTCATGACTGGGCCTCACACTCGCGCTCGGGCACAAGGCAGGACTTTGCATGCTTCCATGGCATCGCCATGTCAGGAGGACAGACCCCCCCCCCCAGCAGTTCTGTTTCTTTGGGGCCATGCTGGGGAGTCCAGCTATCTCTGCTCTTGTGCACGGATCCAGCCTCCACCTGTCCAATCCAATCCTTTCCCATCAAGCCCAAGCCCACCCTCCCCTGAAAGCCCAGCAAACTGGTGGAGGCCATCCTAGGTCTCACTGTCCTTCCGACTTATTTTCAGCCTTGGGGAAACCAACCACTTGTTGACTTGCCTTGCGTGGAGTTGTCATCCCCTTTGTTTCTAATCTGAAACATCTGTTTCTTTACTCGGTTCAGGATTTTATAAAATATTAAAAGAGTCTTTGGCTTTAAGCAGCTTCTTTCTGCTTTCTTGCAAAAAATATCCTTTAGGCAAGAACACAGAAAACCAGTATCTGCTGGAAATTGTAGGAGCGGATATACATGAAAATATATCTCATTACCACCCCATTTGGGTGTGTATTTCTGATCAGAGAAATTCTGTATTTGGGGATGAAGCAGCATGGTGATATTCCATACCCTCCAAGAGGTCTTCAAAAAAAGACCTTTGAATGTCTTGACAAAACTGACTGCATCTTCACTACTAATTGTTCTTGCTTTGGGGTAACATGGAGTCCCTACCGAAATGCAAACATTCTCGGAGAAAATAGCACTGATATTACCAGTTTCTATGCCTTGATGTAAATTAATTTGTCAACTCGGCGACTATGACCACTGACAGCTCATTAAGGTTGGATGCAAAGTAGTTTTTAGCTGGAGGGTGGGAAAGAGGAAGTGGCTGAGCCTAATTGGTATTCTTAGCCTGATTCACCAGGTAGTCTTTCTGGGGAGCTGTCCCTGTGTTTGGAATGGAAGAAGCCAGACTGTGAAAAACTGCAGGAGCACTTACCCTCCCCGTTTCCTTTTTCGTTCTAGATATATCTCAATTTTTGAACATAAAAGGCCCCACGCTCCATTCTGAATTTATCTTTGTTAACAAGGATCAGTAACGGATTAATTAAATCAAATTAAAAGTTAACCTGTCACAAAGGGGGCAATCGTTTGTCTGGAATTAGGGAACAGCCTGGCTTTTAATATAAAATGTTTTTATAAAAGAGAATCATGCTGAACTGCACTCAGGGTAATTAGGTTTTCAGATGCAATAGCTTCAAACTATTTACGTTTCTTGAAAATATATTAGTTTCAAGTAGTTTGTTGCAATGCTTTGCGCCAAGGCCCAGGTGCTACGGGCATCGCAGAGGTAGCGGTTGCTATTCAGCAGGGCGATGCTTTACACTCTCTGTCCTTTCAACAGCTCCTGGCTGGACATACGAGGGCGCAGAATTATAGGAAATTTAGAACTGCTTCGCTTTGAACATCATCACAGGGCAGCTGTTAAGCCTCCAAGAGTCTAGCCTATAAGCTGTGGGAGGCAGGCCGAGAGTTTGAACCCACATTACGAAATCTCTTAGTTCTATCCTCTCCACAATATCAAGCAGACCATTTATTTCCCTAGGTTTAGAGAGAGCCATTTAGTAAAGTGAAATAGATATCCTATGGTAACAATTTAATAAATGTCTATCATAGCCTGGGCCATCGAGGTACTGACTTGGAGCTCTTCTCTCTCGGTGTCTTGTGTTCGAGTTAGTGTCGTGCCGATCTATTCACAGCTCTCATCCCAATACCTCGTAACGTCCTCAAAATTGAGGGTAGGACGTAATGAGACCTTTTCTTCAACAAGCAGACATTCAGAATAGGAGTGCTGATTATATTTTGTAGCTGAGTTATTCTTTCGGTGTCCCTCTGTAGCTTTCATACTAAGAAGACAAGATTCACAGGATTTGGCAAATAATCCCCCTTCCTGATGACAAGTTTACTTGAATATTACTTTTTAACTGTTATTACAGTGAACAATTACAATTGGGCTTTTTGTTTTGTTGTGTTTAGTTTTTGGGTTTGGTTTTGTTTTTCTAAAGATTTTATTTATTTATTCATGAGAGACACAGAGAGAGAGGAAGAGACACAGGCAGAGGGAGAAGCAGGCTCCCTGTGGGGAGCCTGATGCGGGACTCGATCCCAGGACCCGGGGTCACACCCTGGGCCGAAGGAGACACTCAACCTCTGAGCCACCCGGGTGTCCCTGGGCTTTGTTTTTTTTAACATGTGGAACAGAGAAAAGGTGCTTCTAGCAAAGGATGCTGACAGCTGGAGGAAATGCAAGAGGCACTTCAGGATGGGTAGTGTTAGTGGTGACACTGAGAAGGCTCTGCATTCCAGGAATGTTTGGTGTTGTTTTGTTTTTCTTCTTCAAAACTCTCGTGTCAGAGCAGCAGTCCTCTGATTGGTTAAGTATTAATGATTAATTATCCACTAATGATGGGTAATTATTAACTAATGCAACATCCGTATATATTTTATAAAAATTTATTTATGTTTTATGAAATATCTCATTTATTAGTTAATAAATAATTAGATTATTTCATATTATCTACTATCTATTTTCAATTAGATTATTTTGTAATCTTGTAAAAAATATTACCAGGGGTTTGAATGGTGATCTGTTTTGTTGTTGTTGTTGTTGTTTGTTTTTTTGTTTTGTTTTGTTTTTTGTTTTTTTGTTTTTTTAGCAAATATATCCTGGACTTTCGGGGAAAAGAACCATTTTAATGTTTGCAATTTTCCTGAATTGTGGACCTGGGAATCTGTATGAAAATACCAGGCTTTCCAGACTTGTTCTACTTATAAACATATACTAGTTTAGATGTTGAATAATGGTTCGATATGGTAATGGTACTGACTGGGACCATTGCTAGATGGATTAGGGGAGAATGGCTAGTTATCTAAATACTAAATTTTTCTAAAGGGATCTAAAAGACAGTCCTTTTTAAACATCACATGCCCCCAAGTGACATAAAAAAAAAAAAGTGTGGTATTTTTCGAATCTCATTTGAGAAAACAATCAACTCTGGAATCATCTGTGAGCTCTACCTGAACATTGCTTGTTTCTCAGCCTATTGGGCCTGACTTGGAGAAAGATCTTTTGGAAGGACATGAGGAAAAGAAGTTTGCTTATGACTTAAGCTCTGCCTCAGTTCTTCTCTTTAATTCTACTGTGCCCTGGGATAGCATATTTCAAAGTATTTCATAGACTCCGCATACCAGATAATTCACACTGAAATGTGGTTATTGTATTACAAATATCTTGCCCAAAGCCATTCTCTGCAGAAGAGGAGTGAATGTGTGCTGTCAAACTTATAACTTACAGTAATGAACTTTTAAAATCCTTTGAATTTTGGATGTGACCGGTGTGTAAACGAGATAGTCTCCAATTCAAAGACGCTTCGGGGTATTTCCCCAAATAGGTGTACTTATTTGTATTCTCAGTATTTTCTATCATCCCATGTCTGAATTACAACAGTAGCTTCGTAATTAGCTGACCCGATTTGACTCTTGTCCATCTCCCATGACTTCTCTACACAGCAGCCAGATTATCACTAAAAAACAGAAGTTCAGTCTTTCACTTTTGCTCAAAACTTTAAATTAGATCCGCATTTCACTCTGAGTATAATCCAAACTCTTTACAATGACTTTGCACCGTATGTGATTCACCCTCTTCAGTGTTCAGACATCTGAAATGACCATCCCCCTGTTCACTCTCTCTCCTTCCACAACAGCCTCGGACCTCCCTCCCAGTGAACCAGGCAAATTCCACCTTTAGGATTTTGCTCTGACTCTAACTGGGCCAATTTTCTCAATTGTCTTCATGGTGAAATCCCTTAACCCTTCAAACCCTTCAATTTGGTCAAATATCACCAAAAGGAGGCCTTTTTATTTCAGCCTAAATAAAAATATAACCCACTCCCAGCCCCCACATTTAATCACACATCCTTTCTTGTCCTATTTTACCTTTCAGTCCATAAAGACATCACCTTTTAATATAAAATATCATTTATATGTTTATGCTTATCATTATCTGTTTCCCCATCACCGCCAGAATATAAGCTCCATGAAGGCAGCTGCCTTTGATTCACTGAAGTATTTTGGAAAATAGGATATGGATCATTATAAAACATCAATGTTTATTTTTAAGTCTAATTTTTAATTAGATTAAAAGAGAGGAAAACATAGCATCCTTTCACTTAAATATAAACGGGGGTATTAAACTCTCAGTTGCCCTTGGAAACAATAGGACAAAAGTTAGACAATCGTTCTTTCTTTCTTTCTTTCTTTCTTTCTTTCTTTCTTTCTTTCTTCTTTCTTTCTTTCTTTCCTTCATAAGCAAATTGTATAGAATTGAGGATTCACCTTTGGACAATTTAAATCCCATGTGTTGTCTGAATTCTGATGAAACAGTGCCTTTCTTTAAGTTCACCAAATCACTCAAGCAAGTAAATCTAAGAGTCTAGAGCCAGACTTCTTTATGAAGTATATATTAAATGATCGTTGAAATTAAGCATTAATGATGATGAACAATGAAGTAAGTTTCAAATACCATATATTGGAAAGACCTTCATAAGGAAAAAAAAATGTCATTTGACTCATTTCAATAAGCATTACTATGTTCAACAAATCAAGGGATAATATTTAATTTTTCATATTAACGGCTTCCCAGTTTCATCTAGTTTAATGTTCACAGGCATTCGTAATTTTTGTTCACTCAGTATCTTTTAATTACACATTTATATTGTAACATTTTGCCCTTAAAATCTTCCTTGCATTTTGCAAATAAAAGTTGCATGCTGCAATATTCAAAGAACATATACTATGCATATGCTCCATCAACGTATCAACAGATTTGCTATGGAAACGGTAGGTGTTGTTCTGTTGGTTGTGTCTCAAACCTTACTGAATATTACAGACAAAAAAATTGCACGTAGTGACTTGATACCCTCTCACCTTCCTTTCCCTGTCCTTTGCATTTCATTAAAACGAGGAATTGAAACATAACTCTGGGCAACAAGCCCACTGCAAAATCATTCCTATCCCTTTTGAGTAATGGTCTTCTGAGAGTGAAAATATGAAATGATGAAAAGGTTAGAATATGCTTTAACTCATTCTTACAGAGATTATAATTGCATCATTATTTGGGTCAAAATCAAATCAATGCTTTCATTCTTCATGTTAGCCAGATTAATGTCAAATAAATGTGATACAATATTTGTCTCAGCACTTAATGATGATGTGTTATGGTAAACCTTTAATATAATGGGTTTCAAATTTACCTCATGCTTGAATATTTATTTCTTTAAATGTCAACCTATCCTTTAAAGTATTGCCCATGTAAAATGAAAAGCAGACTATCTGATCTCAGGAGATGTGACTCATATGACTATTTAAACATTGTAATCAGGATAAAAAGGGTTTGAAAATCAACTACATGCTTTCAGAATGTGATCTGCAGCACTTGATTGGAAGAAGTATCAACCCACAAGCACAGAAAAAGGAAATCACGTCAATAACCTAAGTGATGTTTCATGGTATTTTGCATTTCAATACCAACAGGTATCTAAGAAATATTGCTGTTAGTCTTAAATGATTCAGCCTTTACATCATTCTTTTTCAAAATATTTTCAATTCAATTAAAGTCAGTAAGGATTATCATCATAGTAAATTGTTAACGATATGAATAGACAAATACACCTACGTCTCGTACCCCTGGGACAATTCCTCTTTGTCTATAGGTTTGTGTCATTCTTTCTGAAATATTTCAGTGGCATACTGTACAATATGCTTGAGACATAGACAATTCAAGTTTACTGTCAAATTATGACAGTAAAAAGATAATCTTTTGAAAATGTAAAAAAAAGATTAAGTCTAATAATTGTATGAAGAAACTAAAATTCATATGATATGCCAATTAAAATTTCCCATTCCAAACATAATATGTGCAGTGGTGCCAAAATGATACATTTCAATTAAATTTTTATTTGTTTTCAATTAATTTTTTTCATTGTGTAAATTTGAGAAATTTAAATCATTTAATTTCTTGAATGGCTATTAAATTCTACATACCTAAAACTTAAATGTTGTCAACTCACAGTCCTATTAATAAAACACCATGGGTCCTTTTATTTTTCTTTATTTATTTTTAGAAATATTTTATTTATTTATTCATGAGACACAGAGAGAGAGAGAGACAGAGACAGAGACACAGGCAGAAGGAGAAGCAGGCTCCATGCAGGGAGCCTGATGCGGGACTCGATCCCAGGTCTCCAGGATCACACCTTGGGCTGAAAGTGACGCTAAACCTCTGAGCCACCTGGGCTGCCTACTACGGGTCCTTTTAAAGTGCAAGTGATTTTTAATTTTTAAAAGCTGATTAATTGAAAATGATGATGATGATGATGATGATGATGATGATGATTTACCCTGGAGGGATCTTTTAGAAACTGACCAAATCTCAGGGAATATCTCTATATTTCTATGTATTTATATATCTCACTATACATAAGAATAAATAAATAAGTAAATGTGGATATAACAACCTAAAGTAATTTTCAGTGCCCTTTAATTTAGATGTTTTTCCAGGTCTGTTTCTTTAGTACAATTTTTAAATCCTATTTTTATATTTAGTCTCTCTTCCCACAAAAACATTAACTTCCACGCGAGTTCTCAATATAGGAAAAAGAAATTTTGGGCTCCTTGATTTCTTTCATAAAAACAAAACAAAAATAAGTCCTACTGGGTAGTTTTCTTTTATCTAAATAGGACTAAATATCTTAAAACAAATTACTACTATATAATATTCTAGTGAGGGATTTTTTTTTAGCATATAATGTATAAAATATTATTTTTAACTAATGTTTTTCAGTGAGTTAAGTTAGATGAAGAGAAGAAGATATATGCATTTTCTGGAAAAACAAATATATTTAAAAAATCCAGTTCCTAGAGGGAAGTTAACACTTGGAAACAAGGAAAAACACAGGGTGAAAGGTGAGTGTCTCATTTATTTTGAATTTAGCTTTTAGCCTGAGACAAGTTCAGAGTTACATACGACAGGGCAGCTAAACCTTCAGTAGAAAAACTTATAGCCTCATTTTTTGACAAAGCAGAAGACAGAGTTCATGGGAATCATAGATATTGAAAAGCAAAGGGAAAAATCTCAGAAAATAAAAAGCTGAGGAAGGGAAGTTCCGAATTCTGTGTATATATTATCTCCAAGTTGAGCTCTGAATCAGAGAAACACAGGATTGAGCTCAAAAGTCCAGCTAAAGTTAAAAAAAATAAGATGAGAATTTGAGCTACCAAGAAGAGTTTTTTTAATTAAATTGTCAATTTAATTGCTCACTAAAGAAGGAAATATTATCATTTTTAGGAAGACTATACCAGAACTCAGATTTTCTACCTCATAGCATTCAAAACGTCCAGGATCCAATTCAAAATTACTAAATATATCAAGAAATAGGACAGTATTATCAATTCTCAAGAGGAAAAAAATAATCAGAAAGGTAAAAAAATCTAGATAATATAGATAGATGTTGACATTAGAAGGTAAGGAATCAAAAACAACTATTTTGATTATTCATCTTATAAAATCTTCCTCTTCTCTCAAAATCAAGTTTTGAGGCTGAGCAGAAGAGTCAGAGAAAGGAACCGTTCACAATACTATGTTCGTGTTGAAAGGAAGGAAAAATATTACATAAACGTGGTCAGATCGCCCAGTGGCTTACTATAAGCCTGTGGCTTACTGATACTCACCTACTCTCTGTATCCTAGGTACTAATAGGAACGATTCAAGGTTTTCTCTTGTGGTGCGATTTTTATATTCCATTTTCTTGAAATTCCAAAACTCTTACATCAGAACCAAATATTTTCTCCATGGTCTTGCAGAGGCTAGCTCAACTGGATCATGTGATGACGAATGTCTCCTAAATGGGCTAGCTCAACACCTAAGTGGAAACTCATGTCTTGATAACCTATCAGATATTATCAGAAGAGAATTTGCATCTTAAAAGTAGGTTTTCAGGTATTTTTTAAAACATACTCAGATCAACTAGTTTTTTTTTTTAATTTAATAAATGTGAGCCTTTTTGTAACATCATTCATAATTTTTAAATTTAAACTCCAAAGGTTTTGGCGATAGCATCTCTCTGCAAAGAAATTAATTTGTCAGGAAAAAAGAGAATTTGTGCTATTCTGTAAGATGTGCTATTCTATAGTTTAGGGCTGTTTTTTTTTAATTTATTTTTTATTTTTTATTTTACTGGAGCCATTGCCATATTTACAAGTTGTAAATGCCTCACTGCTTTTCCCTCCAGACTGTTTCCAACATAATTCAATAATTTGAATTATCAACACATGTAGGGATGCTTGATTAGCTCATATCAGTGGTTGAGTATCTGGCTTTGGCTCTGGGTGTGATCCCAGAGTCCTGGGATCAAGTCCCATGCCAGGCTCCCTGTGTGGAGCCTGCTTCTCCCTCTGCCCATGTCTCTCTCTCTGTGTCTCTCATGAATAAATAAATAAAATCTTAAAAAAAAAGACTCATGTAAAACTTATTGATAAGGAGATTTCACTGAAAAGACTAATTCCAAGGGAAATCCTTATTCACAGGGGCAGCAAAATGACTTATAAGTCTGTACTTCTTCATTAGTAAGCACCTCAGATATATCTGTAGGCCTAAACACAGAATCCTCCTGTTGACCCAATACTTGACTTTAAAGAAGACAAAACCATATTCTCAGACATGTTTGCAAAACATACACACTTATTGAATATAAAAAAGAAGAGCACAAAAAATAAAAAAAAAATTAAAAATGCCCAAACACGAAGACTTCCCAATGCAATTCACTTTTGATCAATATAATTTCTTGACTTGCAGTGTTTACAAGAATAGCAAACTTCATGGGGGGGGGGGGGTTGGTAGTTGAGAGAGGAGCAAAGTGCGTAAAATTCCTTCTTTAGAACCAAAATTGTTCTACAATTTTTTGTTACACTAATAAAGTCCCCTCAGCCTTGTAAGTTAGTTGGAAGTGCATAGGGAAGACTGGGAGATGTAATTCAGGAGGGAGAGGCCGATTACATCACCTTCCTCTCCACTCCCCTTAGCAACACATCCTTCAGAAACTGAGACTATTCCATGGAAGCAACACAATCTCACCAGCAATTGCCCACTGGGGATGAAATATCTGTAACTAAATTGCTAGTGGTGTTGCTTGGCATCTCTCTATTGTTATTCATATTTTGTAATTTAGGGTATCATTCCATATGTCTATATTGTTTGGGCTCCTGTCCTCTTCTCCCACCTTCAGTGCCTTACTTGTTCTAAATGGCCTATCGAAATATGTTCCACAGTTTCTTTCCTGAGAATAATTCTGATGTTAGCTGTGAGAGTGATAATACACCCATCAGCCTACCTTACACAAGTTACATTAACTTCTCTGTAATACGTGAGGCCTGTCAGGGCTCATAACACTCAAACGTCAATATGGGGAGAAGGTTTGCTACAGAAAAAAAGCCAAAATGTGAAACTTCCTGAACTCATCACATGGACCCAATGTTCACAGTTGTTCCTGTTTTCATAAAACCAAGCAAAGCATTTCTCCTTAAAACATACGATTATAGAAAAACAGACTGAAAGCAAGCCAGTGTTTATATGAAAATACATCGCTGGAGATAATATTTGGAATGATGAAAATGAGTATATTTAGACATGCTGATACGTAATACAAACCACAGACAGCTGAAATATCTGTATAATATATGTTACATGCTTATATTTACATATATTTGTGATACAGGAGAGAGTAGTTCTTGTCTCACAGAGTCAAAGAACGAATCTCACGGACAAAGGAGAGTGAGTAAAAGGATAGAAGTTTATTAAGCAAAGATCCAGAGAAAGCTCTCCAGACAGGGATCCCAACAGGGTTGCCACTGGGGGCTTGTAGGGTTGGTCTTTTATTGAAAGCCAGTCAGGGAACCTAAATCCTTTTAACCTCTCCATTGATATCACCATTGAGTAAGGACTAGTGATAACATCTTTAATGGCTTACTTCTTCTTTGGGGTCTGGTTTATTCTTCAGAGGTCACGGATGACTATCTTAAAAAAGACACCCTCCCTGCCCACACCTAGGGCAGGGTAGTCTGGCCTGTTCCTTTATCTTTGGTTTCCTTACACCTCAGCATTTTGGGGATTTTTGTGAACCTGACTCCCAGGCCCCCTACCTATCTCTCCCTACCTACTCTCACCTGTCCCTTACTCACATGTATACTGTGTGTGTGTGTGTGTGTGTGTGTGTGTGCATGTACAGAGACAGAGGGGAAAGAATATATTTGTTTTCTGTTGCTGCTTTAACTAATTACTACAAACTTAGTCACTTAAAACAATAGAAATTATTTAATTATCTTATAGTTCTGGAGATCTGAAACCTCACTGAACTAAAAGCAGCAAAACTATATCCCTTTTGGATTCTGTGGGGGAAAATCCTTTTCCTTGCCATTTCTAGCATTTAGAGAGAGCGTTTATAAAGCTGTGGATCCCTTCCTTCATTTTCAAAG
Source organism: Nyctereutes procyonoides (assembly GCF_905146905.1). Classification (NCBI taxonomy): domain Eukaryota; kingdom Metazoa; phylum Chordata; class Mammalia; order Carnivora; family Canidae; genus Nyctereutes; species Nyctereutes procyonoides. Next base: position 4,755,861 of record NW_026575046.1, read on the forward strand.
CCAGCAAAGGAGGTCTAAGTCCTTCCGACATCACATCAGTCTGAAATTACTTCTGTCATCACATTTCTTTTCCTCTCACCTTATACCTACCCCTTCTATTTCTTTAGGAGTGTTGTGATTATACTGGGACCATACAGGTTAATGCAGAATAATCTCCCATTTTAAGGTCAGCTGGTTAGCAAACAATTCTATAGTCACCCTTAGCTTCTGTTTGCCACATAACCTCACTTATTCACACATTCTGAACATAAAAAACATGAACATCTTTGAAGGGCCAGCCTTTGGATTGCCACAGCACATATTCTACATTGGGGGAAACCAATCTAAAAGTTTTCTCCTATTGAAATTCTAAAAACGTAGGGGAATTATTGTACATACTTCAGCAGGATGCTGACGTTTATCCTTATTCGAGCAAATATTGCCCTAAACTTGCATAGTATTAAAAACTAGAGAGAAATCAATGGATTGAAAGAGTATGTGAATTATAAGAGGAAATGTCCCTAAAGCTTATGCTGAGCTTAACCATGGGATTCAGTAATTTCATTAATGGATATGTACCCAAAAAATATGAAAACATTGATTTGAAAAGATATCTGCACTTCTATGTTTATTGCAGCGTTATTTACAATACCCAAGATATGGAAACAACCCAAGTGTCCATCCATAGAAGAATGGATAAAGAAGCTCATAGGAACCTAATCCTATATTTCCGCAAAGCAATAGTTTAGTGTTGGCAGATTTCATGTTTATAGTGGCTTTCTAAAACATAATTATTGCAAATAATGTGATAAATGTATATATCACATTACATGTCTATATCTATGTTGATTTTTTTCTTTTTTTTTTTTTTTTTGTAATGGGGGAGCTCGGTACAAAGTGCATGGGGACACTATATTGTCTTCACTTTTTTAAGTAAAACTGAAACCATTCTTAAAGTTTATTTTAAAAAATAGCATTACTTGCAACCAGTGCTTTTCAAACATTAGTGGACATGCTCATCCCCTGGGGATCTTGGTAAAGGAAGCCTGATTGCAGTGGGTCTGGGGCAGGGCCTGAGACTCCATACTTCTAGTGAGTTCCCAGGTGAGCCCAATGTCGTTGGTCCAAGATCCGGTGTGAGTGACGAGGTTCTCAATTTAGTGCAGGGTTTCTCAGCCATTGGATGATTAAGATTTTTGGTTGGATAATTCTCCATTATCCAGTACGTTACAGAATATTCAGCAGTAGCTTTGGGCTCTATTCATGAGAGGACAATAGAATCTCTTTCTCCAAGTTATAACAACCAAATTATAGTATTGAATCAATACTATAATTAAAGCCTTAAAATTTGGTAACATGATGGGTATCCTCAATTTTCTAAGACAAATATTAAATGCAGCTAATCACCAAGCATATGAAATAACAAAAGGTCAGGAAATTAAGGATGGAGCCAGTAAGTCTATTGGCAGTGGTGAGAGAACGGATCAAAACAGTACATGGCAAAATTTTATATCAAATATAATTAAGAGGAACATTCCACAATACATGTATTCTAAAAGAATAATCCCTGTTCTTCTGGGTTTAATAACACATTTATTTCTTTAAAAAAGCATATGTAGTCATTGTTAGTAGAATAAAAAGGAGACACAATCTTCAAAACCTCATGTCCCCTTTTAATTTCAATGATAACTTACTTTGTGCTATGAATAATTCACATTTGACAAGGGAAAGCAACAGAAAAAAATAAATGCTAAAATGTAATTAATATTTAATCTGTTTAACCCCATAACTCAGAAATCAATTGCTAAATATGTTTAGAATTCTTATTTATATTTAAATTGCATTCCCATGGTCTTTGAATTGAAAGTAAATTTTAACAGTGAAAACTGCCTTATATTAAGAGGAGTTTACTTCCGTGTATGCCACCACTTGAGGAAAAACAAACATTAAACAAAACAATATTGATTCTCATTATTAGAGATTTCATAGGAGTTAAGAGGTAAATTAAAGAAAATATTCAGACATAAATTCTGTTTCATTTTGTTTTTTTTTCCTCCTTGGGCTTCCAATTCCATTTCAGAGTGAGTTTGATGATTTTATTTAAGAAAAAAAAAAAAAGAGCTTTAGAACCAATTTAATATCTAGTTTGAGAACTTACTCCAGCCTGAGGAAACAAAGCAATTTAAAGTTAATTCAAGTAAGGTAGGTATCTATCTCCTTAGGGAATGAGTTTATTGTTTTGTTTTGGTTAGATTTAGTTTTTCCCCAAGATAGAATTCACCAATTTTTTTAAAAACTTGCATTACTTATTTTCTCATAAAAATTTTGATGGAATATTATTTCCCAAATTTAAAAGTATCTATACAATTATGTGATCACCCAAAATCACATGATTCTAACTTAGTATGCTAGCAACAAGGGTGCCAGAGGCCTCTTCACTCATTGAAGGTGACCCATGAATTATCTTTTGAATACTCTGAAAAGGGAATGCGTGGGGGCATACAGTCCATTATCTTTCCATGGCAATATATAAATTCTCAGATGTGAGAACAAATGATTTATGTATAAGAATGAACTTTCCCAAAGGACAGCATGGTAAGTAATGGTTTTGTTGACAGAGCAATTGATAGCACAATTGTCCCAAATAAGAAGTGATTAATTGAAATTATGCTTACAAAATAAACATTGTTTCTGGGGAAAAAAAATAAAGACTGCCTTGGAGGCCTAGGGAAAAGAATAAAGTGAATATTTTACATTTAAAGCGGTTCTGTTCTTGAGTGGAATAATAACAGGCTGCTACATAGAGCTGCAGAATGTTCATTGTCTAATTTAGTTTGGCCAATCCAATTTTATCGAACACTTGATTCTTTGTGGGTCGCTGAAAAGCTCCTAAGTTGTGATGACAGACACTGAATTCTGTGAGAAAGATATGCAAGTGGAACTAGTGAAGCACAATGTGATAACATCGATTGACTTCAAATTTCAGACATGGCTTCATGGAAGATACAGCATCTCTGTGGCTTGAGAGATGAGCAGAGACAATGCTGAGGAGAGTTGAAAAAGCTACTCCAAGGGAGCAAGGGAACACAGGCTGAAAGGAAACTATCAATTGTCAAATTTATTGAAAAGATAAAATAAAATAAGGATGTAGTCAGAAACAGTAAAAAAAAAAAAAAAAAAAAAAAAAAAAAGTAAGGGATTGTTTTCTAGTTGAGAATAGAGGCTTTCCCTGCCAACCCCAGTCTGACCATTGGTGGTAAGTTCATTACAATAAGATATATATTTTTTAAATATGTGATTTTTATATATAATTTGTTAACTGATAATCCAAGTGAAGTAGGATATAGGGAGAGCTGAAATTTTTAATTTGGGAAACATGAATCTACAAATGATAGCTGACATGAGATCTAATTAAGACTTTAAGAGGAAAAAAGTCAGAACATATACATAGTTCAAGAAACTATAGGAAGCAGTCATGATGTGCCATCTGACACATGCAGGTAGCATTTGGAACTGGCAGAAATTATTAAAATCAGGTTAAAATTAAAATGTGAAAGGATGCATTTTATTCAAAAGTGCATACATCTACTTAATTTTCAGTTTTCATAAATGTTTATGTGGACCTCTAAATTAAACAAAATCACTTCTTTCATTTTCTACAAGCTTGAACTACAGTTAAGTTTTCCATCCATTTGATCATAAAATTCTCATAAAGGAGATTCTGAATAAATGTAATGAAATATATGATTCAGGCATATTTGAAAAGCAAAGAATCAGATACATCATCTTCTAATTCCACTTTAATCCATTCTGTCTACCTAAATTTCAGACAAGTGGTTAAAAATCACAGAGGTCGTAGCAGTAAAGTAATGAAAAAAGAGAAATGAAAGTAATCAAATCTCAATTTTTGCACGAACAATTCCTAAAGGTAATTAGTTCCAACAAACTGCTCTCCTGTTCCTATACGGTCATTAGTCATAACCTTGATTTTTCCAAATCCTTAAAATGTATGCAATGCTTTAATAAAAGAAAAGTTTTAATAGGCAACTCATCATATAATTAAATAAACTGGTCTTGTTCATTGTGTCATTTTGAGCCATTCTTTGATAATTTAGAAAGGAAGTCATAATTCTCATTTATATATAGCAAATTAATATTTTCTCAAATATGGTAAAACAGTAAAAATATTAATGACAAGATATTTTATTTTGTGATACAAATATTGATGGTGTTACCATTTTTGTCTTACATCTCTATTTCTTTTACTTTTAAATTAACTACCTTTCGGTTGCACTTCAGTTATTTGGTAAGATTTGACACTCTTAGGTTTTGTGTTTATTTGATTTATTTTTGGGGGAGGGAAACAGAAATTATGTCAATGCAAATCATATAATTCATATGATTCATTTACTTAAAAAAAACAATTAAGAAAGCATCCACAATTCTAACAGTTCTGTGTCTTTATTTTACCATAGATATGCCATAAATAATCAGTTAAAAAACCTGTCAACATTCTTACATGTACCATGTTAAAGTATATAGCCCACATTAAAATCAGCAATCTACCATTACAATTAATTTGTATTTTGATCACACTTTTGAAATAATAAAATCAAATTCTCACATTCATCAACTGTATCAAATAACTACACATGAACATTAATAATTATAGTAAATATATGGAAATAAATCAGAAAATGAGACATGTACTTGTGAAATAAAACTTGTGCCCATAAAGAACTTTTCTGAACCCAAATATCCTTTTCATTTTATCGTATCATTCACTGAGAAAATAGGTTTTAGTGGTTTTGTATTCATCCAGCTATAATGCTTTAAAATAAGTGTTACTCTCTTTGAGCACATTTTTAAAAAGATTTTTACTTATTTATTGGAGAGAGAGAAAGCGCACACACTCACATGCATGAGTGACCTGGAAAGCTGGGGGAGGGGCAGAGAGAGAGAGGGAGTCTCAAGCAGACTCTAGCTGAGATTCGAGCCTGATGCAGAGCTGTATCTCAGGACCCTGAGATCATGACCTGAACCAAAACCGAGTCAGATGCTTAACAGACAGGGCTACCCAGGTGCTCTGGACATATATTTTCTATGCTCTCTTACCATAATGTGATTGTATAAAACCTTTCTTTGTTCTTTTAGGGTACAGGCTACATGTTCATTGGACATACTTCGACATCTATGTCTCTCTCTCTCTCTCTTTTTTTTTCACAACAGGAAAGCTAGAACATTTTAGATGATTGTGAAGTTATCATTAATGGATGGATTCATTACCATTATATGTTCAATTGCTCAACTTCTGCTCTATACAATATTAGGAGAAAATGGCTGAACAGGAGAATTCAGAAGATAATACAGAGAATAATATGCACTGTGTTAAAATATATAAACTTTCAGAATGTGAATCCAAAACAAAAATAATGTAAGCCTAGCCTGAGCGATTCTAGCAAACTAGGTCATTAGAAATAATATCAAGTATGATGTTGTCAGGAAATATGCAATGACAATTTAAGATCTTTGGTTATTCGTTTGATTACATTTCAGAAGCTTTCTTAAAAAAAGTTTCTTTTAAAAAAAAGTTTTACTTAGGTTATGAGAAATATGACTGTTAAAACATGGAGTTAGCAGGCCAATATTTAAGTCACTGTATGTGTTTCTTTTTTTGTTTTGTTTTGTTTAAAGATTTATTTATTTATTCATTAGAGACACACACACACAGAGAGAGAGAGAGAGAGAGAGAGGCAGAGACACAGGCAGAGGGAGAAGCAGGCTCCTTGCAGGGACTTTGATGTAGGACTTGATCCCAGGACCCTAGGATCACGCCCTGAGCCAAAGGGAGATGCTCAACCGCTGAGCCACCCAGGTGTCCCAAATTTTAATAATATTGTCACACATTTTTAAAAGAGGGATAAAACAAACAAAATGCATTCACTAGATAATATTCTACTCTCACAGTTTTATATTCACTGTCCATGTAGTGAAGGGAGTGGGGAGTGATGAAAAGACCATGTAAAAATACAGGAGTTTTAAAGATTTATCTATCTATCTATCTATCTATCTATCCATCTATCTATCTCTATAATATATAATTATATATATATATATTATAGATAGATAGATAGATAATTTAAAACAAACAAGTTAGTAGCCATTCAATTTATTTAACATAACCAACTGCTTTGTACCATACATATATAAAAACAAAGCAAAAATTGGAAAGTCGTAGCAAAAACAGAAATATGTGAAAATAACTTAATAAACCTGGATGTCCATTCCAAACTATGGCCATAATGAGTACTTACAATGATTATATTGCAGCCTCAGAGAAACTATTTCAGTGGCTTGTATTTTGAGAACACTTGAAACATGGTATTGGGTTACCAGGACAAAATGTGAAACATGGCTTAATGTTCAGAACATTCAGGAAGCACTGCAGAAACAATTCACAAATAGGGGAATGGTGTATGGATTTACCAAAAATTCAAAGGTTTTCTTTTTTCAGGCAGGAGAATTTATAATTTTAATAAAAAATAGTTTGTAAGTGATCCTCACACACACAAAAAGCATAACATGCAATCCAAGTATACAATAGATTAAAAGTAACATAAAAATCAACCAACCAAACAAAGAGAAGTGTTTTTGTGTCTCCTTTTTACCTAATAAAAATGATTTGAGTTGGAGCTCATGATTCTACACGATAGACTATGGGAAAATATGAACAGAGCAATACTTTTCTAAGTGTCTTGGAAAGATCCAGAATGGGTGTAATGGGCTGGGAAATAGTTGGGAAGTTTTCTTTAACAAGGTTTCCCTATATCAATACTTGAGAAAGTAGGGACTAAAGCGAGGTCAAATTCCCTCCCTTCCATCATGGCAGCAAATAGCCATAACCACCCTTGTAATCAAAGGCACATTCCTTAAATAAAACATGATTGAAAACACACAGAATTTTGTGTTACTGATGTATTATTCAATCCATAAAATGGACATTGAGGAATGGTTTTAATATTCCATCTATGGTATCAAAATGATTTAATTAATATTTTGACAGAAAATAAAGAACATACAAATGGAAAGAGTGCGAAGTGTCTAACAAGGGCAAATCTAATAAACAAGAAAGCAAAGGTTATTACATGTGTTCAGATGGATTTCTATTGCTTACTTTGAAAATCTCTTTTACTGGGAGGCCTGGTTAATGGTTGAGTGTCTGCCTTCCACTCAGGGAGTGATCCCCGGGTCCTGGGATCGAGCCCCACATGGGGCTCCCTGCAGGGAGCCTACTTCTCCCTCTTCCTGTGTCTCTGCCTCTCTCTCTTTGTATCTATGATGAATAAATAAATAAAATATTTTAAAAAAAGAAAATCTCTGTTACTGCCATCACAGCTACTATACACAGCGCTGTCAAAATAAATGGTAATTAAGCTTTGATTTCTATATGTATGAAGTCAATATGCTAAAGAAATGCAATAGTTTCACTTACACTTTTCCAGTGTAACATATTCTTGAAATTCCTAGAAAAAGTTTGCTATTGAAGAATTTAGTCTCACTGGAAAATCAGGGTCTGAGGATATATGCATTTTATTTATTTAAATATAAAACCTTGAAGGGAAAGTGATATTTATCAACAATATTAGGCAGTGATTATTGTAACCTTGATTCAGACATTGCATTTTTAAATATTACATTACAAAAGAGTGAAATCCTTTTCCTTTTCTTAGTTTTTGTAAAGACATAGCATGTACTTCAATTTCCACAAAAATAAATCATTTAATGAGTATCCACTATTTAACAAGAACATCTTCTAGAAATAGAAACACTAATAATGTACAAAAAGGTCAGTAGTTTTCTTTCTTTTTTTTTTTTTTTTTTTTTGGTTTGAGAGGTAGACTTGTAATTAAAAAAGGAAGAAGAGAGAAAGAAAAGAGCAATGCTTAGGTTTTCCACATATAATATAAACATTTACAAGGTATAGAATTAGGAAGAAGGGAATAAAGTTTCTTTTTTTCCATTATTTTTAGATTCTAGTTAGTTAATGTATATGGCAAAATTGGCTTCAGGTGTAGAGTTTAGTGATTCATCACTTATATATAACTGCCAGTGCTCATCACGAGTGCCCTCCTTAATACCCACCACCCATTTAGCTCATCCCCCGCTCACATCCCTCCATCAATCCTCAGTTTGTTCTTTATAATTAAGAGTCACTTATGGTTTGGAAAGAGTTTCTAACTCTATAGAAAATTCAAGTAAGGGACAATTAAATAGGTGATACCTGTTAAGTGGTTGTTGTAATGTTAATGTACTTTCCCCAAAGGGAAAGAGAAAGTGTATATACAGAACTTGAAATTGGTATTTATATGAAAAAGTAAAGTCGTGAAAATCATGAATGATGAAAAAAAACTTGCACATAATATTCAGGAACTTGTATAGTTTTTGGAAGTATTGAATGACATTAAATAGGGAAATATGGGTAGAACAGATAATATATTTTGTAGGAAATGCATTTTGGAACAGTGACCTGTAAGGATAAGGTGAGTTTTTTTCTTTTTTTTCCCCCTCTGAGATCTTTCAAGATTTTTCTTGAACTTTGTAACTTGAAAATATAGATCAAGGTGTAATGTTATTTGGCTGTTGGTTGGTTTACACTTATCCTACTTGGTGTTCTCTGAGCTTACTGGATCTGTGGTTTGGTGTCTGACATCAATTTGGGGGAATTCTAAGCCACACTATTTCAAATATATCTTCTGTTTCTTTCTTCTCATTCTAGCATCCCCATTACATGTATGTTACACCTTTTATAATGGTCTCGTAATTCTTACATATTCTGTTCTTTTTTTTTTTTACTTTTTTCTTCTCTTTGCTCAAGAGAGAGAAGCTCAGAGATTCTTTGTTCAATTGTATCCAGTCTAAAATATTAACATCAAAACTATTCATTTCTATCATAGTGTTTTTTATTTCCAGCATTTCTTTTGGTTCTTAGAATGTCTGTATCTCTACTTACGTTGTTCATCAGTTTTTGCATGCTGTTTACTTTATATGTTAGAGCCCTTAGCATGTTAATCAGGGTTATTTTAAATTCCTGGTCTGATTAATCCAAAAATCCCTGTCATATCTGAGTCTCATTCTGATGCTTGCCCTGTGCTTTTTGCCTTTACTGTATCTTGTAATTTTCTCTTGATAGTCTGGCATGGTATATTAGGTCAAGGAACTACATAAATAGTCCTTTAGCAATGTAGTAGTAAGCTGTGGGGAGTGGGGAAGCATTCTTTACTGCTATTATTAGGTCTCAACATTCTAGTGAGCCTGTGCCTCTGGACTGTGCACTTCATTAATGCATCTCAGTATTACCTACCCACACACAACTCAGCTGGGACAATGGTGGGCTGGAGTCATTTATTTCCCTTCTGTCACATGAGAACCTAGGAAAAAAAAAATGCCTATGTTGGGTATTTTCCTTCCCCTGAGTCAATTCAGCTCTAATGCAATGTCAACAGGCTAAGCTCTGGTGAAATAGTTTCTCCTGAGAGCAGACCTTGTTTAGGAGAATAGAATGTTGTGGCTTATCTCAAAATAGTTTCTTTCTCCTCCCTCTACCTGAAGCATGAGCAGTTTTTTCTCTGATATTGGGTGTGAGACTCAGTTGAGTTGCACAAGGTAAAAACTCACCAAAGTGTCTCCCCTCCCCATGACTGGATGTGTATCTACACGGTTGTTTTTCCTGAAGTTTTATCTCTCAGACTTCTTCACACTGACACTCCAGCAATTAATCAATTATGATTTGGGTTATCCTACCTTGGCAGTGGTTCCCATGGAGGTTACTGATAGCGGGTTTCTGTTTTAGTAACGTACAATTCTCTGCATCCCCCTGTTGGTCTCTGAGTTGAGGGGCAGCAGTTTGCCTTGAGACCTAATTTCTTTTACAGAGCAAAGAAGAATTGCTGATTTTTCAGTCTGTTCAGCTTTTTACGTGTTGTTAGGACAGAGTGGTGACATCGAAGCTCTTTACATGCTGAATCAGAAACTGGAAGTCTGGGACTTTATGTCATCCCTGCAAGTGCCCACATTGAGAAATAAATCTGATTGAATGACTCTATGCACTAGTGGCAGGAGAGCTGAGTCATCTGGCCACCAGAGGGAAGCGAGTGAATTTGTGAAATGGTTCATTATGCAGTGTTATTATGGCAAAAACTAAAACATTAAGTAATGGGAAGTGTATTCTGTTTCCACTTTTACACATGCACAAAAACAATAATAGTGAAAAGTAATCTTGATAAATAGTATTTAGAAAGCTAGAGAAAGATCTAAAGGAAAAGAGAAAAATAGTGTAGTCTCTTACGCTCTGGATAAAAGAGACTTCAGTTAATGAAAGGAGATGGAGGAAGACAAAATAAATGAGCAGGAAAGGAATCAAAGAATTCTGAGGCTGAAGGAATCTTGGAGAAAATTCATTTCAACTTTTTAATTTCTCACAGATGGAAATTAATAACCAGAGTTATTTGTTCTAATTATTGCTATTTAATGTCATGCCTGACCTCACCATACATATTATCTGACTTTTATCCAAGTACTTATTTTAATATATTATACTTTTTCTTAAAAGAAAACCCAGTGTCATTCAATTATTTTTCCTTATATTAAGTCACATCTTATGGAGTTATAATTAGTTGAAGCTTAGTGTTATTTTAATATGATGCTGGTTTTAATAAATGATGATACAAATATTAAACCACTCCGTGAGTGTCATGCCAATTAAACAAAAGATCAGTCCAATAAATCTCTATCTCTTCTTTATGTTGAAAATTTAAATTAAAATTTTAGTTATAGAACAAGGCAACTTTGAGAGAGTAGATATAGCTTGCTTATTCTGAAAAATAAGAAAGAATGAGACATAATATTCACCAATCAGACAAACATCCTCCTCTCTCAAGAATATAATTTAAATTTTATTTAATTTTAAGTGATATAATGATTTAATAAGCCATTAATATATTGCAGATATTTATAATATTGAAATGAACTTTGGAAACAATCAAAAGAAAAAGTGAAAACAATGCATCTCATGAGTAAATGGACATGCAAACAAAAAGTGCTAATGATTTTATAAAACCTTTGTGATAATATCTACTCCTATGGCAACTCAGTTCAGCAGAAAAATGCAGAGTTAAAATCACTAATGATTTTTAAATATGAAGATGGAACATGACTTCTCCATTGACTTGGCTCGTGAGATCAAAATGATTGGTGGAATTTATGAGATATCTAAAAAAAAATTAAATAGCAGTACTTTTCTATCCTGGCAAATATTGACATCCAGGAATTCTTAAACTGAACTGAGATAAAAGATCATAAATAATGAGTCTGTCTGTCACTCCTTCTCCCACTGTCTCCTTTCCTCATAGTCCTCTCTCTCCCTCCCACCCAATTATCTCATGAGTCTTGGTCCTATATATAAGTACTTCCATAGGATATCCTTTTTATTATTTGCCAATATATATTTGACCACATTATTATTTTTTTGGTCTGATCCTTTTTTCCTTCATTCTACTACTAAATTGTATTACTTTTCTCAATCTTGCTACTCTGATTAATATTGTTGACTTACATTTACATGTCTATTCCAGTAATGGATCAAATATTTTACCCTCCATCCTGGTTGCCAAGAATTCCCATTGGCATAAATAGCACATATAATTAATCAAGGAAATAGTCATCAATAAAATAAATCATTAAGCAGAAAACAACCAAAAAAATCAACACATATATAATCAATTAAATGTAAATGAAGAATGACTAGCTCATATTTACATACGTCAGCCTAGGCTTCATTCCAACCATTGTAACTGCTTTATTCTTGCATGTAGCTATTGCTACTTCTTAGTCATCTAAAACATAGTCATCTAAAAACTCAGCATCATTTTAAAGCAGAAAAAGCAATTTGATTTTATTTATTTATCTATTCCTATCTATTGTTCCTTTTCCTTCCCTTCTGAAACAATTTGATCCAAAAACTACTATTTGCAGTTGGGAAAGGTAGGCAGATATCTGCATGAAGGGGTATAGTGAAGATCTCCAGCGGCCTTGTGGGAGTTTAGAGGACATGGTGAGGGAGGAGGACTTCTAAATGGAAGACTGACTTAGTGGATGGGATGCTGTAGGTCATAGAGGGAAGGGGAGGTGTCCCAGAGGTGGAAAGGGGAAAGGTGCATACTGGGGTGTTAGAGCAAGAATGGGAACATCAGGGAATTTGCATGGAGTAGATTGCAGATGTTAGCTACAAGCCAAGTTTGGTGAAATACATCAGGATTGGTGAAATAAGTCAATATATCAACATATGTGATTTTGGGTGGGGTAATTTTCACATATCCAGTGGATCAAAGTTTCTTTTTATTTACAAACATCTTGCAGTCATATGTCTATTGGGTTGAATAATCTTAGCTGCATTTGGGACTTCCTGCTCTTCTCCACCTCCTGTAAGGAAATTAATTTTACCCAGACTTGCCAGGATCTTGCACCCATATGAAAATGGTGCAAGATCCTCTCCCAGAAACACTGCAGCTGGATTAGGAGGGAGAAGGGTCACTCACTGCTCCCCGGGGAAAAAAGCCCTTGGGTATGTTTCAAGTAGATCATATCCTAGTCACAGAATGGCTGAGCAGGAGCAAACACGTCACGGTGTACTATATCAGTGTTGAGAAATTGAAGAAACCGCCATACAGGAAAAAAAAATTTGAGAGTCAAAAACTTTCAGTTAAAAAAAAATGGTTTCTCAATACTTTCAGTAGAAAAGAATAATAACCTTTTAAAAGCTCTTCTCAATAACCTGCTATGCAACATTGCACAAACTCAACCTATGAAGACTCAGGGTCACTACTTTCGTCTTACCATCCATCTCACCTTTATCACTTTATTGACTTTCTCCTTTCAAATGTCTTAAATATTGAATTCCAATTTCCTCCTTAAAGACGAATTTCTCATAAAGATGTGCAAACAGTTACACAATGGTTGTTTGGGAAGAATTCATTATAGTCCATTATTGAATTCACAAGGTGGGTACAAGCACTTTTGGATCAGACAAGAAAGTCTATCGAGCAAGTTGCTGCCATAGCTTCTATGTGAGAATTTCTAAATAAAAGTTGTATTTCTGGGTAGCATGTTTTGGTATGACATATTTAAAAGCTTCCCACTATTTTCTCATAGTGCCTTTGTATTTTATCATACATATGTGAAGTGTATTTTATACAATGCATAATGTTCATATCTGAAAAACAGAGGATTGGGTGGCTTTGGGAAGGAAGAATGTTGGTAAGTATGTTTTCTTTCAATTAAAAAAAAAAATCCCGTGTTCAGCTCTATTGAAAAATGCACATTACATAGTGCATGACATTTATGCTGAAATCAGGTATGAGTAATGTAAGAACGAAGACTGAGTTTTGACAGAAGATTTTGCATTTATTACTTCTTTCTAAAGAAAGGTAATGAAGCAAGAAATGGTCACAAATAATAAGAAGCAGTTGAATACACAATCTCCACTATCCTCTAAACTTTCAACCTCTATAGGGAAATATGCAGTTCTTTCAATCTTGTGTAAATATATGTAAAGCAGTCTCTATTTTTTGAAGATTCTTTCTTATATGACCTTCAAATGTCAGATGTTTTCTGGAACTTCAGATGATGCATATAACTTGAGCTTTGACTTACTATTTGATGTTAATTCAGACTCTGCTCTCATAAATGATTCATTCACTTTTAGATTTACTAAAAAAAAATACAGTTTCTTTAATTCAAAAACTACATTGAAATGAGCTGATAGGAAATTCAATCCCAGTTATGACTGAGACTGTTTAAGGACTGTACAAAAATACTAGACTCTTACACTTATCTCCAAAGTACCATGATGCTTTTTTTGATCACAGTTATCAATCCCTGCTGACTTCCACCGGGAAATGTATTGGTCCATTTGGAAAGTTCCCATCATGTTCTGGGAATCTTCTATTTTAGGGTAATTCATGGAACAAGGGAAACTTGATGATGCTAGGAAACACCTGAGGTCCAATTGTTTATGTTGCTGTCTGGTAGAAAGACACAGAGATTTCTATCCCTTTCCAAGTCAGGAAAGAACAAACCTCACTTCATATTGTCTTAAAGGCCCTTAACACTCTCCCATCACTCCATGTCTAATACATACTATTTGTTATATTTGGATTTTCTTTTAAATGTAGCAACCACTAATCTAATCAAGTTCATTTGCTTTGTATATCCCCAGAGTGAAGATTATGAAAAGTCTGGAACCTGCTTGGCCTAGAAGAAGGGGAATAATAGGGAGAAAGAAAAACAAAATGCATCACTCAACAAATTACATTGAAATAATAAAAAATTGATAGGAGGGAGTTAGGAGAGTCTTCATTACTTGAACAACAATATCACTGGTTGTTTATATGAACCTCCCCCAAAAAAACAAATAATACAGGACTGTAATTAAAGAAATGCATAATTATGTTATTTTTCACAGAAGAAATTTAAAATTTCATTAATGCTGCAGAAGGCAGTGCATATAATTGTTGCTTATTTATTTTTTCTTAAATCAATCCTTAGACAGTGGCAATAATTGGAAGAGTTAAGTGGAATAAGAAAGAAAAAGTCATAAAATAGTCTTAGTAATATTTCTGTAATGAATATGATTGAATAAAGCCAATCTTCAGGGGAAAAACAGGAAATAGACATGGTCTCTGTGAACCTGTTTTTACTTATTATTCAACAAGCTCTTCTGAGGACAGTATTTCAGAAAGTAAAATTAACTTCTTTTAAGACAATTTAATATGTTAAAACTGTAGGTCACAAGATCTTACATTGTTGTGGGAGAAGCCAAACTTTGAATACATGGCAGATAAGACACTGTCTGAGTGAATGACACACTCCTAAGAAAGGAAAGGGAAAGCTTAGTGATGCCTGTGATTCAAAATGTTTGGGAGATAGACGTGATGTATCCAGGAGGGCTAGCAAAAGCTTTTTTGAAAGGAAACTTTTGAGCTGTGTCTTAATTGATGAGAAAGAACCATCTATGAAAACATTCAAAATCAAAGTAATAAATGTAAACGGATTGATAAAGACCTAGAAGGTAGGGTATTAGATTCCTGTGGATGCTACGACAAATTACTACAAAACCACAGAACAGGATTCTTCCCCAGTTCTGGAAGCTAAAAGTCTGAAGTCACAGGGCTAAAATCAAGGTGTCAGCGGGGCTGCACTATCTCCAGAGGCTCCAAGAGTGAGAATACATTCCTTGGCCTTGGCCTTGCGTCTTCCAGTCATGCTTGCCATCATGCCTTGGTGTGTAGCCCTAGGACTCCAGATTGTTTCCAAGGTTATATGACCTTCCTCTGTCCTGTGATCTAATCTGCATCTGCCTCCTTTTTATAAAGACATGTGTGATTGCCCTTATGACTCATTGAGATAATCCAGAATAATCACTCTATCTGAAGGACCTTAACTTAATTACAGCCACAGAGTTCTGTTTTCCATGTAAGGTAACATTCACAGGTTATGGGGATTAGGACATACACATGGAATTTAGAGTCCATCACTCACATTATCACAGCAAGGTTTCTTGAGACAGAGGGACAGAGAGCAAAGGACTGGAAACTGAGGTCTAATACATAGTGATTGCATCCAATTATTTTGTTAAGTCAGGGTAAGAGATTTGCATTTTATTGTGATATCAATTGTAAACTACTAGTGGATTAATGATGTCAGTAGATGTTAATCAAAAAGAGACAGAGTCACATGTGTTACTTGGAAAACTCAATCTGAACTATAAAATACCAGCCTGGTTACAAAAACATAAGTTAGGAATTTTTTGCCCTATCCAGACACAAGTTTACTGTGGTTCAGGAGAGATTTTACCAGTAGAGATGAGGCCATGTCCTCTGACCTGGAACATAATGTAGATGTGCTTGGAAGATATATTGAAGGACTGGAGGTTAGATATAAAAAGCATAAAAGCAAGCAAGTAACCCAAATCAACATATTACTTTTCAACTTGTAGTTTGAGCAACTGAGCATAAGGGGAAGCTATTTATTTAATAGAAGACTGGTAAGATAGGTGGGTTTGTGGAGGATGATTCTAAATTCTGATTGGGTATTTTAAGTTTGATTTGCTGATTATATACGTAAGCAGATATTATAGAAAATACAGTTAGATGTTCAACTTTCAACCAAGAGGCCATAGGTTGGTGATACAAATATGGAAGCATCTGTAAGGATAGGAAGAGACTAGATTAAAATAATAATAATAATAATAATAATAATAAAAGTCACTGGGTATAAAAAGGATAGGATATGGACAAGGCAAGAGGACCTCAACATCTCTGGCTTGGAAATTGGATGGATTTTGGTACTATTTATTGAAATAGAGACTAGTGGGACAGGGCAATGACTCCTGATCTGATAACCAAAACTTGGGCTTACTATGAATAGGTAATACTTCCAAAAGATAGAGTAAAAATGAGGATAAAACTCCTTAAATGTGGAATCAGGGTTGAAAATTTATATTTGAGATTTATTACCTCTATTTTTTCCTGCATCATACAGATGTTAAATGGCAAAACAAGAGGCTAGAGAATGATTAGATATGATTAGATATGAATAATTAAATGTGAAGACTATAAGGAGACATAAAGGAAGATCATAAGTCCCATTAAGAATGCACACTTACTCATTATTAGTCATAAATACACAATATTCTTAGATAACAGAAACTAGTAAGATCCCAATGAGACATAGAAGAGAATAGAAAAATGGCTTGGTGGAAACAATACTACATATTTCCTAAAGCTTTGTCATAATTCATTCTTATTCAAATATAAGTAAAGTGTAATTTTCTGATTGATCAAGTTTTACGTTATGATTTTTACAGAGTAGAAATTTTCTTATCGGCACCTCCCATTACCCTTGGCATTTTCTCTCTTTTTTTTTTTGTCTTTGTTTTTTGACTTTTCAGAACATTATATTAATATTGTGATATATTAATGTCACAACAGAGGCATCACAATAGACAGGCATGGAATCTGTCACAGGGCTGGATCTTATAATCCCATCATGACCTGAGCTAAAATCACGAGTCAGATGCTTACCACATGAACCACCCAGGCACCTGTGATATATATTAATAATTTAAACATATATAGCCAGTTTACTCAATATGCTTCTTTCCTACCCTAGCTCCAGATGTATTTCATCAGTCCTAGAGGAAAAAGGAAACAGTATTTCATAAACAATTATATTTGAGCATTTTTTGACTCCTGAAATATCTGATATAATCGACTTAAAGTGATTAAAAATGTATTTAGTACAAGTGAATGGTAACATATGTTCTAATATAACAGCTAATTTTAAAACACTTATGTGAACACATTTAGACTTCTTATTTATCTAATCTTTGCTTTGTTTATGAAATCATTGACTCTAAGTGTTACTTTAGAGGCTCTCTTCAACATACCAGGTGATATATAATCCTTGGCTAATACAGTTTCCGCTACTTTACAATTAACTCACTGTATGCAGTTCTGGTGATTTCATCTAAGATGGATATTCTTTATTTTCTACCTTCTGTCTGTGATGTTCAGATTCTAGTAAATGAAAGCTTAGGAGATTCTCTGCATCGATCGCTTCTTTTACTTGTTGTGGTGAGTGGACTCTTAGATGACCCTAATGATTGCTGCATCCTAATATTCATGCCCTGTGGAATCCCCTTTTTGAGCATGGGTGAGACCTTTGGCTTGTTTCCACCAAAAATGAATGTCAAATGTGATGGGATGCCACTCTTTATTTATGTTATGTTGTAAAAATGACAACTTGTTTAGCAGAATATTTCTATCGCCTTCTTGGCTTACGGTCTTTCATGAAGCAATCAGTCAAGTTGCAAGAATCACAGGGCAAGAAACTGAGGGCAACCTCCTCCCAACAGGTGGCTTGGCATCAAGAGTGGCCTCCAGCTGACAGCCCACAAGAACCTGAAGCCCTCAATCCAACCCCCCCCCACACACACACACACACAAAAAAAACCCCTGAATTTGGCCAACAACAGTATGAGCTTAGAAGCAGATTCTTTTCAAGTTAAGCTTCAGATAAGAACCCTGGCCAAAACCTATGATTTTACCTTTATGAGAGACCCTGAAGCATGGACGAGGTAAGCTGTGTTGCCCCCCACCAACACACAGAATCTGTGAGATAATAAATTGTGTTGTTTTTAGCCACTAAGTTTTCTGGAATGTGTCATGCAGTAATACATAACCAATATATTTCTGAACAGAGTTTCTTACCTCTGCTCTGACAAATTTCACTCATGTCCTTGATTTCGTGTTGGTTGTGTATACATAAACCTCCCTAACCCTATTCTGTCCTCTGCGCTGTAGTCCTTTTAGAATTACAGGCATATAAATCTTTAAGACAGAAAACAATAGTAATCCAAATATTTCTTCACCCTAAGCACATAATTCTTACAAAAAGACAGTCTTCTTAAATGTTTAATGAGTAATGAGGTTCTCAAATTTTTAAAAGTATAGAACAGGCACTACTGACATTTGAGCCAGAAGTTTCCTTGGTTTCGAGGGCTGTCCTCCAACAACAAGGAAATACACACACATATATGTACATAGATATAATACACAACAAACTTATATATAATGCATATAATATATAATACACAGCTATATATATATGTGGATAACATAAGTAGTTAACACATTTATACCTACACAAACATGAATCTGTGTATATATATTTTATACATAGACATAACTATTTATATATATATGCATATTTATATCTGTGTTTATATATAATCCTACCTAGATAATATATATATTCACAAAAATGCATGCTAAAATTATGCTATATTAAAATGAAAACTATAGGCATGATAATTTTCTTAAAATTATTTAGCATCTCAAATGCCAACAGAAGTCACCATTACTGGACATTTTGTCATCCATGCCCAAAAAGAAAATTATGTTTCTATTTTAAGTCTGACATATGGTACTAGCCTTTGTGTGACAATCTTGCTCACATTCAGCATTTGTGACACCAGATTGCTGCTTTCTCTGGAATTTGAGATGACGTGAATAGTAATTTTGAATTAAATATAAGTCAGTGGGCTGTCAATCCTGAGTAGGCCTTCTATTCACCTGCTTCAAAGTCCAGATGTCAATGCCATGATGTTTAATCCTTTTTTGTAGACTAGGATGGAAACTACTTTTTATTTTTCTTTTCCTTCTCTCCTTTTCAAATTTTAATAACTCTATGGAAACGTGGAGGCTGTAATTCACGAGTTCCATGGAGTGTTTCAGTGAAGAGCTCTGTCATTTTCAAGCTTCTAAAATAATTTTCTCCCCACTAAAGGCTAAAATAGGCATATGTATTATTTGGCCCATTCTCCTCTATGGTTCAAAATATTAAAAGGAAGTAATGCTTAATTGTAAATATGTGTGTGTGTGTGTGTGTGTGTGTGTGTGTGTGTGTATGAAAGCATTTTTTCCAGATTATGGGTGTGAGAATTTGAGCAAATTAGAAAAGCTCTTTGGTGGGTTATTGCAAATATATGTTATATATTTGACCTGAGATATCAAAATGCAAGATTTTCAGTGAACTTCAGCATTCTCAAAATAACCATCTTAGGGATCCTATCAACAATCAGAAGGCAATAAATCTGGCATGTGTTTCTGCACAGCTTTGGTGGAAAAGATTTATGAAAATGTTAATGGCATTTTCAAGGGTTGAAAACTAACACAGTTAGCCTACATCTTATCCTCCAGCCATATTAAAAAGGTTTAATAATTTTCTGCATACACTTAATTATTTCTTATTAACCTATATGATCATTTGTTTTGCTATATCATCTGAAAACAAAGAATAGTTTGGTAGAGGGGATGGGGGGAGTGATGGCCAAATGGGTAAAAGGGAAGGAGGGATATAGGCTTCCAGTTATGGAATAAATAAGTCATGGAAATAAAAGGCACAGCATAGAGAATATAGTCAACGGTATCATCATAGCATTTAATGGTGACAGTTGGTAGCTACATCTGTGGTGAGCATAGCGGAATGTATAAAGCTGTTGAATTGTCATGTTATATACCTGAGACTAATGTAACACCATATGTCAACTGGTTTCAAAAAAATAAATTATAATAAAGAAACTGTACACAACCCCTGTTAAAAATTAAATTTTCCCCAAATATGTAATTTTATATTTTCCCCCAAAAATATTTAGCACAACCTAAATAAAACAGTCGTCTACATAATGTCTGAATTATATATCACACCACTAAAGTAAAAATTTTGTAGTGTCATTTAATATCCATTTAATATTTAAATTTTCCCAGTACCCACGAAATTCTCTTAAACTATTTTATTTTTCTCTGCCTTAAGATCTAGTTGAGACCTCCACATTATATTTAGTGATTGTGTCCTAATTTAATAAGCTGGCTATGAGAAGGCTCAACTGCCAATATCCAAAAACCCACTTGGAGCAAAGATAGTTCATTAGGTTTATTGTGATAGTAAACCACCTCGATAGATTTTGGTATTGTTTTAAAAAGATAAAATTAAGGGAGGATATTTGGATTTTCAGGACCTCATTGAAAAATCAAGAAGTTGGATGGGAGTTCTCAGTTTATGACATGAATGCTTTTTTTTATTGAAGAATAATTGACATATAGTATCTTATGAGTTTCAGGTATGCAATATAGCTATACAATATTTATATAAGTCACAAAATGGTCACCACAATAAGTCTAGTTATCATGTGTCACCATACAAAACTGTTGGCAAATTGTTGACTATATTCCTTATGCCGTCCATTACATCTCCACGTCTTATTTTATAACTGAGTCTACCTCTTAATCTCTTTCACCTATTTCACCTGTCTCCCTGCCCGCGTTCCCTCTGGCAACCGTCAGTTTATTCCCTGTATCTGTGAGACTGTTTCTGTTTTATTTGTTCATTTGTTTTATTTTGTTTTGCTGTTTTATATTCCAGATATAAGTGAAGTCATATGGTATTTGTCTCTTCTGACTGACTTATTTCACTTAAAATAATATCCTCTAGGTCCAAACATATTGTCACAAATGGCAAGATTTCATTCCTTTTTATGACAGAGTAATGTTCCTTCATAGATGTGTGTGTGTGAGTGTGTGTGTGTGTGTGTGTGTGTGTGTGTAGGGAACATCTTTATCCATTCATCTGTTGATAGATATTTAGGTTGTTTCCAGTTTTGGCTATTATGAATAATGCTGCAATGAGTGAACAGAGATGCCTGTCTTTTCAAACTAGTCTTTTTTCTTTTCTCCAGCTAAATACCTAGAAGTAGAATTGCTGAATTCTATGGTAGTTCTATTTTTAATATTTTGACATATCTTCATATTGTTTCCATAGTGGCTGCACCAACTTAGACTTCCACCAACAGCGCACAAGTGTTTTTTCTCCACATCCTCACCAACACGTGTTATTTCTTATCTTTGTTAATAGTAACCATTCCAACAGGTAAAAGGTGATGTGCATTTTTTCTGGAATGGTTAGGTACCAGAAAAAGGTGATGAGGGTCTTAGAGTGAGCCTTGGTGAGCAAATTGCTAGTCCTGAGAAGTAAGCTGTTTTAATTGGTTCATATTCCTATCTTCCAAGAGCTTTTATAACTAGAGCATACAGTTAAGCTGGGTTTTTTTTTCCTTCTTTTTTTTTTTTCTTTGCCTAGACCAGAACAGTTTAGCACAGACATAGGAGAATGTGTTGGTCTCAATTCTGAGAAACTACTGATATAGTTTCAATGAATCTGGTACACAGATTCAAAAAATTCTTCCTAATAAAAGTTTTCACCAAATCTTTTCAAGCATATAAAAATATGGAATGGTGTAGTTATTACCCACCATATAAATTTAATTTTTAAAATATTGTTATATTTACATATTTTATCTATGTGTCCTGAGAAAAAGTATACCTATATATATATCACAAAGATAATATCACATGTAATAAAATTAACATAAGCTATAATATCATCCATTATTGAACATAAATTCACATTTTTCTCAGTAGTATAAAAATGAGTCTAAAGCTTTGTTAATTTTATCCCAAACTAGGATATGATTTTAGTTCTTACATTATATTGGTTGTTTCAGCTTATATTCCTTTTTCTAGAACATTCTCTTAACTTCTGTGTACAATTTGTTGTATTATACTGAGGAATCATTTGAACTCATCCTTCTATACTGATATTCATGCGGAATTCTATGTAAGTACTAATTTCTTCTAAAGAATGTTTCTAGAGTAAGTGTTAAAATATGTTTTTGAACGTAGCATTATTGGATACACTGAAGAGTCATTTGAGTATGTCCAAACCAGAATTTAATTGGTAACAAAAATAATTAAGATCATTAGTACAGAGTTTACACTGCAATTTGTCTTTCCTCAGAGTACGTGTTTTACCAAATATGAACACTTAATATATTTTAATGAAATTGTATTTCATATCCTAAGTGTTTGTAAAGCACCTAAAAACCACCTGGCATGTATTTAATTTCTTGCGGTAATACACCCATCAGAAATGTTCTAAGTTGTAGCTCATATGACTGAAAGAGCTTATAGGCCATCTAGGCAATTTTCAAGCAGATTTAAATAATTACATCTATAATATCTTTATTAAATGCCTGATGCAGAAGGGTCACTGTGAAGACAGGGGAGGTCAAAGAGCAGCAGGTGATCTCTGTGGGTCTGGTCTGGGAAAAGTTTCCTGACCCTCTCCTAGGGGTGGAGTTTATTTGCATATTTATTTTCCTTTCCAGACTTCTGATCTACTAGGTCTTCCCCAGTATTTGGGAATACAGAGTTTACTGGTCTTCACCCAGAAGCTTAAAACATTCTTTGTTTTACTTTCTTCCTCTCTCTCCTCTCCTCTCCTCTCCTCTCCTCTCCTCTCCTCTCCTCTCCTCTCCTCTCCTCTCCTCTCCTCTCCTCTCCTCTCCTCTCCTCTCCTCTTCTCTCTTTTCTCTTCTTTCTCTTCTCTTCCCCAGTAAAGGAGAAGGATCCCTGGATGAAGCTCTGGCTATAACTCTCTACACCTGGGCCACTGGCCAAGGCTTTCTTTGCTTTGAATCCTTCTCAGGCCCATTGGAAGTCCGCTGTGATGAGCCTGAAAGTGGCCGCAGTCTGTTTCTGTGCCTGACGTGCCCAGGGCTTATATATCACCACCACTCTGCACTCAGCACTTAGCAATCATGTACAAAGTTGCATCCAAGCTGAAAACTTTACCTCGCCCTAGGGTCGGCCACCTTCCTTTCAGACTGAAAAGAGTCTTTCCTTGAAGTTGCCTTTTCAGTTGAATTTAAGGTGGATTGGGAACTGGAACTCAGCTCTCTTCTGGGTGCAGGGAAAATTATAATTTTATAGATTGGCTACTTTTTAGTTTTTATTAGTGTGGAGTCTTTGCTCTTTTTAGATTTCCATATTCTGGGCAGTAGCTGGAAGCTCTGTTTTACTCATGCTGCTTGCCTTCTTATGGAGGAAAGATAGTCATGTTTGTTGGTTTTAGTACAGTCTGGATACAAATCATTTATAAAGCCTATGGATTCGGAATATTTCCCAAATTTGGTATATTATTTTATCATTTTCCTGAACTGTATCCTCCAAAGAGCAGAAGTTTTAAATTTCAATGAAGCGAACTTTTGTTTTTTTTTTCTTTAATAGTGTTTGCTTTTTCTATCCTATTAAAAAAAAAAAAAACGACCTTTGTTTACTTCAAAGTAAACAAAGACTACATGGTATTACTTCTAGAACTTTTGTTACATTATCTTTAATGTTTAGGTTCATGATCCATTTGAAAAATTTTATTTATTGCTTATGAGGTAGGCGTGACAATTTATAAATATCCTGTCATTCCAGCACCATGTGTTGAAATAACCATCGTTCACCACTGATTTCCCTTGATAAATCAATTTGCCATTGTATTAGTGTCCTGTGGTGGACAAACTGGATAGCTTAAACCGTGGAAATGTATTGTCTCTCAGTTCTGGAGGAAATGAGTCTGAAATCAGAGTGTCGGAGCCATCGGTTCTTTCTAAGTGCTGTTAGAGAGAATCTGTTCCAAGTTTCTGGAAGCTTCTGGTAGCCTCAGGTACTCTCGCTGTGTCCTTACATCGTCTCCCCTCTGTGTATGTCCACGCCTGGGTCTGTAGTATCTCTTTTTTTCCACAATCTTATGGGATTAAGACACATCATCTTAACATGATTATCTGTAAAGAGCCTATTCCAAAATAAGATCACATTCTCAGGCACTGGGGGTTATAACTTCAATATCTTCGGGGGACATACAATTGAACTCATAATAGCACACATGTGTTGGCATATTTTTGGACTCCTTATTCAAGTTTCATTTATCTATACATTTATCAGCACAATATCTTCATTTCTGCAACTTCTCAATGAGGGCTGATATTAGATAGACATTTCAGAATCATATGGTCAAATTCTTCTCACACATACATATACTCACAACCCTGCTGGATTTTTTTTTCCTGCTGGATTTTTATTAGGATTGTGTTTAGACTATAGATAGATTGAGGAGAACTGATATGCTTATAATATTTCTCAATGTGAGCATATTTTATCTCTTCATTTTTTGGGGGGAGGATTTTCTTTCATTTCTTTCTAAATGTTTTGTATTTTCCAATATACAGATTGTGGTGGTTTTCACATGACCTGATACTGACCTGATACTATTCCCTTCAAAAGAGGAAACATAATTCTCTTCTCCTCAAATGTGTACTAGACTTTGAGACTTATGTAAATAAATAGACTGTGGCTAAAGGGATGTTGTGTGACTTCTGAGGTCAGAAAGAGAATAGCCCTGTGTATGTCCCAATCTCTTGGATCACTCATTGTAGAGGGAGGTAGCTACCATGCCACTGAAATAATAGAGAATCTCACGAGTGGAGGACGTAGGGCGTCTTACACCTACACCAATTAGTCAATCATGTAACACATGAATAAACAAATTATCACAGTACTTTATAGTGACTAAGATTTGAAGTGTTTGAATCTAATCTAATACACATGTCTTACAGATAGTTCGTTCAGAATGTGCCTACATTTCTATATTTTTGATATGAATGTAAATGAGATCCTGAATTCCAATTTTCATTGTTCATAATTTGTTAAGTAGCTTTGTGTCTACATATATGAGGAGTATATTTTGGTAGATCTCTTTTTTTATCCCTTAATGCAGCACATACTGAATTCGGCTTAATATAACAGAAGATGCAACACAAATATTACTTCATAATGCATAAAATAATGGCATTTGTACAATGCGAAGATATTTTATTTTTTGAAAACACAATGAAATGCTATTTTTATAACAACAATATTGGCAGTATATATTAATATACTTTTCTGTGTACTCAGTACTTACGTTACCTCACTGAATTCTCACAAACACCCCATTCTTAAATATTTAAAAATACACAAGAAATAGGAAATAATATGCCATTTTACTGATAAGGAAATAAAAGCACAGAAGGTCTATAACATTTTCCCCCATATCACAAGACTAGTAATTTTATAGACAAGGTTTACATGCAGATTTAGCTAAATCCAGATTCTACATCTTTACTACATTAGATTGTATCATATATTTCATAAGAAATGAAGATGCAAAAATAAAATCATACATATTTTTATAATATGGAAGCTAAAAAGGAGCTGTTTCCTTGACATCTTTTTGTCATATATCAACTTAGAAACAACCATGTTATAGTATTAGGCACTTTAAATATCTTCACCTGGAAACATACTTTTATTTCTTTATATTTTCAATGAACAACAGTTCCTTTAAATAACTTCATTAGTGTAAAGAAAATGGTAGTGTGTTGTATATGTGATATTTTTGTTTGCTATAAATAGAAAACATGACACATTTTCTCTTGGTTTTGAATGATTACAGTATAAACTAGATCATTGACAATTCAATAAATGTGCGTCTCATATTTCCATCTATCTTCTACCTATCATCTATGCCATATATGTGCATATACACATATATCAGTTTCCAAAATTAGCCATAAACAACTCAGATATATTTGTTTCTATTGGGGAACTAGTAATTCAAGTTAGGGATGACTATACGAACGGAATTACTAACTGGATTTTGAGTAACAGTAAGTAACTGGATTTTGAGTAAAATTTTTGATTTTTAAAATGAGATTAAGGAATCATTTATGTTTTAGTATTAAAATTACATTATATAAATCTTATAATTAAGGTGTTTAATATACAGAAAACAGCTATAATTATAATGAGAGCAGGCTATGGTCGTAAAACCACAAGCACTTGTATTTAGCCTTTTACATCTTCCAGAATAATTTTAAGTCATTTAGTTCATTTATTTTTCAGACTCTTTATATAAGATTGAGATATTTTACCTTGGTCTTCCTAACATACGAGTCACCCACAAATGTGAGGTTTGGTTGGCTTCCACCAAATGAGCTTATAAAGATTCTTCAGACACAAGAAGTCTAGCAAATGCAATGATAAAAGGGAAATTTCAGAAACAGGAAATTTATGTCAGTTGCATTTATACGTTGGCTGGGGCTGCAGTCACCTGATGGTTTGACTGGACTGGTATCTGATGTTGGCTACCTGTAGGATGGAAGCCTAGCTGGAGTTGTTGGCCAGTTGCTTCTCCAGCATGGTGATCTTATGGTAATTGTGACTGACTTCCCCAAGAGAAATCACCACAAAATAACTAAGAGGAAGCTGCGTGGCCTGTTACGTAGCCTCAAAATCACATGGGGTCATCTTGGCTGCATTCGATTAATTATAAGCAAGTCACTAATTCTAGTACAGATTTAACGAGGGGGGTACATATAGCCCATATTTCTTGAAGACAGGATTATTAAATAATCTGCAGACACATTTGACAACTAACACATAACTAATTGGTGAAAGAATAGAGAGGGATATTATAAACCAAATTAATATAAGTTAGTGGCACCATGGAAGGTAAGATTTAAACAATCCAAAAGAAGGCAGGAAAGCAGAAAATAGGGGAGAGGAAAGCAATGTAGCACAAGTTAGAAAACTGACAGCATCTAAACCCTAAACATTAAATCAAATGGACTAAATGACTACGTACAAAATGGAATTTGAAAATACAAAAGGAAAAGTGTGGCCAATGATCTGCACTTTTAACAGACACATCTAAAAATACCTATACTGAAATATTTATTTTAAAAAAAAGATAGAAATATTTAAAGCATACAACAGAAACATAAAATAAAGCTGGGGTAATTATAACTACTATTGGTCAAAGGAGGCTCAAAAGCAGAAATTATTATTATACATAAAAATATTTCAGTGGAGAAAGATTTAAGATTTACCTCTCCAGGAAGGCTATAAAAGGCGGATTAAAATGCAAAAATTAATTTGTGCAATATATTTGTGCAATATACTTGAGCAATATATTTGTGCAACAGTCTAAAGAAAAATATGTATAATCACATCAGTAAATACAGAAAAAACATTTCACAAAAACTAACCTATTAGTTTCCTCAAGTTGATAAAAAAATATCATTAAAAATGTACAACTAACACCATTTTTAATAGTGACAAACTAGATGGCTTCCCCCTAGCATTGGGAATAAGGTAAAAATGTCTCTCCTTCTGCTTCTATTCACTATACACTGAAAGACCAAGCAAATGGAGTAGGAAAAGCAAATAATTAAAAAGTACATAGATTGGGGGAGAAGAATTAAAATTCTCTTTATTGGGATGCCTGGGTAGCTCAGTGGTTGAGCATCTGCCTTCAGCTCAGGGCGTGACCCTAGAGTCCTGAGATTGAGTCCCACATCGGGCTCCCTGCATGGAGCCTGCTTCTCTCTGTGTCTGTGTCTCTGACTCTTTCTCTCTGTGTCTCTCATGAATAAATAAATAAAATATTTTTAAAAATTTTCTTTATTCACAGGTATCATTAATTGTCATAATGTCATGTAGAAAATTAAAAAAAAAAAAAAAAAAAAAACCTCCGGGAACAAAAAAAAAAAAAATATTACCCAAAAGGCTGGGAAATCCAAAATTTGTATACAAAAGTCAATTGTTTTTTTATATGCCAACAATGAACAAC
The DNA here is from genome assembly GCF_905146905.1 of Nyctereutes procyonoides. Lineage (NCBI taxonomy): Eukaryota > Metazoa > Chordata > Mammalia > Carnivora > Canidae > Nyctereutes > Nyctereutes procyonoides. The sequence goes on from NW_026575046.1 coordinate 4,784,013, forward strand.
TGGACTTTGAAATTAGAAAAAAAAATCACCATTTACATTAACAACAAAAATAAAATCAAATTCTTAGATATATGTCTAACAAGTTATGTATAAAATCTTTATGTGGAAAACTACAAAACTCTGATGAAAGAGATTAAATAAAATCTAAATAATTTTTTTAATTCCACATTTGCAGACAGGAGAAGTTAATTCAAATGTCAATTCATTCCAATTTGTTTTAGAAATTTCGCACAATCCTAATCAAAGTCCCAGAAAGTTATTATATGGACATAGACAACTGATACTGAAATTTATGTGGAATAGGCAAAAGACTCAGAATAGCCAGTTACAGGGGCATCCAGGTGGCTCACCCGTTTAGCGCCGCCTTCAGCCCAGGGCCTGATCCTGCAGACCTGGGATCAAGTCCCACGTCAGGCTCCCTACAGGGAGCCTGCTTCCTGCTTCTCCCTCTGCCTCTCTCTCTCTCTCTCTGTCTCTCATGAGTAAATCAATAAAAATCTAAAAAAAAAAAAAAAAAAGAATAGCCAGTACAATACTGAAAACCAAAGCTGGAAGACTGACACCACATGACTTCAAGACTTTGTTTAATCAAGACATTGTGGTACTGGCAAAATAAGAGACAAATAGATCAATGGAACTGAACAGAGTACCCTAAGACAGACTCATACAAATACTGTCAGGTGAATTTTAACAAAGAAGCAGGGCCAATCATATAGATAAAGGATAATATTTTCAAAATATCATGCTGGAACTATCAGACATCTACATTTTAAAAGAATGAATCTGGATGCCAACTTTATACTGTTTAGAAAATATAATTCAAATTGGATCATAGACCTAAATGTAAAATGCAAATCTATAAAACTTTTGGAAGCTAGCACAGAAGAAAATCTAGATGACTTTGTATTTGATGATGAGTTTTCAAACATAACCAAAAGCACAATCTAAAAAAGAAAAAAAAGACATAATTTAGAACTTATTAAAATTAAAATTTTCTATCCTCTGACAAAAGATACTATTAATGAAATGAAAAGAGAAGCCACCTACTGACTGAAAATATTTGGAAAACACACATCTGATAAAGGATTGGTATCTAAAATATATATAAAAAAATTATAATTCAGCAATAAGGAAATAACCCCAAAAATGGACAAACAATATGAATAGATATTGCACCAAAACTAAATATACAGATGGTATGTAAACATATGAAGATATGCTCAACATTATATGTCATTAAAAATTGCAAATTAAAACAAAAACGAGCTACCACTTGCATGAAACGGAATGCCTAAAATAAACACACACACACACACACACACACACACACACACACAAACTAATAACCTCAAATTCTAGTGAAGATGCAGAGCAAGAGGAGCTCTCATTCATTGTTAATGGGAATGAAAAATGATACAGCCCTTTGGGAAGAAATTTCCTACAAAGCCAAAAGTAGTCCTACCATGTTATCCAGCCATCATACTCCTATATGGTTACCCACATGGTTTGAAAATTTATGTCCATAGAAAAACCTACACAGGAATGTCTGTAGCAGCTTCCTTTGTAATTGCTGAAAAACTGGAAGCAGCCAAAATGTCATTCAATAAGGGAATGGTTCGCCTGTGGCACATCCAAATAATGGAATATCATTCAGTGATAAATAAATAAATAAATAAATAAATAAATAAACAAACAAACTAACAAACAAACAATCAAGCCACAGAAATGTGAGGGGATATTAAAGGCATATCGCTAAGAAACTGGTCTTCAAATGTGACATATAGTATGATTCCAACTGTATAATGTTCTTGACAAGGTAGAAGTATAGGGACAGGTCAGTGGTTGGTTGCTAGGGCGTCAGAAAGGGCAGGGAGAGGGATGAATGTGTGCACCCTGGGGATTTTTAGGGTTATGGAATAATTCTGCCCAATGCTATCATGTGAATACATCAGATGCATTTCTCAAAACCTGTAGAGCTATATGACAAAGAGGAAACCCTAGTGTAAACTATGGACTACAGTTAGTTATAATCCATTAATATTGGTTCATCAATTCCAACAAATGTACGACTAATGCAAGATACTAGATTACCTGTATTTAGGTGGGGAGGGAGTTTCAGAAGGGGCATCTGCGGACTCTGTACTGTCTGAAATTTTCTATAAACCTAAAACTGCTCTTTTTTTCTTCTTCTTTTTTTTTTTTTAATCACCATGGAATATTCCTAGGGTTCCTCTCAAGGCTTTGAAGGCTTTAAAAGAGGCAATTCTGTGAAGTGCAGTACATGTAGAAACTCTCCCTCTGACTCCACCTTCTAAATCCCCATAGCAATCATGACAATTCCAAGAGAGGAGCGCCATGTACTTGATGCTTCCATTTTGTCCCTGGTGGCAGGCAAGAACTCAAAAAATATAAGCCAAAGAGATGATTGAAAGAATCAATGACCAATTAAATAAATGAAAAATCATCATGACTCTTCCTTCCTTCCCTTTGTGTCCACCACTGTCTTGTTTTCTTCCCATGTATTCAATGCCACAACCAAATTACTTACCATTTCTTATTCTCATCCTTATTACTTTACCAACATTCTTTTTCTTAATATTTAATTTATCTATTCATGAGAGACAGAGAGAGGCAGAGACATAGGCAGAGGGAGAAGCAGGGTCCATGCAAGAGGCCCGATGTGGGACTCGATCCTAAAACTTTGGGATCACGCCCTGAGTCAAAGGCAGATGCTCAATCACTGAGCCACTCAGGCATCCCATTTTTCCAGTGTTCGTGTCTCAGTCTTTCCCCTTGTCTGGGCTGTGTGCTTTCTCATTCCTTAATCTCACCTCAAATACCTACATTGCAAATTGCTCTCTGTCCAGTGCTCCCACAGTCATAATCATTCCAAGTTTTACTGCATCTTTTCAGCAGGATATTATAATTATTTCAGTATCTCTTTCTCCTAGGGAAGTGTGAGCTAATCAAGACCAATATAATATCTTATTTATGATGGTTTACCTGTTTCCATGGTGCCTGATTGAGTTTTAAATTAGTTCTTGGTACTATGAGTAAACTAATGAATGCTGCTGCCTTTGCATGAATCATGTCATAGAAAATCTCTGCCTTCCCACTTTAATAAAAGTAATCAATTGCAGAAAAGCTTAAGGCAGTAGGCAGGCTTTGCAGTGAAGTAAACAAGATATAATTGTCAGAAGGCAAAATCATGTAACTGTGCATAGGCTTTATGCTTTCTTTAAGAAACATATAACTTTGGTTGTATACTCATGTACTTTATGACCTTGGAAAATGAATATAATCACTCTCTAGTTTCCCTCTAAAGGACAATAATATATATATAGTATATATTAATATAAAAATATATATAAATATATTTAAATATATATATTATTATTATTATTTTTTGCTTAGTTGTTGTGAAAGTGAGGTAACCAAATGTAAAAGACTCCAACGATGCCTGATGCATAGCAAGTGTTCAGAAGACGTCAAATCTTTTCAACATTTTCCCCTAAGATTTGGGAACAAAGAGTCAAATCTTGGCTCTGCCATTTATAAGTGGTTGATCTTGAAAGATTTATAAAATCTCTGATCCTTTGTTTGTATCACCAACAAAGAATCATAATGGCAGCATATGGATTCTCTGACAGCGTATGTAAAGAACCCAGCAGAATTCCTATTAAGTGTAACAGGCCAACAAATTTAAACCACTTTAACATGAAAAGATGTTAACAAAATCTAGTTGGGCTGTGGCCCCAAGGAGAACAATTAAATAGAAACTATGGCCAGTGATCAGGATGCGTTAGGCTTTGTGGAGTTGGTCTGGCCAGCATTTGTTTATCAGCTACATGAGCCATACAAGACTTGTGGTTGAAGATGGGGAATTGTAGAAGATTTTATTGCAGAGATTTCAGCGTGTTTACAGTTCTCTCCAGCCCTTGGAGTCAGGAAAGACAAGAGTGGTGGTTCCCAATATTGCAAATTAAGTCAGGGAAGAGGATCCCAAAGAAACTATTTGGAGAAGTGGACATGGGTGTCCTGGGGATTTGGGATGGATGTGGGGAGGCCATCCCTGATGTCGAATCCAGTAAGTCTAAGGAAAGAGGCTTCATGCTGGGAGCAAGTGAAGTGTAGGCCTCCCTAGGAGTGCACTGTGCTTCCATGAATGGACGGACAAATAGCTGTTCCTTTGGACACCTAGTGTATACCAAGAGAAAGATGAATAAATGGGGAGAGGGATGGACCTGTCCCAGGAGACAGCCTGAAGGTAGCATGTGTCCCCTACTGTCCAAGGGGACTAAAGGACCATGACAAGGTACTAGCCAAAAGCATGGCTAGAACCAAAATAACTGATAAATGTCCTTGCTTATATCATGTGTTTAAGCACCAATGCTGGCTGCTTTGATTATAAGAAAACCAGTCACATTAAACTGAACCCACCTCTTTTCTGTTCCTCCTTCTCCCTCACCTCCCCAGCCAGCTCACAAAACTGGGTCAGGACTAAGTTGGATGAGAGTTTAAAATATTCAATATTTACACCGGACTAAACTGGACTTATTTCAAACCACTATTGACTGGTTTAAAACCAAAACAAATAGAACGTTTATGTAATCATTGTAAATAACTGACAAAGCTAAGGGGCTTTTTTTTTTTTTTTTTAATTTACTTCACCCAGAAGTGAAAAAAGAACAAATTGGCAAGACAGAAATAATAACATTGGTTATTAAATTCACACACGATTGCATCCATTTCATTCAATGAACCCATTATTTGTGTTTGTGATCCATCATTGATATTGTAAGAGACGCATGCATAAAACAATAAATGCTTCTTTTGAGTTATACTCCTATACGGAGAGTATCCAAATCAATAAGTATACTTAATTCTGAATGTTTCACTCTATTTCTATTTTACTTTTCTTGTGGAAATCTTGTAAGGTTGGGTGAGCTATGCAACAACCGGAATCATAAATCGTGTGGCAATGAAGATAGAACCCGTCAATCCTAACATGGCTACATCTGTACCAAGAAAGTGGTCATTACAATGAAATGTTGATTCTATAATCCTATTTTCGGCTTAATTTAAAAGAAAGGACGAAAGATAGATAAAGACGGGAAGAAGAGAGAGAGAGTATAAATTTAGGTGGTTTAACAAAAATTCAGACCCTAGAGAACATGATATATAAATGACTTTACTGTTCTTGGGATCCCAGTGCTTTTTCTTTTTTCTTTTTTTTTTTTTGTTTTTGTTTTTGTTTTTGTTTCTGTTTCTGTTTTTGTTTTCCCAGTGCTTTTTCAATCTTATTTTCTTGTCTCCTGCTTTTTCAAACATGTGTGTGTTCATTGACAGGTGTGTATGTGTGTGTATGTATGTATCTTGTGTGTATATATGTATGTTCTTTGTGGAGGTGGTATTGGTGGTGTTGGTGGTATTTTTAGTGGGTGTATGCGTACGTGCGAGTGTGTGTGTGTTTGTGTGTTTGCATTTGGACTTTTCTCTGGGGGGTATTGCAAAGGGAAGTATTAATTCCCTTGAGAGTTACTGACATGTAAATTATTTGTGATCTTCCAATAGCATAAGTTTAACCAAACAACATTTGGTACTCGTGGCTATTTAGGAAAGTTCATCTGCTACGTTGAAAAAGAGGCATTCATTTTAAAACATGAATAATGCAGTTATTCCTGGTCCTTTTATTTGGCTTCTCCAATCCAAACCATTGCCGGGACATGTCTCCGAAAAAGAATGATCATTGCCTCTAATTACACACTTAATATACTGACTCATGAGAAGTTTTTGGACATCCAAGGCATCAGTGAATCAATTATATTTATAATCTTTATAACTCTACTAAGGCAGCACTGCTGAGAGTCATTACTCTTGATTAATAGCAAAGCATAATTATTAGCAAAAAAAAAAAAAAACTATATTTCTCTTTGATTTTTAAAGGCATGCGCATATGCCAATTGCCACAGAGAGTTTATTCAGCTGGACATTTGGGACTTGTGGGCTGCATTTTACAGCTGTTCCAGACAGAAAAAAAATCTTCTCAATATCTATATTTTCAACATAGCCAGACAACAAAGATGACAATTTACCGTTGGCAGCCCTTCTGAACTAACTCCCCTTCCTTGTGCTTTAATGAAATGATATATCTTAGTGGACGGGACGGCCCCAGGAGCTGCAGTTCCCTTAACCAAGCCTTTTGGAAGGAAATTGTTTTTATTTTGATTTCAAGTTCCACATTTCCTGTACCCAGAAATTTGCCAAAATAAACTTGGGGGAAAATTGTGACTCTCTACCATATTGTCTCCATCCCCCAAACTGATGACATTTAGTTTATATGGCATCATCCAATTCTCATTTGTATTGAAATGATCTACTACTGACTTTGTAACGGCAAATGAGGCTTGCAGAAAACTCCAACCAGAGAGTCATGTTCTTCTGTAAATGCGATAATTGCCCCCATTTGACTACTGATTCATTTGGCCTTCATATGGGTAATTAAGAATCACAGAACTGTGGTAATCACCTAACCACATGGTATTCTGAACATTTGCAACATCCTGTTTAAAGCATACCAATTAAATTAAATACATTCTGCAAAAGCTTTTTTTTTTTTTGAAAATCAAAAAATGATTTCTTTTTTTAAAATTATATTTGAAGGATGAAGGCAGCCACTCTATTGTTCCTTGCTCAAATATTTTAGTCAGTCATAATGTGATGCCTTGTTACCTAATCAATCACTTAGTTGTGCCACATTGTATAATAATGTGTGTGGAAATGGCCTCTGGTTGCTTATGTAGAAAATACAGAATTCCAGATATCGATCTTGATTTTGGCTTATTACAAGGACAATTTTACTCTTCATTAGATGTTTGTTTTATATGACTGCCTGAAGAAAAAGAAAGAAATGTTTTGCTCACAAAGGATAAAACACCCAAGAATCCAATTGTTTGGGCAATGTTACTTTTCTAAGAGATTCTATTTGATTAGTTGGTTAAATTGATTTTGATAATGTTTCAGTTTTCATTTATGTTGGAATAATTTAACAGAACCTGAAGTTGAATTATATTAATGCTTTGCATTTACATGAAACAATATTTGCAGACCTCAGCATTTCATATTCATGCATTAATAATACTACATTTATTCCAAAAGCCCAAATCTGCATTTTAAGAAGACAAATAAATGAGGGGTAGAGAGAAAAAGATGAGTGGATAAACACTCTTTGACCTCTTAACTTCCTGCCAAAATATCTCTGATTTTGTTTCCCCTTCCCACGAACGCAGAGAGCAGCGATGAGTTCAGGAATGATGATTTCCTCCAACAACTCCAGGGAATAAACTCTAATGGTTTTCGGAGTTTAATTCCACTCCTTTCTGGCTGTTATTAGTTTAGTGTTGAGAAGACAACCAAATTCTAGCTACTGAGACATCAAAAGATACCTTATGTGGGGCTTCTGGGAAAGATTATACTAACTTAATTAAAGCAAACGTAGATAAACATAAAAAGAAGACCACTTAATTGCTTTGGGCTAAGGGATGCTGTCGTATGAAGACTCGGAGCAGTGGCAGCTCTACTCGAACAATGATGTGAACCCAAGAGAGTTAACCCAAGAAAACTTCAGGAATTTAAATTCTTCCATTGTTGAGCTGTTGAATTAAATACTCTTGAAACTACCTTCCTCCATAACTAGTATTTGGTGAGATAATTAACAACTTTAATGATTATCATATTTTAGGTGAGCATTTTATTCCTTGTAGACAAAACTAATAAACAAAGAGCCAGAGGGATCCCTGGGTGGCTCAGTGGTTTAGCGCCTACCTTCAGCCCAGGCATGATCCTGGAGTCCCGGGGTCAAGGTCCGCATCAGGCTCCCTGCATGGAGCCTACTTCTCCCTCTGCCTGTGTCTCTGCCTCTCTCTCTGTGTTTCTCATGAATAAATAAATAAAATCTTTTTAAAAAAAGTCAGAGATATCATAGAAATATGGGACATAGTCTCTGGCTTATAGAGAATTTTCACTGATTCTACCCCTGGCTTCTCTCTGCTTCTGAGATGAGGCAGTGATTTATCTAATTCATATACTTTGGAAAAAAAATAACTACAAATGATCAATTCAGTTCCATATTTTCGCTCTTCAGAAGAAGATGCCACATAAGGAGGATGGTCTATCCATCCTGCCATTGGGTGGGTAAATCCATCTTGCCCTGGAGTTCAGGGTCAGGAAGTACTCTTAGGCTCTCATCCTCCACTCACATACTGCTCTATTCACAGTTGGATATTTTGACCATCATTTACCCCTCCTTTTTTTTTTTTTTTTTTTTTTGCTTATCAATTAATTTAGAACCTGAGTAAGAAAACAGTGATTTTTTTTTGTTGTTGTTGTTTTGCTTTGTTTTGTTTTTTAAGATTTTATTTGATTAGAGAGAGACAGAGAGAGTGTCTCTCACACAAGGGAGGGAACAGAGGGAGAAGGAGAGAGAGAGAGAATCTCAAGCAGACTCCATGTGAAGGCCAGGCAGGGCTTAATCCCTGGTCCCTGATCTCATGACCTGAGTCAAAATCAAGAGTCCAATGCTCAACCCACTGAGCCACGCAGGCACCCCCAGCATGTTCCTATGGGCGCCTTGTCAGTAGCAAGAATAGAGTGTCGGTGATAAAAACTGAAATAAGACTCCTTCGGTTGAATTTTTGCAATCCACTTTGAACATATATATGCATTTCTTAAATGATGGCATTGAGAAACAGTCTCTCCCCAATATCCAATCCCCTACCCAAGTTCAGATGTGAAAAGAGATTTCCCTCATTTATCTGGCTTGATTTTTCAGATTCATTTTTTTTCTTCTCCCTCTTTGTCATCTTCCTTTGTATCACAAAGTCTGTCTCTTTTTTTTTTAATGTTTTTTTTTTTTTTTTTTTAATTTATGATAGTCAGAGAGAGAGAGAGAGAGAGAGAGAGAGAGAGAAGCAGAGGGAGAAGCAGGCTCCATGCACCGGGAGCCCGACGTGGGATTCGATCCCGGGTCTCCAGGATCGCGCCCTGGGCCAAAGGCAGGCGCCAAACCGCTGTGCCACCCAGGGATCCCAAGTATGTCTCTTTTATGTGTAAAATGTTCTTTGAGGATTTCCTTCTCCTTTGTCACCTCAACTACTTTTTCCTCGCTTTCTCACATGCGCCACTGTGACAAACTCCTTTACCCATTAAAATAAATTAATGAATAGGAGATCCTGGACGTAAATCCATGGGCCTTGTTACTAATATCTACAAATAACTAGTTGTATGACTTTTATATTTAAGCTCGTGATTTCTCTGCCTTGAACATCATCCCCCACAACAGATTCTAGTCTGTGTTTTTGTTCCAAGTGTACCCTGCATAGACTTCTTTAATATTACCTGCTACACTTAAGTGAGCTTTTGTTTTAATAACATTTAAGACTCTTAAGGATATGGACCACATATTGACTTTGTATTTCTAGCATCTGTTGCAGTGTTTAGCCTGTATTAAGTATACAGCAAATAGTTCCAAATTGATACATAAATTGTTATGTTTATTAATCCCATCTCTCTAATAATAAAAAAGACTATCAATATCTAGTCTATTTCCTATTATCACTACATTTCCAACTATATAATTCACAGGTAAAATGGATGATAAAGACAAAAGTAGGCATCAGAATTAGGGACTTCATATCCCCTATTGTATAAGAGATTATATATATAAATGTAGACAGAGGGGAGCCGGGGTGGCTCAGTCATTCAAGTGTCTGTCTTTGGCTCAGATCATGATCCCAGGATCCTAGGATCAAGCCCCACATCTGGCTCCCTGCTCAGTGGGGAGTGCGCTTCTCCCTCTCCCTCTGTCCTTCCTTTTATTTATTTATTTATTTATTTATTTATTTATTTATTTATGATAGTCACAGAGAGAGAGAGAGAGAGAGAGAGAGAGAGGCAGAGACAAAGAGGGAGAAGCAGGCTCCATGCACCGGGAGCCCGATGTGGGATTCGATCCCGTGTCTCCAGGGTCGCACTCTGGGCCAAAGGAAGGCGCTAAACCACTGCGCCATCCAGGGATCCCCTCCCTCTGTCCTTCCTAACAAATTGTGTTGTCTCTCTTCCTCTCTCTCTCTCTCTGAATAAAGAAAATCATTTATAAATAAATGAATACATACATACATACCAATTTCTCATTGTGTTTTTTTATGGTCCTTTTTGTTCTTAAGTAGAATGCCAAATGTTAAGTTTTTGACAGAATAAGTAAAATAAGTTTGTCACAAATTTGTCATTAGTTCTTAAAGATTGGTTGAAACAGGAAGTTCTCATTTTTGTGTGTGTGTGTGTGTTCTGAGTTGTACCATGTTTCAAAATTTCTTACAGAATTGCTTAGGGTAAGGATCATGGATCTCCATATTTTTTCTGTTCCCATGGTGACTCTGATGTGCACTAAGCTTCTAGCACCATTTTTCCCACTGAATGAATACTCATATTTTTTTATATTGATCCATTTCAAGTGAACAGAGAATTACAGAGCTCCAAATCCCAATACAGTCCAATTTCATTAAAAATATGTCATCCCTTGGAATTGTCAGTGGTGGTAGGTGGGAGAATTGCAATCAAATGTCGAAATCTAAATTAAGTCTTTCTCATTGTCACAATTCCCATATACCCAAAAGGACTGCTATAAAGATCACCTCAGATAATTTGACAGCACTTTTTAAATTCTGAATTTTTGCTGTTACTTTTAAATATTTCAAAGAAATGCTTCCAGCATGATTGTATTTCATCACTTAATCCCTTATACCCAGCGGTTATAGCATAGAGCTAAGTAAGGGCTTTAAGATTTGTCCTCAGAAGAACCTGACATTCAGGAAGCTTTACTGTTTCCAGATCTAGAACCTAATAAAATTACTTTACCTCTGTGACTTTCAATTGTCTTATCCCTAGAACCCTAAAACCAATCATAAGACTATCAATATGAGACAGCATCATACATTTAAACTATTTAACTCTGTTCCGGATAGGCAATGAATGCATAGAATTAATAAATAATATTCTTTAAAGCTGATAATGTTGATAAATCTTCTCATACATATTTCAAAATCCTCTAGTCCCACCTTATCTGTTTTACACACTTCTCAACTTATTGATAATTAACATTAATCTGGAACCACCCTTGTGGTTCTTTTTTTTTTTTCCTTAAACATAACTCTAAGCTATTGAGAATTAGATGTTCTTTTATTTTTATTTATTTAATATTTTATTTATTCATTTGAGAGAGAGAGAGAGCAAGAGCAGGAGCAGAGGAAACAGGAGAGGGAGAAACAAGCTCCCCACTGAGCAGGGAGCCCACCGCAGGGCTTGATCCCAGGACCCTGAGATTAAGTCAGACACTTAACTGACTAGGCCACCCTGGTTTTTTTTAAAAGCAATCCCTACACCCAATGTGGAGACCTTACTCACTATCCCAAGATCAAGAGTCCCATGATCTACTAACTGAGCCAGCCAGGTGACCCTGGCAATGGTAATTTATGATTTGGTAATTTAATAATGGTAATCTCCGGGACTTGTAAGGATGTTGCATCAGGAGGTCACAGGTAAATGGAGAGTCAAGGTGTAGGGGCCTGGAGTTCTGCTTTTATGGGGTTTGAGGTTGGGGGCCTACAGGGACTTAAAGCAAGAGAGGAGAAAAAACAAGGGGCCCAAAGGGCCTAAAGGGTCAGCTATTGAAATTAACCTAGATCTCTAACAAAAGACTCAGTGGTGGGGGGCGGCCTGACCTTTTATCAAAGCAGCTGTGGGCAAAGTGTTTATTCAGAGGGCCATCTTTCAAAACTTAACACAGTCATTTGCATTACAAAAAAGAAGAAAATAAAAAGGAAGAAACACTGTCAGAACTTACACTGCTCTATCCAAAACCATCTTCTAAAGATTTGCAATGAGAATCTTAAATGTTAACCTATTAAGTTTCACCATTAACCCTAAAGGGCACATTCATCTGGATACTATTTTTTTTTTGTCTTTTTCTGTTTTTAAAGCGGCTTACTTCCCACTACATCTATTAACAACCAAGTACTATGGGAACCTGCCTGCTAAATATTTAATTATTTTGTGACTTCTTAAATTTATTTATTAAATATTTATTGAATATGTATTATGTACCGACCTTTTCTGTGATAAGCACTGGAAATAAAGCACTTAGTACAATAGAGGTGGTAGGTATACTCACTTTACTATGGGAGAAAAAATAATCTCATAAAATTCGAAAGACAGAAAGAGACAGGTACAAAGCAGAGAATATTGTGTGAGTGAGTAGGAGGGTGTCAATCCTGATATGTGGTCTGGAGTAGACATTCTAAGAACTCAGTGCTGAGGGAGAACCAACCATGTAGAGTAAAGGAAATAGGACTTCCAGGGAGGGTGAAGAGAACAGGGTGAGAGGACTTTACAGAATCACTTTGTGATTGAATGAATACATCAAATGCAGACCGGCCTGGGTAAGCAGAAAGTGGGGCTGCAGAAAGAAGCAGATAAGAACCGAGATCATGTTGAGGTTGTTAAATGTTAAGGATGTCGTAATATCTGGGACACCTGGGGGGCTCAGTGGTTGAGCGCCTGCCTTTGGCTCAGGTCGTGGTCCCGGGGTCCTAGGATCGAGTCCTGCATCAGGCTCCCTGCATGGAGCCCGCTTCTCCCTCTGCCTGTGTCTCTGCCTCTCTCAATCTGTGTCTCTTATGAATAAATGAATAAAATCTTTAAAAAAAAAAAAGTCACAATATCTTTATAAGTTAAATGGAAAGCCACTGATACATTTAAGTATTGCAGAGACCAGTCAGGAGGATGTTGCATAAGTTCAAACAAGACATGGACATGGAAGGAAGTGAAAAATATAAGGGTATATCAATATATTGGTATCCCTGGCTAAGTGAACTCTGACCCTTGAATCTCTCCTGTAACAAATTTGAAATAATGCTTGCCCCCTATGCACATCGCTATTGAAAACATGCCATAGTGAATTTGAATTTGTAGGTTTTAGGAACTGAGTGTTTGTTTTCCCCAAAAATCTATATATTGGGGTCCCAACCCTAAAGTCAACTCAGGAATCTTCAGAACTGCCACTTCCACCACAGACCCAGGGTCAATGCTATTTCCTCCTCAGTTTCCAGAAGTGGGACCACCTGTCCTGTTTCAGTGACTGAGGAAGATCCTGCCCAGGCAACAGAGACAAACTGCCTTCTTTCCAATTTCTTCCTTTGGAATGGGCATGTCTGTCTTCTTCTAGTCCCACCATTTTATTATAGAAGCTCATAACTTTGCTGGTATCGCAGGTTCAACAGCTGTAGAGGAATTTTGAAACAGGTGAATCATACCTTGAGTCTCTCACATATCTGACTGAGATGACATTTTTTTGGATGAAACTCCAGAGTTTTAAAATTTAGAGTTGATGCTGGAATGAGTTAAGAATTTTAGGGCTGCTGGGATGAAATAAATGTATTTTGCATGTGAGGATATGAATTCTGGTGAGCCAGGGGAAAAATGTCATGGACCAAATGTGTCTTGCAAGGTTCAGATGCTGAAGTCCTAACCCACGAGGTGACTGTATTTGAAGATAGGGTCTTTGTAGAGATAGTAAGTTTAAATGAGGTCATAATAAGGGTAGAGTCATAATCCAACAGGATTGGAGACTTTCTAAAAAGAGTAAGAGGGGCTCCTGGGAGACTAGTCAGCTAGGTGTCTGCCTTTGGCTCAGGTCATGATCCCAGGGTCCTGGGCTCTAGCCCTGCATCAGGCTCTCCACTCAGTGAAGAGTCTGCTTCTCCTTCTCCCTTTGCCTGTCCCCTGACTCATGCTCTGTCTCTCACATGCTCTATCTCAAATAAATAAATAAATAAATAAATAAATAAATAAATAAAATCTAAAAAGAAGCAGAAGAAGAACCAGAAGAAGAATGGGAGGAAGAGATAGCAGGGCTTACTCTCTTTCCTGTGCACAGGGCAGAGATGTCATCCAAGGACACAGTGAGAAGGTGATCATCTACAAGCCAGGATGAAGGCTCTCACCAGAAACCAACCCCTGTGGCACCCTGATCTCAGATTTCCAGTCTCTAGAAACTGTGAGAAGGTAAATTTCTGTTGTGGAGGCCACCCAGTTTATGTTCACCAAAACACCTAGTTGTGCACATGTTTGGGAGGCAGTATGTAGACTCTTCTGCACACATAGGGTCATTCTACTCCCTGTTGGAATCCATCTCATGCTTAGTTCTTTTTTTTTTAAGATTTTATTTATTTATTCATGGGAGACAGAGAAAGAGAGAGAGAGAGAGAGACAGAGACACAGGCAGAGGGAGAAGCAGGCTCCATGCAGTGAGCCCAACATGGGACTCAATCCGGGTCTCCAGGATCAGGCCTTGGCTGAGCCCCCCAGGCTGCCCACATGCTTAGTTCTTAAAATATTTTTATTCATTGTAGCTATAACCTTTTTCACACTAATAAAATATAAAAATAAATTCTCGGCAGTTACAAGAGTCAATGAAGAAAGCGAGCCTAAGAACCATAGAAAGGCTCATACCTCAGGAACAAGTTCGACAGGATAAATTGCATTGGAACAATTTAAACCTAAAAATCTAAAGCTGGGAATACATGGGACCCAACTTACCAGATGTGCAGTGTTTTCCTATGTGAAAAATAAAGAAAATTATTAGATATTTATTAGAGAATAATGGTTATATGGATATTTTAGGGTGTTTTTTTGCTAGCCAAAACATTTGGGGTCTTTGGATAGATTCATATGGCATTATTATTTTCCTTCTTTAAAATAAAAAAAAAATTGGGGGGGACAGGTCAGATGGTTAAGTCTTGGAGTCTTCATTTCAGCTCAGTTCATGATCGCAGGGGTGTGAGATACAGCCAGAGTAGGGCTCTGCACTGAGCACAAGTCTGCTCGAGATCCTCTCCCTCTTCCCTTCCCACTGCACACCCATTCTCTCTCTCTCAAATACATAATAGATCTTAAAAAAAATAAAATAAAATGACAGAATGGAACATAAGCCCTCATGGTCCAAAATTTAACTATTTAACTCTTTTTCAAGGATATTTCTGATTCATGTAATGAAAGAATCCTATATTTCAAAAATAGAATGTGAAAAGCTTTCTGACAGATTATATGAGGAGTTATCAATGAGAAGATTCAACAAAGACTTTTTAGAATTTTGTTGTTTATCTGTTTAATTTTCTATTTGGATTGGACCAAACAGATGATAGTTCTCTATGCTGAAACAGATTTCTGAGGAAAAAATAGTTTGGTGGGGGGTTAAGGTTCTCTACTTTGAGTGGCACATATAACATACATTTCTCTGCTTCCCCATTTTCACTGCCATTGTTTAGGGATTTACAGTATCTTCTTGCTATTTATTAGGACGTCAGTCACAGCTTCAGTTGTCTAAGTCCCAAGGTTCAATTCTTATTATTATTGTTTTTGTGTTTGACATTTGAATTCCAGGTCCAAGACCTCATAGCTCTGTGAATTGAGAAAGCCATTTAACTGCACTGAAACTTAGCTTCTTTACATGAGATGGAATAAAAATGACCACATTGCAGAGTTGTTAGAAGACAATATATAAATTCACCAATTTTAATACCTGTTGTATATTTGCAGAATTGGTTTCCATGGAAAATGTTTATTTTTTTCAGTCAACCATTTAAATCCTGAAAGTATGTATCCCTCCATTTTGTCTTCTTCTTAAGATAAACCTTATTCTCTAAAATATAACAGTTGTGCTTTTCTAGAGTGTCTAGTATTGATTATCTAAATGATTCAGTTTGGCTTTCAGGAATACATTTCCCTAGATGTTCATTTGATTGGATTACAAAGTTATATCAGTAACATATTAGGCTACAGTTCAGTTAAAAATCAGTATTTCCCCCTCATATTCACATATTGTAAATAGATTTGCTTAAAGGAATACTTAAAATCTCAAATGACCAATGGTGATGTGTCATTTTATTTTCCATTACATGTGCAGAAAGACAATCATGAACTTCAACAAAATTGTTTCCAGTCCCAACACGAGAACTGAGGTAGCTATTATGATTTCTTCAGAGATTCAAATCTTGTTCATGTGTTAAGCATGGATAAAGACAGACATGTTTTATGGACCTAATCTCAGGGTGAACAGAAAATGCGCAATGAAAGAAAGAAAGAAAGAAAGAAAGAAAGAAAGAAAGAAAGAGAAAGAAAGAAAGAAAGAAGACTAAAAAGGAGATGACATAATTGGTGAGAACTGGAGAAAGTCCTGGCATTTCCTTCTTTGTAAATGGTACTGTGTAGTTTGGAGCAAATTCTTCCCTTCCCTTAATCTCAGCGTTCAAGGAACATAGTTTGGTGAAGAAACGCAAGTGGCACACAGTGAAAATTCAACAAAGGATGCTACAAACATTGAGCTTGCAGTGTCTCCTGGAAAAGAGGCCAGAATTCTTCAGCAGTACTGTCTTAATGTTTTCCTTAAGGGAAAATAATAAATAAGCAAACAAACCAATAAAAGCCAAAAAAACAATAAACAAAAAACACCCCACTTCCTGGTTTCATGTCCCTGGCTTAGATCTACTTTGCATCAGAGACTATTAGTTGGAATAGGAAATAAAAGCTTTGGAGGAAGAAAAGCTTCTGTTACTTAAAAAGTCTGTTACAGTTATTTTCACATGACAGTTACAGGAATTTTAGAAATGCAAAACAATATGAATATTTCTTCTACCACCATTCACATTTTTGTGTTTCCATCTAAGGGTTTTTCTACGCATGTAATTTATTTTTAATGTAACTTGAAATGCTGAATGTTTGCTTTTACGTTTTCCAGATTTCTTATGCATTAATAAAATGACTTTCTATTTGTTTCTCTTATTTTATAAGCATTATATAAGTAAATCATAATAAAATACAAAGCACATTCTACAATGAAATTATAAATATCTCTGGGAATTTCAGAATATTTTATGAAATATATCTCTACTAATGGAATGAAAGGATATGCTCATCCCTTATATTCCATACAAAGTGTAATGCTGTTCGGCTCATTAGTTTTTGTTATTGCTTTTTCAATATAGCAACAAAAAATACATACCAATATACAAGTAATTAATTAAATAAGTATGATATAGTCGTATTAAGAAACATTAGTCGACTGCTGAAACATATATAGATAAATGTGTATTCATATGAGTATTATTCCTAACATTTATATAATACTGTACACTAGTGATGGTGCTAAGGACTTTACTTACAATAACGTGTTTAATACTAACAACAACCATAAAATATGAAAACTATTTTGTCACCAAGATTTTACTGCTTCTGGAATCCATGATTTGAACCCAAGCTCTATGACTCCAGAGCCAAAGCTCCTAACTCCTTTTTTTTACTCATACAATGTGTGTGTAGGAAAAATTAAGTAAGAAAATAGCATGACACAATTAAAATTATATTTTAAATTTTATTTATTTTAGAGAGTGGGGAGGTGCAGAAAGAAAGGGAGGGAATCTCTAACAGACACCTTACTGAGTGAGCATGGAGCCCGATGTGGGGCTCATTTCCACAACCCTGAGATCATGGTCTGAGCTGAAAACCAAGAATCTGAGGCTTAAGCGACTGAGCCACCCAGGTGTCCCAAAATTATATTTATATCTAAAAAGAGGAAGAGGAGAGAGAAAGAGGAGAGGGAGGAATGCATAAGGAAACTTTTAAAGTTAAAAAAAAAATGTTCCCCAAATACTAATGGTGGAGACATATGGATGGTGAAGTTTATTCTGATTTTTAGCTTTATATTGATGTGCCTTAATGGAATTGTGAATTTTGGACAATTCCATTAATTGCAGCTGGACCAATTGAAAACCGACTGATATACCATGTGGATAAGGATATTTCCAAACACTCAGAGAAGAAAGGAAGGATTCTCTAGGAGGGAATTTAGCCACAGGATTCAGAAACACCGACTGTAGGCCTGTGATAATGTTTTTCAAACACTAGATAGTGTCCTCAATAGAATTTCAAGTTCCCCAGGGAAATGACGAAGCAAGCCCACCGTTTGTATGCAAAGTAAATGATTACAGTTGTTTAAGTTTCAACTTCCTGTGATTTGTTTTACCTCGCTTTTGTAAATTGAGTTGGGCTCCCTGCCTAATTCATGTGTTGAAGTCTCAAGACCCAGCACTTTAAAACGTGTAGGAAATATCAGAAAGGGAGACAGAACATGGAAGACTCCTAACTCTGGGAAACTAACTAGGGATGGTGGAAGGGGAGGAGGGCAGGGGGTGGGAGTGACTGGGTGACGGGCACTGAGGGGGGCACTTGACAGGATGAGCACTGGGTGATATTCTGTATGTTGGCAAATTGAACACCAATAAGAAATAAATTTATTATTTAAAAAATAAATACATAACTTGCCTTTTCCCTTAAAAATGATAGGAAATATTAATATACCCAGCCAAAAAGTTCTATTAATAAAATCCGTAATGACAATAACTTTAAAAAAAAATTAAAAAAATAAAATGTGATTGTGATGGACAATTCTATGTGTCAACTTGACTGGCCTAAAGGATGCCCAGGCAGCTAGTAAAACATCGTTCTGGGCGTGTCTGTGAAGGTGTTTCTAGAAGAGTTTTGAATCAGTAGACTGAGTTAAGAAAATCTTCCTCACCAAAGCACAAAGACATCATCCAATCTATTGAGGGTCTGAATAGGAAAAAAAGGCAGATAAAAGGTAAATTTGCTCTTTGGTTGAGCTGTGACATCCATCTTCTCCTGCCATCGGATTTCAGCTCTCCTGGTTCGCTTGCCTTAGCACTTGGACTATATTACATCATCAGTTTTCCTCAATCTTGAGCTTGCAGTTGGCAGATCATGAGACTTCTTAGCCTCCAAAATAACTTTCTATAAAATCATCATCTCTCTCTCTTTATCCCTTTGGCTCTGTTTCTCTGAAGAACCCTGACTGATATGGTGACCATAACCATATTTGGAGATAAGGTCTTTAAATATGTGAGGCCATTACGGTGGAGCCCAGTTCCATTATGACTGGTATTCAGATAAAAAGGGGAGGACACTGGGGATTGGAATGCAATTCGTTTTTAACATGATACCCAGAGGTCAACAAGGAGGTTGTCATGGCCAGCTATCTGGAAAGGGAGAAGCCTGTCCAGACAAGCCCAAGATGGTGGGTGCCATGAAAGGAAACTCCTGACCAGATAAGGAAGAAAAACAGGAAACCCTGCATCTCCACCTCAATTAATAAATTTTCCATCTTCTGGTTAATAACTGTCCACAAAAAATAGAAACACAACACTCAGAGTGCACAGCTCTGGCTCTTGCTCTCTCTCAAGTCTCTAGGGTATACTTTTACTTTTAATACATTTTCCTGCTTGTGTGACAGTACAGTGCTAGTCCACTGTCTTGCATGTCTGTCCTCGAATTCCTTCTTGTGATAAGACCAAGAACCTTCAGCAACACCTTCAGGGTGGGCTGGGTCAAGGCGCCAGGGCCCAGGGTCTCCTCCCTTCATTTGGCAACACAGAGAGATGTACACACAGATGAGACAGTGAAGAAGCAGCAAGAGGGTTACTATATGCCAGAGAGAGAGAGAACTGAGAAAAACACAACCCTCCAGGCACCTTGATCTTCAACTTCCTGCCTCCAAATTGTTAAAAAAAAATAAATTTGTGTTGTTTAAGCCAATATGTTTGTGGTCTTTTGTTGTAAGAGCCATAGCAAATTAATACGAATTCTCACGAATGGAATTCACGTTACTCGAGGGAACTTTTCCTTCTTGTACACCCCATAGAACATGATATTGGACTAAGAACGTAGAATAAATACTAGTTGATTAAATTTAGTTCTAGAGGAATAGTTCTCAGTTACAGTCTCTAGATTAGCATCATCAGGATTGAAACTGGAGAGCTAGGTTCTTGTCTCACGGAGTTGAAGAATGAATCTCGTGGACAACTGACAGTGGGGAAAGCCATAGAAGTTTATTAAGCAGAGATGCAGAGAAAGCTCTCAGAAGTGAGAGGGGTCCCCACAGGGCTGCCCGGAGGGGTTTTAGTGGCCATCTTTTATTGAAAACAGACTGGGAAGCTTGTGTCCTTGAGATTTTTGTGCTGTCTTGATTTGAGCAAGGACTACTGAGAACATCCTTAATGACACTTTTTTGTGGTCTCGTGACTTTCTGTGATTGGTTGCTAACCAGAAAAGGGAGATCTTCCCTAACATTTTGGAGCTAGGGAGCCAGGCTTATCTATCTATCTATCTATCTATCTATCTATCTATCTATCTTTATTTATTTATTTATTTATTTATTATTTATTTTTAATTTTTATTTTTATTTTTATTTTTATTTTTATTTTATTTTTATTTTATTTATTTTATTTTTTTATTTTTATTTTTATTTTTATTTTTATTTTTATTTTTATTTTTATTTTTATTTTTCTCTGCTTTTGCTGCCTTAACTCTTGTTTCCCTGGGAGGGGTAGGAGCCTGGCTTTGGGCTTTTTCGTGTCCTTGGGATTAATGGGAGCCCACAGATTTCTGGGAGCCTGACTCTGGGCCTTTCCCTTATCTTTCCCTGACTAGCCCCATCTGACCTTGACTCATTCCTATTTCAGTATCATATGGAAATGTTTTAGAAATGCACATTTTTAAGCCTCAAAACACTATAGAATCAGGAACTCTGGGGAGGATGGATCAGTCTGTTCAACAAGCTCTCCAGGTGATCGGATGCACAGTAAAGTTTGAGAACAAGTGTTTCAAATGTCTTGAGCTAGGGACCAGGCATGTGACATACATGAGTAATGTCGCCCAAATGCAAGTCAACAGGAAAGGTCAGGCATCTTAGCAAACTAAAGAAGTCATGTATCTCCACCAAGGTCAAGGTGAGACAATCCCACTAGCTAATATGAAATGGTCTTTATTTTTCTAAGATATACAAGCAAAGTGGATTTGTAGTTGGATACTTCATGAATTTCAAATGCTGGTAGCCAATTCTAATAATTGTTGGCTGACCGAATAAAACATGCCTTCAGGACAGTTCCATCTTGCTGTAAACTCTAATTAATAATAAAGGGGTTTGGAGGATGGCAGAGTGAGAAAACACTTATTTCCTTTTTTGTCTGTAAGGTTTCTTTTTACTAGGTTCAAAGAGAGGAAGAAATTAAGGAAATTTGCTTTGTGCATGTCTCATGATTTTTATACATATTGGCATAGAGATTTCACTATACCTTGTGCGTATAAGTTCTCATTCTGAACATATACTCTTGGAGTTTCCACTGTTCTTTGTTCAGTGCTCTGATCATCCCAGAGCAGAGTCTGGATTTGGCTCATTTTTGATCAAGGCAGGCATGTCTTTAACTGCGTGTCTCAGGTGGGCTGAGGTCTGTTTTAAGAGCCCTTGGCTTCCCACGGCATCAGGCATTCCCACTGCCATCTGTGACTTGTATGTGGGGATTTAAAGATGGTGATGTGCTGACTGGGACAGTTTCTCCTCCACTGACCATCTGCCACAGGTGCTGGAAACAGCACCAGCAGTATTCAATCTTCAGATGAAAGGTTGAATTAGCTGGCATGAGTCTCCTACTGAATTGTTGGGACCACTGAGCAAATGCCATTTCCTACTGCAGGACCAAACCTGGTACCTTAGATGTGTTGTTTGTTTGTTTGAAGGATTTTTTTTTTTTTTATTTTGGGGGCACCATTTTGAAATGAATACAGAGAGGGATGAATAAAAGTTTATTAAATTCTCAATGGTCATGAAGAAGGAACAGTCTGCAGGTATACTAAACAACTTGTGTTCGCCCCTACCTCTACCCTTGTTCCTATCACAAGACTATAGCTGAGAGTTTGAAGATGATGCTTTTTCCTAAAAATACTACCATAAACATTGGCTATTGTTGGAAGAACATAACATGAAGTCACCTCAAGGAAAGGATACAAAGTGCAGGCTATCAAGTAAATCTATAAAATAACTACATTATGCCTAAATAATAATAAATAATTAGAATGGTTCAAATATGACAAATTATTTAAACCAGTGGAATCATATATTGTTTTTTTTTTCATTTTGGATAAATTTTATTTTATAATCTGATTGTTTAAATTTAGAAACAGTCTCAAATTAGTTAGACACTGGGAAATTATGATCTCTATGATGAAGGTGAAAATATTAGATTAGAGAGGTAAGCTACAGATCAAAAATATGATAGACTTGGGATTCAAACTCTATCCTATATTAATCCAAATAATAATTGTGAAAGTCTTTTTCTTCGCAATTAAGTCATGCATTCCAGAACACACAAATCCCACCAGAGCCTGATGATTTTAGATGACCTATAACTCTATTAATCCATTTTCAGATTCATCAGTAGATTCATCTCTTAAAAGGCTACTCTAGGGCAGCCCAGATGGCTCAATGGTTTAGCGCCACCTTCAGCCCAGGGTGTTGATCCTGGAGACCTGGGATCGAGTCCCACGTCAGGCTCCCTGCATGGAGCCTGCTTTTCCCTCTGCCTGGGTCTCTGCCTCTCTCTCTTGTCTCTCATGAATAAATAAATACAATCTTAAAAAAAATAAATAAAAAGGCTACTCTAAATACTCCTCATCTAACTAGAAGGGAAATCACCCCTCTTTCAAATTCCATCAGGCTTCTCTAACTATACTCCCTGCTCTAGTTTTCTTTACAGATGTCAGTCTTGGTTTAGTTACTCAGTTTCATTTTCAGAAGATTTACTATTGTGGAAGAGGGTGAACATGAGATTAACATCTGAGCATGTAGTAGATGAGAGAGAAACAGTTCCTCAATTTAACAGATCCTCATACTTGGTTCTGAAGTTTGAGAGCATATAGGATTTTTAACCTATAAAAATTTTTCTATGACATTTGTCACATTTCTGAAGTTTTTGTTACTCAACTGCTGTTAACCTGAAACCAGCATGTGTCAAAGCCCAAAAAGAGGAGTAAGTTCAGTTGGGATCCTAAAATAGCTGAAATTGGATGCACCTGGACTTGCCATTGTTGAGACGAAGGTTCCAAGGAGGCAATCAGTCTCTGTAATCATCAGGACTACATGATATACTCTAAACTTTTACATCTCAGGCAACAAAAAGGTTCTTTTATTTCACTTTGTCAGACATAGTGGTGATTGAATAGATCTTTAATATTTAATCCACAAGAAAATTAAAAAAAAATAGTACTTTGTATATCACACGGGTTTTTCTTCTAAAACCTGTGATCTTCAAATGTTAGTTTTCAGTAGCCTCTCAAGCAGTCCTTTTGAAGTTTGCCAGTGTATGACTAATATGACTTCTCTCCTCTCCTTCAGGTCATGAAGTTTCATCTTTCTAAATTAAGGGTCACCTGAGTACACTCAAAGGTCTTGGAAAGGGTTTATGGTTTACTCATGTAGAAAATAAGTACTTAGATTTTGATATTTTAAGAAGTTATGTGACAGACTCAGCCTCTGGCTTCTCTCAATGGTGTTATTATAAAAAGCAAATTCAAGATTATAAATCATGAGGCTTAGTCTTTTTTGTCACCACAAGTCCTTGCATTCACTTCTCTTTCAGAGGGGGAAGGAGTAGGAGTTCTAGAACTTTCTCTTTCGTGATCTATCTCAGAAATTCAGTGCCAATCATTTCTCCAGTCATGGTTTAGTCCAGTCATGATAGTATCTACCTCTGAGGCTTATTATAAGAATTGGGTGTGATTTTACATATAAAATCCCTATTGAAACAAAGTAAGAAATCAAGAAATAGTAATTATTTTTTTTTTACAATTTCTATCATTTATCAGATATAGCATTCTCTACTCCTTCAGAATAAGACTATGTTACATTTATCTATCCTGCATAATGACCTATCGCCAAAGAACAACTATTTTGTTCCTTATGATTTTTTTTTTAATTAGAAATCCAGATAAGTCAGGGCACCAATGGCAATCTATGTCTTCTCTTTAGTATCTGAGATGTTGTTTGGGATGATGGGAATGGCTGCAGTCAGCTGAGGTCTCGAGACTCAGTTGGGGTCTCAGTACCCACTGCTGTCTAGGTTCCATAGTTCTGTTCCCTGTGACATCTCTGTGGAGTGTGATTGAGCTTCCTCACAACATGGTAGTCTTGGGAAAGTGGAATTTCCTACATGGTAGGTGGCTTTCCCCAGAAACTGCTGGGCTTCTTATGCTTCAACTACCAGACCTGAAATAATATGAAGGGCACATACTTGCAACTTGTAGAACAATAAGTCCTGGAGATAGGATGCAACAATATTGTATTATAACTATCAAACTTGATTAAAAAGACTAGATATTAATTATTCTCACCATAAAAAGAGAAGTGATAATTATGTGACATGATAGAGGTGCTAACTCTCACTACAATGGCAATCATATTACAATATATAAATGTACCAAACTAATATATTGGACACCTTAAATAGATATAGTGTTTTGTCTCAAATATATTTCAATTAAAAATAAATAAACAAACAAATAAATAACCAGATCTGAAACTGGCCCATCAGCAGTGCCTTTCATTCTGTCAAACGAAACAAGTAACAAGGCCAGCCCAGATCTAAGAGGAGTTGAGACAGACTCTAAGTTGACTGAATATTTTTTTGCATGTAAGCACAGGAAGGGAAAGAAAGGATGGTCGCTGTCTTTAGAGTATGTCTCCCACAGTCTTCTAAACCTACGGATTTGGTCAACAATTAAAAAAAAGCAAAATCTTTTATATTATTTGGAAAAAAAAACTTAATTCATTTTAATATCACACTGAAGCTATCTTAGAAACTACAAGAGATATAAGTAAATATTTTTTTCTGAAAAATACAGCAGATGACCAGATAGAAAAAATATTTCTCATTACATGATTTCATACAAAAACTCACACTATATTAAAATAATACAAATGGTTTTTTTTTAATTTTTATAAATACTTGGACACATGCTAACCTAAACTACATTGATTAATAATACTTTCAGTATTTTTTGTTAAGAAACATATTATAATTTATCTGTTTTGTAAATAGAAAATGTATTTTATTTTATAATGGAGTCATATATATATATATATATATATATATATATATGAATTAGACAAATTGAAATATAAGTCTTTCAGTCAAAAAGACCACAAAAAAAGGAAGGAAAAATAAAATATAAATTGGAAATTCATATCCTTGTCTCCTCTCAGAAAAGAACATAAAGTGAAAAGGGATACCTAATGCCCACTCAGCTGGTCTAAATCCACTCTGGCTTTTGCTATATTTGCATCTCATCTATCTTAATGTGATTCTGTTGTTAGAGGTGCATATTTTTGGTGGACTGTTGACTGTAAGCAAAGCAACTCCTCAACTGATTCTTATCTAAAGAAAAAATATTCTAACACAGAAGAAAAAAATTAATAGACATATTACAAACAGTACAGAAATTTCCTATAAGGAATATTCCAAGAGATTTTTTTTCCAAAGAGATTTTTTTTCCAAAGAGATTTTCAGAGTGATTTTGACAATTCTTCATTCATTACTCAAACTTAGAAGCCAATTTCCATTATTATATGATTCTGTAGAACTTCAGTAGCTAACTGTACATTTATAAATTAAAAAACTATGATTTATTTTTATGTTTTTTTCTATTTAGTAAAACTTAAACTTCCTTATTACATTTCATTGTTAATTAGTTTTCAAGGGCTCATTAAAATACTAAATAAATAATAGTATAAGTGGTGTGAATATTTCATATACTTGAAACACTACAATAAATCATGCATTTCCTTGAGATAATATAGTTTTAATTTCTATTCCTGGCATAGAATCTAGTCAACATTTCATACATTTTTTTCAAAGTTAAAATTGCATTGATATGGGAAGAGAGATAACTATATTTATTAATCTCTTTTTCAAATCTGTTCATTTTAAAAGCTTTAAAGTGTTGCTTATTTCTAAAATATTTATTTTTATCAACCAGACATGGTCAGTCAAAGGGATTAATGGGGTTAATTATAAGACTGAAGCTTCTTTTAGATGCATTTTTCAAATCACAGAGAAATGTGTTATTTTTTTTTAAAAAAAACAATATATAAAATTAGGCTATTTAGATTTCAATTTCCACTTTAATAATGGGGTAGCCTATGAAATTATAAACATGGCTTTATATCTGAATTCAAGGAACATTAGCCAAGTAGAAGATAATTTAAGTTTAGATAACTTTTGGTAAGTTATAAAGATTCAGAATAAACATCGTCAAGTGTTAAAACAACATTTAGCAACATAGAAAAGATTTCTTTGCATTTGGCAAGGATCTCATAACTGTTACTGAAGAAATACAAAAATACAAAGAGTCTTTTATGCTGGATTTTTGTATGTCATTTGAATAACGATCATCCCCATGTGAGTTAAAACTTATCTGCTCAAAAGCACAAAGCTTGTTGAGAATATAATAAATTTGATTATACCAAATTGAAGCAAACATTTGTTTTTTCAGGGAAATCATTTTACCATAGCAACCATGTAATTGTGTGTGTATATGTATGTGTGCACATGCCTGTGTGTTTGAAAAAGGAATGTGTAAAGCTATAAAAGCAACGTTTACAATTTTAACTTCTGAAACGTAATTAGCACTAGGTAATGACAAGCACATTAACTAAATGACAGCATTTATTTTACAAGATGATATTGCTGTCTATATCTGTATCTGTAATCTGAAATGCTACTTTATTCTTCTAGAACTCTATAATTATGAGGACTCGTAATTTTAATTTTAATCAGACCTAAAGTCAACATCTGTGACTATAACTTATTAATAGTACATCATTTCTCTACTCAGTTTGAAGTTGATCCCTGCACCACATCTAGGAAAGCACTGAGGATTTCATACTGCAAATTCAAGCTTGTCAAGGGGGTACTGGTAAGGTATATAGAGTTAAGGTGCACTCTTTTTGTCATGGGAAAATGCCTCTTTCCCAAAGGAAATTACACTATTAACCTGGAGCAGTAAGGATATGAACATTCTAAACTAACACCTGCACTCACTCAAAGTAGGTGAACATAAAATATGCCAAAGCACATTCAAGATAAGGGATATCAATCTAGCAATTCCACTACTAAGCATTTACCCAAAGAATACAAAAACACTGATGTTTATAGCAGCTTTATCTGCAGTAGCCAAATTATGGAAACAGCCCAAGTATCCATTGATTGATGAATGGATAAAGAAGATACACACACACACACACACACACATAAATAAAACATAAAATATGACTCAGTCATCAAAAAGAATGAAATCTTACCATTTGCAACCACATGGATGGAGCTAGAGTATAATGCTAAGTGAAATAAGTCAGTCATTGAAATACAAGTATCATGATTTCACTCATATGTGGAATTTAAGAAACAAGGCAAACAAGCAAATTGGAAGAGAGAGAGAGAGAGAAAGAGAGAGAGAGACAGGCAAACCAAGAAACAGACTCTTAAATAGAACAAATTGATGGTTAGCAGAGGGAAGGTGGGTGAGGGAATGGGTTAAATGGGTGTTGAATATTAAGGAGGGTATTTGTTATGATGAGCACGGGGTGTTGTACAGAAGTGCTGAATCACAATATTGTACACATGAAACTGTGTATTAACTAACTGGGATTAATTTTATTTTCAAAGATTTTATTTATTTATTCATGAGAGACAGAGAGGTAGAGACATAGGCAGAGGGAGAAGCAGGGCCCTCTCTGGGATTTCAATATAGGATTCAAAAGAAAAAGAAAAAAGGACCAGTGAAAAAATTATTGTTCCTGTTTTAAAAGGTTACCGTTATGAGGTTAGTGTAATATAATAGTGCCCTTTCTGTTTTTATCATTTTACTTATATCTAATACCTAAGAGTACTGAATTTACACAAATGAAGAAGAAGAAGAAGAAGAAGAAGAAGAAGAAGAAGAAGAAGAAAGAAGAAGAAGAAGAAAGAAGAAGAAAAGAAGAAGAAAGGGGACGAGGGAGAGGAGGTTGTTTGTGAATGTGACTTGGAATAAAGGAGACCCATACGTAAGGAGTAATAAAAACTCTAATAGGTTTGTTTGTTTGTTTTAAGAGTTCCCATCAAAGAAAATAAATCTTGTGAGATTAACAATAAATTGATTCCTGTAATGAGGACTACCAAAATTTTAGATTCAAAACTAATTTGAAGGAAATCCAACTCAGTTATTTTAAAGAGACAAGAATAAGCCCAAAGAAAGGAGGCAGAGAACTCTGAATTTTCCACGCTCTTTTCTATTATGCTATGTCTTATAAGGTAAAAAAGAAATTAGTTTCTGTCAATCTATTATTACTATAAAATAATTAAATTTCAGTGTACCTGGGTGGCTCAGTTTGTTAAGTATCAACTCTTGATTTTGGTTCAGGCCATGATCTCAGGGTCCTGGTTCAAGCCCACTGCTGGGCTCCAGCTTCAGTGGGGCGTCTGCTTGAGGATTTCTCTCTCTCTGCTCCTGCCCCCACTTGTATGTGCATTCTTTCTCTCTCTCTCTCTCTCTCTCTCTCTCTCTCTCAAATAAAATAAATGTTTCAAAAACTGATTACATTTCAAAACCATACATTTTAATAATAATCCCCACCCTTTTGATGACTTATTGCTAGAATATATAAATTAATAATATAACACATATATATGTTTATATAAATATAAATCATCTAATATTCACAAATTAGCAATTTTTTTTAAATTATGAAGTGCAATTACAGAGCAATTAACCAAATATCTAAAGTAAATCATTTAAAAAAAGATAACAGAGGGGACATCTGGGTGGCTTAGCGGTTGAGTGTCTGCCTTCAGCTCAGGGTGTGATCCCGGGGTTCTGGGATCGAGTCCCACATCAGGTCCCTGCAAGGAGCCTGCTTCTCCCTCTGCCTATTTCTTTGCCTTCTCTCTGTGTCTCTCATGGATAAATAAATAAAATCTTTAAAAAAAGTAACAGAGATGAAAAAATTAAACAAGATGAAATCAGAAAGGGAGAGAAACCATAAAAGACTCTTAATCATAAGAAACTAACTGAGGGTTGCTGGAGGGGAGAACGGTGGGGGATGAGGTAACTGGGTGATGGGCACTAAGGAAGGCATGTGATGTACTGAGCACTGGGTGTTATTTAAGACTCACGAACCAGAGACTTCTACCTCTAAAACTAATAATATATTATATGTCAATTTATTGAATTTAAATAAAAAATAAAAACAAAACAAAACAATTTAAAAAAGGATTCAGGATTCCGGATCAAATCTGGTACTATTCATATTCAAAGTCCTTGTTCTTGGTACTGTATACACTTTGCTTTCTCCATGATCTAATGCACTGAAGCTTCTTGCACTGGCACTATGGTACCAGAGGCACAATTACAGGTAATTGAAAACTAATGCATTGATACAGCAGTAGTACAAATTAATATCCATTGTTTCACCTCTTGAAAATGACAGTCTCTCCTTCCAGACAGCTATATTACATAAAAATAAACACAGGAAGCACATGCTACATTCAAATGCTCTCAGTCAACAAGATCATTGTTAGAGATATAGAACTACAGACAATGCTTTTCAGTTTTTGTTTGAAAAAGACACTTAAAAATTTCATGCGAGGAAATAGTTCTATTAAGAATATACAAAATTCTGCAATGTCAACTCAGACTACTTTTGAACTTTCTCACCTGGAAAAATAAGAAAGAGGACACTCATAAAATTACTGTCCAGTTGACGATTTATGAAGGCAAGTGAACTTTCAGAGAGAAACAGCCATCATATAAAGATGTCAGGAAGATAATATCTTCCGAGATGACACATGGATTCCTACTCTTGCCTCTCCAAGGGGTGGTCCGTCCTCACCACCCCACAGTTCCTAATGACTCATTAGGGATAGTCACAAAGGAGATGCCTGTGATCCATCAACTCAGAGGAAGTCTGTCACTACCCCCAGAACATGGAAAAGCTTGTCACTCTTGTGTTAAAGATGCAAAGTTTCTTCACAATGCTCAGGTGAAAAAGGCCACATTTGCTTACTTTTCCAAATACAATTAAATGTGGCTCCGCCTCTACCTAAATTAATTTGTGAATAAATTAAATACCTGTTATTGTAAAGGTCACTTTTCTTTTCTTCAGTATTTGAAAGCCCTGAAAGGTTTGTAATGCAGAGACAGAAAAGAATAGCTTTTTGTTTCTGATCAATTGCTGCCATCCTGAGATTGTCACCACTCAAGCCTTCATGGGCCATTCAAAAGCAAACAGCTCCAGTGTTCATGGTATTGCACTTTCTCTACAAAATGTTTACCAATTAAATTCTTTTTTTTTTTTTTTTAGTGCTTGAAAGCCATGTATTGATAATATGGATAATAAGATAATCCATAATTTCAATTTTCTGTTGACATACAGTTTTATGTGATTTTTTTTTTTTGCTTTGGGCTTATTAATTTAATTATTATTTGTTAAAATTTTTGAACCAAAATATAAATGCATGGTAGATTTTAAAGTATGATTAAAGTAAAAAGCATTTTTGGAAAAAATAATCTCTTAATAAATGTTTCCTCTGTAAATTCACATCTCCTTGGATGAATCTTGCTTTTTGCTAGAATGTGACTGAGTCAGCATTATATCTATTTCTATATTCTGATTTTTACAGACTTAAGCTCTGAGAAATCTTACTCTAAGAAATCTTATTCTCAGAAATAAGTAGATGGGAGTAAAAGGGCTTTATTATGATAATGTCACTCAATTCTATGAACTCCTTTAAAGAATTCTAACAAAAATGACAGAGTGCTTTACCATACAGACTAATTTATAATCATGTTTCCATTGATACCTCAATTAGTTATTTGTTCAAGATTTTGATAGAAAAATCTAAAGATCAATCACTTGTAGAAGGTTTGATTACCTGGTCATTAGAATTACCTACTTTTCTTTTTTTAATTTTGTTTATTTTGAGAGAGAGAGAGAGAGAGAAAGAAAGCATGGACAGGGGGGAGGGGAAGAGGGAGAGAGAGAATCTCAAGCAGATTCCAAGCTGAGCACCAAATCTGATGTAGGGCTCAGTCTTACAACCCTGAGATCATAACCTGAGCTGAAATCAAGAGTAAGACACTTAACTGACTGAGACACTGAGGCACCTTTTTTTTTTTTTTTAATGGGGATGAATGTTTTAAGCCCCCCCTTTGTTTTGAATCCTGGATATTTCAACACCCAAGGGCAAAGTGTCAAAGTAAAGCTCAAGAAGTTTGAGCTGCATTTCTCTTTTGAAAAATAAAACAACAAGAAAAACCTTGTGGGAGAAAGATTCTTTGAAAGGAAGAATGGAAAAAGGAAGAGGAAGAATTAGGACACAGTTATTCAAATTAGATGCTTGAAAACTGGTTAAAATTACCTGCCTGGCTAGAATCCTTTTCCCATCATTCCAGGGGTTAGCAGACTTCAGACTGAAATTAGGAACCTAAGCAACAAATCAACCAAATCAGTTGTCTTTTCTGTAAAGTAAAATCTTCAAATTCATTTTAAATTTCAATTGAATCTGTTTTGAAGTCTCCCTATAACAACCATCTCAATCTCTTGCTGCCTTTTAGAAACTGAACACAGTGCTGAAGAACTGGTTCTAGGTCATCCAGGAACAACTTCCTGAGGGAAAACCAACAGGGAAAACGAAGCACATAACAGAAGCACCATAGACCAAGGAAGACAAAATTTTTCTGAAAGGTCAGGTAACATTTATTCAAACACACGATTTAATTTCTCTACACTTTCTATATTTTCAGACTATAAGGATAATCACACTTCAGAGAAAAGGACAACCATGAAAATCATTGAAAAGATTTGCTTATGAAAAGAGTTTTTCAGGATGCCTGGGTGGCTCAGAGGTGGAGCATCTGCCTTCAGCCCAGGGTGTGATCCTGGGGTCCAGGGATCAGTCCTACATCGGGCTCCCTGCATGGAGCCTGCTTCTCCCTCTGCCTGTGCCTCTGCCTCTTTTTCTGTGTCTCTCATTAATAAATAAATAAAATATTTTTAAAAAAAGAAGAAGAAAAGAGTTTTTCCACCACTTGATAGGACTTGCAGGGATGGAAGAAATTTTCTTTCTTCTCTTCTAGGTTCTTTGGATAGTTATTTACAAGTAATCTAGGGCTATATTATCCTTGGGATTAAGGTGTTTGTATAATGTTCATTTGTAAGTGTTTAAAAGGGCCTGGCATGCTGGTTTAAAATTCCCCCAGCCTTACAGACTTACCAGAACTGTGACAGAGGTTGCCAGTAAGGCACCTTTGAGTCTCTTCACACAAACTCTCCCACTGATATTTTAGTAACATTGACTCCCAGTCACTTTTAGTATTTTAGTTATGTCTATATAGTGCAGTTGCTAAAGTTCTTTATATGAATTTAGGTGTCCTCAGTTGACCATCACTGAGCTGTCATATACATCGTAATAGGCGATAATTTCAGAATGCTGTCTAACGCTTTACAAGTAGATAAGAATATTTTCATTGTTACAGTTCTTTCAGGTAAGTAACTTTACATAAAGGAAATCCTGACAAGTAAGAGGGCATTTTGTTTCCTCGGGAAGCATTCTACAAAGGGGACCATTTCCTATGGGAAATATGCCAGAGAATTAACCTTAGGTTCTACTTCACTCTTGTGTTTTTTAACTTAATAACATAATTCTTTAAAAAATCAAGTACATCCTTAATTAAAAAAAAAAAGTTTCTCTAACTAGAGCTATAGAATGAAAAATGAGGAGTCTGCATTACAAAATCAACAGCTCCTAATATTTACCTATACACTATCCTAGTACTATGTAAAAGTCCATCTCTAGCTCTCTCTCTCTCTCTCCCTCCTGCCTCAGTCTAGGCTGCACATTCCAATTACATGAAATAATTCAACTATCCAGGTGATTGAGTGTTCAGAAGTAATAGCATATCCAAAGCAAGGTTACCTTTTCTTCCACCTCCCTAGGTAGAAACTGTCAGCAGATAATATGAGATCAGGATTAATTAAAGGTACGCTATTCAAGTCAGCTGTGTCTGAACAAGCTGAGAGTTTAAATAACTATCAGGTAAATATGTGATTATAATTCATCCAGGAGGGAGAAAAGGATATCAGGTTGAGAGTAACGCATTTTTGCTAATAATATGACAGAGAGAACGCAAAAGAACCTCTTGTAGTAATACCATGGGTTACAATACACTGTGTTACTTTGGAGAATAATGTTTCTATTATACATGGAATCTAAACGATACAGCACAAATAAGAAAAGGACAAATGAATGGGGAATGCAGAGGAATGCAGAAGTTTCTACTACTTTGGCAGCAACCTCAAGTTTTCAAGTCAAATGGGGGCATTCTTTAGTAATAGGGACCAAAATAATGCTTATGTACATAAAAAAAGGTAAAGACTTGGCATAATTAGGTGCAGTTAGTGTAAAGGTTGTTCTTCTTAATACTGTGAAAAATAATCCAAAATCTCCCAAATGAGGACAAACAAAGGATATTTATCAGATCTTGATGTAGCCTGGGAATCAGCAACCGTTACTTGCACGTGGCAAGACTAAAAGACTGGCAGGGGAGTGGGAATGATTTGTGGTAGAAAAAAAATGGAAAATTTCATGTTTGCGCTGATGGAGATCATTGGCACGGGGAAACAGAAGGTGGGCTAACCAGAAATGGAGCCCTCTGCGTGATCAGTTAGGGCGTATAATTGGCTTTTTGTGGCTGGTCCTAAATTGGAGCTAGAAGGCCAAAATCTGGGACGCTGTTACTTACCAAGCAATTCCTTACCATCTGAAGCCAAATGCTACAGAGGCTGTGGTTCAAACAGGTTGCTGTAGATGTGGGCCAGGGCTCTATTTTTACAAATGGGATGGCCAGTGACCATTTGTGTATTCAGTGTCTCATTCTAGAAGGACAGAGATGGCCTCAGAGTTCCAAGTAATCAGGATTTTAGTCACATTCCATAGTGCTTAGTCTCTGCTTCCTGGAGGTGGTGGTTACTCCAAAGACTCTTTCTTCATTCAAGCTGCATCATTCGTATTATCTCAACTCCCATGGATGTATTAGGTCCGGGAGGCTAGGTTGGGAAGCAGAGTCCTTCAGTTCTACACTTGAGCTTGGAACAGAGAGACACTAAGATTCAATTAGACAAATAGGAGAACTTGTGAAACTTGAATGTGGCCTCTTTAGCTGTGGCACAGACTTATCTCTCCAGAGACCCTGGGGACGCAGGGACTGGAAATCAGTAGAAAAGAAAAAAAGTAGAAAAGAAAAGAAAATCTCTAAAAATGAGGAGTCCATGTCTCTGTGAAACATAAAGCCGAGCAATACTCTTGACTTTGGTAAGATTAAAACCTAGTTAACTTCTCTTTGTGTCTGTTTCCTGCAGTCAAATGGGTCCTGATAATTAATCGCAAAGTATTTATATGAAGTTTCTACTGTACTTCAGCCACTGTAACACAGAGTACTCGTGTACCCTGGTATCTGCCACTTCGGTCCCCTACTTGCCTTGAGGTTGGGCAGTCATGTGACTTGTCCTGGGCAAAGACATATCAGCAGAAGTGACACGTGTCCCTTCTGAGCTGAGACATTTAAATGCTGATGCAATTATCTCATCTCCCCCTGGCTTCACCTGCTAACTATTGTGGAAGAAGCCTAATGTCACTTTAGTGACAGTGGGTGATGATCAGTAATGAAGCTAAAAGGTCACCGAACACTGATAAGTGAAGAGAGATTAAAGTTTGCACTTTATCCTTGGGGCATTCAATATTCAGCAGATTATTTTTGATCCTGTATTCTGTTCAAAACAATGTGCTCGTGACAACTGAAAGGGATGACCTTCTTTTAAAGCAGGGAGTTAACATGGCCAGATGTGTGTTTGAGAAGGAGTGCTCTGGCGACTTTGTGCAAAATAGATTAGGGAGATTTCATGTAACCGAGAAACCAGACAGAGCTGCTTCTCTGCATGAAACAGGAAAAAGGGGCCACCCTTCCCTTAACTGTCTTTCTATGTTCTTCTGGTTGGGTGAGTAAAAGAGACAGAGAACACAGTCTCCTAAAAATCAGAAAGTGTATAATTCAAAAACAAAACAAAACAAAAAGTTCTGTGCTAGCCTGCTTATAATTTCATGTTCATGACTCAAGAGTGCCTTCCATGAGCACCTTCTGGCAAACCATAAAACAAATAAACTGAAATAGAATAAAGCCCGTTGGACGCTGGAATTGTGGCACCAGATTAAATACATTTACCACAAGATGTAAAAACACAAATTCATGTCTACAAGCACATTAAGTTGAAAGAAACTTTAACTGAATTTAGGTAAATTAATCAATAAAACATGGTTTTGTAAACAGCAATTGTTTGGCAGACTGAGTATTCTTAATCTTTAAAGTGCATGAGTAAAATACCTCAGGAAAAATTTGTTCTCTACACATTTCCTTTATAAAATGCAGAAGAGCTAATAAAAAGTGAGTATGTCTTCCTCCTCAGTGTGATATTTTGGAATATATAAATACGCCTCTTTGTGCATAAAATAAAAGTTGAAGAACCAAAGTATTTGATTTTTACGGTGTTTTTTTTTTTTTTCTTTCTTCTTCTGTTTCATTCTCTTTCTTTTTGGTAAATAACAAGATTGAGGGGAAGAGACATTTAGGAGAGATAATGGTCTTCTATCAGCCAGCTTGCAAAAACTAAAAACTAAGAACTAAGACTAAAACTAAACTAAAAACTAAAACTAAATAGCAATGATGTCAAATAAAAAGTTGTTTTGACATTCTGGTAAATTAAAGTGTGAGATGAACAGGAATATATTAGAGGTGTGTGTCGACCCGAGGTCTGTGAAAATTGCTGATTATAACGGAGAGAGTTAATGATCTCTAATTGTGTTGTGATTTGAATGCAGTATAATAGTAATGAAGAAAACAGATTTGTGTGTTAACGTCAGAAATATTAGAGGAATGGGCGCCCAGTGTTTGGGATAATTAATTCTATCCCCCACTCCCTACAGATGTATGCATGTATAAACTGATTTGGATCCTAAAGGGAACCCAAAGAACCAAAATTAGACTCTGAACAAGCTTGCTATCATCTGGGAGCTTAAATTACTATTTTTGATGTTCTTTGCGACGATGTCATTCAGTTTCTCTTGTCTTTGCTTTTTATTCTAAGGTTTTTTTAATGGACTGAATAATGCATAAAAATCTGCAGAGCCATGCAGAAAGTTTGGATGCAGTGCCATTGAGAGCTTTTATTCTACAGCAAATCCTACTGTTCTTCCGGTGGTATGTATTTTGGTTTTGTTGTTGTTGTTTAGAGCTCTGAGTGTCTGTGTGTGCGCGCACGTGTGTGTGTGTGTGTGTGTGTGTCTGTTCATTTTCCTCTTTCAATTTCAAGGGAAATTTTAAATAATTGATATAAGGGAAATATTTTGCAGCTAGGGCCAACCACCTTGTATTTAAGCCGAAAAATGTCCAATCTTTTATAAGAATGGTAGAAGCATATTGTTTGAGAATAGCCTACAAAGAAATGGACAATGGGTTTCAAAGATCCTACAAAAGTGCAACGATTTCATCATTTTATTAGTCACTATTGACATTATTTAGATCAGTGTCCTGCAAAATTACTTTGCTTAGACGGCTTTACCAAGTAGCAGAAAGTTGTGCTTCACCACTGTAGTTATCATAGCGTTTCAGAGAATTGTAAGAAACCAAACCCAGCAAATGTGCAAAAGGACTGTAAGTCTCATTTGCTTTTAATGCAGTACGAGACGATCCTTCTTGGCTTGTGTGTCCTTTGCTCTTACCCATGTCAATAGTAAGTTCAAATTTGTAGAAAGACCAGAATGTCTTCCATAAGCACATGAGTGAGCAAATCACCTGGGAAAACCAAATAAAATGTAGTTATTGAAACTCACAGAAGAAAAGGAGCACATTCGAGTTCATGGCAAAGCGATGAACATGTCTTAAAAGGTAGGGTGCCAGGAGCCCTCTCAGGAGAGCCCTCACTGCAGGTCATAAATTCTGAGGAAGTGCAGGTTACCTTGCAAGTGGGGAAGCTCCACACCCCAACCACAGTGTGCCTCTGTGTTCACGGCTTGAGCCACTCTTCTTTTCGGCTTGTCTAGGCACCTGCTAGGGATTAGCCTGCCTAGGCCTGGCGCATTTCATTGATCACAATTATACTATATGCAATTTGACTAACGGGTGCAGTACAGGTCAGTGCATTTAGGCCTAACAGCAGGCCTGAGTAATCATCCTCAGCCCTGGCAGGCTGCGTAATCCTCCTCGAGGTTTCTATGTGTGCTTAGATCTAAAACAGACTTTTGGAACTAGAATAAGGGTCACTAACCCCTATGTCTCTGGAAGCTCATGCGGTCAACTTTGAATGCTACACTGCACCCCTTGAAATAGCTCTATCCGTAAATAAGATAACATTTTGCCGCCATCTCTTTTGTTCCCATGCCTACATCACAATTCATTCTGAATTTGAATAGAGAAAAAATAGAGAGTTGTTTATTGGTCTCCGATAAATGCTTGGGTAACACTGGATGCTTCAGCAAACGATCCTCAAGATTAAAGTAGATTAGTGTTAACATTTGGCTTCCATTGACAACATTCAAATGAAAACATTCCTAGTCGTGGGAATTTCTCCATGTGGTGATTCAGGAACTTGGCCTCCCCCTTTCTTATAGCTCCAGCCACCCATAAAAGCTTGGAGCTCTCCATTTTCAACTGACAGATGTGGAAAGGACTATAGGATCAAGCAGAGATTTATGTGGTCCAGGTCTGGAAAGGGTGCCCCTCAACTAGAACTCAGTTGTGTGGAAATGCAGCCAAGCTTCTGACACAGGGAGAGGAGAAGAATATTTTGGTGAAGAGCTCTCAACCTCTGCCTCAGCTTTTCAAAATCTAGCTTTGTGGCATTCAGACCTGCGGGGAGACCTTGTAGACCTTACACTATGTAGAAGTTCTCACGATAATTTTTTTGTCGTTATTAACATACCTGACTATGCCTATTAAAATGTTCCATATCCTTGTAGGTTTCTTGCACTTATGGCCTCCAAACTGGGTGTGTGTGTGTAGTAATTACATACATACCCAAAAATGCCAGGCTTAAGTCTTCTAATAATGAGATAGCGTATATAACCATATATGTATATATATCCATATATATGATATAGAAACAGGCCCTTGGACTAATACAAGATTCTTCCTACAATCCATCTCTCCATCTCTGTTTGCTGTCCTCACAGACCTATTTTGCTCTGTATAAATTTATTTTATAACATATCATATATTCTTGTACACAAAAAATACAATGGAATATTTTCAATTACCCAACAGGAATTATAGAACCTGTAAACATCTACATGCATCATTTTATATGGGATTAGTATTATTTTTTGTCTTAAAAGTTAATCTTGTTATTTTATCTATGTTTACTGAGTGAGTCAGTGTTAATTCTATCTCTTCCCCATTCTATTTGTCATCCCCCCTGGCCATTGTTTACCATGTTTACCATATTGTCTGGTGACTAGCACTCACCTTCCCAGTATAGACTTTACTATTTAATATATCTCCACGATTTCATTAAAAATCATTCATATAGAAGGGGTGCCTGGGTGGTCCAGTCAGTGAAGTACCTGCCTTTGGCTCAGATCATGATACTGGGGTCCTGGGATTAAGTCCTTCATCCAGGTCCTGGGATCCATGCCCTCATTGAGCTGCCCCCTCAGAAAGGTTCTGCTTCTCCCACTCTCTCTGCCCTTCCTCTCAGCTCGTGTTTTCTCTCTCTTTCAAATAAATAAAATATTTTAAAAAATCATTCATATAAATTATAAGCCTATAATTACAAGTTCATTGTTGCTGTTACAGCCAAAGTGCATCACATAAACCATGGACATTTAGATGATCATTTCCCCATCCTTCCTAAGTGTTTCCTCCCTGCCCATATGTTGTACAATTTGTTAAAGGGAGTCTACTTGTGGATATACCTTTGGGAACATATTATATGGAAATAGTGCCCCCTTGGAGTTGAGCAAGGTGAGAGACTTGTGCGTTGCTATAAGAAAGATACTCTACAATACAGTAGGTTCAATAAAATTCTTAATCTCTCTGTGCTACAATAGTCAAGGTAAGAAGTCCAGGCTTGCATGGCTATCCTGCTAAAAAAAAATATATTTCATCCTTGATATTTATAGTACTGGCCTCAGCTGCATGGTCAAAAGTTGACAATATTCTATATAATCTCTATTCCATGTTACTGATGTCAAAAACCACTTCATCTGAGGAAGAAAATGACAGTACTGAATAGGAGGCTTATTTCTCACTATATGGTACCACCTTTTGCCTCCACCTCAGGATCATTTCTGCTTTATTAATTAGCAAACCCAAACCAATGAGCTGTATAAAATATGTGCAAAGCTATGTTAAGCTAGAGAGTTGCAGCGTTTACAACATAAAACATCAGTTCATATCATCAGTAATGTCCCACAGTGTCCACATGCCCTAAAGTGTGTCCAGATGCATATTTTTTGCCGCACGTGAGTATAAAATGTCTGGCCATTGCCTTTGCCAGGGCCTCAGAGGGTGGAAAGTATGCATTTAGAGGTATGAGAACCATACGAGGTAAACTGGCCGAGCAGTCCTGCTGCAGATCACACACAGCACAGCCTAAGCCTGTTTACTGCAAAGAACTTATCATTTTTTCATGTCATAAGGAATATAAGGTTATTTATTTATTTTGTGTTTTAATATTGATGTTTTAAAAATAAGAACAAACCCTCAGCAGTGATAGGTTTGAAAGACGTGTTTAATGAAAGTGTTGATGAGAATGATGTAACTTGCCGAAGTTCAAGGCAACTAACCTTATGAAAAGAGATGCATCGATATCTTTAAAAAGGAAGGAAGAGAGAAGTGCTCTGAGCCACGGCAGGAAGCCCAGAGAAAAGATGCTTCCAACAGTCCCATGATTATATGCAGAAGACAGAACATCTACCCCCAAACAAAGATCATACTAACTAGGTTCAGGAGACCCAACAGAAGGCAGCACAATTTTCCCCAGACACCTCATTATATACAGCCTTGTGGACAACATTCATGCCTCTCGGTTTCACAAAGATCATTATCATCACCAGACCTCCATGGAACTCTCCTCTCCATGGGGAATGGTTCTTACTCCTTAGAAACTACTGAGAAAATTAAGAGACAGAGAAGAAAGGGAGAGTAAGATACAATTAAACACCTGTAAACTCTTTTGTTTACAGGAACGTAGGTTCCTGACTTTGATCTTACTGCTAACATAACTCTGGGGGAAAATTTCTTGAAATAATGAAAACGATCAATTTAGGTTTCAAATTTTGTAACCGATAATAAAGCTTTTCTTTCTTTCTCTCTTCCACTATTTTTTTTATACTGAAGGTATAAAACATATTAATTCTTTATCACAAATAATGACTCCATGAGATTATATTTGAGTTTAGGGATTTCAAAGTCATTTTATAAGAATTAGTTCAGTTGTTACACATTTTGTCTGGAATGTCTAAGCAATATCATTAAAAGCCCACTTTAATTGCTTTGAAAAAAATATGTTTGACATGATACTCAATCTTTCAAAATTCACATTTCCTTCTTTATACATCAGCTCCTAAAATGACTCACTTTCTCTTTCTCTTTGTTTTGAATTTCTTCCCTTAGAATTCAAAAGCATTGACACTTAAACTCTTTAAGATCCGCTAGGTAGTGTGTGTTTAACTACACATTCATGGAAATGTATCAAATATCTATTCAGAATCTGATGTCTTAAATATACAGAAAAAAATGAACCTTATGAGCCATGTGTTCCAAATTTAATTAGGACAACGGGAAAATAAGCAAAGAAAAACTGACTATGATGTTTTCCTGGATGGTCCTAGAATTATGGCAGAGATAAAGGATGTTGAGGGCTAAGGGAGGCTTGAGAGAAGTGACTTTGAATCAATTCTTAAAGATGGATGAGATGGTAGCCAGGCAGAGATGGAACCCACTGTATTATGTTGAATTGCTTCCCAAATCCTGTATGATAAATATTACTTTTACCACCTGCAATTTTTTTTTTCATTCAGGTTACACTGGGTAGCTAGAAATAGAATGCAAAATGCAGGGGAAGGATTCCAGGATGTCTTACACTATTTGCTATGAGCTTAGAATTAGAAGTGTAAGACTTGAGGGCAAGATTGTAGACTAGAATTCTATTCACCAGCTGACATTTTTAAGTTTTAGAAAGAGTCAGATGAAGCTTTACCACAACTAGGGGTGAGTCATTTGAAAAGATAAGAGAAGATGATAGAACATTGATTGTACTACAACTCTATAGTGCTCCTGCAAGATACCTGCTAGGTTATCTGTCTGGAGGAAGTGTCCAAAGGGACTTGGTTATGTCAGATGGCATTGGAAATGAGAGAAAGCATGACATATATCGGTGTCTGTGAGAGCTCCACAGTGGAGGCATTTGTCTGTTGGCTTTCCTTTGTACTGGCTTCTCTAACATCAAATTAATGGGAATATGGAGAAGGAAATACTCTCAAAGTTAACAGGCACTTGCAACCCACTGCTTGGATCCTGCAGTGATGAGAGTGCTTTGGGAAGCTGTGATAGCAGCCTGTGGCCGACTCAACCTCCAAAGACAGGGGCACAAGA
Organism: Nyctereutes procyonoides; assembly: GCF_905146905.1. Taxonomy (NCBI): domain Eukaryota; kingdom Metazoa; phylum Chordata; class Mammalia; order Carnivora; family Canidae; genus Nyctereutes; species Nyctereutes procyonoides. The sequence goes on from NW_026575046.1 coordinate 4,825,710, forward strand.
AACCATGTCCTGCACTACACACAACCTTACGATTTCAAGATATATATCGATTTAAAGGACTAGTAATCCACAAACTCTGCCAAAACTATTGATAGTTCCATTAAAACTGAAGAAGGAGAAAAAAAACTGAAGAAGGAATAAGAAAGTGTGGATTTTAAGCAATTATAGGGGAGTTCGTTGATGTCTCCTTCAAAGGTCATCATAGACATGAGAACCGTTAGATCACAAACTGGTGGAATTTTAATAGATTTGAGAAGAAGTGGAACAGAAGCCGTACATTACTTTTTTTCATCTCTACTGAAAGGAGAATGGAACATCAAACTTGAAACAATTCACAGACTATTGAATGGGTCATTAACAATTGCTATTTTTAATGTAGAGGAAGAGAAATGTTTACTCACAGGAAAAAATATATTGATGTGCTTCTATGGTGAAAAATCAAGGAAAGCTAGAATTCATAAGATTTTCACATAAGCAGATAAAAGATACAGTTACTGTGGTAGTACTTTATTAGTTTTATCAGTGCATTTAAGTGAAAATATTAAAAATAAACATTATACCTAGGAATTCTTCAAGACCTAATTGCAATAGAAATAGAACTGGTAACAAATTTAATATAGATGTTGAATTCACTCTTTTGTCATTAATAGAGAGGAAATAGCATATTTTTCATGATGATTTGTCTAGTCAAATCATTTTGAAAATGTTTCCACCTTATTTATAGAAGCCTAGAATATGGGGGAAAAAAAACAACAACAAACAACAGTGGCCTGAGTAAATATCTGATTGCGATGCACTGCAAAATCCAGAAGTAACCTTGTTAAAATGTCTGTAGATTCCTTTAAGTTTTGCTAGATTGTGAGCAAAATACTAAGGAAGAGAGATTTTTATTAAATGTTCCCAAAGGTAAAATGAAACTTTTGTGTAACCCCCTAAGCACTATATTTAGTTTCATTCCTATTTTCTAACACAGTACAAGATGTATCCTTTCACTGCAAAATTGGTAAAATCTAATGAATGCCAATGAAATTATATTAACTTGAGTCATGTTAAAAGTAGGAGTGCCATGGATATTATATTATGTGAGTTAAAAGGATTCTAATTTGTTTATTTTGGAAGTTAAGCTCTTTTGTAGATACTGAGTGTGTGAGTGTGTGCATCTATGAGAGATGTAGATGTATATATATTTTCTGAGTTTTTAATAGAGCAAACTAATTGAAATATTTGTTTACATTGGATGATCAAAGAAAATTAAGCAATGAATGATGTAACAGATTAAAAAATTTCCCCAAGTTAGGAAGAATAAAATATTTGCGTGACTTTCATGTGAGAATGTTTCAAAATAACATGTAAAGACTGAGAAAGAATTCCAACCCATAACCTTTGGATAGAAGGGGAAACCGATATGAAAGTTAAGAAAACAATTCCTCTTCTCGGTATTAGATCATGATTTATTGTAAACTGCATCTTGATTATCAATTATTGATGAAAATTAATGAGTTCCTAAGATCTCCAGTTACTTGAACATTATGTCTTCCAAATAAAGAGATTAGCCATATTATTTATGTGAATTTAAATATACTCCCACATAAATAATTTATCCTCTCATTGAAGAACAATTGAACACCTGTTCGGGTTGGATTCATTTCATGTGTCAATTGAAACAAGAATTTTTCATGAAATATTGTACTATATAAAAATGAACATTATATAATGTCTTCTCTTTCTTTGCCTTTCGGTTTAACTGTCATTGCTGCATATTTCTTGACTACTTTATCAGTTAAACGATCTAGTTTGTTGAGAACTAGAAGAATCTTGGACAGCTATTAACTTTTTTACCCTCTCTAGGTCATTTTGCAGATATCACCTTCCAGCCTACTTGTTTCTGCATACTCTACATATTTAATACCTATGAATTTCCTTTTCATAATATTTGTTCATTCATCCACATCATTAATAATGTTATTAAGTGAGGACAAACCCAGCACCAGTGCTCCCTTCCACCTTGAAATATTTTGCTGAGGTAGAGTTTGCATCTGATTGAATTTGTTTTAATTCATCAAGGATTATTGATGTGGAATTAGTTTTTCAGCAATGGAAATATTTACTATACATTTAAGAAAACCTGGAAATGGTATCCAAAATAGTACCTGAAAGAAGCAGGTTTGTTTCCAGAGCAGATTGTAGGAGGACTCTCTGAGGTGAGGGAGGAAAAAAAAAAAAAAAAAGTGGAAGAAAATAAAAGATGTGGGAACACGACAACTTTATCTTTGTTGATTTACTAGGAACCAATTCCAAACCATTTTTAGATTTTTAAGCTTTAAAATTATTCTTTGGTTTGGATTTGTTTAAATTGATTATATTTCAGGTTCTATTCAAATATTTGAGTAGGAAAATTCTTTTATGATAAAGGAGGTGTTTAAATTTTTAATCTAGGAAATCTATTTTCCTGCTATTGAAGTCAATTCATACACACACACACAAAAAAAAACATATTTCTCTTAGTTTTTTTCTTTTCTTCTTGAAGTAGGTCTATTTAAAATTGGTTAGTCACATGTTTTTCATCCTAATAGTGCAATAGAAACAGATTAAAGGGATTTTACTTTTTCTGTATTTAAATTAAACTGAGGACAGAGAAGTTTGGTATTTATTTTTAGAGAATATGACAAGCTTCATAAAATGCAGTCTATTTCAATAAATATATTTTCCCCAAGCAATGAGAATAGCAAGGTATAATATATACTCTTTAAACATAATGGAAAACAAAGATGCAAACTTTAAGAGTTCACTTTATTTTTCTTTCTAGCATAACTTGCTCTTAAAATATCCCTTTGTCTGGAAAGGATACTATTTACTAGAATCAATTTTCCTATATTTTTGATTAAATTATCCTCCACTCTTACTAGTCATTTGCTAAGCATGCAGAATTAAGAAAACAAAAGAGAATATTATATGAAGAACTCAAAACAAATATGCTTTATAGCTACTAAGAAATTGTATTACCTAATGACAGAAACCGACACTGAACTGACAGTTAAAAGAAAGGATATTGTCATTTAAAAAAGAGAGTAGGATTATTCAATATGAGCACATATGTATCCTTTATGTTTTTATGAAAAGGGTTAAATTGAAGGGGAGGTGGGCGGGGGCTTGGGGTAACTGGTGACAGACACAGAGGAGGACACGATGGGATTAGCACTGGGTGTGATAGTTTATGTTGGCAAATCAAACTTAAATAAAAACAAATGTAAAAAAAAAAGAAAGGTTAAATTGAAGAATTTGGTTAGCAATATATTGATTTAAATATACTATGCTTTCCTGCCACTTTTTTTTCAAGATTTTATTCCAGCTGCAATCTTTATAGTTAAAGTCTAGTTTTCCATGTCAATTTGCTACTTTTTTGTCAAGAGTGTATTGTTCCTCCTTTTTTTTTTTTTAAGATTTTATTTATTTATTCATGAGAGACACACAGAGAGAGAGGGAGGCAGAGACACAGGCAGAGGGAGAAGCAGGCTCCATGCAGGGAGCCTGACGTGGGACTTCATCCCGGATCTCCAGGATCAGGCCCTGGGCTGAAGGGAGCACTACACCGCTGAGCCACCTAGGCTGCCCATGTCCCTTCTTTTTTTAAACATTTTTTTTTCCTATTTGATTGTTCTAGATAAATCCTAGAAAAAAAGACAGTATCTTGAAAAATCAAGATTGAGAGGCATCTGAGGAATTTATAGTGTCTTAACCAATGCTGTAGTATTCAAAATTGTAAGCCCAGCTTTTCTTGTTATTGAAAAACTCTGTGCTTGTAGTATATTGTATTATATACTGAGATGAATATCTTTTGTTACCAAAAGGTAAACTAAGTTAAATTGTATATTGCAATCCCAGATACAATTTTTTAAATATATTTATTTATTTATTTATTGAGAGAAAGAGAGAGCTGAAGGAGAGGCAGAGGGAGACAGAGAATCTCAAGAAGACTCCCTCCTGAGCACAGAGCCTCATATGGCCTTATGACCTAGAAATCATGACCTGAGCTGAAATCAAGAGTCCAACACAGAACCAACTGAGCCACCCAGGTACCCCATTACAGAACAAAATATTTTTTTTTACAAATCCATGAATAATAAGATGGTAGTATAGATTAAATAGAATTATAATATAAGTAATACAAAAACAAGGAAGAAAGGGAAAAAATCAGATGGGAAACAAAGAAAACAACTAACAAGATAGTAAATTTTAATCCAGCTATTACCCAAAAACCCAAATTCAGCTGCTCCTCACTTGGAAAGTCAATACTCAAGAGATGAGTTTTGATTGAAAGGGACTATGAGCTTTATTCAGGAGTTCGGCCTCCCAGGGAGAAGGTGGACTCTTATTCAAAAACTAACTCTGAAGTTTTTGTCTGGCCCCAAAATTTTTAAAGAGACTTTAGGGCAGTTAATCAGCAAAAGGAGAGCACAGTGGTTTATAACTCCTCTTGATTGTATGCAGACTCAGTAGTGCTGGCTATAAAAATGGCAGTACTTGGAGGTTGTGTATTGGTGTCCCAGGAGGAGGCTGTATTAAAGGGTTTGGTTTTGAGTCTTTCTAGAAAACAATGTACCATCTATAGATAGACAAAAAAGGGTTTAATCAATCACATGGGCCAGAAGTGCTTGCTAAAGCTTAAAGTCTACTAAGTGGACCGGAGGGACCAAGGGGGAGGCTTCACTACATATTCATACGTACATCAAATGCAAATAATACAAGCACAGAAATTCAAAGACAGAAATTGTCAAATTAAAGCAAAGTGAGAATCAACGATATGCTGTGTCGAAGAAACATAATTTTTAAAATATAAAGCAAGATAAGAGCATGGGAAAGAATTTCTTTCATAACTATTAGGCGACAGATTCAGTGTAAATATACTATGATTCTAGATATCCATGCATCTAATAACAATCTTCAAACACACTAAGACAGATCTGTTAGGCCTGGGAAAAGAAATAGAGAAAATTACAATTGTAGTAGAAAAATTCAACACATTTCACTCAATAATTGATAAAAATGTAGAACAAATGTCAGTAAGTAAATAGAAGATTTTAATAAACTCAAAAATTTTACTCTAATTAAAATAAATAGAATAATCCAACTAACAGTAGCAGAGTACACATTATTTGAAAGTGCAAACAGAAAATTTTTCAAATAGATCATATTCTGAGCCATAAAACAAACCTTACAAAAAAAAGCTAAAAATAATTAAAATTATCCAAAGGGTAGTCTCTGTAGTTGAATTAAAAGAGAAAAAAATTAGAAAATACTGAGAAAACATCCTCATATTTGGAAATGGAATAACACACTTCTAAATAATGCACGAGTTAAAGAAGAAATCCAACAGGACACTGAAATTGTTTTGGATAAAATAAGTATAAAAAAACGTAACATACCAAATGCATTGGTAAAAGATAAAATGGTAATAACATGGGAATTTTAAGTATCAAAATGCTCATATTAGAAGAATAAAATGTCTCAAATCACTGATCTGATAATCTACCTCTAGAACCTATAAAAACAAGTTCAGAGGGAAATGAAAGCAAGAGTACATAGCCCAAAGAATTTGAAGCAGGATTTCAAAGATATTTGCAAATCCATTCTGATCATTGGTATGAATTGCTTTATTAACTGATTCATCTTGTTCATTCAGCCCAATGGCTCTTTTGCTCAATGAAACTCCCAGGTTTTTTCATGCCTCAGAAACTTTGTTCTGCTACTTCTTCTTATTTAAAGATTGCACACACTTAATCATTCTCTGACAACATTCCCAATTCCACATTCAGGAGAATGGTGGTAATAGCTCGAAAGCCACCTTGAGTCAGGAAACACTATATTATCCAGGCCTTGTTTGTTATTTTGTGCACTAGTTTACCCACATCACTGTTTAGTGACTATTACTTAACCTGGCTTATCACATCTCTTGTCAAAACACAGAATTGCATCGCTTATATATGAAAAAAATCAAAATATGTATTTTTTAAACTTCCATATCTAATTAAACCTTTGGGATAACTTCTGTATCTCCCCAGCAGCCTAAGAAGATAGAATCTATCATTGACCAGCCAATTTTGAGTTGATAGGGATGATTCCTTGTGGAAATAATAACCGCACTTCTCAGAACAATGAGATTCAAATTGGGTCATAGACTAAGGAATTCTTAAGTGCTTCTGAAGGGGAAGGTGGTTTTCCGATATTGTTTTTGGCTTCACAACAAACACTCACCATTGTATTCTGGCTTTTGTTGTTGTTTTCCATAAACATAGCTCTAGAAATGGCAAAATGCTTGTGGGATCAACAAACTAGCGCTTTTGTGGTCATATTTTAATGGTTTGCCATCGTATATTTCTAGACTCCTCACTGTGGGACCCCTTGGTTTCATGATAAAATAGTCTAATTTTGTAAAAATTAAAGGGGTTTTTTAAAATCAGTCCTGGATAACCCTGGTCGGCTTCAAAAATACTATTCCCTGGTCTCACTCTCTGTCTCATTTACTTGGTTTTAGGGAAAATCCAGGAATCATGTGATTACAGCAGACAGCCAGTGTTTGATCACTAAATGTTCTCGTAACCCGTGCTATATCAAAGTGAACATTTCACATATAACTTTGCACTTTATTATGACGTGTATTACATCGTAGAGAGCCATGAATACATATTTTGATTTTTTTCATATATAAGCGATGCAATTCTGTGTTTTGACAAGAGATGTGATAAGCCAGGTTAAGTAATAGTCACTAAACAGTGATGTGGGTAAACTAGTGCACAAAATAACAAACAAGGCCTGGATAATATAGTGTTTCCTGACTCAAGGTGGCTTTCAAGCTATTACCACCATTCTCCTGAATGTGGAATTGGGAATGTTGTCAGAGAATGATTAAGTGTGTGCAATCTTTAAATAAGAAAAATTTTAAATTTTAAATTAAAACTAAGTTTGTAAATGGCAATTTGTTTCCATTTCAAATTTTTTTCCTGTGTCATGGTGATAATGTATGGAAAATCATGTTCCAATGATACAGTTTCGTTCTAATAACCTAATTTTAACTATTACTAGGAAGAAATCCTCTTGGTTATATTAATGTTAAAAGTGGTCTTCTCACACTCAATGATGAATACTCCATTTTCCCTTAGATATATAACTCTAACCAATATAACCCAAGAATGTAATCCTAGGCACTTAACATACACATAAGTACGCAAAGCAGGAAATACGTGGTGTGCTGAAACAGCGTGCTTTCTCCCCAAAGTTGCTGATACTCTGTAGGTTCTCTTTGGCCCAGGTGATGGGGGTGAGTTTAAAGTTCCCTGTTTGCCCCTTAACCTCGTAAGACCGAGCATCTCTTCCCCAACATCAATCAGGGTCTCTGGGAGATCACTACAGAGACCCCAGTGGGGAGAATCCTATTGCACTATAACCTCTAAACAGGGGAACAAGATAGCAGCTGATGGTATAACACAATACTGAGAAGGTTTTTCTCAATTTCTGTGCCTCTTAATATGTGTGTTGTTGGGGAAGGGCTAACAAGATGCCAGACCCCAGCAGTCGACACTGATCTTTATAGAATTCTTGGACCTTGGGCTGCATCCTTGTCTCTAACGAGGTAAAGCTGAGAAAGTAAAGGGTTCAAGGCAACCTGCAATTTTCACTTCATGGCTCTCTACGATGTAATACACGTCATAATAAAGTGCAAAGTTATATGTGAAATGTTCACTTTGATATAGCACGGGTTACGAGAACATTTAGTGATCAAACACTGGCTGTCTGCTGTAATCACATGATTCCTGGATTTTCCCTATAACCAAGTAAATGAGACAGAGAGTGAGACCAGGGAATAGTATTTTTGAAGCCGACCCGGGTTATCCAGGACTGATATAAATATAGCTGGGAACTGGGAAGGACGTAGCATAGACTTTTTAGTACTGCTCAAGTATTAAAAAGACTCTTGTGTTACATTTACTTTTAGTCTCATGAAGGAAAGATCTAAATGTAATGGCAACAATAATTTAGAAAAGCTCTCTCTCAATTGGCTGGATTGATCAGCAAAAACAATCTATTTTGTGTGTTTGAGTATAACCAAATAAGAGCTACCTTTTCCACAATTATCTCTTTGTATCCTATGATGCATTTGCTTCAATTCCATTACAAAATTGCCAGCATTTTGCCAAAGGGGGAAAAAGGGAGCGATTTTAATGAATTAAAACTGCCTAGTGCCTCATTTCCTATAATACTTATCATGGAATATGTACTTATTTTGGCAGAGAGTGCTGATTAGCTCTGATATCCATTCGTGCTTTCTTCTCCGGTAAAAAAGACTTCTAATTTTTAGCTGGATGCATGATCACCTGGAATAAATACTACTATATTCCCAATCCTTTATAGACCTGGGCATGATACATGACTAATTTTTGGCCCATGATGTGGAAGTAGACATGATGCATATACCTTCTGGGAAGTTGTTTTAAAAGAAGGGGCCAAAATAAAGTAAAATAAAAATAAAAGAAGAGGTCTGTTCTATACTCCTCTGCCTTTTTTTTTCCCCCTTCTTGGAAAAACAACTGTGATGGCTGGATCCCGAACAGTCACATGAGAGCATGAGAAGAAGCAACCTTTGCGGGATGGCAAAGGAACACGATAGGATGATGTTTGGATGTCTGATAATCCTGAAAACTTCATATCTGACCTGAGGCATTTGCCTCTGCACCCCAGAGGCATGACAGGGGATACAAGATAGATCTATCTACATTGCCCAAGGAAGCTCTTGAGCTTTCCTGCACATTAGAATCATCAGGGAGACTTTCAAAATACATTAATGCCCAATCCTATCAAGGTCCCTGGAAAACTGTTCATAGCCTGTAACTTTCTGCTTTGTCACTTCCAACCCAAGCTCATCTATCTGCTTGTTATGTCCAGAGACCACATCCTGCAACCTGGTCTTCTTCCTCCTGCCATCTTCACTTGTGCCGCTGAACTTAACCTCTGTCCTTCATAACCAAGACGTAGTAGAACAGCATTTTCCCTGTGTTAACACTCCTGTGTTACAGAAATTTACAAAAAAAAAAAAAAAAAAAAAAACAAAACAAAAAACAAAAAAAACAAAAAACAAAATCCAAAACTGAATATTTGTTTTAATTTCAAAATTAAATCCTTTTACAGTCACCACATTGTGGAGTTTCTGACTTTGTTTACCTGGGGTGGATCTAGGGGACCAGGGTTCTCCCTTCCAGCCAGATGGACATGTCTGAAAAATGTCAGGATTGGGGTATTCATTTATATGAAGTTTAGCTCAACTGATTATTTGTTTAATTATATAAATTTGGTGTCAGTAAAGTTGAAACTCCAAATTGTAACTTTCTAACTGCACAATGAGGGGCAAGACGATAATCACTGATTCAGTTTTCTTACCAGAAAATCACAGCTCCTAATAGTGATTTAGGGGACTTTTGTAAAGTCTAAATTATTAAGTTAAGCAGGTTACAGACTTGTGTGGTGCTTGGAAACTCTTTAGCCCTCTAAATGTGGCACTTGTATATGAATTTACTCTTTGGGGAAAAAAAAAACATTAAGGATACAATGTTGGATTTTCTGATCTTTCATATTGTTGAGGAAAATATAATATGAGGAAAAATTATCCTATTATTTAAATTACAGAGCATACTAATTTAAAATGTTAAGTCTCATAATAATGATTATTGATTTCAAAAAGATATTCATGATATTATCACTTGAAAAACTATAATATTATTTGCTAAAGGAAATGCACAGATTTTTCTTGATTTTTAACTTTTCATTGTATTATTGTTTATTACTGAAGTAGACTTAACATATGGTGCTGTATTACTTTTAGGTGTATAACACAGTGATTCCATAATTCCATGAGTTATGCAATGCTCATCAGGATATATTTAATCATTATCTGTCACCATGCAACATTATTACAGTGTTATTGGCCATATTCCACTTTTTAAAAAATATTTTATTTATTTATTTATTAATGAGAGACACACAGAGAGAGAAGCAGAGGGACAGGCAGAAGGAGAAGCAGGCTCCATGCGGGGAGCCGGATGTGGGACTCGATCCCAGGACCAGGGTCACACCCTGAGCCAAAGGCAGATGCCCAACCACTGAGCCACTCAGGCATCCCATTATTGGCCATATCCCTATGCTTTACTTTTCATCCGTGTGACTTATTTGTTCTATAACGAAGTTTTTGCCTCGAAATCCCCTTCACTTGTTCGTCCATCTCCCCACTCCTCTTCCCTCCAGTAACTACCAGTTTATTCTCAGACCTTGTAAATCTGTTTCTATTTGTTTGCTTGTTTTAGATTCACATATAAATAAAATCCTATGGAATCTGTCTTTGTCTGACTTATTTCACTCAGCATAACACTATTTAGGTCCACCCGTGTTGTGGTGAGGAAACGCACAGGATTTAATCCTCTGTGATAAGAGCTCAGAAACTTGTAATTGTTGGATTTTTTTTTTTGTCACTGCTCAAGGTTTTTATATAACAAAGTATCAGAAGCCAAAGCAGCCACATAGCATGAATATGAACAGAAAATGTCTTTCCTGAGCAAGTACAGGCTTTATAATTTAATTGTATTTACACTGATGAGTGCACACAAAGAAAAATCAATTTGTGGGAGTTTATTTCATTGGTATTGAAATTGTATCTTCCTTAATAAGCTTGGCACAAAGTGCATAGTTTGTCTTCTAAGTTCATTAAGTTATTCTTTTGCCGTATTCTGTAGTTTTATATGGGCTTACTGGTTGGATGTTCAAAATTGGTTTTCCCAATATAGAATATTAACTTCCAATACTTACCAAAAAAATTCTCATTGATTATAAAGTCACAATAAAAGGACATAAAATGAATATGAATGTCCAATTTATTCAAGGTTCTTCTGGGATCATTCTGAAAATATTAAAAGAGTAGCTGGAACCTGAGTTTATAACACTGGTTATTTTCTCTGCCAACTTAATAATATCCACAGAGCTTGCTCAGTGTACTTTCTAAAATAAGTTAAAGTATATTTTTACCTTAGCCAAACTGCAAGAAATGCAGGAGGAAAGACAGAAAACATTCTCAATGGGCTCATACAGATAAGACAAAATGCCACCGCCACCCCTCTAAATCAATCAATTGATCAAACAATCAATCAAGAGAGCTGTCCTGCATTCTCTCCATACCTCACAAATGCTCCCGCCATGAACGTGGTTGTGTCCTGAGGATGAGGTCTCCATCCCCCACCCCCACCCCGCCATGCCTAGTATATCAGAGCTCAAGGGTGAATCCTCATCATATTTGATCCTCAAGCTTTTTGGGAAGTTTTAATCCAGGAATAAACTCACCTATTCACTAAAGCACACGTAAGCATTTGCCCTCCTGGGTTATGAGCTCTGTTAGTCAAACTGTTGGTTAACAAGCTTATAGACTTTTATTCCCCAAAGCTCCAAACCCTTCAGTTTCATCGAATGATATTAATGATCTATTTGACCTTTATCTTCTCTCCACCTAAGACTTCCCCTCCCCTCATCACCCATTTTATTAGTTATCTATTGCTCCTTAACTTATGACCCTAAAACTTAGTGGGTGAAAATAATAAACATTCGTTGTGCCATAGTTTCTCTAGGTCAAGAATTCTGGCAAGAACTAGTTAGATCTTCTTATTCAGGGTCTTCCATAAAAAGCTCAAGCTAGGAGGTTGGTGAGGGCTGCCCTTATCCAAAGGCACATGTGAGAAGGATCGATTTCCAAGCTCACTCATGTGGTTCTCAACAGGACTTCACTCCTTGCTGGCTGCTGACTGGTGGCATTAGTTCTTTGCCACCTGGGTTTTTCCAGATAGCATTTCTCAATATGGCAGCTGACTTCCCTGAGAATGAGAGAGTGAGACAGACAGAGAGCTCTCAAGACCGAAGCCAGTCTTTGTGCAACTTAATCCTGAAAGTGACATCCCATTGTTTCCACCATAGTGTGTATGAGAGAAACGAGTAAATCAATTCAGCCAGGACTCAAGGGCAAGTGGTTTCCTTGACAGTATAAAGATTAACATGTAGGGATCACATAGGGAAATTTTAGAGGCTGTCCATCAAGGCCTTGAACTAATAATTACAAAATCTGTCGTTCCTTTGCAACACACAAATCTTTTACCAAACTCTCATCCCCTTAGCATGTGTCACTATCCCCTTGTGGATAGTTATTCCCTAAAGAGCACAAATTGCCTATGGTTCTTCTCAACACTTGCTTCATTTTAGAATTACCTGGGGAGACTTTTAAAATTCCAGGGCCTCGGTCTCAGCTAAGATTAACTAAATCAGTATTTCTGAAACTAGATACTGGACATCACTACGTTACAGCAGCTCCTCTTATGATTTTAATAAGCAGTTATATTTGGGAACCAGTATGGTAGATTCTGTGTTTATATAATTTAAACATTCTATTGCCAGTAATCTAAAATAAATCAGCTGACTACTTCTCTTGGGCCAATTCCAACCCACTACCTATTTTTAAAATAAAGTTTTATTGAAAATCAGCCACATTTATATCATCTATGGCTGCTTTTGTACTCAAAGTCAAAACTGAGTACTTGTTACTGAGTCTGTATGGTTCGCAAACTGAAATAGTTACAATCTGGTCCCTTACTTACAAGGTTTGCTAATCTCTGATCTACCCGCTTTCACATCTCTATTTTATTATTATTATTATTATTATTATTATTATTATTATTATTATTATTTTATTTACCTGCTACTTATCCAACCTTTTCACTGAGTAAGGTCTACTCTATGTATTTCTGACCCTTGAACACTGCTGAAGTAAAGCATACAAGCAAACAAATTCACAATATCTTACAAACTTCTCCACAGAATCCATCTCCTAACCTCTGCTGTGCTAAAAGAAGAGTCATTACCAAGCTGTTCAGTAATGGCAAAAGATATGAGAACTTCACGTTTCTTCATACAGTTTTAAATTGCACACGTTTTTATTCATATGCCCAATCTACCTTCAGCATTTTATACCCCCACGTGATCATGCTTCCTAGGGTTTTTATGGTTTGAATGACTTTACATTTTGTTGACTCAACTCTTCTCCCCATGTAAAGGCAACTTATTTTTGTTTTTTGTTTTGTTTTTGTTTTGTTTTGTTTTGTTTTTTTTACACTGGACACTTATTAGAAACAGAAAGGAAGACTTTATTCAGGACTATTGCAATATGAGAGAGGCTATTGCAATAGGCAAAACACACTGAGCTCAATTCCAGATACACCTAAGACAGCGGGGCTGCATAGCTAAAGAGCAGAGCACAGTGAGGGTGGGGCTCCGTAGGAGAAAATTGTAAATGTCAAGGGTAGAGGTATTCTTATTAAAATATATTTTTGATAAAGGAAGGTCAAGGTGATCAGATATCAAGGGCGAGAGGATTATGGATAAGTTGACTTACCATGATTCTTAGCTAAAACTGGACTTGAGAAGAGAGCCCAGTGATGCCTGATTGATGTTTTCTCAACGAGGGTCTTTTTCTCTTTCTTTCTTCTTTCTTTCTTTCTTTTCTTTCTTTCTTTCTTTCTTTCTTTCTTTCTTTCTTTCTTTCTTTCTTTCTTTCTCTTTCTTCTTTCTTTCTTTCTTCTTTCTTTTTCTTTTTCTTCTTTTCTTTTTAGTTTCAGAATTCTCTATGTGGCTACAGCAGTGGAGACCTTGTAATGACACATGCATTCTAGAAGGCCCCTGGGGAAAAACCCTTAAAAATTTCAGGAGACTTCCAGTATATCTCATTCAATTGATAAGTGTATCACTTGCTTCTCCTAACACAAGAAGACTTGCTTCTTGCAACTTTCATTACAAAGAGGAATCAAAATATCTAGTGCACCTTTTTACATTCTGATTAAAAATTAAAACATGTTCCAAATATTCCAGTGGCAGTATGGCAGTATTTTGTTTTTGAACTGCGCTTATACATTTCAAAAATTAAATGTATATTATTATATTAATTACATTATATAGTATTGCATTATATATGTACATACAAATGAGTGTACTCACATACATATGTATACACCAAATTTATTAAATGGTCTCCGCATTGTAAGTTTTATTATTTCAATAGAAAAAAAAGAACAAATACGATGTTGGTAATCACACATTTCTGGTTATGCTGTACTGTCCAATTTGACACTCAAATGAATTTTGTTGACACCTTTTCTCTCCATCTGATGTTTTAAAATGAGGACTAAATAATTATATATTTAAATGTCACAATTATTCTGGATGCGACAAGCCCAGATGTGGTAGGCAGACTCCTGCAGTGTTCTATTGACAACTCAAATAACATAAGTAATATCGCCTTTGCAACAGAATTTTGCAAATGTTGAAAACTCTTGGAATTTTCTAGAATAAAAAGTGTATATTTTTCCTTTAGTCTGTACAGTGGTTGCATTCTTGAAAATTTTAGTTTATATTAAATCATCCCAATGTATTTACATATAAAGATTTAGTCTCTTGACTAAATAATTACAGCTAATCACTATGTGGATATTCATTGGGGCATTTGATGGGGGGCACTTCTTGCAGTGTAGGATTGCAGGACATCTGGCATTGTCGGCCCCCATCTGTGAAACACTATTAGTGCCTTCCAATCATTTTGACAGATGAAACACTCAGGAATTTCCAAAAAGAGGAAGCTGGTGCCGTCATCCTTATGAACCAGGAGCTTGGGAAGGCAAATCAAAATTTCAGTAAGATGAGAGAAAACCGAAAAAGACTATAAAAATAAACTCAATCATTCTGTACATACTAAGTTCCAGGTATAAGCTATACTATAGCTACACATATTTACTATGATATTTGGACATTCAGCTGATATCTTTATTCTTTATCCACATGTTTTATTTACTGCCAGTCGCTTTCCTACCTCTCTTCATGACAGTTCATGAAAAATTTTAGCTAGATTCTTGCTTAAAAATATTCTGTTAATACGTGATTTTAAAATAAGAAAGAGGGAAGGGGGGAAGAACATAGTTTACACACATTGTTTGATAAGCATCTCAGTAAGTTCTATTTCATATAAATGTTATCATTAAAGTCACACTAAGATTTTATACTTTGTATCTTTTTAATGAAAAATGTGAGGTTGAAAGAAGTTAATTAACTTTTCCAAGAGTCCTTGGTTATGAACGAAGTAATGTGGATTTTCAGACGTTTTGTTGTGAAATTTTGACATAAAATTTGAACATGGATTGTTACCGGAAGATATTTAGGTAATTATTAAAAAAGTATTTAAATTGCTATTTTAATTTTCAACTAAATATTGCTTATTTTGTATAAATTACATAGGAATATATGCTATTATTTTCTTTTTTATTATGCTTATTTTCCATTTTCAAAGGTAACACAGAACATTTTATAGTTCTATCCACAATTATTACCCAAATTTAACATTAAACATTTTTAAATGAACTAACAACAGTGTTAAAAATATCCTACCATTTACCAAGACCATATCTAATTTATAATTAAGATTCATAAATAATATGTTTTATGGAAATTAATTCTAATATAACGTGAATATTTATAGAAGTAGACACTAGATAGGCCTACATGCAATTTCAAATTATACCTTTACAGACTTCATGATCATTAATTTCAGACATTACATAAAATCAAATTATGTATGGTAACATTCAATTATTAAAACTCCTCAAAAAATGTCTTGATCATTACATTACTTTGGTCAGGAAATTTCCTAAAAACTCATACACTATCTGTTCTGCTCTAATGCAAGAACATTAGATAGATGTTCCTAAAAATCTCCCTGCCACACATATATGCAATAAAAATCACAGAGAAACAACACACAAACTTCATCAGTGACATAATGGGAAAAAAAAGAGATAGGAACCTAATTAAAAACAGTAGCACATTTTTACACAAAATAAATAGCTAAATAAATAAAGCTACAATAATTATGGCACTTCCCCCTTGAAAGTTCTTTGTAGAAGTGGGTGTTGGAGCAGTTATAACCTGTGAGCTATTATGAAGTAGTGGAAGGAGTGTTCTCTGTGGTTAGATTACCATATACCCCAACATGGATGGATGTGGCTTCTAGTACGTTAACTCACGTAGTTAGTAGACATCTAAGGTAGGTGCAGGCACACACGCCACACATTCTGTGTGGTCCTATGTTCCTGATTCAGCTGGGTGCATTTTCCTGCATTCACTCAACATTTCCTTAGGTCAAAATCTGATATAATCAAACTCATCTCCACATAATGCCCTAATTGGCTCCATATATATACATCCTGTTGGAACAAATTCACATTTTCAAAACAAGCATTATAGTACAACAGACTAGAGTTAAAATTATCTGTTTTTTGTTTCTATAATTAAAACGTTTAATACAAAAATTTTAGGTATTAAATATTTTTGTCTGTCAGTCATTTTTAAGGAAACAAATATTTTCAAAATTACATGATGAAGCAAACATATTCTGCTGACTAAATTGGCACACATTATTTCAATAAATTATAAAGATGTGCATCTTTCTTAAAAACACAGCAAAGATTTAAAATATATCCAGATTACTAATAATAATTAAATAAATGATAAAAGAGTTAAAAATTACTTTGATTTTCCTGGGGCTTTTGGATGTCTCAGTCAGTTGGGCAGCTGACTCTTGGTTTTGACTCAGGTCATTTTCTTGGGGTCCTGGGATCAAGTCCTGAGACAGGTTCCATGCTCAGTGGGGAGTCTGCCTGAGAATTATTTCTCTCCCTTTCCCCCGCCCCTCCTCCTGCTTACATGCTTGCTTGTTCTCTCTCTAAAATAAATTTTGAGACACTTGGGTGGCTGAACAGTTTAGTGCCTACCTCTTCCCCAGAGTGTTATCCTAGTGTCTCAGGATCGAGTCCCACATCAGGCTCCCTGTGTGGAGTCTGCTTCTCCATCTGCCTGTGTCTCTGCCTCTCTATCTCTCTCTATGTCTCTCATGAATAAATAAATAAAATATTTTTAAAAATAAAATAAATAAATATTTTAAAAAAGAATTACTCTGATTTTCCCAAATTAGAAAAATGCATATATATTTTATTTAGTCATCTTTTTATTTCTGCATTACTTCCTGGAGACTATTTTCACATGGAAGGTCAGAGAATATATGCAAGAATTTTGTGGGTTTTTTTGGTTAATGGTCATTGACCAGATATATTAATGTTAGGTTGTATATAATTAGTTGAGTGACTAGACAAGTAGGCTATTTGATGGATTGATGGGATAGGAATACAAATTATTATAGTCTATAAATTTTTTTATAGTCTATAAAATTATATCTAAAATTATATTATAAAAGATGAATAATCCAAAAAGTTTTCTAATGATAGCTATTTCTAACAAAAAAACTAAATTTCAGTTAGTGAGTCCAGATGTCCATTTCTATATATTGAACCAGTTCCTGGAGTTTTTGCAGTTGTTAATGAACCTTTAGTCAGCTATTACTTGAGGAAAAAGTATTTCTTACTATATTAAAAAATGTAAAAGGAATAATTGAGCTCAAGTTATGGTTTTAAAAAAATACTATTTTCATGATTCAACTTTCTTCTCTTTCCCTTTTATGACCATATAAAGTGGTACTTTTTGCAACATCTGCTAGACTCAGATTGAGATAATTTTCTATTTCATAACAATTTTATGCCCAATTTCTAGCAATGGCCACACACTCCTGATTCTCAGCCTGACCCAGGACCACTGCCACCTGCTCCTACACAATCAAGGCTGAAGAAATGTCTGTAGCCACATCAGGCCCAAAGTACATTAACCAGATTCATTCTTAATACGCTTAACAGTGAGGCTAGGAGAGGAAAAGCAGTCACCCTTGTTTTGTGATTTGATTATAGGTGAATTTTCCTCCTCTTAAGGAAAAATAAATAAATAAATACACTTCTCTTGAAGTGGGAGAGAATGATGTTGGATCCATATGGCAGTAGACATGAGAATGAGAGCCTTAGTCATGGTGGAGCCCTGTCTCTAATTATAGTCTCCAGTGTAGGACCAGCTGCCCAACCGCCCAGCTGCCATGCTTCCTAGAGATCATTTTGCGAGACTCTGATATCTCCCCTATTTTCCCAAAACATCTCCATTTAGTCTAAAAGTAGAATTTGTTTACAGATGTTGGCAAATGAAAGAGCTTTGAGTATGAATGCTGCTCTACCAAACCAGTTATTTTCATTTGTTTTTAATGCAGATTACTTAATTATGCAGATCTAATGACTTAAGAAATTAGTGAATAGGCAGAGATAATCACATAAAGTCCACATGTTATCCTACTGATTACTTATAATTTGAAATAGAAAATTGTAAGTTTACAATATTAGAGCTACAAATTAATTTAGCATCAGTGATAAAGGAGCACCTTGCATATGCCTTCTGATATGGTAAAGGATACACTGCTTATGAAGTATTCTTGAAAAAGTGTTTCACATAAAGTAATCAAGCCTGTGAACCTAATATGCAGTTAAGTTGCAAAAAAAAAAAAAAACTGGCAACATAGGGGCAAGTTACTTGACTCGAACAGGGAACAATCAAACAAACTCAGGATGTAAAGTATCCTATATAATAATAACTGACCTGAACTCTCATAAAGTCAATATTGGCTAAAATGATGGTGAGATTGCTAAAGAAACAAAAAGATACAATGACTTACCAACCAAATGTGAAGCATGAAATGGATTAGGTACTGTTCTTTAAAACTCTGTAAAGGACAATTTTAAATTACTGGTAAATATTAGATGGAGACTAGATATTTTGGGTATTAGAATTGTAAGACAATATTATGGAATTGGAATTAAATGTTTTATGAAGGGAGAAAGACAGAGCTAATAACCTGGTCACTGAACTCACTACGAGGAATCAGGTTAGGCTTTTTTTTTTTTTTTTTTTTTTTTTTGGAGTTTTATTTGAACTACTACCAGAAGGATAAATAGAAGTTAGTTATCTTTTTCAGCTATCAAAGAATTTCAAAGTCATACAGATTTAACCTCAACCTAACTCTCCTTAATTAATTTTTAGCATCACATGGAATTAAATCACCAATCATGCCTGCTAAAAAATCTATTTCTAATGGAACTTAACATTTCGATACCTAAATCATTGTCTCTTAAGCTCTTTTAACAAGATA
Organism: Nyctereutes procyonoides; assembly: GCF_905146905.1. Taxonomy (NCBI): domain Eukaryota; kingdom Metazoa; phylum Chordata; class Mammalia; order Carnivora; family Canidae; genus Nyctereutes; species Nyctereutes procyonoides. The sequence goes on from NW_026575046.1 coordinate 4,844,902, forward strand.
AGAGTTGGGGGAGCATGCACACAATTCCTAAAATTGGACAAAGCTTGGAATATTTGAACAATGAAGAGCAGTGTTGCCCATCATAATGTGCTTGTGATTTAAGGAAATTAACAGATACAAATAAGTCCAATTTTGCATGGCTTTGTAGTCTGAGATGAAGAGTTTGTATTCCAAGTGACATGGGGATCCGCTGAATGATTTGAAAACGAGAGAAGTGACATGGCCGAATTTCCACCTTAGAAGGGATCTGCTGGAAGGAGAATGAATAAGGAACAGGGGAGAAAGGCAGGGAGAATATGTTTTGGAGGTTAATTTTCCTTAGACATCAGTTACCAATCTTCCTCAAGTTTCCTCATTTCAGCAGCGATGTCATCATTCCCAATGACTGAACCCAATAACTCACAGGTTGTCATTGTCTCCCTCTTGTGAATTAAGCTGATGGGTGCAGACAGAGAAGATTAGTCATGTTGTACAGTATTTAGAAGATTAAATCAATAGACTTGAAATGGATCACACAGAGGCCGACAGGAAAGTGAAAACTCAAGAATGGATTCTAAAGTTCTGGCTTATGCAAGTGAGCAAGTAATAACATCAACTGGTCACAAAGTAGACTATTACTAATGCATGTTTTAAATGCAAAAGCCACACAAAAGTGAGAAATGGAATGTAAAATATCATAATGATGACATTAGATTACGAGAACACTGGCATTAGAAATATTTATAAGTAAATAGGATGTATAGAAACTTTTTTAAAAGATTTTATTTATTTATTCATGAGAGACACAGAGAGAGGCAGAGACACAGGCAGAGGGAGAAGCAAACTCATGCAGGAAGCTCAATGTGGGACTCGATCCCAGGACCCCCTGGTCATGCCCTGAACAGAAGGCAGACGCTCAACCACTGAGCTCCCCAGGCATCCATGATGTCTAGAAGCTTAATATGTGTGCTATTCACCTATTCCTTAGACCAAAAGATATTCACCATAAATATGTTCTTTTGGATTCAGAATATGTTGGGGAAAACAACAAAGAGAATAGAAATGAAAAGGAAGGCGAGACAAAAAAGAAAAAAAGAACAGGAGAGAAAAAGACAAGACAAGAGAAGGAAAGGGAAAGGAGAGGAACAGAAAGACAAAAGAAAACAAGATCAAAGTTGCAACACAAAGAGAAATAGAGATAGAAATAGTGGTGTATACGACAATTTAAAAACATTTAAATCTGAAAAGCAGTTATATTTGACTTGTTTCTTTTAATTCAAGGAGTCCCTTGTGATAATTCTTTTAGTATAAAGATGATTACTAATAATTAAAATACATTGTTAAACAAGCTGCAATTTTAAAAAGACCAATATTCTCGTTATTCAAAAGTGACAATCGTTTTTCCCTTTTCTTTTCTCCCTCTGAATATTATAGCTGCACTTTTTTTTCTTTTTTTGAATTGAATTAGGGGCTTTTTTCTTCCAATTGTGCATAAAAAGAACCACAAGCATCTGGTCACAGTAACTATCCATACTGATATTATATAATTTTACCTCATATTTTTTCTAACTCTTCAATGGTGTTCAAATTCTGTGTACTGTGCTATGAAGTCACATTGGTTCACATTATAGTCTTGTCTGTTAGTATATATGTGTATGATCTAGCCTAGTATTGTACATGTGGTTGTCAAAGAACCAACTAAATTTCCAAATACATTTGTCAAAAATTTTAGCAACAATTCTTAAGATTAATTTACAGAAGAAGTCAAATTCTCACTATCTGCAGAGGACATGATACTCTATATGGAAAAAACAAACAAACAACAAAGGACTCCACCCCAGAATTGCTAAAACTCATACAAGAATTCAGCAAAGTGGCAGGAAATCAATCCAAAGAAACCAATGGCATTTCTATACACTAACAATGAGACAGAAGAAAGAGAAATTAGGGAGTAAATCTCATTTACACTTGCACTCAAAACCATAAGATACTTAGGAAGAAACCTAGCCAAAGAGACACATGATCTATACTCAGAAAACTATAGAACACTCAAGAAAGAAATTGAGGAAGACACAAAGAAATGGAAAAACATTCCATGATCATGGATTGGAGGAATAAATATTGTTAAAATGTCTATGCTACCTAGATGGATCTATACATTCAACACAATCCTTATCAAAAGATCATCAACTTATTGCACAGAGCTGGAACAAATAATCCTAAAATGTGTTTGGAAACAGAAAAGACCCCAAATAGCCAAAGGAATGTGGGAAAAAAAAAAAAAAACTGGTGGCATCACAATTTCAGACTTCAAGCTCTGTTACAAAGCTGTAATCGTTAAGACAGGATGGTACTGGCATAAAAACAAACACAGAAATCAATGGAACAGGATAGAGAACACAGAAGTAGACCCTCCACTCTATGGTCAACTCATCTTTGACAAAGCAGGAAAGAATATCCACTGGAAAAATAGACAGCCTCTTCAACAAATAGTGTTGGGAAAATCAGAGAGCCACATGCAGAAGAATGGAACTGGACCATTTCTAGTTTCACAAAAATAGACTCAAAATGGATAAAAGACCTAAATGTGAGACAGGAATCATCAAAATCCTAGAGGAGAACACAGGCAGCAACCTCTTTGACCTCAGCCACAGCACTTTCTTGCTAGACACGTCTCCAAAGGCAAGGGAAACAAAGGCAAAACTGAACTACTGGGACTTCACCGAGATTAAAAAAATAAATAAATAAATAAACTTTGCACAGCAAAGGAAACTGTCGACAAAACCAAAAACAACCTACAGAACGGGAGGGGATATTTGCAAATGTCTTTTCAGATAAAGGGCTAGTTTCCAAAATCTACAGAGAACTTACCAAATAACAACTAATACAATCAATAAATGGGCAGAAGATATGAACACACATTTCTCCAAAGAACACATACAAATGGCCAACAGATGCATGAAAAAATGTGCAACGTCACTTGGCATATAGAACTCAAACTACAATGAGGTATCAATTCACAAAAGTCAAAATGTCTAAAATGAACAAGTCAGGAAATGACAAATGTTGGCAAGGATACAGAAAAAAAGAGGAACCCTCTTACACTGTTGGTGGGAATGCCAGCTGGTGCAGCCACTCTGGAAAACAATATGGAGTTTCCTCAAAAAGTTGAAAATAGAGCTACCCTATGACCCAGCACTTGCATATATAAAATGGTATATATATATAATGGAATAGTACTCAGCCATAAAAAATGAAATGTTGCAATTTGCAATGACATATATGGAATTAGAGGATATTATACTAAGCAAAATATGTGAATCAGAGAAAGACAATTTTCATATGATCTCAGTCATATGTGGAATTTAAAAACAAAGCAGAGGATCATAGGGAAAGAGAGAAAAAAATAAAACAAGATGAAATCAGACAGAGAGACAAAAAATAAGAGACTCTTAATCATAGGAAACAAACTGAGGGTCACTGGAGGGAATGGGGGTGAGGGGACGGGGTAGCTGGGTGATGGACATTAAGGAAGGCTTGTGATGTGATGAGAACTGGGTGTTGTGTATGACTGATGAATCACTGACTTCTACTTCTGAAATCGGGGTAATATATGTTGATTGATTGAATTTAAATTTTAAGCAAATTTAAAAGAGTAATCAACACATATTGCATTATAAGCTGTATCCATATTATAAGGAAATAATACAAAATTATTTTTAAAAGTTAAAAAACAGATTTCACAATAGAAACAAAATTTCACTTTCTCTTTTTTTTTCTGAGTTAAAAATAGAAAAAAAAAGAAAAAATAGGTCTCAAAAGTCAAAGGTGATTATCACACAGAATAGTTTATAAGGATATATAACTTTCAGTTATGGAATTATGAGGGAAATCATTTACACTTGTAGGCAAGTTATAATATTTAATTCACACAGTTCTACTTGTTTGCTAAAAAAAGGCTGTCAGCATCGATAGACGACAATGAAACCTCTAAGAAAATGCTGTCTTTGGGGAAAATATTTTCATAGGTCTAAATTTTGTTATGGTTCAAATTTACATCTTATCAGATGAGCTTTTCCATTAGAAATTTGTTCCTAAGACATGATTTCATTTGCACTTTCTCCGATGGTTTTTCCAGAAAGTGTTTAAAATCCTTTAGCCATGTTCCAACCAGCATTATAATGGAGAATCATTTCAATCTCTTAAATTAATATACCATAAAGTCTGTGAAAATATCTGTGAAGGTATCGTGAAAGAAATATTACCTTGCATTTATTTGTATTCCAATGGTACAGGTAATGACATTGATATTTTTGACTACTGGTTATTATGATATGCTGTATGTTTCAAAACTACAGACAAGCTGGACAATTGATATATTCTAGCTGCTAAAATTAATCATCTTTCCTGGTATCCTTTCTCTCTATCACCTACTCTAGCTTTGAAGTACAGACTCTTTAATCCTATTGTCATGAGCCTTTAGTAAGGTATGTAGTTGAGTATCACAAAAATAGATAATTTGATATTATTTATTTAAGTAGCAAGGATGGAATGTTCATATGCGTGGCCATGATTTTTATACATTGTGAATTTGCTCACCATCCTGCTTGCATTTGGCAAATCAGGCCCGTGGATATAAAACATTTGCCCAAATATTAGTCAAATTATCTGAAATAAAAAATACAGGCATTTTGCACATCAGAGCATAGGACAACAAAATTGAAGAGCTCTATCATGTCAACCTTTGAGAAAACTGCTGCAAGGGGATATTCCAATATGAATAAGAAGCTAAGATAAAGATAATTAGTAATAAATAGTGCATCTATCCATAGTATTACCACAAATGGATCACAAGCATCATGGAAAATATAACATTTTTTTACATTTAAACAAAAGCATTTATTTTTTGTAAATTATCCATATAGCATATATTAGAGAAATATCAGAATTTTGAGAAATATCAGAATGATTGACTGATTAATGACTTTCTAGGGAATATGACATTATAAAAATGTGAATTTTAAGCTGAAATATATTTTAAGCAAACTTTCATTTTATGAAGCATATTATTTTCAGTAAAATTTCAAATGACACACAACTAGAATATGGTCATTAAAAACTAGTTCATGAATTCCTGAAAAGATACACATCTGCAAAATGCTGGACACAGATTTAATATTCTATGTTTGAACTGAATACATTGGATCATTTATGCAGTTATTTATTAATATTATTATATTTGTCTCTTAATTTCTCAAAATTGAGAGTCCTAGTTTAAAATACCATACATGAACTCTTTATATTCCCTATTTCTCATTTTTAATAATAACCTTGATATATAATATTAGACTTTGTAAAGCATATGGCATGTTATACTCCCCCTATGTTGCCAAGAGGCAAAATCAGACAATCATACATCCCCCAAAATATGGATGATGCTTTCTTAATACAATTGTTATTTAACTTTTACATGGTATGAAAGTACGCTAAGAAATAACATATAAAATGAGAAGTATATGGGGAACATATCAAGTAAAAAAAAATAACTGAAATGAAAAAAATATGGATAGGTTATACAGTAACACCTAAAAGGACATAAAATGAACAGAGGCTAGCTACCAAGAAAGAATTTAAAAGCCAGTCAAATGAGACAACAAGATAAAAGTGTAAGGAAGATGTTAATAGTGATGGAATAAAAAAAAAAGATGTTTTTCATATATATATTAATCAAAGTTTCATTTGGAGATTTTAAGAAAATAAGGAGGGAAATATTCTAATATACAGTGATTGAGAAGTTTCTAAAAGTGAAAAAAAGAGACACAAATTAATAGATTTAAAAAGATCCACACATAGACACATCATAATGACACTATATAATATCAACAATTTAAAGAATATGAAAATTAATCTATTTTCACTTGATTATTAACAGGAAAATTGAAAGCCTGGAAAATGTGGAATATCTTGAAAGAATCCACAAATATATGCTAATCTAGATTTTATATCAAATAAATTTATAATTCAAAAATAGGCCTAAGGGGATCCCTGGGTGGCTCAGCAGTTTAGCTCTTGCCTTTGGCCCAGGGCATGATCCTGGGGTCTTGAGATAAAAGTCCCATGTCGGGCTCCCTGCATGGAGCCTGCTTCTCCCTCTGCCTGTGTCTCTGCCTCTCTCTCTCCCTGTGTGTGTCTTTCATAAATAAATAAAATCTTAAAAAGAAATAGGCTTAAATATAGTCACTTTCAGTCTAGAAAAATGAAGATTTACTCATGGAGTAGTAACTTTTAAAAAATAAAGTAGCAATATTATTTTTGAGTACCAATTCTTTATGAGATATGGGGTAGAAGGTGATGATAGTCAAAGATGAATTGTGAACAAGATCCCTGTCCTCATTGATTTACCTTCAGAGAGATGGAAAATCAAAATTAAATAGACAAATTTATGTTGGGTTTAGGAAGGGTTTACTTATTGTATAACATTGCTAAGCCTATACTGTTAAGGCAGTTAAAATATATGTAGTGAACTCCCAGGAAAAATATAAAAGGAAACAAAAAAGTATGAATAATTTTAAGAAAATTCCAACAGTCATTCTATAGTATCCAAAAGATGAGTCAACTTGTATCATCAGGTGAGCCATAGTAACTCTCATATGAGTTAATATTGCTTAAATATGAATTAATGTTTGTTTAAAAAAAATCTGTCCCAGGGATAATTTTAATTAAGAATTACCTTATCAGATCAGACAGTGGGGCAAGACAAGGAGTTAATATTGTAGCTTCTTCAGTGACCTTAAATAAGTCAGTTGGCCAAAATATCTTAGTTTTTAAGTACCAATGACTGGGGCACCTGAGTGGGTCAGTGGTTGAGCATCTGCCTTTGGCTCTGATCGTGATCCCAGGGTCCTGGGATCAAGTCCCAAATCGGGCTCCACACAGGGAACCTGCTTCTCCCTCTGCCTATTTCTCTGCCTCTCTCTGTTTGTCTCTCATGAATAAATAAATAAAAATTAAAATAAATACGAATAGTTAATCAAATGAATTGTTACTCCATCCACTTGGCAGGAAATTACAAAAACACATAGGAGTATTTATAATTCGATGATTGCATCATTCAGTGGATTATATAAATTAGAAATCTTATCAAAATTTTTCTGAGAGGCTATCACTGAACAAAAAGGTAATAACTAGTACCTGACACCAAGTGGCTTTAATATAAATCCTCATACGGGCCTTCTGTAAATTTGCATGAGAGAATGGAATAATCTGGTACCCTCCACACTAGAAACAGGAGAAGGAGTTGCATCTGAAGAGGAGAGCATTTGGAGGCACAATGGAGACTGGCAAATCCAAAAATCAGCAAGTGGTGGTTGATGTTCTGTGGGAAGAACTCCCACTTTAAAATCTCCCTGGTCTGACTCCATCGTAAACAGCATTTGGAACTATTTAGGATTGTGCATTAGATGACCCAATGGCTGAAGCAGATCTCTTAAATAAACTCTTGTTTGTACATAGTATTCAACATTTCTATTTTGTTATTTAAGGACCGCAGAATTTGGGTAATTTAGTAATAAGTAATAACCATTTACCAAATAGACATAGAAATTCTGTGTTCCTAAATTCTCTGAACCTCTCAACGAAACTATCAGATCTATAGTGATGTTTTAAATCAGACGACAAGATGAAGGAAACAATGGAACTTGGCTTAATGCAAAGAAAATTATCACTGTCTCCCTGTGAGTTCCTCTGGATGATGGGAGAGTCTATATATAAACATTTAACTAAAGAGGAATACCTCCAGGAGCCACTCTAAACGTTTTAAGAGAGAGAATGGTGAAGGAAAAAAGGATTGAAAACAATTGGCTTCGCTGTTCAGAAAGTGGAGAGAATGAAACAGTAATCTGTCATTGTGTGGGTAGACAAGTTGCTGGAAAATTGGATAAATTGGAAATCACTGGAAGGCAGCTATTTTGTCCTCAGAGCATTAGATATCTGGGGAAAATGTTATTAAATGGTGAACAATTGTGACTCAAAAGTTTCTAGCTGTTTGGAATACAGCGTTACGTAGAGTCAAAAGATTCTATTGTTATTCTATTCATGAATCAGCCTGATTCCAAAGAAAATGTCTTCTAAAAATATGTTAACTTTATTCTTACCAGAGTGATATTTTAAACAATATTAATGTGCCTGTACTTGTGGATATACATGCAGCAAAGTAACCAAAGACTTCTTTTCTCTTCATCTTTGTTAAGTTAATCCATTAGAAATTCAGAATATTGGGTCCCACTCTAAACTCTTCTGAATCTTCATTTTTAAAAAATCCCAGATTACTTATAGACTCATTACAATTTAAGATGTTCTTCTCTGTATTGTCATGAGTGTCCAACCTATGACACAAATTTGTCCCCGTTGACTCCTTAATTAAATTCTTCGGTGACCTCCTTGAAGCCTAAAAAGAAGCTTTAGTGTATGGAAACGAACTGAATTTAGGTTTGTCTTACCATTTTCACTATCCATTTCAAACGGATAAAAGAAAACTTATTTTTGCCAATTCAAGAAGAGTGGCTTTAACTTTACTTTCTAACATTTTTATTTTAGTAAGTAAATTAAAATAAGAAATGGCTATAAAAATTGATTTTCATTCTTATATTTAAAAATATTCAATTATTTATGTACTGAGGTCTAATTGACATATAACTTTATTTTAATTTCAGGTATGCAACATAACGATTTGATATTTTTACTTCTGAAAAGAGTCACTTTAACTTTAAAATTATATTTTATGAATAACAATCCTTAATTAGTTCAGGAACAATTGATCCTACCCTCCACACCCAGCTTCAATTGCATTTCTTTTCCTGAGAACATATTTTCAAGAGGACTCTAGTTTTATCAATCATCGAATGAACAATCGTGTCTATGTTTTCTTTCTATTCGACTGACTTAATACTGTGGATTTGGATCTGATTTAATACTGTGATAATACTGATTTAATACTGTTTGCATCGGATTTAATACTGTGCTTATCTACAACTAACATCTGGACACCTTGCCTTACACTCCATTACCAAACAGGTCACTAGAAAAGCATGGACAACTTAGAAAGGGTTTTTAATGTAGAAAGGTTTATATTTTGTTTCCTGTGTGCTCATTCCTTTCTTTTTTTTTTTTTTACTATAAGTTCCTTGATTTATGTACTTGACAGTCTATCATTAATGTGTCAGTAATAATCACTAACAATGTATCCTCTCATTAACAGCATCCTCTCTAATTTTTATCAACACAGTGATGCATGCTTAACACAATGTGGTTATGCATTCTACTTTGCACATTAATATCAGTGCTTCTTTCTCTTCACATCCTTTTGTCCACAATATAGCTCAATGTATCTTCAAACAGCCTTTTATTTTTAAGCAATGTGCATCAGATAGTTTAAGAATGCTGTCTTCCTTGTTAAATTTTGATTTCCACCTCTTTTAGGAAAGTTATACAGTTTGTATACCTTTTTAGAAATGATGAAGTTTTTATGTTCTGTGCTTACAATTTCCTTTTTAATATTAATTAAGTTAATTAATTAAAGAGACAGATAGAGGAAGGATGAATGTGAAGAGGCAGAGGGAGAGGGAGAGGATCTTAGGCAGGCCCCATCCCCAGCATGAGCCCGACACGGGGCTAGATATCACAACCCTGAGACTATGAACTGAGCTGAAACCAAGAGTGGGATGCTCAACTGACTGATCCACCCTAGTGTCTACTGGTATTTGCAGTAGCTGCTCATTTTTATTTATTTATTTTTTTTTTTTTTTTTGGAATTAGTTTCCGATAAATTAGAGGTACATGGATTTTGTTTCTTTCAATATTTCACACAACTAATTTTTACTTATAATAGAAACAAGTAAAAATACTAAATGTACTAAGAAATTTAAGCATTAAAAAATAGATTATTCTCCTATGTATTTTGTAATCTGTGATATAGTCCCATTTTACTATGCTACTTTAATCATCTATCTTTGAAAAAATAATTTTTAAGTCTACTCAACATAGTAACCATAGTTTTTCTTGAATTTATGTAGTTGGGTTAGTAGTTATTAGTAGTACTTATAGTCATTTTCTTTTTTATCTTATGTGTTTATTTTTTTAAAGATTTTATTTATTTGTGTGAGAGAGAACATGAGAGAGAGTTGAGCAGGGGAAGGGTAGGAGGAGAGGATACAGGAGAGGGAGTAGCAGAGTCCTTGCTGAATAGGGAGCCCCACACCAGGCTCCATCCCAGGACCCCAGGATCATGACCTGAGCTGAAGGCAGATGTTTAACCAACTAAATTACCCAAGTCCTCTAGTTTTTTTAATCTTATTTTTTAATTCCTTATTTTGATGAAGATTATTCAGGTGTTGTTCCGCTTTCACTTTATTTTCTTCAAATGGAGATGTTATACATTTTTAAATTCTCCATTTTTTTTACAAATATTGAATATAAAATTTCTGGCTCAAAATATTTCCTGAAACCCAACAGAGAGTTCCTCTAGTCTTTAAACATTAGGTTACACACACACACACACACACACACACACACACACACACAAATCAAGATCATCCAGATATTTTACTTTACAGAAATTAAAAAAGTAATCTGTGTAATTATTGTAGATATGTTTTGTTATCATTGTATTTAAAATATTATAAGATATTCTTATTAAAGTGTATATATTTTATTAAACTAATCAGAAATCTAGTTAACATTCTGACATACAAATTTAGCCATATTAAAAAACAGCTCATGAAATATTCTTTTTTCTTGTATCTGGTTGTGTTTGAATTGTATTTAAATTCTTAGATTTTTGCTTTTGATATGTATACTTATGTTTTATCCATCCCCTCTGTTAAATTTTACAGCTATGATTTCTCCTGGTCTCTTTCTAGTTCTGTTCATTTTATTTTGCAAAAGTTTCTAAAGTCTGTATTCCATACCACAGACTTCAATTGCTGCTCTATCAGCACAGGTGGAATTTTCACATAGTTTTTAAATTATAGACATTGTATCTATGTATCTTCCCCTTTAAAAATTTGATGTGCAAAGGGTACCTGGGTGGCTCATTCGATAAGCATCTGATCCTTGATTTCAGCTCAGGTCAGGATCTCAGGGTTTTGGGATGGAGCTCCAAGTTGGGCTCAGTGTTCACCGGGGAGTCGAGATTCGATTCTTTCTCTCCCTTTGTCTCTCTCAATCTACTCACATGTGCTCTCTCTCTGGGAAAGGGGGTGGGTGGGGGGGAATTGAATTGAATTGAATTGAATTGAATGTGCAAAATCTCTTAAAGTACTCACTAACCAGTTCTAGGGTTTCACCTCTGTGATAAACATCAGAAGTAATAAAATATTTTCTTAAATGCAAAGTAAAGTCACTATTCAAAAATAAAACAATGTCATTCACCAAAATAAGATAAAAGGACAAACATATAATCACGCACATAGAAGGAGAAAAATATTTGTCAAAATTCAACATTAATTTTTAAGAATTTTCAGCAACCTGGGATGCCTGGGTGGCGCAGCGGTTTAGCGCCTGCCTTTGGCCCAGGGCGTGATCCTGGAGACCCAGGATCGAATCCCACGTCAGGCTCCCGGTGCATGGAGCCTGCTTCTCCCTCTGCCTATGTCTCTGCCTCTCTCCCTCTCTCTCTCTGTGACTATCATAAATAAATACAAATTTAAAAAATTAAAAAAAAGAATTTTCAGCAAGCTAGGAATAGTAAATACGTTCCTCAAATGACAAAATACATCTGTAAACATTTACAGTTAACATCATATTAAATTATGATATATTAAAAACTCTTCACCTAAGATGAAGAATAGGGCAAAGTTGTTCTCTTCCACTATTTCTGCTCAGCATTGTTCTGAATGAATTAGCCAGCCGTAAAGCAGTGGAGAATAATTCATTAGCTATGCACTAATCAAAATTAGAACTATTGACTATTGATGAGAACTGAATATTCTACCCCATAATATGCCATTTGGCACACTGATTATTTTGAATTAAAGTTAGTTCAGAAATAGCCAGCACAAGAAGAACACACTGACCACACTTTGACTTGGCAGGGAAATAAAGAAAGCATTCTTATTACCAGAAGTAGGAAATTTAAAGCCTAAAAGGCTATGCAAACAAAACTTGTTAATTCCTCACTAACTTACTACCCCATGGTCCAAACTTCTTTGTCTTGTTAATTCTTCACAAAATTTTTATTTTTTTGTCTAAAAGGTAAAAAATGCTGCCTGTTTTGTCTTGTATTTCTATGTAGGGGCTCCTATACGTACAAAATTAAAATTGTTTTTATCTTGGTTATCTGTTTCATATCAGTTTAATTATTAGACCAGACAAAGAACCTAGAAGGGAAGAACCGAAACATTTTTTTGTACCTATAATCAATAACCAGAAATAGCAGGAGTAACAACAACAACAAAAAAGAATTCAGGAGAAAAAAGAAATAGGAAAGCAGCAAAGGTGGATTCTATTTCTTTTCTTTTAAAGGTAAAATAATAGGTATTCTTGTGTTTGAACATCAGTGACCGGCACTGCAGGCAACATATTTTAACTGATTAAGGCAGGTGATTCCACTTCGGTCATCTGAGTAGAACAAACTATACAACAAAGTATAATTTTAAGAAAGTCACTCATTTAAATATAAGAATGTTTATGTCGAAGATTTATTAATTCATTAATGAGTGAACCACTAAGATGGTGTTGTGGTTTGAATTGTGTGACCCTACATGGAATACATGGAAGTTCTAACCTCCAGGTATGTGACCTTATTGGAAATACAGTCTCTGTAGCTGTAACCTGGTTAAGATGAGATGGTTAGATGGGACCTAATACAATATGACTGGTGTCTTTATGGGAAAAGAAAAGACACAGACCTACAGAGGAGGAAGCCAACGTGAAAACACAGACATTCAAAGAGATGCTTGTTTAAAGAGAAGTGGAGGGAAGCATGTACAAGCCAAGGAACACCAAGGATTGCTGGCAACATTAGAAGCTAAGAAAAAAAAAATGGGAAGATTTTTCCCTTGGAGTCAACTACTCTAATTCCAGGAAAACAAACTCTAGAATATATGATTTTGTAATAATATGAAAGGTATAGTTTATTTAAGGAGGAATGACATGTGTATGATCTTGAGTCTTTTCTAAGAACATGATATTTCTCTGCCTGTGTTCAAATGTAAATCTGTGTCATTCACGATTGTTTTCCAGTTTTCCTCATTTGTGTATTACTAGTTAAGTTTTCACTTAGGTGTTTTAGTTCAGTTTAGTTAATGATGTTGTCAGTAGGTACGTTCTGCAAATATTCCTCTTAAATTATTTAATTCAACATTAATGCCCTTAATAAGTAATTTAAGAAAAATGATACTTGTATATAGCATTAAATAGACAAAATTCAGCTCAAATCAAGCAAGAAGTTGCTATTAAACTTTTCTGTATTTTCTTTTTTTCTTTTTTTTTTTTTTTTTTAGTTTTTGCTCATTTATATGTCTGTTGCAATGATACTTATTCTGCAATATCAATGGCTGGAAATGACCCTCCATGAGTATTACTATGTTTTCCTGGCTGATTGATACATCTTTCTTTAATAATATGTTTGCTGAAGTTTCACCAATGTTTACCTAATAATATGACTCATCTTTTTCCAAACTCACACTGAACAATCAAAGCATTGGTCACAGTAGTTATGTTATTAATTTGAGAAAGTCACAGTCAATAAAGTTAGTCAATTAAGAATGCAAGAAGAGAAAGAGATCCTGCTATTGGCTCCAAAGCTCCTTAAAACAAGATTTAATAAAGGCAAATTATGAGATTGTAAATATCATACATGTATATGTATGATATATGGGGGAGAGTACTTCCTAGATGAAATAAGATACACTGAAAAGCAAAGAAAGAAATTGTTTTTAGGTTATTTTATATCCCCTGAGTTTATATCTATAAAATGCTATTTATATTTGAATATGACATTCAAGAGAAAGTAACAAAAAAGGTATAATTACACAGTACCCTCCCATAGACTAATGACCACATTGATTAACTGCAGTCAAGTTTTTTATATTTTCCAACCTCCTCATTTGCTTAATTACCTTACATGGATTATGATGATCAACTCAGTGCTCTACAAGCATAAATAACAGAATGACCCTTTATTTGACATAGTATGGTATATTTCTTTCTTTGTAAATAGTTTTTTACACTCAAGACTTTAGGGAGGACAAGGTCTTAATAAGATAATATGTATTACTACTCTGAGACCAGGTTGGGCAGGCTAATATTGGAATTTGTTTGACAAAGTTAGGTATTTAAAAATGAGCAATGGTGAAAATCGTTCATTTGGGGAATATAAAAAATAGTGAAAGGGAATAAAGGGGAAAGGAGAAAAAATGAGTGGGAAATATCAGAAAGGGAGACAGAACATGAGAGACTCCTAACTCTGGGAAACGAACTAGGGGTGGTGGAAGGGGAGGTGGGGGGGAGTTGGGGATGAATGGGTGACGGGCACTGAGGGGGGCACTTGGCGGGATGAACACTGGGTGTTATGCTGTATGTTGGCAAATTGAGCACCAGTAAAAAATAAATTTATAAAAAAAAAGAAAATCAAAGAAGATAAATGAAGAGATGTGGAAGTATTTTGGATGGAAGTCCAAATTATTTGTGAGACTTCATGAATACTGAGGAAGTAAGAGTTTTCTATATGTAAAATTTAACATATATAAACTACAATTTACTGATCCAGTAACGAGACAGTAGTATTTTTTAAATGATGTAGAAATTCTCCATCGTGCCCAAAATAAATAAAAAAATGCATGATCTTGTGTATGTGTGTATGCATGTATATTCCATGCACACACCCTCTCTCTCTACACACACACATTCACACACACACACACACATATATGTAATGTCACATATGAGTATGGATGGATCATTGCTATTAATTGTGGTATTGAGGCTGTATAGTCCCTTTATTATTATTTGTGAAATGTTTATTTAGTATAAAATCTATACCAAGTATTATTTAGTATAAAATCATGCAATATGCAACTTACTGTTTAATTTATCTTGGAAATGGCATCTTGTTCCTTAGATTCTTTTAAATATAAGTTTATTCAACCTATATGTGTCAAAATACCCAACATATTTTTTCATGCTGGAATATATATATATATATATGTACATATATATATATGCTTTGAAATGTATTATCACCTCATTTTAGATGAAAAATCAAAATTTCTGGCAGACAAATACATTCCAGTCTGGGGAAAAAAAATCCAATAACAACTTTAACATAAGGTAAATTGCTTACATATGGAATCAACATAGGACGACATCAACATTTGTAAAAAAATGTTTATATACTGCTTTTAATTCCCTGGAAAGAAATATGAATTTCAAGCAACCATTCTATTTTTATTTCCCAATTTGTAATTATGAAACTCCAGCAACTTATTTTTATTTTTCTCCATCTAGCAGTTTTCCCTGAAGCTTCAGAGAATCCTGTGAAGAATGTATTATAATCGGCATTTTGCTTACTTCCACACCAACAGAAGGAAATTTACACTTATATGCCCTGAAGAATTTACTCTTTTCTGTAAATGACATATGGTGGAGAATCCTTCTTGAAAATAAATACTCCTGTTTTCATGCTGAACAGGTTTTTCATTTAAATTCATGACAACATATCAAAAACTTTGCCACAAAAATACAGAGCAATCAATTTAAGTAATATAGGACTTAAGTAATAAAAGATGTAAACAATTTAATAGTTCTTCCATTCATTCTAAATTGAAATTTTAGAGATGTTTTAGAAAATGCTGACAGAGTACACAATCCACACTCACATATCCAGCTGAAGGAAATTATCACAGCTACAATGATTTCATTAAAGAAGAGAAATTATTATTATTTTTTTAGATTTTCAGTGAAGCACATAGTAAATAAAAGTAGTATCTTTGCTGGACCATAGTAATTGTACTTAGAAACTTTAGAGTATCTGTATTTACATGGCTTAACTTGTAGAAATAAAATCTGAGACCTTCTATGACAACATGATTTTCTTCAAAATTTTATTTATTTATTTGAGAGAGAGAGCACACATGACCTAGTGCACAAGTAGGGATGGGGGGCCGAGGGAGAAGCAGATTTCTCAGTGAGCAGGCAGGGAGCCAGGTGAAGATCATCGCAGGACACAGAGATCATGACCTGAGCCCAAGGCAGGATGCTTAACTGACTGAGCCACCCTATGTCAACATGATTTAAAAATTTATTTCATAATATTATCTTTTCAGGAAACTAAGACTATAAACCAATAGACAACTTTATTGTTTGCTTCAGGAAATTCCTGCAAACCAATTTGTGTGAGCAAACAACTCTCTTTCCAGAAAATAGATTTCTCACCTGGGCAGACAGCTATTTATTAAACAGCAGTTTACTTATGAAGACTCACTTGAAGGCCCTCATCGGAAAGGGTCCCTCAATCCTAAAGGCTTATGTCATGGACTTTCTCCGTTCTAATCAGTTGCTGACCTAGAAAGGCCTATCTAACCTCTTGAGCCCAGATTACAACAGCCCATAAGTACCACCTCATCGTCTACTCTTCTAAAACACCACCCTGTCAAAGTGGTGGTTTCCCTTGTAGCCATATTTCTTTTTTTTTTTTTTTTAATTCCACATGCTTTAGTTGCTTTTTTGGGGAGTCAATAGGCAACAGCACTGGAGGTTCTACAGAAACGAGCCAGGACCCCTTTCCCATTGTGGTTCAAGATTTTAACACAGAAATATGGATTCCCCCTTAGCCTTTTGAATCATCCATTTGAGGGCTTCCCTGATCATCCTATAAAACAAGTTTTGTGTTAGACCTGAAATCTAATTTCTTTCTGTTGGACCCTCAGATTCTGTGTTCATTTGGACCCCTACAAATGCAGAATGATTTTTAGAAATTCTTAGACCATTTGATCATATTTTACTCTTGACAAAACCTGCCTCGGTACTCAGGATATTGCTGCCTTCCCTTCTGCAGTTTGTCATCATAGTTTTATTAGCCTATAAAAAGAGAGCTCGTAAAAAAAAAATGATAGGCTAACTTCAAATAATTTTAGTCTCTCTGTTTGATCCTAAGGACTGATGAGTGGATTAGTGTAGATCTCCTGAGATCAGCATCTGCATGAAACATGTTTTGCTTGGGTCACTATCAGAACTTTATGAGAGCTTTCCTTAGCCTTGTCATGTTTTCCCTGTAGAGGGCTATTCCTGGAAATGATCTCCATTCCAAATGTTCTACCCTCTTGGAATTTCACATGTTTTGGACCTCAATGAATAAGACCCAAATACTAGGTTAGGGTCCTAAGACAAATTTCAAAAGCAACTTCTTCAACCACTCATCATCAGACACTCATGAGTTCATCTTACTTTAGATATATACTCCTATAGGCAGATTCTTGCATCTTATTACACTTTAATTTTATCTGGCACGAGGGAAGCAAAAAGAAATGCTATAGAATACGGAAAATAGGATTTTTTTCTTATAGAGCAGGAAGTGCTTATTACTGAGCACTATCTTGGTTGCAAATAAAAAATGTGCTGTAGTTACATTAAGCCAAACATAGAATTTTGCTGTAAAGGAAGTAAGACATTGAAAGGAAATGGAAGTCACGAAGGCATTAGACATTAACTATACATTTTAAAACTAATTTTAAAAATTATAAGCGGTCCGACCCTCAGAAAAATGTCTCTGATTTTAAAATTGACAATGTCCCCTAAAATAACTAATTTAATAAATGCTCATCTTCATTAAAGTGCTGTGCAGAAATACACAATAAATTATTTGGTCACAAACTGTACCTAAAAATAGAAATTAATTCAAATGCCGCCAATGCTTTCTTTCATCTTCCTTTACAATATCACGGATGCAATTTAATTGTCCTTCAGTGTCATGGAACACAGCCTGGGAGAAAGCTGATGAAGTTGCAACCTGAACAAATAATGATGTGAAAAGTAAAATCATGACTCAGTAAAGAATGAGAGTCTTATTTTACACTTTCTTGACAGCTGAACTAATATGAAAAACACTTGTCTTGTTCCTTTCCAGGTTTGCATATGTTCGATTATGTCAGCTGAGTTGTTGTTCAAGTGATTTTCTCTCTGAAGTGTCAGAAACATTCATCCCCCATTTGGTTTTCCTGTGTGCATTTCAGAGCAGCAAGGATTCTTAACCGTAAGGAAAAGGGATGTTTGTGTGGCTTGATTTTCTGTGTAGTTACTATTTGTGATTGGCCTTTTCCCAAAATGACATGTAATTTTCCAGCACAGATTATTTTTCAACAGAATTACATTCTCAGGTTCTGTAGAGAGATGTGCCCATTTACTGAAATGTAAATTTTAATTTCTGGAAAAGAAATGTCAAATTTTCATATTGATCTGTAAAGCAGCTATAAATTGTTATTTTTCAGATGAAACATCTCTCAAAATGACTAGTATTGATGTATAGTAGGAATATTTTATCCACTCTATTACCATGAACAGAATATAACAGATTAAGTGTGTGTGTGTGTAAAAATGAAATATAATATTACATCCAAGGAAAAATATCAGATGGCCAAATAAACACTAATAACTGAAGCTGAATCTTTATTTATTGCTGAAAAGCCTTTCCCAATTGGACAATTAAGATATGGAATTATTGCTAGCTGCAAGGAAAAAAAAATACTGCCAGCTGCTTGACCACACAGACACGAACACAAACACAAATACACACTGCAAAAGTGAACATTGGTTTTTGGAAAAGGAAATGTTCCCCTAAAAGTTACCTGCTGCCGCGGTACTGATTATGCGAGGAAGTCCCCTACCCAGCATGCTGTAATATAAAGGTATGCTAGTATTCCATGGGAAGGTACATTCAGTGAGGATGTGGTGTTGATCAATCTTCTATATTCACATTATTTAAATGAACACTTGGAATCTAGTATGTGCTCAAAAAACGCCTGTTGATTGCATAGTAAGTATATTTTGAAGTACTGAATGATGTCTGGTATATACAGCACATCTCAAGTTCACAAAATAGTAGCTGAGCTAACACCAGAGAGTTTGCTTTTAAAGTAAACCAAAGTTTATTAAAACTCTCTCTACCAAGGAAGTGTGACATTCGGTAGGTTCTTAGCCACACCTCCATGGCAAGGACCCGTAGCAGGCTTTTTCTTGGTTGGGGAGTATGGGCTCAAGTGAGTTAGCGGAGTCTTCCAAGGGGACTAATCTACAAATAGGCCCAAATGTAATCATTTCAGCATTGGTGGCCACATCTAGGTGAGGGTCTTAAGGCAACTTTTCAAAAATAAACTACCATTGAGTAGGTAAGATATTTTCCCATGTGAGCAGCATGTCGTCTCAGATAAATTGCTCTTTAGTCATTTCCTGAGGCAAACAATAAATTTACTTAGTATTTGACACTCCTTTCTTTCCTGGGCAAATGCTTGCAGGAAAGAAAACAAACAAGCAAAGTTATATGGACTTAGGTTGTTTTATCTCTTTTATCCTATCTCATTGCTCTTCAGCCAGAGTTGGAGGAAAAGCTGTTATTATTAGGGAACAGGATCAATCCCAATGTGCATTGCTGTTTGATGAGACATAATTTTATATCAGATATTTGTTGGGAGTTATTCTGACCACTATATAGTCAGGGTTTTTTTTTTTTTTTTCCTATTCTTTTGTTTGGTTGACCATCTATTATGTCACTTGATGGGACAGCATCTGAATAAAAGACTTTGATTCTGGAAATCACATATTTGAACAATGCCATAGACAAATACTAAAGGAAGAATTATGATCAATATTTGTAGTCCACTCCTAAAGATGACAAGAAAACCCATATTAATCCAAAAGAACAGATTCTACTCTCAATCTGATGAGCACAGAGAGCTGGAAATGGGTCTGTATTAGCCATATATTCCTGCCTAAGAAATTACCCCAAACATAATGTCTTAAAACCATAACAAGCATTTATTATCCCTGCCAGTACTTATGCAGTCATAATTTCACGAGTAGGTAATAAAGGCAGGTAGTTTTTGGCTGAAGATCTTTCAAGAGGCTACTCTATTTGTTGGCTGGAACTAGAATCATCTGAACTCTGGCTAAGGCTGGAACATTCATTTCCACGGTGGCTCATTTGCAAGGCTCCTGCTGTTGGCTGGGGATGGACAGCTTCATTTTATCTTGACATGAATCTCTCTTAAAGTTATTCAAAGTCCTTCTAACAGGATGGCTGGATGCTTCCAGAGTGAAAAATCCAAGAGGCCAAAATGGAAGGCATCAATGTTATTTATAAGCTTGTCTAAGAAGTCACAACGGTCACACATTGTCGACTCTGCTATATCTAATAAGTCAACTAGAGCAGTTCCAGATCTATGTGAGGAGACACTATACAAGTGCATGTATACCAGGAGGCAAAGATCATCGAACACCTACTTGGTGGTTGGCTATCACAGGAAAATGTGCCAACATCATCTTTTCCCATGATTTATATATTTGCTTCTTGCATCTTCTTAGTATAATTAAAGATCTCATAAACTTCTATAGATCCACAATATTCTTCCCATAAAGTAGCTAGAAAGGGCAATGTTAAGTCCAGGACTTCTCTGCTTTAAACCATTGGCTTCTCATTGTCATTAAGTCCTCAGCTGAGTATTTCCTTGACCTCACTTACATTTTATGGGTAAACTGTAATCACTGAAGCCCTATTACGTAGAAATTTCTCAATCTTCATCCCTGTGTAAGGTGTGATATCAAGAAGCTGGATGATAGAGGGAAGCTTTATAGAATTCCCGTTGAGTTGTTAAGATTTTAAATTTGATTAGAGGCTCAACTTTTTCTCATTTTTAAAAGTCAAGTTATCTAGTAAAATTTTCTTTGTAGTTTTTGTTTTCTGTTTTGTCTTGTTTTGGGAGGGAAGAGAAATAATGTACCAAAATGGAACTGAGTGATACTAATTGACCATTGTGAACACATCAATTTCTTATGGTTACTATAAAAATTACCACACATTTAACAGCTTAAAACAACAGAAATTTAGCATCTAGCAGTTCTTCAGATTAGAAGTGTAACATGAATTGTACTGGGGTAAAACCAAGGTACTAGGAAGACTGAATTCCTCCTTTGACTCCATGGATGGGAGGGCAGCGATCTATGTTCTTACCTTTCTCAGCTTCTAAGGCCCAACTACATTCTTCAGGTCATGATCCTTGTGTTGGTCAACTTGGGCTGCTGCAAACAAACACCAGAAACTAGATAGCTTAAAGAGTGGATATTCGTTTTTCATAGTTCTGGAGGTTAGATGGTCAAAGATCGAGGTACCAGCATATTCGTTTCCTGGAGAAAGCCCACTTCCTAGTTTGTAGACAGACACCTCGCTGCATGCTCTAGGGCTTTTCATTACTATGTGCTCACCTCTTCTGTGTCATCCCCTGCTTCTTAGGGGGCTAATCCCACCACGGGGGTGCCATTTTACTGTAATCTAAACCTTATTACTTCCCAGACACTCTAGAACCAAATACTGACACCTTAAAGGGTAAGACTTCAACATACGAATTTGGGAGGGACACAAATATTCAGTTAATACAGTTCTCTTTCTCCATCGTCAAAGTCATCAGTAGAGACAACATCAAGTCCTTCACACATTACATCTTTTTTTCTGTTTCCCTTTTCTACTTGCAAAAAGTCTTATGACTACATTTGGCCATCCCAAAAATCTAGGATAATTCTACTTAAATTCTCAGTCACATCTGCAAAGTCTCTTCTGCCATGGAAGGCAAAATATTCATCAGTTCCAGGGATTACAATCTAGACATCTTTGAGAGCTCATTATTTTGCTTAGCACACCAATATGATTTGTTTATTTCAACTTTGCTGTAATAGTCAATAGGTTTTGATATACAAATCCAGTAGCAATCATTAGGGTTGAAAATTTTATTGTTTGCTTTTAGTGCCATGCTAGTGTTAATCAGGTAGGTGATATAAAATGGAAAAGTCATCACATGGAGAGCAGGGTAAATCTGTTTTTTTTTGAAGTCAGTAAATATGAGAAAGTATTAAATACATACCATTTTAATCTATTGTCTTTCCAAGACTTACCTCCTGGAAATGTAGTTATGAAAGCTGACTTCTAGAAATGACCCATGAGTGTGGTGTCCCTTGTAGGCCTAAGCTTCCCTTCCTAGATGTGACATAATTTGGGTTTAAATTTTTAGTTATCTAATACTCTGCTGTCTTTCAGATAAAATGCGAATAGGTAGTTGAGTTCAAATACTGATAAACCCAAATGTCTCATGACATGGGATCGGTGTTAAAAGGAGCTAGTTGGCACCTCAAGGGAAATGTGTGCAAAGTCAACCAAGGTTCAAATGTATGTTCTAGCCAAATCATAAACAAACCATAACTATTTATTGATCTCCTTTAGGAGAAAAGAAATATTTGGAATCGTAGTTTTATGAGTAACATATTAAATGTAACATTAAAGCAGAAACAGAGGGATTAAGAAAAGATTGCTATGGAAATAAAGACTCTAAGCATACAGATGGAGTCTGACAAACTGGATAGTTTTCTATGAAGCATGATTGGTAGATGTTTATTTTTCACATGACGATTTCCTCGATCTGGATTTCAATGAAGCCCTCTGCTTTCAAAGACTATTTGCTTTTAAAAGAATCCTAAAAATCTCCAGTTTGAAGTTCCAGTTGTGGTAGCTTCTCATGATTCAAAGATGACCTATGCTCAGTACATGACATATAGAAACCAAAAGATCAATCTCTTGAAGATTTCTGCTTCACTAGTTGTCAGAACTGCCTGATAGTGACTTTTGCAGAGGTCTTTTTTTCTGATGTCTCATCCAGAAGACCAGATATCTAGATTTGGGAAACAATTCTGCAGACATGACTTAAGAGAGTATTAAGGCTTCAGTACCTGTTGGTGATAAGAATGGATTTCATTAGCCCCTTATAATGTTTACATAAACAATTGTAGATTTTAGAATCAGAAGTAATATTCCTAGACCCACAGTCTGTTATTAACTCATAAAGCAGAGCTGAACCGTGGAAGGAAGACATACCTCAGGCTCTGCAGGTTTAAAGCTCTCTGTGAACTTTGCCAGGTTTAGTTTCAGAATTCCATCTGTTTTTTCTGCCTTCCCTGAAGGTTGATATTGATGTGGACCGTGAAGGCTGATTAAATGACAGACATTTCCATGTTCTTTAATAAAAATTCCAGTAAAATGATTTCCTCCATTACTAGGGGAATAGGTTTGGGTGTGTCAGGCAAAAGAGAAAACTTTTCTTCATATCAAGAAACCAAAAACATGTTCAAAATCTGTTTCCTGCACAAGCTGTATGAAATACATTTGAGTTCTTACAACTTTATAGTTTTGCCAAGAATTATAACAATAATGGTTGAGACAAGCAATAAAGATACACTCAGCAATTTTAGCAAAATTTCTCCCAAACTATTGATTAAATACAATGGCTAATTTGTGCCAATAAAACTGTGCCAATAAAACTGAACAATTCTGACTAAAGTTTTATGTAGGGAAAATACCGACCAAAGTTCATGTCTATTGATCTCATGTACTTTGACTGCCTCTCCTGGATGAAGAATTAAACCCTAGAGAAGAAAAAAATATCTATCTATCTATCTATCTATCTATCTATCTATCTATCTATCTAGTAGGTAGTTATTGTACCAGTCTTTGTTCTTGAACATGATCATGCAACTTTTCAATGGAAAGTACACACTGACTAAAAAGTCTTTATATTAATGTATCTTATTCACACATAATTAAGCATGAGATATAAGCTGTTCTTTGATTCATATATTTAGTAAATAAAATGTCCCTCGCAATAGATTTAATTGCCACTCAAAACATACTAAGAAATCCTTGGTTTATGGGATGAAGGAGCAAAGCTTTTTATTATCTGGTGTTCTTTCCAGGAAATTCAGATATTTTATGCATAGGAGACATGTTATCAGTTTTAATATTCTGAATTTGGAGCCTGATCTTTGGAAAAGCAGCACCAAGAAGATTCAAGGTGACAAAACAGGAGCATAAATCCTACTTTTTCAAAATCAATATTTAATACAGTTAACATTTTAAAATGATAATTAACAATGATCATTATGAATTTTTGTTAAAAGGATTAAGTAGAAGATAAGATGGAACATTTATTTTTTTGTTTAAAAATGCAATTTTAGTATTTTATCAGCATATTAAATAAAGCAACACATGTAATATGACATCTTAATAAAATGTAACAATTTCTTTAAGAAACAAACCATATTTCTTACCTCAAAAGCATATTCACATCTCTCTATAGTTATACCAACTATTATCTTTATCATTCTTTTAACATTTTAGCAAAAGCAAGAGAAAACCAAGTGCTTGGGCACTTACTAGGTATAATGATTAGGGAAGGCGCTAGAAACATGACAATGGTTTCAATGAAACCCTGCAATTGAACCAGAAGCTAAGCATTATCTTTACAGATAAAAGGACTTCGAGACAGAAAGATGCAGTAATTTACAGAGTATGATATAGTTCGTAAACACAAGAGCCATAAATTATTTTGTTTGACTCAAAGTATTTGCTTCCCACTGTAATCACACAGCTTTTGATTTAGAATGAACTAACTGCATACATCCGTGGACAGGACAAAGAAGAAATGATGACTGACTCCTAGATTTCAGAAGTGGAAAAAGAGTCACGTTGTGGGATGCTCAGCATGCCAAAGGGATGGGGAGAAAAGGCAAGGAACAAGTCGGTAATATAGAAAGAGAAGAAGGGTCTGCTTTGGCCCGGGTAACTTTGAGATGCCTGTGAGACATTGGTGTCAATTAAGCAGTCATACACAGCACACGGCAATGCACAGGACCAGTCTGGGCCATAGAGGTAATTTTGGGATTTGTCAGCACCAGCATGATGTATAATGCTGTGTGAATAAACAATATCAAATGGAAAGACAGGTACGGTTGAAGGAAGACCCAAAACCTAGTTTTGGGAGACTCATAGATTTCAAAGCTTAGAGGGTAAGTAGACGATTGGATGAAAGAGGGATTGATCAGGGAATGTGGTAGCACAGAAGTGCAGAGGGGTTTTTTCAAATTTGCAGTCAGTGGTTAAATGCTGCCCAAGAAACACTGCAATGAATACTGAACAATGGATTAGATAGAACATATAGTCTACAATACTTAAAGAGAAAGTCCTCTATCGACAATATGTACTATAAATAATCGTGAAAGTATTGGTTGTTCAAAAAGATGTCTTGAAGAATTGTTTTTGGGGGTAAAAAATATAAAACTCCTTTCATACCGTATAATAAATTAATTCCAGATGAACCAAGAGTTTACATACAGACTTTTTGAAATTTTAAATTACTATTTTTTTTTTTTTCTGAAAGCAAGAGAACAGGAGCACGAGCTGCAGAGGGTGAGCAGAGGTAGGAGAGAGAGATTTCCAAACAGGCTCCTCGCTCAGCACAGAGCATGGGACTTGATATCACAATCCTGAGAGATCATGACCTGAACTGAAATCAAGAGACAGACACACTTAACCAGCTGAGCCCCCCAAATATCCCAGAAATTGGAAATTATTGAAATAAGCAAGTACCCATATTCTCTACGGCACTTCCCTGATTGTTTTACGTGCAGTAACTTATTTAATACTTCTGTCAACCTTTTTGAGTCTAACACATATATTCTAAATTTCTCAGATTATTGCAATAAACTTCTGGCCATTCTTCTACAAAACTGAGGCAGTAAGAGATCATGAAATTTGTTCAATGGCACAGAGAAATTTCATGACAGATTTGGAATCTGAAGCAGCTCATTTGGCTCCGAAATGTTTAATTATTGGAGCATTCAATATACTGAACCACAGAAGGTAAAATGCACAATATTACTATTAAGGGGGACTTCATCACATTAGTATTAAAAAAATGCAGTATACATACGAGGTGTCATCCCACAAATATATTGGATGTAAAAAATAAAAATAGAAATTCATTGTTACCCAATTTTCAGTAAAAAGATTCATTCATATTATGCTGTAAGAAAAATGAAATTCAGGGGCTTCGGGGGTGGCTCAGTAGGTTAAGCATCTTCCTTCAGCTCAGGCCATGATCTCGGGGGTCCTGGGATTGAGCCTCATGTCGGGCTCCCTGCTCAGCGGAGAGTCTGCTTCTCTCTTTCTCTCCCTCTGCCCCTCTCCCCTGCTTATGCTCTCTCTCTCTTTCAAATAAATAAAACCTTTTAAGAAATGAAATTTTAAGAATATGCCCTTTTTTGGAAAGCACTATTGAATTACATAACAAGAAAATTTTAAATCTGTAATTTTTGGCCAAATATTCTTTTTCCAGTTAAACAAAGGATATATGTAAATGTGTTCATTACCTTTCCTTTCAAGGGAAAAAAATTAGTGAGTTTATGTACAAAATGAACCCTTCATTTTACAAAATTGAACATATATTCACATGCATAAGACCAAATGGAGTACATATTTACATAAACTGTTAATAATCATGATCAGAGTAGGGCATTTAATTATACGTGCTTTTTAATTTTTTATCCTAATTTTCTTTGATCAGCATGTATACTGTGGTAATTAAATAATTAAATTTATTTGTATTTATTTTATTTTTTAAAGATTTATTTACTTATTCATGAGATACACAGAGAGAAGTAGAGACACAGGTAGAGGGAGAAGCAGACTCCCTACAGGGAGCCCGATGTGGGACTTGATCCCAGATCCCGGGATCATGCCCTGAGCCGAAGGCAGATACTCAACCACTGAGCCACCCAGGCGTCCCAATGATTAAATTTATTTTTAAAGAAACTCTTGTCACTGTCTAAAACACTTGTGAACAAGATAAATATTCAGCAAAATGTAATTATTCACAATCGTGCTTCAGTTGAATATTTAAGGATAGTCGAAAATGGCCAGTGATGCATTTTTCTAAGTATGTTTATAGCATAATCCCTAAAGTATCGTGTCAATTAGCTGTTTTATAACTATCTAAAGTTAGCTTTTTTTTATCGCTAGCTTTTCCTGCCCATTAACATCGAAATCCTTTTCCGTTTGTATTACTTAGGATTCAGAAAAATATCAGTATTACCAAAAGATAGACATTACCAGTGCTAAGTGTCTCTGATAATGACAGGATCCTACTTTGATTCAGGATGAGTCGGAATCAGCACAGGAGAAAGCTCTGAGTTTTATCCCCCTGAACATCAGCTCTGGGCTTAGCATTAGTGCTTCTCCTGAGCCCTTGAGGAAGTCTCTGCTGCTGGGCATAAAATCAGGGGAGCCAAGGCCCACACCTGGTTCCCTGTGGAAGCGCTCCTCTGCTTCTAATTGCCCAGCCCTGCCAGTAATTGAAGCACGATGGCATGGAAAGGATTTTGAAATCCAGCATGATTAGGGAAGTCATTTTCTGTAAGAGTGAAGGGCCATCTCTTGAGACTCAACCATACAGATGGATATCACATTATGGAAATACTAGGCTGGGAGACTACCTTTTAGGAACCCTTTTCACCTTGGAAATAAGTGTGTTGGTCTATTAAGATAAACACCACACTTTCCTCTTCATGGTCCTTTAGCTGAATTTTTATCATGAAAAGTACTTCCTTGAAAGAGCCCACGCTATCTGAAAGATGCCACATGCAACATTGACTGGCAGCCATTTGCGAGTGGCAGAGGGCCAATAAATCATTCAGAGCCCTGAGTCGTTCGGAGCGACTTTAGAAACATACCCTTTCTTCTTTCACAAAGTGCATTTCAATATCAAATAGTGTGTCCTATTTAAACTCATACATCAACCTGAATATTGCATTATGCAATGAAACGATTGAATTTGCAATAACCCTTTGGAACTTAGCTATGAACTTATTGTGTTATGCATTACATGACAGATTTGGTTTACAAACCATTAAAACTGTTAGTATCAAAGGCATATTTTAGTCCGAATTTGTATATAAAGGAATTTCTGAAATCACCTAAATATAAGTATTCCTTTTTTTATTTTTTTAATTCCTGGAGTTATGATAGCTTGATATTGAGGATTTAGAAGGAAGTCTCTTAAAAAAATAGTTAGAAGGAAACAATTTGGGTTTTACAAGAGCTAAAAGGCAAACACCGTGATGGACAGACTCCTCTTCAAGGAGAGATTTTTGCCCTGCCTGCTGGGAGCAGCGTCATAGGAAAGCCTTCAGCTGTCAGCTCGGAGGATTGTCTCTGCTGGAAGAGGTCTCTGGCCCAGTATTAGGGCTTCCTGGAGCATAGGGCATCCAACACTAATGGAGAGAGAAGTAGTGAAACCTGATCGTTTTGACTCAACTTGGGAGGATCCAGACAGGTCCTTTGCAGAGAAACCCAGGACTCCTATTCTTCTTCTCCCCACCCTGCCTCCACACGTGGTGTTCTTATGGATGCTACTTAAATATTTGCATTCTCTCTCTGAGTCTGCAACACATACTTCATAGTGTGTTAAATACAGAGGTGGGCACGTGAATGTTGTTTCTGGAAACTAGGTTTTTTTTTTTTTCTTAATTTATAAAAGTAACACATTTATTTATTGGTTATTTTTGGGTAGGTTTCTGAAAAAAGGAAAACAGTGAGGAAAAATGGAAAGTAGTGCAGATGAAGCTGTTGCTAAAGAATCAGTCTTCCCATATTTAGTAAATATACAAAATTACACATACCCTATGCTCCTTCCTCAGAGCAAGATATTTCAGTGCTACATTTTGATGTGTGTTTACTGAAATCATTACAGATTTTACAGATTTCACATATGAAGAAATTCTGAAAAGTATGTCCAGAACCAGGTATAATAGTCGAGGACTAGCACAGACACAGGAAACCCACTACTTTGGTATTCGATGAATGATATTATT
This sequence comes from Nyctereutes procyonoides, assembly GCF_905146905.1. Taxonomy (NCBI): domain Eukaryota; kingdom Metazoa; phylum Chordata; class Mammalia; order Carnivora; family Canidae; genus Nyctereutes; species Nyctereutes procyonoides. The sequence continues at coordinate 4,873,834 of NW_026575046.1, forward strand.
GTGACATTCAGATATTTCCATGAACTAAAATATATTTTTAAATTTGCTATCCCTTTTTACTGATGTGAGTCAAATTAGGAGTTCTACTTATTCCTTAGAAACAAAGACAAAAAAACAAAAAACAAAAATGATAAAAATAAAAATAAAATAAAATAATAAAATAAATGAAAAAAAAATGATTGGGATGCATAGGGGCTCAGCGGTTGAGCACCTGCCTTTGGTTCAGGTCATGATCCCAGGGTCCTGGGATCGAGTCCCACGTCGGGCTCCCCACAGGGAGCCTGCTTCTCCCTCTGCCTGTGTCTCTGCCTCTGTGTTTCTGATGAATCATATCTTTTAAAAAAGAAAGAAACAAAGATAATCAATAATAACTTACTCATATTGACTCATTCAATAATCCATAGTGATTTAATGTGTTATTTGGAGTCATTTAAAAACTAAATTGTGATGGAATGGGAATAGACATGCCTTAAAAGCTGTTTGCATTGTGTAGATCTGATTAACGACAGAACTACTGTTCAATGGAAAGGAGGTAGAACTAAATGGTTCAAATAAATAGGACTAAAGGCGGCTTTTGTCATTAATCACCTTCCCTCAAGCACTCGATACTTTTTAATTTGCCTTAATATTTATAAACTAACACACTGCATATTCATATTTTTTGTTGTCTATCCCAATTGAATGTAAGCTCCATGAGGGGAGGTTTTCTTGTCATGTAGTACATTCTTCTCAGCTCATTCTCGTTCACTCGTACATTCCTAGTGTCTAGAACTATTTCTGGTATATACCAGCCATTTAAACATTATTTGTTGAAGGAATGGCTCTTATTTTGAAGAGAAGCCAACATTTTATTTTATTTTACTTTATTGTAGTTCATTATTTTATATTTAAGAAGTGACCTTTTAGTCTGAAAAGAGGGAATACATGCTCACATCTGGCCCTGAGTCATAGACATATGCATGCATATGTATATGAATACAAATACACAACATATGATACTAGATCATAAATAGATTAAATATTTTAATGTCATAACAATTGAAAATATTTTAAGATTATAAATGCATAATTTTGACTCTTCCACCAAAACTATGGTTGAATGGTAGAAAAAAATCATTTGAAATAACTCAATGTCTGAAGGATTTTTCTCCTCATAGGGAAATAAACAATAGTGATAGTTGTTCTGATTTTTATATTAATTCAGTGTTTCACACAGCTTTTTCATCACAGTATATTATGCACTTGAAAACTGCTTATTCATGTGAGTGCTGGCATTTCAGAGTGAGTAGCATGTGAAGGTGGCGGGTGGGGGGTGGTAATGAAAGTCAGTGCTGTATGCACCGCCTTCCTCTAACGTAATTTACTCTATTGATTTTTCATCTTCTACTCCCCAGGTGAGACTGCACAATTGGCACTTGGGAAACTAACTCTGGATACAAGGAGGAGAATTTAAAATCCAACACTGAAACAAGAGGTGACTTCGTTTTGATTTTCCATTTAGAGTTTATAGTCTAATTAAAGAAAATACACATATATCTAGAGATAATCATGGATAATAAACACGCATAATTACCATTATCAGTGGATATTACAAGCCGAAGCACAAAAAGAAATGAAAAAAAAAAAAGATTTTCAGCCTTATGCAAATGCGTATTCTCTTTAAGAATTCCAGTTATGGTGTAAAAGTATTAAAATAATTCAACACATTCAAAGCCCATATACTTTGTGATCATTTAAATAACGTATTCAAAAAATTTCTGTGTGCAAAACATTTTCATAATGATCTTGTTTAAATGAAAGTATTTTAGAATAGTACTTTATAAAATTACAATGCAGAACACAATTATTTTTCTCTTTAGAACACACATAATAAAATGTAATTATCTGTGTTTTTTCATAAACATGAGTTTTAGTGGTGCTACTTGATCCTGTATAATAAGGGTACTTTCTTTCTTAAAGTAAACCTAGGACACTCTTTCTTTCTCAACTCAGAAAATAAGGTTTATAGTCGAAGTAGAAGGGATCTGAAGATCATATATAACAAGTGCGGTGAAATACCTCAGTCACCTAGAGTTCTAGACAGAATTTTGGAAATTTTTGCTTATAATCAGTGCATATGTATAGCTAACAGTTCAAGAGTGAACTCTACCAAATTATTTGCAAAACTCCTCTTTTGTCCCCAGAAGGTCTTATAAATAAGCCTTATGGAATCTCTCTACCACTCACTGATTCGCTTCATGGGGGGTGCTATTATTTATGATATTGGTGAGTTATCTGAAAGAAAAATCCGAGCCCATGTTTTTTTCATCATTCCCTTTCTTCATCTTCTTGCAGAGAGCAGTTGCTCTTCACTGCATTCCACACAGGCTGCGGGATCAGAGCAGGCTCCTGTCCTTTGGAGCATGTAATCTTGCAGCCTCTTAGGAAAGGTTATCTCAGATAATGAAAAGGGACAATTTTTGAAATTTTAGACACATTTTCCAATGATCAGTAGTAATAGAGCTGACATTTTGATTTTGATTTGTTGAATCATTGCTTCTGCAATTGTGTTAATTCTAACCTTGGATGGAGCAGAAAATTTCTAGGTGTTCTCAAACTATAAGACTCAATAAACATGTAGTACATCAAATGTATTGTCATATTCTTGTGTTACTATAATAACACTGTCCTTTCTTTTTAAACTTTTAATCATTGATGAGTTTCTTGATGCTGTTATTACTCTTATTGTCAGACTCTGAATATCTTGAGGATACAGGTTAATACAAATATAAAATTCCTGTTCCTCATCTTAGAGACTTAAAGAAAGTAAACTGCCCAAATGGAATTTTGAAAAGTCATATGATACTATTTGCTTTATGTATCTGGTCACTATTAGTAGAGTCAGTCACTTTTTGCCTGCTTTGACACAAAACATCTGCTAACAAATGGTACCTTATTCCTTCAGTAAATGTTTTAATTTTACTAGTTGTGCCTGCTAAGACTTCATGGGTGTGCAGCATTGTTGAAGATTAGTTCAAACTCATTATCGTTTATGTCATCGGAGATTGCTTTTTGTCCTTCCAATGTGTGTGTTTCCATGCTTAGTAACAGAATCCCAGTTTTAACTGAGCACAATGCCACATTCCCCATGTTTCTCTATTGTCTAGATGCAACCGTGTCAAGACAATTTGTGTGTGTGACTTCCAAAATGGCTCAGTAAATGCAGTGGACTCAGCAGGGAGATGAACTTTTTCAAATCTTTCTACACTTTTTGCAGCTGGCCTGCCCCGCGGATGTGAAGGCTAGAAGCGTGAGCTTGCCTTCCTGATGGAAATCATGTGCTGAAGTTAGTGAAGAGAAATATAATTGCTGGGGTTCCTGATGACAACGTAAAGCTTGCACACCAGCAATAGATTGCTGATTTACAAACTTTTCCATGCCAAAGAGAAAAAAATGCCACCGTTTATTTTAAGCTTCTGTAGGTGGATCTCCAAATGCTATTTCTAATTGATAGGCATGCCTATACATGCAATAGGACCTAGAAATTTATTCATCTATTAAACAATCATAATTCACTGGAATAATACTCTGGGATTGTATACCGTAATATATAGGCAGTCCTTTCATGGAAACAGTTATAAACTACAAGCTATTATGAGATATGGTATAGACTTGATACTTGTTCATTCTTTTAGGCAGGACGACTATTTAGATGAACGGAAAATCTATGATAAAGAGTGCTGTGTGTATAAATGAATAGTATCTGATAAGATCGCATGGTGATGGAAATGTCTTTTTTGTTTCATTATATATATATATATATATGATTTTTGTCATTAAATTTCGCAAATACACAACAATGCAATTGCAACGTTTGTTACACCCAATGTTTCTGTTAATGTGATTAGCAAAGCAGTGCATAATTCAAATAGCAATGTATTATTTCCGCAGGAGAGCTTTGGGAACAGGGAAGCCTATTTATTGCGTTCATTTGTGCTTAGATATCTTTTATTCGATAATCTGTTTCAACACTATGTTACATATATGAACCTGTAGATTTTGAGGACAGAGATTTCCAGATTATGGGAAAATTTAGTAATAGTTTTCTAAAGCTATAGTTTAATATAATTGCTAAAAGGAGGGAAAAAAAAAGAAGAGCCTACTCTAGATGTTAGATTGAAAACCTCTTCTTGGGGATCCCTGGGTGGTGCAGTGGTTTGGCGCCTGCCTTTGGCCCAGGGCGCGATCCTGGAGACCCGGGATCGAATCCCACGTCGGGCTCCCGGTGCATGGAGCCTGCTTCTCCCTCTGCCTGTGTCTCTTCCTCTCTCTCTCTCTCTCTTTGTGCCTCTCATGAATAAATAAATAAAATCGGGATCCCTGGGTGGCGCAGCGGTTTGGCACCTGCCTTTGGCTCGGGGCACGATCCTGGAGACCTGGGATCGAATCCCACGTCGGGCTCCAGGTGCGTGGAGCCTGCTTCTCCCTCTGCCTATGTCTCTGCCTCTCTCTCTCTCTCTCTCTCTCTCTCTGTGTGACTATCATAAATAAATAAAAATTTAAAAAAATTAAAAAAAAAGAAAAGAAAACCTCTTCTTTAGTGTGTCTTGTAGTGGAATGTAGACAAGGTGGCCCTAGCATGTGGAACTATTTATATTTGAGTTTCACTTCAGTAGACCTAATTAGGAGGGAAAATGTTAGGGCAAACTTACAAAACATAGATAAAGACCAAAAAAAAAAAAAATCTTTCAAAATGTTTGTAAGAAACCCTCAAGTTGGTTAGGGGTCCTTCCAAGTGTTATATAACATTTCATAGCTTGGAGCGAAAGCACCACACATGCAAGAGTAAAAAAGAGTCATCCATACTGGTTTAATCTGCTGATGCTTGTAGAATATTGTGCTGTGATTTTTTTTTTTTTTTGACAGCAGCATTCTCCAGCATGCCTCCCTTTGCCATACAACCTAAGAAGTAAAAAAAAAAAAAAAAAAAAAAAAAAGGTATTTGCTAAGATTTAAGAAAGACATATGGAGATGCTTAATAGAGGGCGACATTGACGGTGGTATAGGTTAGCGCCTCTCCTAAAGTTTTACCTCATTACAACATTTTGCGACTTTCTTGGCCAGTTTCACATTCTTATGGATGATTCTTATACATATGGCTTAAGAGTGAGAAAGGAGATGTAACAGGACAGAATCAGCATGGAGATAAGCTTGTTAAAATTCTGAGGTTGGCCACATCACAGAAGCCGGCTCAGGTTTGAAGTCAAGAGAGAATGAGAACTCAAAAGATGTTAAGATTGCTTGTATGTTGATTTTTTTAAGCCAGATGGCTTTTAGGCTGGGCAAAGAGAATCTACAAAATAAATTATAGACTTGAATGGGTTCAGCAACTTTCCCACTCAAGTCCTTTTCATTTTTCAGTGGTCTCTGCAGCATGTGGATCAAAGAAGCCCCTAGTTCTCAGAAGCCTAGAGACCCAAGTCTTTGGCTTTTTATGGGTTTTGAAAGGGCCCTGGAGGTAGAAAACAGAGTATATAATAGTGTTCTGCTCTATTCCTTTATGAGAAAGTTTATGCTGTACCACATTTAATTTTTTTTTTCTAAATTGTATTTTTAATGACAACTTTAAGGCTTTAGTACAGCTGTCCTGGCCCTCATTTACACAGGACACAGGGCTGTATACCTCACCATTTGAACGCAGCTGAGTTTGCTAGAATTTGAGGTGAAGTTGGGGGCTCATTCATTAGAGGTGAACTACATGTACTGTAATATCGTTTGCTATTTTGATTTTCACCCATATTCTCTGTGGCCAAAAGTTAATCTTAACTCTGCTGGCAATTAAGTATTTGTATTTATCTATCACTTACTTTTGACAAGATGTCTTTGTAGAGACATGAAGCATTAGAGAAATGAGGGGGTTAAAGAAAAATGTCTTATAAACATGTGTTTGTCTTTGATAATTGTATGTTGTTTTATTTGACTAGTTCTAAACTTAAAGGTGATTTTATTTGCCATCATTTGCCTGTCAGGTTTCCTGTAATAGTTGTCAATTAGGAGTAGGTATAAGCCTGTTAGCCTCCACAGTGAAGATAATGTTTCTTAATAATGTATTTACAATTGTTGATAACTCCAAGGATTGATTGATTGATTTTTAAAGATTTTATTTATTTACTCATGAGAGACACAGAGAGAAAGGGGCAGAGACACAAGCAGAAGGAGAGTCAGGCTCCATGCAGGGAGCCTGATGTGGGACTTGATCCTGGCACTGTGGGATCATGCCCTGAGCTGAAGGCAGACACTCAACCACTAAGCCACCCAGGCCTCCCTCCAAGGATATTTTTAAATAAGAGAAGCATCTGAGGAGGAAAGTTTTTTTTAAAACTTTTTTATTCATGAGAGACACAGACTGAGAGAGGGGCAGATACATAGGCAGAGGGAAAAGCAGACTCCTCATCAGGAGCCCGATATGGGACTCGATCCCAGGACCCCATGATCACGATTTGAGCCAAACGCACTCAACAACTGAGCACCCAGGCATCCTTCTGTTTTTTGTTTGTTTGTTTGTTTGTTTTCTCAAAGATTTTCTTTCTTTCTTTCTTTCTTTCTTTCTTTCTTTCTTCTTCTTTCTTTCTTCTTTTTTTTAAATCTTGGTTCTTTATATGGTAGTCGGAATTCAGACTATTCTTAATAAATATTTATGTGATAGCTAAGTAAAATATGTATAAAACTTTAAAAATGTTGTTGTTCAGTCACTTTGATTTTTGAATATTTTTGAGCTATAAAATTACTCTTAGCATATAAGTGAAATAAGGCAGAGAAAGATAAATACCATATGAATTCACTCATATGTGGATTTTAAGAAACAAAAGAAATGAGAAAAAGGGGAAAGGGCAGCCCAGGTGGCTCAGCAATTTAGTGTTGCCTTCACCCCAGGGTGTGATCCTGGAGACCCGGGATCAAGTCCCATGTCAGGCTCCCTGCATGGAGCTTGCTTCTCCCTCTGCCTGTTTCTCTGCCTCTCTCTTTGTTTCTCATGAATACATAAGTAAAATATTAAAAAAAAAAAAGAAAAGAGGGGAAAAAGAGAGAGAGAGATAAAGAAACTGACTCTTGTCTATAGAGAACAAACTGATGGTTTCCAGTAGGGAGGTATGTGTAGAGGTTGGGCAGATCAGGCGATGGAGATTAAAGATGACACTTATGGTGATGAGCATGGGTCTCGTATGGAAGTGTGAAATCACTATATTGTCCACCTGACACATATGTTACACTGTCTGTTAACTCTCTAGAATCTAAATAAATACTTAAAAAAAATCACTTGTAGGGTATAGACAATACCAGCCCTAAAAAGAAAAGAAGTCTAAAAAGTGCTAATATAGTTAATTTTAAACATAGACAATATTGGCAGGGTAAAATGATAATTATTCATTCATAACACTTGTTTGGTGTTTAAACCTGCTTGTTTCAAAGACTGCTCAATAGAGGGCTGTGCTGCATGCCAGGTGTTGAAATTCTAGAAATTCATAGCACGACAGACTTTGTCATGAATCCCTAGTTGTGGCAATATTTTTATTCAGAGATGTCATAACCTAAAAAATGCTTGACAATAAGTGCCTGAACAGGATCAAGGCACACTGTTCACTCCTGCTTCTACTTCTACTTTCTACCTTGGGCAGTCAGTCACTCCTCTCATACAAATGGCAGCCTCCTTATAAGAAATAGAAAAGTGAATGTCATCGTTGAGTCCAAATTTCTGTCCAACTGATGGTGTTCATGCACAGAAGAAAGGGCAAAAAAAGTTATGTGGAGCTGCGATCAGTCGGCACAACTTTTGATTCAGTCAGTAAGAAAAGATAGATTTTTGTATCCAGAAACAATTTTCTCCCCACCTCCCTTATCTATCTATCTACCTACCTATCTACTATCTATCTATCTATCTATCTATCTATCTATCTATCTACCATCTATCTGTCTATCACCTACCATCATCTTTATTTAAATATTTTCATGATGTCAAGTGTCATCTACTGCACTAACCCTTCTCAAACCATCCCAACGTTCATCTAAGTGTTTAGGTCAAATAAATATATTTCTATCTTCACATCATATTTATTTTACTCTCAAGTGACCCTTCTACTTCATGTCGTTCACCTCAGAGTCTCATTCACTTAATTTCCCTGATGACATGAAAACAAACATTTTCAGTTCCTTCCACCCTATTTTATCTATTTCTTTCCAGGTTTTCCTCAACTTACATGCATTTTTAAATAATAAATGCATTTTTTTTTTTGCTAAATATCTTCCTTTCTCTTTTCCCCTTCAATGCATTCCTCATTAGAGCAAAACTGCCAGATAAAAACTTAAAATCATTCTCTGACATCAACAAGTGCTGTAATGGGGAAGCAAAATCATGCCCTTATCATTAAGGAGGGAAAAAAACAACAACAACAGTGGGTATGAAAGGAAGGAATGCAGTCAGAGGGTAGGAATATTTCTCCACTCAATTTTCATTCACTAAGGCAGAGGTCTTACCTACAATGGTCATTTTTGGATTATTAAAAATTTCATGTTCTGTGATATTCAGTCATCTGACAGATATTTATTGATTCTTTGCTATGTGCTAAATACTGCTCTTGGTTGTAAAAATGACACAGTAAGCAATACAGACCTTGACTTTAGGGATCTTATAGAAGAGATGCACCAAAGAAATGTGTGAAAGGATGAATGCATTCACATTAGATGTGAACAGAGTCTTAATTTTAAGTGTAGTACTCTGGTGTCACTAGGATTGCTGTATCTGATGGTGAAAAACAGAAATCCAACTTCAGAGGGAATAGGTAAGGGAAATGTACTGAACGTATGAGGGACATGTGATAGAGTCTGAGAGAGTGTTAGAGAAGCACTAACACAAATGTCAAAAAACATGGGTGTAACTTGACCCGTAAGGCCAGGACAAGTGGTGCCATTCTATTGAGAGGGTTTCTGCTGACATTCCCTGAACCTTATGAATTAAGGTTTATCAGTATAGATGCTGTAAGACAGGGAAAACATGTATAGATATTATACAGTACCTGATACTTATATCATTTTTTCAATAAACTGTAAAGTAACCAAGGCCTTGCATTCTGGGATTTTAAAAAGCCAAGACGGATGCTTCCCAAAATAAGAAATTCTATGTTTTGTTAATATGTCCAATAAAAGGTATTTTTATTTGCTCTAATTTCAAGACGAACCAAACCTAAAAACTAAACACATATGAACTTGTGTTTACCCCAAATTAGGTTAACAGAATTTTTGTTTACTTTTTTTTTAAAGATCTTATTTATTTCTTTGAGAGAGAGAGCACAAGTAGGCAGGGTGGCAGGCAAAGGGAGAGGGAGAAGCAGGCTCCCCGCTGAGCAGGGAGCCCGATGTGGAGCTCGATCCCAGGACCCTGAGACCATGACCTGAGCTGAAGGCAGATGCTTCACTGTCTGAGCCACCCGGGCGCCCCTTCGTTTTTAATATTTATTAAGACTTCCTTTCCTCCTTGCACAAATATGTTATAAAATCAGTGCTTCTAATTTTTCTTTACAATTTGGAATAAAAAAAAAACAAAAAACAAACAAACAAAAAACAATTTGGAATCAATATTCTGTGAAAGCTGTGACTTTCTATTCTGGTGTATTTCTAGTACTCAGGATAGTATTTGATAAGAACCAAGTAAATATTTGCTCCACCTAGATGTGAATAAACAGGTGTAGAGACCATGGTGACACTTCATAGGGAAGGAATGTAAGTTGTTGCAGGTTTTAAAAATAGCACCCCCCCTTTTTTTGTAACTACTATGTGTATGTCACTATGCTAAGTGTTTTAGTTATATTATTTCATTACGTCTGTACTTCCTACCATCTTGATAAGAAGTTATCAATTTTCTTATTCTAAAGGAAAGAATACTAATCCTTAAAAAAAAAAAACTTATGAATGGGGGCATGGTCTTGAGAAATTGATAGAAATTATCTTGATCATGAATCTAGTTTCAAAGCCTTTGCTTTAGCCCTGCAACATGCAAAAGCCACCTGGTTTACTTTACTATCTGGATGTGACATCGGTTTCAGAAATGAATATGTGGGTGATATTCTGATGCTTAAAATAATTAATTAAATTATATCATGGTTCAGTCAATACAACTCTGTAAATATGTCCCTGCATTCATCATTAATTACAGATTGAATTATACTTAGCATATTTAGACATAAATTCAGGAAATAGAGCTACTTATGTAGAGACAGATTATGTTTATCTCAAATTCATGTCTATATGTGAATATTTATTTTTGCAATAATTGACTATGATAATTTATGAACTGTTTCTTTATAATTTTGTCTTAAAATTATAATGGGTTGTAGGTATGTAACTCCTTAAGCTTATATGTTTGACCAGCAATAAGAATAACATCTTAATAAGAATCAATATATATTTTCAGGGTTTATTCATACACTGTGATTCTTATAGAAATAGAATTAAAATTCATTTTATTCAAAATTTATAGAAAATGTAATGAGGTTCCACATAATTATTTTCCTTCCAAGTTTAAATGGTTGATTCTGGATTAAGAGCAGAAAGTTTCTGCAAAGTATCCTTATGAATTGATCTATTTTGGGCTTTTTTCCCCTCCATTTATTGATAAATTAATATAAAATGCTCTTCATGGGCCAAACTTTAAAAACAGAAAAAAATGCTAAAATAATGGTAACCAATCTACACTTTGGAAATATCTTGCCATTTTTGTAAATAATGATCATTTCTTTAGATTTAGAATCACTAAGACTCTGGCTGGACCTATGCATCTGGCAGTTTAGAAAACTTCATTTTATTTTTCTGATATGCAGCCTTAGCTATACTTCAAGATGTTGAACTTTGCAAATGTGCTTTTTTGAGTAAATTAAAATTATACACAAGTCTTTCATAGTTTTTAAAAAAAATGGTACTCGTAAACTAAAGGAATACTATAGCATGAATTAAATCAAGATGCCAAAATATACTAGTTGATTATACAAATGTGTGAATGACAATACTATTTACTAGGTTAAGTAAATCATAAATATATAGATGATTTATATCTATAGCTCGTTTCTTTAGCTCATTTCTACTCCTCAACAGGAAACTCAGTGGGTCACATTTAAAAAAAAATATTTATTTTTCATGAGAGACACACACAAAGAGAGAGACAGAGACGAGACAGAGACAGAGACACAGGAAGAGGGAGAAGCAGGCTCCATTCAGGGAACCCAGTGTGGGACTCAATCCTGGGTCTCCAGGATCATGCACTGGGCTGAAGGCAGACACTCACCCACTGAGCTACCCAGGCATCCCAATGGGTCATTAATATTATTCCATCTCCATTCATTGTTCATGTATTAATTAATTTGACCCATAGTAGTATTCTATCATAAACAAATAATCTTGTCTCATATATCCACAGTCTGTTGTTTTATTTTCCTTTTGGGGGGGAGAGGGCAAGATATTGATTTTAAAAGTCTGAAGAATGGGTTCTAGTCACACTTAATCAGTTACCAAGCAGTTACACTGTGAAAAAATTAATGAACCCATCTTAAAAGCCTAGCAATTCATTCAGTAATATATCTTCATTACCTAAGATGTTATTGTAAAAAATTAAGTAAACTAAGAAATGGGATGGGCAGCCCATGGCTCAGTGGTTTAGCGCCTGCCTTCAGCCCAGGGTGTAATCCTGGAGTCCCAGGATCAAGTCCCACATTGGGCTCCCTGCATGGAGACTGCTTCTCCCTCTGCCTATGTCTCTGCCGCCCTCTCTCTCTCTGTCTCTCATGAATAAATATAAAATCTTAAAAAAAGAAATGGGAATATGATAGTAAATTATTTAAGAAAGTAATTATTGCAGCATTTACTTCTTTCATTGTCAAAACTTTGTATTTCCTTCCACTTTAAAACTGAATAATTTTCTGTGCATACCTAAAACTAATTGTGTCACCTTCCATTGTGTTAAAATATAGAGTGATGCTCCACAGTATAGGACAACACGTAGAGTCAGGCACTCAGGTTAGTTTAAACATGGAAGCAACATTTGAAAAAAGAGACCACAATGAAATAGAATATTTTGGCTTTAGTCCATTAATATTATTTTAATCCAAATCATGTTTATAATATACATATTTGCATGAGTCATTAAACTTGGTGTCACAAATAGACTGAATACTACCTTGACAAAATGTAAAAGATGGAGATTAGATTATAATGTAGATTATATTACCCACTAATCTACATAATTTAGGCAAAAAGTTATATAAATAAAAACGTTTTCTTTTGTTTTAAAATGATTTTGGAAATAGCTATATAATTGACACATGCAAAAATTATAAACACTCTATAATTTCAATGGATAATTTTGAGGGCATAAATATTCATCATTTAAATTTCTATTTTAAAAATACAAATGATTAAAAATTAATATCTACCTTACTTTTTTCCAATTGTAGCAATAGAAAGCTGTGACATATAAATGCATTTTCTCTTTCTTCATTAGCATTGATTTATACATCTTTAATAGCTATATTGTTTTAACTCTATCAAGGGATTATTTGGTAAATTAATTCAAAACAACTCCTGTGAACAATCCAAACTGCAAGATTTTAATAGTTTTAGTCAAGGCAACTCTAAATATTTTTACTTTAACCATGAACCAAACAGAATAAATTAAAAAATTTACAAAACAAACAAGCAAACCAGTCTAGGCCAAGCTGACATTTCCTAAAGAAAATAATTGAAATATATAAAAGCTTATGACACATTAAATACTACATTGTGTTTGTGGTATCAAAATAATATCCCCTCCTTCCTTTATGCAGTTACCGAACTCTCTAATCATCTCAACATTGATCACTTAAAAGTCGTTCAATAAATAATTGTGGTATTAGAACATCAGAAGCCATAAGTCCACTCTGTCAAATGATCCAACATATTGCCCTCAAAAATTATTTATAAATTTAATTTACCTCAAAAAGATGGACTTTCTTTTCATGACTAACAAAAAAAATCAATTCATTCTTCTATATACTCATATTGTGTCACCTGTAGTTTAAACTTTTCATTTAATATCAGATTGCACACATAAGTCTTTATCTAATTACTCTGGCAGATGTGCTTTAGAAAATGCAAAAACAAAACATGGAGATTCATATTGGCAGATTTACTATTGGGATCAAGTGTTTTATTAAGTTAAAGGTTTTGTTTAAAATCCTTAGCCTGGTACAATTTGATAGAGATTCCTGAATATCAGAGAATTTAAAAGAGATTCTTACTTTAAACCTAGCACATATCTTGTAATTCATAATATAACAGCATTGAACATGGCTGTCTGTAAAACTATAAATATGATCAGAAAAGACTCAAACTAAATTAAGTTTTAGCAACCATCAATTTATTCTAAAATGACACTGACATGAGAAATGACTCATTGGGGTTTTTAAATCTTATTCTGTTAGCTATATTGCTAGAGATAGTCTAGAAGTTTTCTGCTTGGAATATGTAAATCAAGACAAAGTTCTTTTATTAATAATACTATTCAGAAGATTATTTTTTCCTTTGAATCTATAAATGTAAAATTCTTAATTAAGGTATTTCCTTTTTTTAAAAAAAATATTTTATTTATTTATTTATGAGAGACACAGAGAGAGGGGCAGAGACACAGGCAGAAAGAGAAGCAGGCTCCCTGCAGGGATCCTGATATAGGACTGGCTCCCAGGACCCCAGGATCATGCCCTGAGCCGAAGGCAGATGCTCAACCACTGAGCCACCCAGATGCCCTTCTAACATTGTCTTTCATTTCTCAGCTTATTTCTAGGCAAATGTCACTACTTTAAATATCTAAATTACTTAATCAAACTTTATATAATTCTTTAGTTCCCCGATAGATAAGAGTTAAACAATGGCATTCAAAGCCACCAGGCTATGCTCTCCCTCCTGCCAGAGCCAAACTACATGTCCTTGCATAGGTATGAGGCTCCCATTAAAAATATACTTTTTCATAATTCAGCTCTTCACACCGAGTACTATGCATAACTTATACAATGATGCTTTATGTACTAGAAGATGTATTGATAATAATGTATTTCTGATATTATTAAGAATTTGAAGAGACATAACAGAAATAACAGAAACATATAATAAACATTTAAATTAAAATGTACTCCTTCCCAAATTTGAATCACATGCAAATTCCAATATTAGGAATGCCTCTTGACTCACATTTAATTATGCTGTTCTATTGGATTTTCTGTTTCATGAAGAAATTAAACAAAATATTCAGATATAAAATAATAGAATTGGGAATACTAAAATAGCTATGGTAGCCAAGATAATGTTACACCCTAAAGAAATATTGGCATGTATTATTCTTATTATCTTCTGAATATCAAAACCCCTATTTCTATCTCTTGAGAAGACAAGTAAACATATATATATGTATATATATATATTTTTCTTTTTCTTTATTTTTTTCTTTTAAGAGAAATTTGCTTTCCTCATATCCATCTTTTCCACTCCAAGGTCTATTCTACTATTTAACCACTCTGCCTTGTAATTATAAAATGGAAGGACATAAGGTAAAATAAAGATAACTTCCTTTTCTTTGATGTACAAAGGACAAATATCATAGAAAGTTAATTTTGAGAGAAATCATAATGTAGGGCATTAGGAGATGATAAAAACTATGAGACAATAATAATATAACTATATATAGGTCAACTATATCTTTACTGTCAGCTTGAAGAAGTTAAAAAAGTGATTAAAAAAGAAGTGTTGATCCTTTTGGTCTTTCTTACCTGAAGAGTCCCTTTCAATATTTCTTGCAGGGAAAAAAAATAAAATAAATAAATAAATAAATATATATATATATATATATATATATATATATATATATATTTCTTGCAGGGCTGATTTAGTGGTCTAAAACTCCTTTTTTTTATCATTCAGCCCATGGAATAATATCATGCCATTTTCATCTTGCCTGCCAAGTTTCTGTGGATAGATCTGCTGCTAAACTTATTTTGTCTTCCCTCATAAATAGTAACTTCTTTTGTCTTGTTGCTTTTAGGATTTTTTTTCCTTTATCTCTATATTTTGCAAATTTAGCTACAGTATATGTCATGGTGTTGGCCTGCTTTTGTTAATTTTAATATGAGTGCTCTGTGCCTCTTGGATTTGGATGTCTGTTCCCTTCCTCAAATTAGGGGAGTTTTCAGCTGTAATTTCCTCAAATAAACCTTCTGTCACCTTTTCCCTCTCTTATTCTTCTGGGACTCTATAATATGAATGTTGTTACACTTCATGGAGTTACTGAGTTCCCTTAGTCCACATTTGTGATCCAATATTTTTCTTTCCCTTTTTTTAGCTTCATTATTTTCCATAGTTTTATCTTCTATATGACTTATTTGTTTCTCTGCTTCTTCCATCCTTGTTGTCTTTTACATCCCAAAGCATCAAGACTAGAAAGGAACAGAAAAGATCTCTAGAAATAATGATAAAACAAGCAATAAAAAATGGCACTAAATTCATATCTATCAATAATTACTCTGAACAGAGAAAATCTTTAGAAATAAGATAAAACAATGGCACTAAATTCATATCTATCAATAATTAATCTGAATATAAATGGACTACATGCTCTAAAAAATACATAGGGTGCCAGCATGGATAAAAAAAGCCATCTCTATGAGCATACAAGAGACTAATTTTAGTCCTAAAGATAACCTGTAGACTGAAAGTGAGAGGATGGAGAAATATTTACCATGCAAATGGATGCCAAAAAAAAAAGCCAGAGTAGCAATATTTACATTAGACAATTTTGATTTTTAAACCAAAGATTATAACAAGAAGAGAGAAGACACTACTACATGATAATAAAAAGTTCTATACAACAAGAAGATCTAACAAGTGTAAATACTTATGCCATTTATAATTGCATCTAACACCATAAGATACCTAGGAGTAAACATAACCAAAGAGGTAAAAGATCTGTATTCTGAAAACTATAAAACACTTATGAAACAAATTAAAGATGACACAAATAAATGGAAAAAGATTCCATGTTTATGATTAGAAGAACAAATATTGTTAAAATATCTATACTACCCAAAGTCATCTATCTATTTAATCCAATTTCTATTAAAAATATCACCAACATATTTCATAGAGCTATAACAAATAGTCCTAAAATTTGTACGGAACAACAAAAGACCCCAAACAGCCAAAGCAATCTTTAAAAAGAAGAGAGTTGGAGGCTTACAATTCCAGACTTCAAGTTATATTACAAAGCCGTAGTGATCAAGGCAGTAGGGTACTGGCACAAAAACAGACACAGAGATTAATGGAACAGAATAGAAAACCCAGAAATGGACATATGGCCATATGGTCAACTAATCTTTGACAAAGTAGGAAAGAATATCCAATAGAAAAAGACAGTCTCTTCAACAAATGGTGTTAGGAAAACTGAAGTGAAAAAAGAAAAAAAAAGGAAAGAGAGAAGAAAGAAAGAAAGAAAGAAAGAAAGAAAGAAAGAAAGAAAGGAAGAAGGAAGGAAGGAAGGAGGAAGGAAGGAAGGAAGGAAGGAAGGAAGGAAGGAAGGAAGGAAGGAGAAAGAAAGAAACTGGACTACTTTCTTACACTGTATGTGGAAATAAATCCAAAAGAATTAAAGACCTAAATGTGAGAACAGAAAACCATCAAAATCATAAAGGAGAACATGGGCAACAACCTCTTCAACGTTGGTTATAGCAACTTCTTGCTAGGTACATTTCCAGAAGCAAGGGAAACAAAAGCAAATTAAAAAAAAAAAGAGCTATTGAGAACTCATCGAGATAAAAAGCTTCTACAGAGTGAAGGACACAATCAACAAAACTAAAATGCAATCTTTGAAGTGGGAGAAGATATTTATAAATGACATATCTGATAAAGGGTTAGTATTCCCCAATTGATAGAGAGATTATCTAACTCAAAATCCAAAAACATATAACCCCATTTAAAAAGGGCAGAAGATGTGAAAAGACATTTCTCCAAAGAAGACATACAGATGGCTGATAGACACATGAGAAGATGCTCAGCATCCCTGAATATCAAGGAAATACAAGTCAAAACTACAATGAGCTATCACCTCACACCAGTCAGAATAGCTAAAATGAACAACACAGGCAACAACAGATGTTGATAAGGATGTGGAGAAAGGAGAACCCTCTTACACAGTTTCTGGGAATGTAAACTGGTGCAACAACTCTGGACTAGAGTATGGAGTTTCCTCAAAAAGTTGAAAATAAAACTACTCTATGATCCAGTAATTGTACTACTGGGTATTTACTTAAGGGATAGAAATATTACTGATTTGAAGAGAGATACATGCACTCTAATGTTTATAGCAGCAGTATCA
The DNA here is from genome assembly GCF_905146905.1 of Nyctereutes procyonoides. Taxonomy (NCBI): domain Eukaryota; kingdom Metazoa; phylum Chordata; class Mammalia; order Carnivora; family Canidae; genus Nyctereutes; species Nyctereutes procyonoides. The sequence continues at coordinate 4,891,250 of NW_026575046.1, forward strand.
CCAATAGCCAAATTATAGAAAGAGTCCTGATGTCCATCAACTGATGAAAGGATAAGGAAGTAGTATATATATGTGTGTGTGTAAGATATATTAATATATATATATATATCCATCAGATATATATACAACCATCAAAAAATGAAATATTGTCATGTGCAACAACATGGTTGGAGCTAAAGAATATAATGCCAAGAAAAGTAAGTCAGAGGTATTATTTCACTCATATGTGGAATTTAAGAACAAAACAAATGAACATAAAGAAAAAAAAAAGAAAGGCAACATCTAAAACAGATTCTTAACAATAGAGTACAAATTGAGAGTTTCTGGAGGAGATGTGGGTAGACTAATAGGTTAAATGGTGATGGCTATTAAGGAGGGTATTTGTGATGAGTACTGGTTGCTGTATGTAAATGATGAATTACTAAATTCTATACCTGAAACTAATATTACACGGATGTTAAATCACTGAAATGTAAACAAAACCTTAAAACTAAATAATAATAATAATAATAATAATAATAATAATATAAGGATTGAAGTTTTCCAACTATATAACTAAAATCATCTTTTTTTTTCAGTTCTATGGCAATAATTAAATAATTAAGTTTCCAAATCAGTTTACTTTAAGAGAGTATTCTTATGTCTGACTGAATAAAGTCTAAGCTTTTTCAGATAGAAAAGATTAGAAGAATGAGAGACATTTAATGTAAGGAGATTCTTATCATTGGTTTTAAGAATAAAGGGCCTTGTGATAGGTGATACAGTCTGTCTCCAGAAGATGAGCATAATTACTGAGCAGTATCCAGACTCTCATCAACATGGATGTGAGGTGGGGAATTGTGCTCCTGTGAATTATGCTCCTAATGTTGTTATAATTTTTTTAACAGCAAAATAAAACTCAAATACAATTTGTCATTATAGTTTGCAAAATATACAAAAATATTATACAATCTATGAGTTACTCTATACAACACTGGTGAAACAAATAAGAAAGTAGGTATTAATATCACATGATATAATGCTTAAAAGCATGAACTCTAGAAAGATCTTTTGGGGTGGTGTATCTGGGTGGCTCAGTGGATGAGCATCTGCCTTTGGCTCAAGTTGTGATCCTGGGGTCCTGGGATCAAGTCCTACATAGGGTTCCCTGCAGGGAGCCTGCTTCTCCCTATACTTATGCCTCTCTCTATGTGTCTCTCATGAATAAATAAATAAAATCTTAAGGGAAGAAGAGAAAGAGAAGAGAGAAAGAAAGAAGAAAGAAAGAAAGAAAGAAAGAAAGAAAGAAAGAAAGAAAGAAAAGAAAGAAGAAAGAAGAAAGAAAGAAAGAAAGAAAGAAAGAAAGAAAGAAAGAAAGAAAGAAAGAAAGAAAGAAAAGAAAGAAAGAAAGAAAGAAAGAAAGAAAGAAAGAAAGCCCTTTGGAATAGAACAAGGATTTACTGGTTTTAGCTTTTGAGCTTGAACAAATTACTTAATGGATCTGTGCCTCCATTTCTTCATCAATAAATGAGAATAATAACAGACATGGCAAAATAATTAAATGAGTTACTGTTTGAAAGCTGCTTTAAATAATGCTTAAGAAATAGTAAATAATATATAAGTGTTTGCTGAATAAATGCATCCTTGTAATGCTTTCTAATTGCTTTGCTGACCTATGAAACTGGTCCTGTCACCCTTGTTGATTTACCTAATTAAGAGGAAATATAATGAGCTATGGCATTATCTTCCACGTTTGGAATCCAACTTCTCTCTGCTTATATGAAATACAAAGTATGCTTTCTAACGATATATGGTGAGTTAGAATTCAAGCATTTTGGATATAACTGAACATTGAAATCAAAGATGGATTTTTACTTTGAAGTCATTGAATTCAGTTATCCATTTCTTTAGTCATTCAATATTTATCAATATTTATTCTGTGTCTATATAAACCAGAGATACAGAATTGAGTATGGATTACTATATATTCTAAAAAATACTTTAATTATGAGGACCGACAATATCTATAATAACTCATATTTCAAAAGGCTATGAAAGCACTGATTACTGGGATGATATCAGGTGAATTTTAGAAAATGTAGTAAATGCCAAATCATTTACCTCAGTTAAAAATATCAGAGAACATTTGAGGGGAAACTTTAGCTGGGTGCAAATCAGGAATCTGGGTTATGCAGTTGTTTATTCATTCATTTGTATTTAAATCAAAATATATTTATTAAGAACTTCGCATTTGGAAGCTTTCATAATGGAATGATTACATAGATGAATGTTGCTCAGATAACTCAGAGAGTATTGGGGAAGATATTCCCATAAACAGTTAAAGTACTGTGGGATGTGAGGTTGTTTCATGGTGGGAGGAAATTAGATAAGATTCCTAAATGGGTCTGCATTATTTATCAGTCATTGTGAACATATGTGGTAGGCTGTGGACAGACTTTTTCAACACTCATTCTAATCCTCTTAAAATCGAAGAGTTAAAACTAAGAAAAGTAAACAATGCAGTTCTCTTTGGGCCAGTGTTCTGGATAAAGCTTAGCCCGCTTGTCCATTGTGCTCACGTGTGTCACACTTAGGAGGATGAAGTAAGTCAGAGCCCATCTTGATATTGTTAATCCCTGGCAATAAAGGCCACAGAGGTAGGAATTCTAGGAATGGTGGGAACGGTAAGACCCAATGTTCTTTGTGTCTAATCACCAGTGTGTGGGTGTGAGAAGCTTAAATTTTGGCAGAAGGAGAACTTCTTGACCTGGTATTGCAGGAATGTTATTTGTCTTTACATGTAATCGCCCAAATCCTTCCCCCAAGCCCCCAGTCATGTGCATACTCCAATTATCCTATCTCTTCTAGTTGTGTATGTTTCAAGTACTTTCTTCTTGACAGACCTATCATGGTTCCCATTTCCCTCTCAAAACCTTGGTCAATGTGGTAATTACTAATGTGTTTTGAAAAAAACTCACTAGGCCTACACTGACTACACAGAGTCAACATTCTCACCTCCTCCTCACCAGAGGTTGGGTGTAGAAGGATAAAGATTACATAATTTTAAGCATAATCTATGTTTTATAGGTCTAGAACCTGAGGTGGTTAGGTAGACATATCAGGAGTGTGTGGCTCCAAAGTTAAAACAGGATGAGAAGTCTAAAGGCTTTATGTGTCATATAAAAGAGATTTGACATTAAGTGTTGAACATAGAATCAAGTAGTATTTTCACTGAAGTCATGTGTCCCATGTAAGGTAGAGAGTCGGGGAGAAATGGAATCAGATCTGAAACACTTTACAGAGGGCACCTGGTTGGCTCAGTCAGTTAAGCATCTGCCTTTGGTTCAAGTCATGATCCCAGGGTCCTGAAATTGAGCCCCATGTTGGGCTCCATGCTCAGCGTGGAGCCTGCTTCTCCCTCTCCCTCTGCCGCTACCCCTGCTCCTACTATCTCTCTCACTTTCAAAAATACAAAAACAAAAACAAAACAGAGAACACAACAGCAGGGATTTCATCTATAAATACCAAACCTGTTACTTAGCAAATTGCAAGCCCAATGCACATGACCTTGTAGTACCATTTGTCTCAAAAATCTTATTTTTCATTACTAATTTTGTAATAAAAGTAAGAATAAAAATACAATCTTATTCATCATTTATTAATCCTAAAATATGTCCTGAATCCATCTACCAGGCACTGTACTGGGTGTGGAAGATAATTGATTGAGATGGCGTCTCTGACCACATGGAGTTTACCACCACTAAGTAGGAAGCCTTTACCAATATCATCAAATAAATGAATAATAATTTTAAACAGTAAAATATTCTACAGCATATAAGAATATATTTAAGCAAAACTAAGTGTGTGATGAGATATTTTTATATTGGTCATGTGATTTGGCTGTAGCATGAGGTGTTTCTAAGAGATCCTTGAGGAAGAGCCCATTCAACTGAGAACAGATAAAGGTCTCTGAAATCACTATCCAAATATCAAGGAAAACAGTGGCAGAGAGAGAAAATGGCATATGTAAAGACTCTAAGTTAAGATGGAGCATAGCTTTCAGATTAAGTAAAAGAAGGTCACAGTGGCTAAATATAGAAATTGGAAAGAATCAAGTATAGGATGAAGATGAAATGACAAAGATTCATAATGCAGGTTAAGTTTTGCATTTTAAAGTTAAACGCACTGAGAAGGTCCTGAGTATATATATTAAGGATAGGAATTCAATGGTCAGAGTTATTGGAAAATGCAGTCCATTACAGTTTGAGTGATTTGGGCGAGTTTGTAAAACAGGGGAGTATTTTTTTTAATACTGCAATAATTAGGTGAAGTTGATCATGGTAGCTCAAATTACTGTTTGTAACAGGGATAAGAAAATTGATGTAGTTCTATACTGGTAAGACTAAATTGAGAACATGAAATGACAGTTCGGATAAGAGAATAATGGAAGTGTCAAAACAGTTTTCTGGAAAAAAACAGTTGGTTTACAAAGAACTATATTCTTAGCTTGTTACCTGAATATGAGCAGATGAGGTGATTGGTTAAGTAAAATAAGTTGGAGCTCTTAAGATGGATCTGGCCCAGAGATGTACATTTTAGAGCCTCTGAGTACAAATGGGACTTAAAGCCATACGAGAAAAACTATTTCCCAGGGAAAAAGTTCCATATAAGTAGAAGACATACGATTCAGTGCACAAGAAATTCACAGAAGACTGGAAATGGGTAGTCAGAGAGCCGAGTATGAGCAGAATGCAATGGAAGGCAAGGAATTGGATGTTTCCAAGGGTGGAAATGGGAAATAAACAGAACTGACTGATAACCAAAAATTATAGCAATATGGAGATAATCAATTCAGATTAGGTTTGGCTGCTTACGTGTGTGTGTGTGTGTGTGTGTGTGTGTGTGTGAAAATACTTCCCACAGAATAATAACTGTGAGAAGTGAGGTTATAGAATTTTTTTTTTTAAAGGAGGAAATTTTAGAAAATGGAGAACAAGTAGGTTTAAAGATGATGAAACATCTCCTCAATGGACAATCTCTGCTTCTTTATCATTTTTAAAATTTTAAGATTGAAGAGAAGCACTTTTCTAAATTGTCTTACTATTTGTTACATAAGGATACACACTCATTATTCAAGCTGCACAGTCTCATATACATCATGACTGTTAAAATATTATGAGAATTACTGGTACTATTAATCCAATGGCCTGAAAATGTCAGCTCACTTCCCTGTCCATCCTGAGTATCATAAGTGAAAGAAAAAGTCTTGTATTAAATGATGATTACTCATGGAGGAGTGTTCTGTCTTCCACATTTGCATACATGTCACCACACAAATTAGATTGTTTCGAGAAACAAAGGAACACAGCATCAACAAAACATGGCAAAAAAATAAGGTAAAAAGAAATCAATTTAAAAGCGATGTGTATGCATGCCTCTATAATTTCGGATATTTGTGCTATTGTAATATCTCCATTGGTGCAATTTACTTTTTTCATCCTGGAGTCACTTATATTAAAACATTATCTAAAATCTCATAAAGTAATGTGTGATTAAATTTTAAAACATGATGAATTTACTTAAAACTGACCCATTTCAATAGTGTCAGAATGTAGCAGGGCAAAGTGATTTCTTCTAGGACTGCACATGTTTACTGCCTGAGATCATCTCTCCTGGTCAAAAATCAATATTACTTTCTTTCATTCATCAGTGATCATAAAGCTTTTCAATAATTCTAATTTTAAAGAATGATTACAGGGAGTATATAGTCATTGATTGTTTAAAGGTTACAGCTAAAATGAACACAAAGGTAATTTCATTTTTAATGAATGAGGCTCTTTGAAAAGTCAAGCACTTCTCCTCTGACAAAACTTTATGCATGAAGGTTATGTATTTGATTATGTGTGAATTTGCTCTGTGTGTGTGTGCATGTCTGTGTGTGTGTGTGTTTTCAACAATAAGCTTCTATGCTGCACCACAGCTGGAAAATTATTTCTGCTTAGTAGAAAATTGTGTTTAACTTAAAAATAAAAAATATTTATTCCTTTAAAGTTCTAGCATGGATGTAAATAGTTTTGTGATATGTGGTGATATTAAACATATGCTCACAGATTCTTAATATTCCTCATTTCAAGAAGTAGAACTTAATATTCCTACCCTTGAGTGTGGGTTGGGCTGGACGACTCACTTCTAAGGAATAAAATATCACAGGAAGATTGAAACGTAACTTCTGAAATAACCTTATAAAATACTAGGGCTTTACTCTTGAGTGCCCTCTCTCCCCCCTCACAGGCTCAGTGCTTGGTGCACACTCTCTCTTTTATCTCTCCTGCTCTCCGCTCTCTCTCTCTCCTCCTCCTTATTCTTTCCTTCTTTCTTTTCCCCTCCTTTCCCTCCCTCTCCTGTTCTCCTTCTCTTGGTCTCCACCTTCTCTTTCTCTTCCTCCTCATTCTTCCTCTTCTCCTTCTTCTTGTGCTTCTTCTTCTGTGTCTCTCTGTGTGTTTTTCTCTCTCCTTTTCTGTAATCTCTTTCTCTCTCTCTGAGCCCAGCCACCATAGAAAGAGTCCTAATCGATCTAGTTAGAGAGGTCACATGGAGAACAGAATGTCTGAAAGATGACAGACATGTGGAAAGAACAAAGGCACCCTAGGGGACAACCAGCACCAACTCCTAGCTCTACAACTGCACTTCTTACAAGTAGACTTTCCAGCATTGGTCATAGCCTCACAGAGGATGCAACCTGGATGATAACTGCAAACTTGATTCATAATGACCTGGAAGCAGAAGCCCTGACTAGGCTTATTCCATTTTTCTTGACCTTTAAAAACTGTGAAATAAATATTTGTTATTAAACAATTAAGTTTGGGTATTCTTTTTAATATGGCAATAAATAAAACATGATCATATGTAAAATTTTAATTCAGAAAAAATTAAATGCAATAAAACTTACCATTAATTGGCTATAAAAATTCTCCTAAAATAAATTCATCTTCAGAGTGCCTGATTGGTTCAATTGGTAGGGCATGTGACTCTTGATTTGGAGGCTCTAAGTTTGAGTCCCATGTGGGATATAAAGATTACTTAAAAAAATAAATCTTTAAAAAAAAGTTCATCTATGAATCTAGTGATACACCAAGATGAGATAGTCTCTTAGATCTGCTTTCAGGGGCTTCAATAATCGGTGTTCTTTAGTCCAAAAATTGTCTCTTAGATGATTTCACTAGTTGAGTTCTGAGTACACCAAAATGCTTCTTGCATATGTGACATTATGTTATAGTTATAGATAATTTTATTAAATCTCTAATATTGGAAAGATAGAACTAATCCTCATGATGTAATACAGGATATTGACCTTATTTAAATGTTTGTCCTTGAAAATTATGTTTGCTTTTTCCTTAAATTATAATGTTTCTAGGAGAATGTTGACGAGTGCTAATTAAAGATGGAAAAACACATGTCATGGTGTATGTTTCTTGTATAAATTTCAAGAAAGTAAATAGTTTTGAGACAAAGAATGTGAAGTAAATAGAAGATAGTTAAGTGGTCATAGATCAGAGCAACTCATTTTCTTCCATCCACCATAGATAAAAACTTAAGGTGATAGAAAAGAAAACAACAAACAGGTAGCACAGAAAAGAGGGTTTGCATTTTTCTTCTCTTCTATGATGTATTAGAGACATTGACCTCATCTGGAATTGAACCATGAGGTTAGAAAGCTCAGCTGTAGTTTAAAAAGATGCTGGAGCAGTTATCATCGATTAGTCCCTATTTAAACTCTTGGTCTTTTACTTGAAGCAAAGAAAAATAATTCAAATATTTTAAAGTTTAGGTGGATCCCTTTATGAGGAGAGTGGCATGCAGGGTATTGGCAAATGAACTTAGAACATTAGTAAGGGAACTGTCAGTGCTGACATCTTCTGTGAATTTGCCACCCATGGTTTATGGTTTATGATGGTTCAAATATGTCTTATATTGCCTTCTACAGTTAGAGCTTGTTTGTTTACTGTTTGAGGATCATTGGATGCAGGATATTGGCAAATAAACTTAAAGCATTTGCAAGAGTGTTGCTGAAATAATTGACCAAAAATAAAGAAGTCAAAAACTGTGGGGAGGAAAAGACTGTTTGCTTGGAGGGAAGTAGAAATATAATGACTTTGAAGTTGAAATAAAGCTGAAGAACAAATTTAGACTTTGAACTAAATTATTGGAATAGGAGACTGTAAGGTTTAAAGAGGAGAAGCTTCAATTAATCTAGTGGTTACTTGAAATGAAAAGGGGAAATGCATGACTAGAGGTATGAATGGTTAAAATTAGTATAGGGGGTGTTGAATAGAGTTGAGGTGGTGAAGAGCCTAAAACAGAATGTTGAGTGGGTCCACCTCACTGAGAGACACTGAGAGCAAGTGCAGATTGAAAAGTCTTGGAATGGAGAATAAAACCTTGAGATGGAGCCAGACTGTCCTCTGAAGTAGAGGGATTGACTTGGTTTTGCTTGAAATGCAGAAATGACAGTGAAATGCCCCAGGCTTTCAAGATTCTTCCTCTTGTGACCTTTGGCTTTGTGTTTTTGTTTCTGTGTCTTTGTTTGTTTGCTTGGCTTTGCTTTCTTTTCTTTTCTTTTCTTTTCTTTTCTTTTCTTTTCTTTTCTTTCTTTTTTTTTTTGGCTTTGCTTTCTTATCATTTGTTTTTTCAAGAGGTTGGGGCCACTAATGGCATGGAAATTTAAAAAAAAAAATGAAACAATACTGAAGGTAAATGGGTATCAACCCTATTTCCTAAACCAAGACCTACTAACCTACCCATGTTATGGGAGATACTTGACTAAGTAGTGTAAGAAGAGAAATTGCCTGGACAAAATGCCTGGACAAAGTTTCAAAGCATAGAAGAATAGTGTAATTATGAAATAATAGCTTCAGGAAGCACAATGTGGACTAGGGAATTTGGGAATTAGGAGCGGCCAGATGTTGATGTGCAGAAAGTTAAATTATTGAGAACTTACTGTTTGGGTCATAAGGAATAAAAATATCAAAAGGGGAACCATGATCAGCAAGTTAAAATTGCATATTTGTATAGTTGGTATGTAAAGGAAATATGAAGAAAAATACTAGAAGCTTCCTGTTCAGCTTTTTGATACGTAAATATGTTGCAGGGTTGCAGGGTTCTTGTCTCATGGAGTCTAAGAATGAATCTCGCAGACAAAAGGGTGAAGTGAGGTGAACGTTTATTAAGTGAAGGTGAGAATAGAAAGGAAAGAAAAGGAACTCTCTAGAGCAAAGAGATCTCAAATGGGTTGCCACTGAGGGCTACTTAGTCCATCTTTCATAGAAAACTGACCAGGGAACTTGGTAAATACCTTGTCTATAGCATTTAAGACAAACAAGGTGGATTTGTAAATATTATGAAAATATCTCACCTATATTTAGAACAAACAGGATGGATGCTTATGTTCCTTTCTCTCTGGTTAATATCATGTCTATAACATTTCTCCACATCTCGGATTTCTGTGAGTCTGGTTATGGAGACCCCTGCATGGCCCCAGTCACGTCACCCCCTGCGCCCTCTCCCTACCTAGCCTTGCCTGTCCCTTATTACACAATAGGAGGGAAAAATATTTGGTTATTGGAAAAGAAAAGGCATCTTAAGGAATATATGGCAGGTTATACTGATGGGCCTGTACTTTAAGGTTACAAATCCAAACACAGAAAATGGTCAGAATCAGCCCTGGTAAAATAGTTGTTTTCTTACTAAGAAGGTGATCATTGGCTTTTCAGATAAATGATGTTTCATATGGATTATATTGTTGGTTTGCCTTAATTACAACTCTCAAATACAGGAATTTGGATTTTCATGGATTTTACGTAGAAAAAGTTTTTCAGAAAAAAAGCAAGAGTGAAAGGAAGAGAAGGAGAGAAGAATCTAAAGTAGAATTTCAGGCACTAACATGCTCAGAAAAAAAAAAAAAAAAAGAATCAAGTGATCCAATAGAGGTAGCCATATCTCATAACACTAAGAAAACCACTGAGGAAAAATAGGGACTCATTTTTCTAAACTCTGGCTTATTTACTAGTTTAATATGCCTTGGATTAGTAACTATTTTGTTGCCTGTGTTCCCAAACAATCTTACATAATTTCAATGCAATTCACCAGATTGTGGGAATTTCTGGAGTGGAAATGATAGCATAGCATGGAAATCACACTGTAAAATATTTTAACATGAACAGTAAACTTTTATATATTCCCTAAAGTCACCATACATGTCCTCTCCTCCCTGAAGATTTCCCTAGCATCTTTCAAATCAAATTGATTCCGTAGTTTTCTCTGATGTAGGAATGAGTTAGGGGCAGATGGGGTTGGGCAGAGAAAGATAAGGGAAAGGCCCAGAGTCTGGCCCCCAGGAATCTGTGGGCTCCCATAAACTCCAAGGACACTGAAAGGCCCAGAGTCAGGCTCCTACCCATCTCAAGGAGACAGAGATAAGACAGTAAAAACAGAGAAAAAATAATAAACAGAGAAAAATAATAAACAGAGATAAGAGAGTAAAAACAGAGAAAAATAATAAAAACAGAGAAAAATAATAATTTTCCCTGGCTGCAAAATATTAGGGAGGATCTCCCTTTAATGGCTTCTAAGTAATCACAAAAACTCACCAGACTACAAAGAAATATGTCATTAAGGTGTTATCATAGTCCCTGCTCAAACCAAGATGGCAAGAGAGCCTCAAGGCCGTGGGCTCCCTGGCTGGGCTCTCCACTAAAAGACCAACCCTACAAGCCCTCAGTGGCAACCCTGTGGGGACCTGTCTCACTCCTGAGAGCTTTCTCTGCATCTCTGGTTAATAAACATCTATGGCTTTGCTCACTCTCCATTGTCTGTGAGATTCAATCTTCGACTCCATGAGACAAGAACCCATCTCTCCCGGGACATTCTCTACTCCCATACTTTGTTTCTGAGGTTAACAAAATAAAGTTTAGAGCTGGAATAAAGTCATGGATGGAAAATATTAGGACATCAAAAATTGTTATTTTCCCTTTGTTTCGACACTTGCTGGTTGATAAAACTTAAGTAACAAATTCTGTGTCCACTCAAGGATTAAAGTCTACAGTTCAACGTAAACAGAAATGGATTTTGTTTTCTCTTTTTGACATTGTGGGGACCGAGCTGAGAACATAACCCAAGACTATTCTTCTACCAACCTAGGATTTTACAACAACTAACTGCTCCACTTTACCAACTTTGATCAGTTCTGCTACTATTCTTGGCTATTTTATGATCAGCCTTGCTTGCTGAAGACAATATTGTCCTTGAGGACCATTCAGATCATCTACGTGCCTCATTTCCAACCTAAATGTAATGTTTGTGAATATTCACACCACGTCCTACAGATGATCCACTGTGCCCTCCTTTCTTGCAGTCAATGTATGAGGATAACCACACCACAAAACAGACGAAAATAAGCATTTACTAATCTGAAGAAACACACATCTATTTTCTGAAGGCTGCAAAATAAGACTGAAAAAATACAGTTGCTTAGGTGTCACAGGTTTTCCAATGCTAATTTTGCAACAGGAGCCCTGACTTTTCTATGAAAGTGAAAGTGACCTCATAGGATCTACCTGCATATGTTTAAACTGTAACCAGTAGAGTTAAATCTAACCTTTAGATTGAGTTTTGTTACTCTCAATATACCCAGAGAGGGAAAAAGAAAGTGGATTCTGAGTGCCTTAAGGATAATTACTTTGCAAATAAACATTAATAACACATTGTACATTGTTGGGGAAACATAATTAAAAACAAAATCTCCTGCCAACCAAGAAAATTTCTCCACAAAGGCAGAAAAGAAAGAAAAAAAAAAAAACACTTTATTATGGAATAAATGTTAAAGCAGAGTGTGGTGTGCATCACAGGTAACATACTAGAGATTTGCAAAATCAGGAGGAGATCTCACCTTTTCAGATGAGAAACCACTGCATGCAGGTTTTCGAGATATAAACCACACCTAGTTCTCAAGGAGACTATTTGACCACATGATTTGTCACATAGAATTCATCCCAAATACATTTGTTAATTGGGTTGACTGTCTGTGTTAGTTAACTGGCTTTCTCCAAAGAAAAAGCAAACGTCTCATACATAGTTTTATAACTTGGGAGCAAGGCACCCCACGGATGTTAGACTTACCCTCCCACAGACATTTGGGAGTTAGAAGCATTACATCCTTGATATTTACATTTCAAAGAGAGGGCTCCCAAGTATTTGAGAAAGACATTTCTGGGTTTTGAAGTTGGCAAGAGGCTTATTTAGCCTTTAAAATTTTACTTGCATTTCAAAGAGAGATCAGTGATAATTACACATTTTTCTAAAGTAAATGCTCCAAGAAAAGTGAAGGAATCACTCCTTCATTTTTAACAGGGAGAATTAAGCCTATTAGTTTTATTATGTATTTGCTTCCACAACATATATGTTCTTTACCCATGTAAACAAACCTCCAAATTTCACAGGCAAACTGTTCATTTATCTGTGTGTTTCCTCGGAGTAGCAAAAAAAGCAAGGCTTATAGTAGAGTTTAACAATTATTGTTGAGTCAAAGGTAGGTAAGGGGAGATAATACTTAAATTCCATATGGCATAAAAGCAATAAAATGAAGATACTCAGAAAATTTCAGATTTTGAAGGGATTAGAAAACACCTCCCTTCCAAGCCAGGAGGGATACATGGCATTGTAATTTAGGCAAAATAAGGGTCCTAAGTGTAAAAAGTGTCAGAAGACTTGTTGATCACCCTGATCTTAGCAATTGACTAATAACTACTTTGACTAATAACTACTTTGCACTGCAAATTATGAACATCACGCAGTAGCTAAAGCATCACCTAGGACTTTTGAGGAAAATATATAGAAATCCGATCACATTATACAACCTGAAGTTTCTCATATCCATACAAGTTTTATATCAGGAATTATGCTCAGGATAAAGAAAATTAGACTTTGAGGAGGGAAAAATGTAAAGGGGTTGATGGAAGTGAGGTTGTATGAAAATAAAAACTACTTTGCAAATAGCCAGTCCCTTTATGGGGAGATTGTACGTCAGTTATTCTAAAACATTCCCCATTCCTACTCTGCGTCGGGCTCTGGAAAACAGAAAATGTAAGTCATCATCAAATTGTACATGGCAGGATCTTGTCCTCTTCCTGACATTATTCCCCACAGCTTTCTCATTTTGGGAATATCTGGTCTGCAAATCATTTAGTAGTTTTACCTTCAAACATGTTGAAATTAGATACTAAATGAAGGGAATATGATTTTTATATTTGTTATATTTTTCTGCCTTGTGAATTAAGAAATGTGAAAAAAAAAGTTTTTCATGTGGAAACAGATTTGATCATCAGACAATCACGGTGCTATAGCCATTCCCTCCTACTTAATGCTGTATTGAGTTTAGGACTGAACACAGTCGTGGCCACCACTGCCCCTGAAGATGGCTGTGCCACTGCTGAATTTTATGCTTCTTACTAAATAGTGCTTTCATTTTAAATCTCGTATAATTGTGCATTTCTACTGGATTCTCAAGTCTACACTTAGATATTTGTTTGTTTGTTTGTTTGTTTATTTATTTATTTACTTTTGGAGAAATTGTTTCAGTTTGTGACCATTCGAATGTCTATTTAGGGAACTGCAGCCACACAAGACTCACAGAATAACACAACACTTTTCTTGCCCTAAAAGTGACGGTCCTGCAACCGTTAACTAGAGAGCAGTATTTCAGTTAAGGTCTCCCCAGACTAACTCTCTTCCTCCTTTGGAGCAGTGACCTTTGGATGATGAATGCATCAGTAACACAAATATTTAACCAGCTTTTAAAAGAATAGTCTTCATCAAAGCTTGGGATGAGGGATTGTTTTCAGGCACTATCTGAAATAGATTTATAATATTAAAATATGATGAATGAGAATGCTGAAAAATAATAAATTTTAATGAGACTGAGCTTTCAATAACCTGGAAACTCGTGCCCATCAGGGAACTGCAGCTTAAAAGTTTAAACCTCATAAATCAGAGGTTTAATACCTTGCAGTCAGCAGAATCACATGATAAATTTTTTAAACTGTAGATTATCAAATTTTGCACTCAAATATTCAAGGAGAGTAATCAAAAATTTGTGTGTTTAACATTTTACCCCACATGGGTTTGCTGATAGAGAACAGAGGCTAATAATTAGGAGTTCTGTCTCTGCAGAATATTAACATTTAAATCTCGACTCCAGGGGCACCTGGGTGACTCAGTCGGTTACATGTCTGACTCTTGGTTTGGGCTCAGGTCATGATCTCGGGGTTGCCGGATCACCCCAAGTCTGGCTCCATGTTCAGCTCAGAGTTTGGTTGGGATTCTTTCCCCCTCATCTGCCTTCGGATCCTCTCTCTCTCTCTTTCTGTCTTTGAAATGAATAAATAAGATCTTTAATTAATAAATCAGTCTCAACTCCACCTCTTAATAACTATCTCAATTCGACAAGTTTTTAAAATTATAAGCATTAGTTTCCATAGCTGTGGAATAAGGGAAATTACGTATGTCATAGGATCAAATAAGGTAATATGTGCAAAATGACATATAGTCAGTCTTTATAAACATCATGGAATGTCATTGTTTGCTGACTGCAGAATTAAAGTAAATAAGCCAGTCCTTTCAAAACCCTCCATCCATACAGAGGCAGCCAGTTCCAAATAGATCTTTGCTAAATATCAGGTTCGGGGTGCCTGGGTGGCTCAGTCCGTTGAGTCCTGATGTTGGCTCAGGTCAAGATCTCAGGGTCCTGAGACAGCCCTGCCTGGGGCCTCGAGTGGGGGAGTCTGCTTCTCCCTCTCCCTCTGCTCCTTCCCCCACTGATGCACACCTGCTCTCTCTCTTTCTCTTCCTCTCTCTCAAATCAATAAGTGAAATACTGAAATATCTTTAAAAATCAATATAAATAAATGGAAGCTTTTAAAAATTAAATAAGTAAAAATAAGTAAATAAATAAATATTAAGTTAGATTTCCTAAAGCATTATAAGAGGTTTTCATGTATTACCTCGTACGTATTCAACAGGAACACAGTCATCTTATAACAACAGTTTAATTGTGACAATAATCTCTGTGACTCATGGAAACCCATAGAGGACAATGTATTCATTTTATAAAACAAATGACAAAATGAACTCATCTTTTTGGTCAATTAATGCTTTCAAAAAGTGCTGACCCTTAATTTGATTCCTTTCCTGACATCAAACAAGTCTGAGACATAGAGAAAAAGAAACCATCACTTCTCTCATCATTTCTGAGTTTTTATTCTAGGCTTGGAAGGGATATATTGGTGATAAAAATCCATATTGAACTTCTGGCACTCTGTATGTGAGGCTATGGGGTTCATATTATTAGGACAGTCTGAGAAGTCAGGTCAATCATGAAGAGAAGCCCAGGTACAAAAAAAAGTATATATGATTTTGTGTGTGTGTGTGTGTGTGTGTGTGTGTGTGTGTGTGTGTGTGCCACAGAGAAGGGTTTAGCAGCTACAGAGCCCTCATTCCAGGCACTTTAGATCTCCTAAACTACTTAAATGACAAAGCAAAATAGCCAGAGGCTTTCTAACTACCAAATTATATGATGATTTGTAGAACAGAGGCCAAGACCCAGCACTAGCCCCAGGAGCTTCAAACTCAATGATAAAGTCAAAACCCCAAGAACAGAAGCAGAATGAAGAGGTAGTGCCGTCGTCTTCTTATTCAATATTGTTCAACAATGAATCTCTATTCCTCTCGGATGGGGAAGATATTTCACAAATAAACTATTAAGATGTGCTTAGATCAAGATTTTAATGCATTAAGTGCCAGGAAATTTGATAAACTTGAGAGAAAAATCCAGTCCATGATGATACATGTCTTAGCCTCAAAGGAACAAAAGTTGGAGCAGATGGCTGAGTTCTAGGTAAGTTCCCAAAAGGAAAAGTGACTTCTAAGCGTGGACTAGAAGAACAAGGTCTGATGATTCCTTTAAAGCACAGTGTGTGTCTTCCACTGTGTGAGGAAGTGACCTACATTATCACCTTGAATCTGTGGCTCCCTGAGAGGGGACATCTCTGAGCCCTCGGTGAGCAACTGGAGAGCCATGAGCGGAATATCCTGGTTATAAAACTGGCAAAGGTGAGCAAACTGCCTAGCTGAGCTTCAGTGCCCAGTCATAACCTGATGGCTAAGCACCCCAAGCTGCATGAGGCTTGTTGACTGCTGTGGACTGAATTATGTTCCCAGAGAACTCGTCTGTTGAAGCCCCATCCCCTACAATATGATGATTCTTTTTTAATTTAAATTCAACTTCCCAACATAGAGTATCACAACCAGTGCTCATCCCATCAAGTGCCCAACTCAGTGCCCATCACCCAGTTACCCCATCCTCCTACCCACCTCCCCCTCCACAACCTTCCATTTTTTTCCTAGTTAAGAGTATCTCATGTTTTGTCTCCCTCTCTATTTTTTCCCATTCAGTTGCCCTCCTTTCCTTTATGGTCCTTTCACTATTTCTTATATTCCCCATATGAGTGATACTATATGATGATTGTCCTTCTCCAATGGACTTACTTCATGCAGCATAATACCCTCCAGTTGATGATCCTTACAATTGGGATCTTTTGGAGTTAATTTCAGGGGACTAGGACATTGGGAATTAAAACCAAGCATCAGAATTTGCTTGCAGTTTCACATAGTTACAGACAATTGGAGATTTCTGTGAATAACATGTAAATACAGCTTTCAATTTCAAATTTCAGAATTTTTTTATTGTAGGTTTTTAAAAAATTGCGTGTTATTTATTATGGTATGGATTCTACTTGTAGTTAATTAAGTTATGTTAAATGATGATTTAGCCTAAGATTGAGTTATATTATGGTGAAAAATAAGACGAGAAATGACCAGGTTTATATTCCACTCACCATACAAATTTACTGTGAGTCAGCGGAGTCTTTGTTTTCCACCATCCTCACTCAGGGTCCCTCGCTGAGCAACTACTGTCTGGTCTGAAATCCTTCTAGTCCTCAGAAGTCAGGAAAAGAAATGAAGCAAATAGAGAATTGGCTTTTAAAGCTCTGACCCAGAAATGACACTCCGGCACATGTCAGTTTGATTCAGATTTCATTGATCAAAGCAAATCAATGGCCACACAACTTTTCAATAGGCAGTAGACAAGCAAAGTCATTCTTCTAGAATATCTGGCAGGAAAGATGAAATGCTTGCCAAAGACAGCAATACAAATATAATCATAGTTACTTGGCAAATATCTTTCTCCCTGTGGCTTGTATCACTTTGTGGGTGAGATGATTTCTGGACCAAAGACACTAGTGATGAATTTATCAAGATTATTACACTTTCTTGTTTGTTCTTTCTTGACTCTTTGATTAAATAAATATTTTCTTTCCCTGTGTTCACAAAGCATCTTATTACATATTTAAAATGCTTATAAAGTGTGACTTTTCATATCTACACTTTTAACTGTCCAGGATTTGGGGCCATCATACAATTATGAAAATTATAATTATTTTTGCACTTATATAATATTTTTATTGAAACATATTTTACATACAACATTATGTAAATTTAAGGTGTATAGCATGTTGATTTCATGCATTTATATATTGTCCTATGGTTGCAACTGTAGCAATAGCTAGCACCTCTATTATGTCACAAAATTATTTCTTTTCTGTGGTGATAATAACTAAGATCTAGTTTCTTAGCAAATTGATGTTTTAATACAATATCGTTGTGTATGATAACTGTACTATGCATTACATCTCCAAGATTTATTTATCTACTATTTATAAGTATGTACCCTTAAACCACATTTCTCCTATCCTCCTCTCTCCAATGATCTGTAACCACAGTTTTAACCTATTTTTCTAAGTTCAGCTTTTTGTAGGTTCCATGTATGAGCAGTATCATATGGCATTTGTATATCACTGTTTGACATCTCACTCAATATAATGTCCTTAAGTTTCACCCATGACACAAACTGCAGGATTTCCTACATTCTCATGGCTGAATAATACTTCATTGCAACTATATAAATAAGTGAACGATCTTGGTTCGCCCACTATGGAAAACAATATGAAGACTTCTCAAGAAAACTAAGATCCTGCCCATCAGAGGTGTACAAGGGTCCTTTTTTATCCACATCCTTGCCAACACGTCTTGTCTTTTTGATGATAGCCATTTTAATAGAGATGACTGATGGGAGAAAGCTCAGTCTTTGTTATACTGTTGGAGTTAACTTCTCCATTATCATTGATAAGCCCAGTCACCATGGTTGACACATATGCATAGGTCTGCGCATGTGTGTGTGTGTATCAGAGTTTCTTTCTTTCATTATGTGATTCCAATTTTCTAATTTTACATTTTTCTAAAACAATATTATTTTTTTTCTTTTAAGACTTTTATTTATTTATTCATGAGAGACAGAGAGAGAGGCAGAGACACAGGCAGAGGGAGAAGCAGCCCCCCTGCAGGGAGCCGGATGCTTCACTCGATTCCAGGACCCCGGGATCACAATCTGAACCAAAGGCAGATGCTCAACCACTGAGTCACCTAGGCATCCCTAAAACTACAGTCGATTTACAGCTGAAGTTATATGTAAACTCTGATCATGTTCCAACATCTTAATAGAAAAATATAATTTATTTTTATTTATTAGGAGTAAACCAGACTTCAGAACTTTTCACATCTCAGGGCTAGACCAAACATCAATTATTTAATCATAATTGAACAAAAGTAGAAGACTAAGTGACAGAGGCTCATTAGAGCTTTTTCTCCTAATTCTTTATTAATGTCTGATTCCCTACTAATCACAGAGCCAAGTGAGATCTGGTCACTATCCACAGTACTGTCAAGATTTGCCAGAGGTAGGATTCTTTGATGTTATAAACAATTGTGCACAATGATCCTCAAGCTGCTTTCTATTTTAGTGGAGCCAAGCCCCTTCAAGAATAAAGAGAAGCTAAGGAATTTCTCTGATCTCAGAGCATTTTAAGCAAAGAGGATTTCTTAGATCACACAGCTGATGTACAAAAATAATTGTCAAAAATGCCATCTTTTCCCCTAAAAGTAATGATACTCTTCAAATAAAAAGCATAAGATGAATATTGATAAATAAGATTCAAGGTCCAAAATATATAAAACACTGTTTCTAAAAGGCTGAGATTGCTCAAAGGTGTTAAGTGTGCCAATAGTTTTGACTAATAAAACATTCTAGGGGTAGAAAAACATGAAAAAAAGTATGGTAGGATAAGATAAATTAGATGAGTCACGGGCCCTATAAAACAATCATATTTTTGAACCAATCACTCCACTTCTCTTTATTTTCCACAATTTCTTTCAAGATCCTGAGCTTGATCTTTCTGCAGCTCAGCTATGACAGCATAAAAGCAAACAACAAATGAGATGTTTGTTGTCTGTGCCGCGTCCGTACTATACACTATACAGTGTCTGCACTTTGGGACTTGAGCTGGAACCAACAGTTCTCCTCCTTAGATGGACAGTTTTGCAACAAGATCCCTCATTGTGTTCCCGACTCTCTCATATTTCAAGAGGAAACCTGGTTACCGGAAAGAACAACTTTTAAGTTACGGAAGATATAAGGAGAAATTTAGGTTACATTGAAGAAGCAGCATCTAAAACTATGGTATATATCTAAAGGTTACAGAGGCTAATTTTAGACATACTGAGTTTCCTGCTGCTAAGGAAGTCAAGCCACGGTGGAGAAAAGAAGGAAAACTGGTCATAGAAGACATTCAAACATAAGATGCGTTCTTTTTAAAACCTTTTTCTGGCATCAAAAATTTTAATATGCTCAGAGTAATTTATACTACAATTTAATATTCCTATTTCAAAGGTGGAATGACGAGAAACATGGGATTAAAATTGTCCGGTTGAGTTGCTTTTGCTAATTACTAAATGGTATATTCCAGAAAATGTTATTAGTTCAAAGAATCCACAGGATAAGCTTCAAACAGGAAAGAAATCCTTGAAACTTTTTATAATAGTGTGAGTCATACATTAGAACTATTTTTTCCCCTTTCCATTATGTCTCTTAACAACTTAAATGACCTTAAAGTAAACCCAAGTCAGTAATAGAATCTTCTTCAACTATTCCAATATCATAAAAAAAAACCTATGTAAAGGAATAGTTATCTCACCTTAGCTGACCCATCAGTGATTGATAAAACACAGAATTTTAGCAATCTCCTGTTATCAGAGAAAAAGAAAAAAAGGGGCCTCTCTTCAACTTTAGCATTACTAAAATAAACAAGCCATTAATTTTAGTCTTTTCTATTCAAAAGTGTGTATTATGAGCTGCTACAGACAGTCATCTGGCACACTTTATAATTTGAATCAGGTTTTTTTTTTTTTTTTTTTTTTCTAAAAATAGAGATTGTACCCAAATGACATCATTCTGGAAGATGTTTCTTTGTCCCTGAATTACTTCTCTCAGGTTTGCCTGTCTTCCTCCCACACCCCCCCACCCCCCATCCCCTTTCTCTTCTTTCTTCTCTCCTTTCTGCATTGGTGACTGGAACCCCCCTGAGCATGTGGCACTGTTCCTATCCAGCACACTCACGTGCGCACAACCCAGGCACCCACCTTCAGTTTAGTAGGACACTGACCGTCAAATAGCTAATTGCAGCATAATGTGAATATCATTGTTTTCACCTTTCATACTTTATTTTTTTCACCCATTAGCTGCATTAATTAGTAAAGTTTGTGATGCCATTTTGGCAAATTGTACTGCTAAATGAGCATTTCTCCATAGAAATGAATGAAACGTTTGTCATTAGTTCTGTAGATTGCTTCATTATTAAACCTGAAGTAAAGTCTGATATATATTTTTTTCCTTACTCGAATTTCTTCCATCTTTCACAGGCAAAATAAATTAGGCTGTGTCTATATCTTTATTGTGCGCGACCCATAATGCACAAATAAAAGCTTGCTGCTGTAGGCAATAATTATGTCAAAGTACATTTGGTTTCGTCTTAGGATGGGATGCCAGCTTCCCATTGAAAGGCAAATCCTGTATTTCAAAAGGTTAAATAGGCTGATATTTAAATAGGCTTCTAGCAGGTTAAATTTAGAATACAGAATATGTTCAATAGAAGACCAATCTCTGGCCCTGTTCAATTGTACTTAATGAGAAATTGGACACATTTTCAGTCGCTTGAAATTTCTACATTGCTATGCCGTCGCAATTTCTGGTTTTGCACAAAACTTTTTCATGAAAATTTGTTTTTACAGAGGCATAGTGATAACGGAATTCTATGGAGGCATTAAACATGAAACGATGGGGTGGAATATAGTGGCCTGGAAAATCATAAATAAAAGAGGGTTCTAAAACAGTAACTAGGCATGAAGCATCTATGCAGATGGTTATAGAAGAATGCGTAGTCCCCAGCTTGCAGATTGAAATAAAATTACAGTAAAAGAAATATTTACATTTCATTGGCTTGTTGTGCCACTTGTGTGTTTAATGTGTAAACTCACTTTCTACCCTCTTTGAAAGCGACTCAGGTGACTGTTTTCTTGTGTGTTCTGTTATCGGCACCCACGCTGGTGCCGGCTGCTTGCTGTCCTTGTCCATATGGAGTTCACAGTCTTGTTCATCAGTCCAGGAGGAAAATGACAACGGATCACCTGTGCTGTAACTGTTCTCAGATCTCTGTCTCTCTCTCATAACATGTTATAAAGCATCTCATGGAAATACTCATATTCCTGACATATCAACTCATCTTTTATGCAAATAAATGTTTAAAATTTTATTATTTTTAATAATAAATTTGTTTTTTATTGGTGTTCAATTTGCCAACATACAGAATAACACCCAGTGCTCACCCCGTCAAGGGCCCCCTCAGTGCCCGTCACCCAGTCACCCCCACCCCCCGCCCTCCTCCCCCTCCACCACCCCTAGTTCATTTCCCAGAGTTAGAAGTCTTTCATGTTCTGTCTCCCTTTCTGATATTTCCCACACATTTCTTCTCCCTTCCCTTATATTCCCTTTCACTATTATTCATATTCCCCAAATGAATGAGAACATACACTGTTTGTCCTTCTCCGATTGACTTACTTCACTCAGCATAATACCCTCCAGTTCCATCCACGTTGAAGCAAATGGTGGGTATTTGTCGTTTCTAATGGCTGAGTAATATTCCATTGTATACATAGACCACAGCTTCTGTATCCATTCATCTTTCGATGGGGACCGAGGCTCCTTCCACAGTTTGGCTAAAGGAACTCTGCTATTTACAGTTTATGAATAGGAAAACACTTAAAGGAATATACCCAAGGGAAATGAACAGCAGTCATTTATGAGCACTAATATTATAATGTATTGCTTTATAATCCATCCAGTTATTTGCTTTTCTTTCTTTCTTTCTTTCTTTCTTTCTTTCTTTCTTTCTTTCTTTCTTTCTTTTCTTTCTTTCTTTCTTTTCTTCTTTCTTTCCTTTCTTTCTCTCTTTCTTTTTTTCTTTTTCTTTTTTCTTTTTTCCTTTTTTCTGTTTCTTTTTTTTCCTTTTTTTTTGAGAAATAGAAAATGTTATTGGGTGTAAATAACAGGTTGATTTAATTGTCTTCAGAAGGGCCTGCTGCCTCCCAGGTTTCCTTGATGGTAAGCTGGGACATCCTATCAACATCCTCCTCAGAAGAAGGTCTATCCATTGCCCCAACCACTGGCTCCATTCCTTGAGCATCTGGATCACCCAGGGCAGCCCACAGCCTGCTCCCTAGGCAGCCAAGGAGGTGACATAGCTGGAGAGCCTTGGCCACCTGTTTGTTTTTCTATGTTTCCTGCAGTGAAAGCACATTCTTTCTTTCTTTTTTTTTTAAAGAAAAGCATAACAATAAAAATTAACTTTAGAATTTAAAATACAGGGGCACCTGGGTGGCTCAGTGGTTGAGCATCCACCTTGGGCTCAGGTCAAGATCCCAGGGTCCTGGGATGGAGCCCCTTATCCACGGTCCCGGCTCAGTGGAGTCTGTTTCTCCATCTGCCTCTCTTGCTCTTCCTGCTTGTGCTCTCTCATGCACATTCTCTATCTCTCTTTCTCTCTCAAATAAATGAAATCTTTTAATAAAAAGCTAAAAAAAAATGTAAAAGTAGGTAATGTGGGTTAAAGAGAAAGTGAGGATTTAGAAAGGAAAGTCATATGTTCATATTAATCTTCAAGAAAACATGCTAGAAGTGGAGACTATTCTTTCCCTCAATAAATAAATATAAAAAAGTGCACACAGCTGAAACAGGGTTGGAAGAATTTCCTGGAAAGAATATGTTATTTATAAATCAGGATATCTCACTAATTTTATTCAACCAATATTCAAGAATTTATATACACCATATGCTTTTGCAGGATAGTATGATGGCCCTACCATTTATAGTAAGTGATTGCATATTATATTTCTGGTTCTTCCCTAATTGCCATAAAGTCTGTACCGTATGTTTTTGACTCTATTTAAGGAGGTACTCGTATCTGCGCTTGTGGAATATGTTGCAATTAGGAACGCTTTCTTGCTTATTTGTTCACTCCTTATTTCTTAAGGCCCTTTTTTTGTGTGAATAAATATTTCTTACCAGAAAAAGTATGTGTTATCTGTAACTAATGCATCTTGTGTTTCCTCATATATGTGACAGTGTTAAACAGCATAACATTTAAGACATACTGATACTAATTGCTATATTTCTGTTTTCTAATAAAGCCAAATCATAGAAATGTAAGGGGGAAAAAAAGGTTATTTTCTAGTACCCATCTGCTCCCACTAATGGACAAAGTGTTTACAAATAGAAACTGTCGGGGTGGGGGGGAGATTGAAAGAGACTAACCATTCACTAGAGGCCCTGTGCTCAGAGGAAACAAATGAAATTTAGTCTTGTTTTGACCTGATCCTACAGCTGCAGGAGGCAACACTATCCCAGTAACAGCAAAGGTGGGAAGAGAGAAGGGGATGGTGATGTGAAACAACTTTTCTGCTAGTGACAGAATAAAAACAAGTGATCTATCTCACTTGCCTCAAAATACCTCTATTTATTTAAAGAGCCCTATAAATTTAAAGAAATGAGACTATATATAAGTAAAGACACTATTATTGGAATGAGGAAAATGGCATGTTGTCAATTTTGTTTTTTCATTCATATGTTACTTTTCGGTTGCAGGATGTATTAACTCTTTAAAACACTAGGGGAGCATTTAATGTACTGAAGAACTTAATTTAATAGGACCCTAGGAGCCTGAAAGCAACTTACTCAGTGGGAGAATCTGGCTCATTAAGTTCAGTGATGCAGCACCCAAAGGTATTGAATTTTAAATGAATTCACGAACCTAATAAATCATCCTAGCTGTCAAGTGAAATATAATTTGTGAAAAATTTATTACCCATGATTATCATGTATTAAACATAAGATTTAAAATCTAAGCAAATGTTATACTCCTAGTTGGATAAATACAGTAGATTGCAAGGAGTCGTTAATGCAGTTTGACATAGAGCTGGTCACAGCAGAGTTTATATTCCTAATGAACATCATCTCAGTCTTTGAGAGCTCTTCCTTTTCTTGTCAGAGAACTGAACCCATCTGGAATCGTGTCACATGCATCCTTGTGCTTTGACTTCTAAATCCATTCATTCATCTCCTCCTGAATGCCCATTTGTCTCCTGTGCTTGATCTGATGCCCTTAGTGCCATTTTGGAGGTGATGACAAACAACACAGATTGTGCAGGAATGGGTTTGTGGGCACAAAAAGCACCTTGAAATCTCTAACATTAGCCGAGTGGTTTATGGCTGCCTTTCATTGCAGCAATATAATTCCATGAAACATGTTTTTGACTGCTGTTTTGACCAAGTTGGGTTGTCCCATGTATGAGAGCAGACATTGCCTATATCTGTATCTATTTTGATGTCTAGTGAAGGAAGTCAAAATTCACAAATATGTAACCTTAACTTCTTGGCCTTTTTGTCAATCGAATCGTCTGATGGAGCTCAACAATCATTTTTTCTTTTCTTTTTTTTTTTTTAATTTATGATAGTCACACAGAGAGAGAGAGAGAGAGAGAGAGAGAGAGAGAGAGAGAGGCAGAGACATAGGCAGAGGGAGAAGCAGGCTCCATGCACCGGGAGCCCGACGTGGGATTGGATCCCGGGTCTCCAGGATCGCGCCCCGGGCCAAAGGAAGGCGCTAAACCGCTGCGCCACCCAGGGATCCCAACAATCATTTTTTTCTATTGAAATTTGTATTCAATTTATACAGAAGTTGATGAGCACTTACCTGCAGCAAGTTAGACTGCCTTAATAAATATAATTTCTATCTATGGTATATCACACTGTAGGGATTCATACCCAAATCTCAAATACCAGGAGGTACAAATTCTTGAACATTTTTATCTGTCCAGGTTGTAATTTCTAATAATCTTCATATAATTGTTTAAAACTATGTAAGTGGTTCAAGCATAATTTTTTTAAACAATTCAATGAACCTATTTGTAAGATTTATCATGGAGAAATAGCTTGCCATTATTTGGAGGAAATATGAAACTCCTTTATATTATAAATGATAAATGATATATAAATACATAGTAGGTATACAAATATGTGAATAATTGTATACTTTAGAAAGCATACACATATAATATCTAAGGATTTTTTTTGGTCCTATATTTTACTTGAATGCTAAATTAATATTGCACATACTCATCTATTTATATACATATTCAATATGTAATAGCAATGAATACCAGTCTTTTTCCTCAGGATCCTTATAATCCAGTTGGAGGACTATAGAAAAAATAGGTAAATATTTATATGTAAGGTGACAATAAGTTCAATGAAATAAGAAGCATGATTATGGATTAGGAGGTGTGAAAATATGTGGAAAGAGAGCTTTTTTTAACAGGGGAAAGAATATGTATAAGACCAAGAGGTGGGGATGTCTTTGGGATGTTCAAGAACAGCAGAAAAATCAGTATTTAGAAGAGGGGTGAGTGAACAGTCTGAGGAGATATGATCCAAGTGAGATGTGGTTGGGGGTCAGGAGTCATTGGGTAATATACGGGGTTACTGAGGGCTTTGGCTTTTCTATTTTTACTGAAATGTGAAGCCATCTAAGGAATTTTAATAAGTGTCTAGTTTTAGTTTTTTAAAGGCTTAAGTATAGAAAATATGCAAATAGGAGAAGGGATCCCATGTAATCTATTTTGGTGGTGATTTTATTAATCAAAGTCAAGATTACAATTACATGACTGTAAGAGCCAAAAGGGCAGGAATTTTGTTGTCATTTTTCAACTGTTGTAAATCCACAGCAGAACAGTATTAGAGATGTTTTAGTCATTCAATAAATATTGTCTAATGAATCAATAGAGGATTGAATCAGGGTTGACATCCTGACCTGGTGGAGGCCTCAATATAGATTTGGACATAGAGCTAACAGATTAGCTGATGGAATACACACAAAGTGTGAGAGAAAATTAATTGAAGATGAATCTTTCAGATTGAGTAAGTGAAAGAACGTAGTTGCCATTTACTGAGATAGGAAAATGTGTAGGAATTGAGTTTAGGAGCATAGTGGAACTAATGACTTTGGAACAAATAAATTTGACATGTTTCATGGATTTCCAGATGGAAACTAAGCAGCTGGATATATGAAAATAATTATATGCAAGAATTCTCTGTTTGTTTTTTCATTGAATACAATATAATTTTCATGGGCCTCAGTTCTTACAATGGCTCCCAGTGAAGGTTTAATTTTGATGGTAAATCTAGCAAAAATAGAAGATTCATGTATTAGTATACATGCTTCAACGTCAGGTAGGTTCTCAATATAATGTTTTATCATCTGTACCTACTGCAAGCCTCAAGCAGCTTATGGGGGAAAAGTACATTTTATGACCACTGGGGAAAAGAAACCTAGAAGCTACAGAGACAAACTGAGCACAGGTGACTGTGTGATCAAGAAAGTCTCTCTTCAGGGAAGGTTCGTGTGTTTTTGCAGTGTTTTAAGTGTGATCAAAACCTCTCGAACTTTTAGGAAAATAGAGCAAGTACATGATTGACAATGAATTTAGTCAAATAACTGTTCTAATTTATTTTCAATAGTTAAGAAAATAAAATTAATAAAGTGAGGGAAGAAATGTGTACACAAGACTAAACAGATGTATTCTTGGTGATTTAAAAAAATATATGTGACGTGAAAGTCAAGCAATAAGAGTTCAGTTCAACCTTTGTGAATCATCCAATATATTAATACTCCTACACAAATTATGGTTAGTTCTGTTTACTGAGCCCTTCAATTAGTCCAGAAAGATCTCCTTTCTACAGAATCTAAAGAAATTCTGGTGAGAGGAGGCAAGGTGCATCGTTACTCAACCCAAATATACTGAAAAAAATCACTGTTTGGAGCTGGATCTTAATGGAAACATGCTATCTGGTAGATTTTAAGATCTAAAACTATCTCAGTGACCTAGAACAATTATTAGTAGTTACAAGTAGACCTCTATTTGTAAATCTTAACTTCCCAGAGGGATGCAGTAGTAATGGCTGCAGAAGAAGAAGAAGAAGAAGAAGAAGAAGAAGAAGAAGAAGAAGAAGAAGAAGAAGAAAGAAGAAGAAGAAAAGAAAGAAGAGAAGAGAAAAAAGAAAAAGAGAAAAAAGAAAAGAAAGAAAAGAAAAGAAAAAAGGAAAAAAAGGGAAGGGAAGGGAAGGGAAGGGAAGGGAAGGGAAGGGAAGGGAAGGGAAAAAAAAAGTGAACTTCCCATACCAAGGTAAAGTCTTCCGCTTCCAACACTTGCTTGTTGCTAAAGTGTAGTGCAGATTATGACTGAATTCCCCAATCTAGCAAAATATGCAGGTGAAACCTTGACTCGCAGTCTTGTTGTGTCGTTGTTCAGTTACATCCTTGTTTTCAAAGCAAATGTAAACTGATAAAGTAATGGATGAAGAATGGGAAAGACCCCCTAATTGGCCCAATAATGACCTCTATTAACAATTTGATATATTAATTCTAGTATAACCACTCCATAGGTTTAAAACCATGCTTCATATGACTTGAGATAATTATAATTGGCACTACTCATGACACGCTTGACATCTCAAGGTCCTTTGAAAGTCGCATACATAAAAAGCTGCTCCATAAATGTTCCTAGCTTCCTTTGTCATCAACACAGATATTTGTAACTCATGGCTATTTGCAGAGGGTACTATAAAATGGAACTAATACTACTTTAAACACTCTGCCTATAATAACATGTTAATATAGGACAAATCATTTATTTAATAAATCAACATTAAAATTGCCCTTCTAGTTTTTCTTATAGTAAGAAATACTAGTTATTTTGGAGCTTATAGAAGCTTCCACGGTACATATTATAAAGACTTTAGTTAATATAATACTACCTTGATGTGGTCATTTCATAAAAAGTTAGGTATATATGGTATGCTTTATATTAGATTTTTATAGTGCATATTTAAAGTGCTACCATTTGCCTATTTAAGAACAACAGATCAGATGCCATCTCTGGCCATCTGAAAGCCAGAAAAATTTTAATAATAAGGAACAGTTTGTTTGGTAATAATAATTAATTCAGTTCATCTGCTTAGCATATAAATTAAATAATAGGATCAAAGTGATTACTGTAAATTGATTAGCTCTCTACAGAGCATAAATGCTACTTTGCTAGGTTAACATTAGCATCTGTTATATCAAAAATATTTCATAGAATCCATTTATTTCTTTAGAATAATTTTTTAGCTGAGATCATATTGAACTTTATTTTCAATATATTCTTATTTTTTTCCATCAATACTAAAAACAGAAGAGAAATGCTTTCAAAGATATTTATTGAAGGAGATATACTTACTTAATATAATTTAACTTAAAACATATTTGAAATGTACATTCTTAATGCAGTTAACCTCAGAAATGAGGAATCAATTAGTTAACCTCAAAAGCCAGGAATTCTGTTATTAAATACATCACTCATTTGTAAATATTTTCTAATTTATATAACTATTAACCATTATATTATAATTTATAATTTAAAAAATTTCTGCCTTAGAAGTTAAGGAAATTATGGCTTACCATAAAATGCATTATAAAAGAGAACTGACTACCCATGCACCTTTCATCTAGAATTTTTATTCAGAAAACTGAAGCTAGTCATATTTTTTGTGAGCTTTCATTATTCAGAATGTGCAGTTAATTTGCAACTATATTTTTTAACATCACCAAGTTTCCAGATTTTCCTGTCACTTTGAAATTTCCATTTGCTTTGCCTAGTTCTTCTAATTCGACCCACCATCGCTTTAAGGAAATCATTCCCAGGGTCCTGGGTGACTCGGGGTGGGGAACCCACTGCAGGGCCTACCTGAGAACTAGTCCTGGGTGCATTGGGGTACGTGAGGTCCTGAGGGGGCACACTGACTCTTGACCACAGGGTTCTCCAGACACAGCTCCTCCCCTGGCCCCCACCCTTGGGTCAATAACCTATTCTTTTACCTCTTGAAGTAA
Source organism: Nyctereutes procyonoides (assembly GCF_905146905.1). NCBI lineage: Eukaryota > Metazoa > Chordata > Mammalia > Carnivora > Canidae > Nyctereutes > Nyctereutes procyonoides. The sequence goes on from NW_026575046.1 coordinate 4,920,769, forward strand.
ACATGATTTTCTCTGCTTCCCAAAGCTAATCATTCCTCTAGCCAATCTGCTAGCTCTCTTAATAAAAACTAGAAAACACAAAGCCTCGGGGTAGAGTGAGTCTGATTTGAGTCCGAGTCTGAGTCTCAGCCCCCTGTCCTTCCCCAGGTTAAAATTCAGTGAGACTCTGAATGTTTCTTCATATCATTGCCTCTGACTTTCCTGGATCTGTGGCAACTCAGTCTTTTAAGCCTCAGGTTCTTGGTTTCAGCTCAGGTCATGATCTCAGAGTCAGGAGTTGGAGCCCCTGCATCGCCCTCTGCACTCATAGTGGAGTCTGCTTGAGATTCTCTCTTTCCCTCTCTCTCTGTTCCTCTCCCCGCTTGCTCTCTTTCTCTCTAAAATAAGTAGAGAAAATCATCCCAATTCTGTTGTAATCTGAGCCTCAAGACACACATTATTGAGCTATTCTGGGGAAAATGTCCCCCACCGCCACTCACATCAATGCCAGAAGCCCATCTAAGTACCTCAGCCCCACTCCAACTCTCTTCTACCCTCTGAAATGATCAATTTGCCTGACTTTTATAGTAACTTCTTTGCAGTTCTTTATAGTTTGTTTCCCAAATGGTCATCTCCACACATTCATGTTCAGTCTAGTCCGTTTATTTTTTTTTTAATTTTAATTTATTTGTAAATATATTTTTAGAGTAGTTTTAGGTTCACAGCACAAGTGAAAGGAGGGTACAAAGATTTCCCATATGCCACCTGCACCTACCCAGGCCAAGCCCCTCCTCAAGTTCCTTCTCCACTTATACATTTGTTGTAACTCATGCACCTCCATCGACACATCAAAGTCACCCAACAGCCATAGTTTACATTAGGATTCATTCTTGGTGTTGCACAATCTATACTTTTGGACAAATGCAGGAAGATAGGTAACCATTAGTATGGTGTCAGACAGAGTATTTTCACTGCCCAAAAATCCTCTGTGCTTCACCTATGCATAACCACTTCTCCCCAGTCCCTTGGTAACTGCTGATCTTTTTACTGTCTCTGTAGTTTTGACATTCCCATGGGGTCTTATAGTTGAAATCAGACTTCTTTAAACTGAGTGACGATATACATTTAAGGTTCCTTCATGACTTTTTATGACTTGATAACCCATTTTTCTTCAGTTGTGAAAGAGATTTCATTGTTTGGGTGGACCATGGCTTATTTACCCATCGACCTATGGAAGGCCAACTTGGTTGCTTCCACATGCTGGCAATTATGAATAAGTTGCTATAGACATCCATGTGTTGCTATAGACATCCATGTGTAGGGTTTTCTGTGGGCATACAAATGATTGCTGGATACTATAATATGAATACGAGTATGTTTAGCTTTGAAAGAAACTGATAGACTTTTCCAACATACATAATCTTTATTTCCATGAGGAATGAATAATAATAATAAAGATGTGAATCCTTATTATTCTTTGGTGCTGTCAATGTTCTGGATTTGGGCCATTTTAATAGGTGTGTAGTGGTATGTCATTGTTTTAATTTGCATTTCTCTGATGACATATGATGTGGAGCATCTTTTCAGATGATTATTTATCATCTGTATACCTTCTTTGGTGAGGTGTCAAAGTATTTGGCTCATTTTTAAATTGGGTTGCTTTATTACTGAGGTGTTTTGATTATATTTTGGAACTATATCTTGGATAAATCTTTTAACTGACGCTTCTTTTGAAAATATTTTCTCCCAGGGATGCCTAGGTGGCTCATTTGGTTAAGTATCTGACCCAATTTCAGCTCAAGTCATGATCTCAGGGTCATTAGATTGAATGCTGCATCAGGGTCCATACTCCATGGGGAGTCTTCTTCTCTCCCTCTTCCTCTCTCTCTGCCCCTTCCCCTGTTCATGTGCCCCCAATCTCTCTCAAAATAAATAAATAAATAAATAATCTTAAAATATATGTCTATATTTATATATTTATAATATAGATATATTTTTTTTTCTCCCAGTCCATGGCTTGTCTTCTCACTCTCTTGACATTATTTTCTTTAACAGAACATTTTTTTTGTTTTTATTTTATTTTATCTTAATGAAGTCCAGTCTATCAACTATTTCTCTCATGGATCATGCTTCTGATATTGTATCTAAAAAGTCATTGCCTTGGGCAGCCCAGGTGGTTCAGTGGTTTAGTGCCACCTTCAGTCCAGGGCTTGATCCTGGAGACTTGGGATTGAGTTGCATGTCAGAGTTCCTGTATGGAGCCTTTTTCTCTCTCTGCCTGTGTCTCTGCCTCTCTCTCTCTCTCTCTCTCTCTCTGTGTGTGTGTGTGTGTGTGTCTCATGAATAAATAAATAAACTCATTTTTTAAAAAATAAATTAAATTAAAATTTTAAAAAGTCGTTGCCATACCCAAAAGCTAAGTTTTCTTCTATGTTACCCTCCAGGAATTTTATGGTTTTGTGCTTTACATTTAGATGTACAATGCATTTTGAAATAATTTTTGTGGAAAATTTGTGGCTAGATTCGTTTGTCTGTATGTGGATGTCCAATTGTTCCAGCACCATTTTTTGGAGATACTTACTTTGCTCTACTCTATTGTCTTTGCTCCCCTGTTAAAAATCACTTGACTATATTTATGTGGATGTATTTCTGGGCTGCCTGTTCTGTTTCATTGATATATTGGTCTGTTCTTTTGCCAATAGCACACTGTCTTGATTACTACAGTTTTATAGTAAGTTTTTTTTTTTTTTTGAGTCTGAGTAGTGTGAATTCTCACTTTGTTCTCCTTCAATATTATATTGGTTATTCTGGGTCATTTGTTGCTCCATACAACCTTTTGAGTCAATTATTGCAATCCACAAAATAACTTGCTAGGATGGTCAATTTTAAAAATCTATTTCAATTACATAGATTTTATCCCCATTTTTTTCATATATATATTTTTTTTCCTGTAGAAGAATCTAGGATATTTAATTTGTAGATTTTTTTGTAGGTTCGATTTTATTGATTGAATATTAATAGTAAAATTCAATTATGTTTCTCCGTCCTCAATATTTTCCTGCAATTTGGTAGCTGGAGCTTAAAATGTTAATCAGACTTATATTCATTTTTTTTCCTGACATTATACATAGGGCTGTGTTGTTTCATTAGGAAGAATATAATATGTTTTTTCCTTCTTTCCTTTTTTGGGGTAAGTTTATCATTTCCTCCATCCACTTATTGATTGAAAAATGCAAACTATTGATGTTTTAAATATCTTCATTTAAATTTATTAGTTGGATTTTTTTCTGAAAAAAAAAAACACTACTTTACTTTACTTCTTTACTTGGACATTCAGTGATATACCTCATACAGGAAATTCAGAATAAATGGTTGTTTCATTCACCGTCTTATCCCAGTTTTTAAGATAAGGGATTGGTTCTTTATCATTTTCCAAAGTTCAACCATTGTTTCCTTTATATGATTTAATTATGAATTTATGGATTTACTTTTATTTACTGAACTAATTATTACTGTATTTTTTAATAAAAATTGTCTCAATTTGGCCAAATTGTTTGACTCATAAGAATTTTGACATTACCCCAGTGCTTTTTCTTTAATGTCTTCCCTATCATTTTGATAGCAGTATGTTCCAGTTTTATCTTGCATTTTTTTCACATTCCAAACTCCATTTGCTTTTTTTTTTCCAGAAGATTGTCTTTCTTTTATAAGGATATGGCAATTTAAAAATATAATTTAATTACAGGAGATGCTCTTTGCTACTAAGCTGGTCACTAATTTTAGGCTTCTTTAGCAGATAGAATTAAAAATATGCGTCTGTAAGGTATTTCATATCTATATATAAATTTTTATGTTTTTTTAGAGATAAAATTTCTCATGCATTCATACTGAAAATGCCAATTTAAATTCAATAAGGCTTTAGTTAATATTATCTAGATTACATCTGTATTTTATGTCTTCCACACTGAGATAACTGGTTTTCAAGGACACAGAAGATAACAGAAATAGAATGCATCATAATTAATACTTTATCCACATTACACACATAATTATTTAGGAATAACATTAATAAAACCAACACCACTACCTGCATAATCTCTGAGAAAATAATTGTAAAAATGCATATATTCTCTCTTTCCTGATGTATTTTCAATGTTACTCTATCTACACTGACTGTGTATATGCCGTTGTGCTCCATACTTTCTACGTTTTAAATCCCACTTAGTCCTAGTTCTGTAATTCGTTATATGTTTAAAACTTACCATTAGTATTTATGCTCATATCTGAAGTCTACTTTTAAGTGGATACTTCAAGAAAAGTTCATGTTATAAATATTCTCAGAATTGGTTGTTGTTAATAGTTTGATTCTTCATTTTTTTCCTGAGTATTAGTTTTGGTGGATATGAACTTCTTTGCTTAAATGTTCTTTTCTTGATACTCTAATTGCATTATTTTATTTTATCATTTCTAAAGTGATGCTCTAAAAAATCTGAAGAATAATTTATTTTCCCCTTTAGTACTATTGCTTATTATGTCCAGAGGATTTTTTTTTAATTATAGTGGTTTCATGATTTGCCTGGGTGGTTCAATCACTTAAATGGTAGACTCTTGATTTCAGTTCGTGATCTTAGAGTCCGGAGATCAAGCCCTCCATTGGGTCCGTGGTCAGTGGGGAGTCTCCTTGAGGATTCCTCTCCATCTCCCCTCTGCTCGCCCTTCCACTCATGTGCTCTCACTCTTTCTTAAATAAATAAATAAATATTTAAAGTATAGTAATTTCATTAGAAGATGTATCAGAATTGTTCATGTTGGTTTTGTATTCTCAGGTATATGGTGCATATTTTCAATAATTGAATCCATGTGTTATGATTTATAATCTTTTTTAAAAATCATGAACTTTTTTGAGGTAGAAACTTTAGTCCATATTCTGCAAACTCATATTCATTTCTTTTCTTTAAGGATGCATACCAACTATATGTCGAAACTTTGCCTATTGCCAATAGCTATTATATTTCAATTTTCTTAATTTTTCATTGTTTCTTTGGGTTTTTAAACTTTTCCTCTTATAGCCTGATTTTGCTAAGGCACTGTCCATTGCATTTATTCACTCTTGTGTTCTTTGTTGAAATTATTATTTTCTTTGTTGAAATTATCTTTTTCTTTGTTGAAATTATTATTTTTCTATATTTCTAAAATAATTTCTTGAATTTTATCAATTCATTTCTGAGTTTTTAAAATTCTTATGTTGTTATCTTGTGTTTCATAATAATTTATTAACATCTTCTCTTGCATTTTAATATAATGCACACTTTGTTCTGTGGACATAACTATGACAAGTTTTCATTGTGTGTAGGCATGTTTTTCTGCATGTTATTGTCTTCTTTTCGTATGCTCTCTATGGATCATTCTTGTATAAGATCAGTTTACTTGAACTTTTTGAGGTATGTGTGACTTATAGTGTTTTCAAAGCTTGCAGAGCTTCCACTTCTTTTTTTTTTTATGTGTGATCAATGTGTGTGTGTGTGTGTGTGTGTGGGTTTGTCTGTGTGTGTATTTGGTGTTTAAAATATGAAAGCTAAATTTTTGGGATTTCCTGGTAATGGTCGCTTCAATCACTTTTACGTGGACCATCTCTTTTTTTTTTTCTCAATTATGCTTCATATTTTTACTCCACTCCCCTGTATATTTCCCCTCAGTTTGAGGTCCTGTTTTGAAGGAATCTTTGAAGACTCGCTGTCTGAAAGGGTTCATATGTGCTAGTCGCTATCAGTCCCTTGAGATGTACTACTGTCCTCATGCATTCAACTCCTTTTAACTGGTATAAAACCCCTTCCAGTGTCAACTGCTATTTTTCAATTTGGCCTAAGGCACTCTTCAAATTCCAGACAGCTATTTTAGAGATCTCCTGTTTTTAAGTGTATCAGCTATTCCATCATCTCCCATAGCTTTTCCTCACATAGAGTCCTGTACCATGCAGATTTTTTTTTTTTTTTTTTACTTTTGGTGATTTCCCCCACTCTTCTATTTTTGAACTTTGTATCTAATTTTGTTGAAAAATGTACCCATCAGATTTTGCTTTTATCTTATACTTGCTCTGTTTTTATGAAGGAACTCAGAAAATTAATAACCGTGCTGTTGTTGAACTTATAGGCTCAATGTCATTCATTTAATATATGTTACAATAATAAGAAACTAGGAAATTAGGATACTTTTTCTACATAGATATATAAAAGCATAAACTAAACAATAAGTAATGCTGAATGGTAAAATTTTTGTATTTCAACCCAGTAAAATCGTGATTTCTTCTTGTCTTTGAGACAAATAAGATAGTTTAAAGATGGTTATTAGATTTACTTCAACTCATGATGAAAGGATGTGTGGAGTTTCTAGAATTATCCCAGCAACGTCATTGACATTAGGTAGTTTAGAAGGGGAGAAATGGGGAGCTGCTCACGGATACAAGGTACAATAACAATATATGTGCTAAAGGGTTATACATGGGCTTATTCTTTTGCCTCTTTCAGTTACTTTTAAAATAAAGTTTTAATAGTTTATTCACCATCATCATATGAATTTAGTTTCACTCTTAAAATACATTCTTGCTTTAAAAATATTGTCCACTTATTCTGATGCTATTATTTCTAGAAGTTTTCTTACGATGTGCACCAAATATGAAATATTGATTTCCCTTATTCAACTTTTCCCTCTGTCAGAACAGCTAACAGTATCAGGGTTTACTCTGTAAATAATTTCAGGCAGTTCCTCCTCTCTTCGCTTGACTATGAAAATAACCACATTTTTACTATACATATTAATGATACCCAAAAAAGCCAGCTAAAATAAAGGTTTGTGAACTATCAGACTAAGTTTATTCACATGCCATTTATATTCCTGGTTTTGCATGTACCTTCTGCCTCACAAATGAGAAAGTATCAGGCTACTGAACTTGAGGATAATGGTAATGATTTAAACTGATATCATGAAAGAAAATAGAATTTAGTTATTAAAATGTGTTAAAGGAAAATAGAAAAAATACTATAAAGCAGTAAATACACCATTATGGATATCAGTGAATAGTGGCAAGTTATATTTTACAATTCTCAGTATTATTCAGTGACAGAAATGAAGAGTTTATCTGTATGTATTTTAATCCATTATCTAAGTATATATATTTAAAAATTCCATTTATTTACTTGACAGAGAGAAAGCACAAGCAGTGGGGAGGGGCAGAGGGAGAGGGAGAAGCAGGTGTCTCATTGATCAGGGAGCCTGATGCAGGACTCAATACCAGGACCCCAAGATCATGACCCCAGCCAAAGGCAGATGCTCAACTTACTGAGCCACCCTGGAGCCCCTGTATAAATATTTAAGGGATAGTTTCTATGCATTATGCTCTCCACTTAGTGCAGGGAATTCCAAATAATAATTGAAAATCTTTATATTCAGAGAGCTCACAATCTAGTTGCAGAGACAGAAAAGTAACTAAACAATAATATGATACGGAAGATGCAAAAATCATAGACGTACACAGCATAGAAGAGAAACCACCAATCCTTCCTATGAATATGAGGAAATATGATTAAATATCTGAAGGATGTGAAAAGTTAAGTAAAACTTTATTCATTGATTAATGGGCCACCAGACCTGAGGGACAATTCACTTTGCAGCTCAGTCTCTGGCTCTAAAGAAAAATGCCCAAACCATGGTCAGTCTGGCCGGAACAGGAGCAAGAAATCATTTTGTGGGTCCATTTTGTGGATTTGCTATTGAGGGGACACAAATTTGTTGGGAGAGCTTGAGATTAGATGCAGCTGGAGCATTAGAGACCAATCACATGATGAGCTTTTCTTATGACCCCACAAAGAATTATAATTTTGCCCAGCAAGCTAAGATCTACACTAGCCATTCAGTTAACAATAATTTATGGAATATCTGCTCTCTGTTCTTCTAGGCATTTGGTTTAAACCAAATAAAGAAAGAGAAGACAAACGTCTGCATTCTCCTAAGGCTTCCCTATAGGGGCAAATATGCAATAATTATTAAAGATAGTAAGTAAATATTCTGTGTGCTAGGACATGATAGGCACTATGGAAAAGAGAAAATACTCAGCAAAGATCAGGAGTGTATGAATTAGATGGTGGGAGTTTGGTGGCTGTATTAAACATGGTGGCTAAGACTGACCCAATTTAGAAGGTGAAACTTAAGCCAAGATTTAAAAAAGATGAGTTTGCTGAGCAGATATTCCATCATTCTAGGCCAGCAGACAGCTGGGAGAGTAGGGCTAGGGTGAGCTTTTGGGATAATTGTGACAGAGCAATCTATTGAAATATTAGGGAGGATATTGTATTATGGTTCAAATGTATATATAAATACCTTATTAGCTTATTCCTCTCCTGTGTTCTATGTTTAGAGATAAACACATTTTTCTGACAAAGAATATGCATCTAATGATAATATCCTGAAAGTTTGCTTATAAGCATTCACTACCAAGTTTAAACTCCTCTTATTATCTGTGCATCGTGATATATTTGGAACATATCTGTGTAAGATAATCACTTTAAAACAATTGTCTGAAAGATATCTAGGGTATCTAGGGTAGGGTAGAAAGTTATAGTATCTCCTTTTCATATCTGAATGTTTACATAAAATATAACTTCTTCACATCTTTGATCTAGTAATATACTTAAGTTATCTTACATGGCACATGCTGTATGGATTGCTTTTGTTTTATAAATGTGATAAGATTAAATAGTCATTTGAAATAAGCCTGGGTGGCTCAGTGGTTGAGCGTCTGCCTTCAGCTCAGGTCGTGATCCCGGAGTCCTGGGATCCAGTTCCTCATCAAGTTCTCCGTGGGGCCCTGCTTCTCCCTCTGCCTATGTCTCTGCCTCTCTCTCCGTGTCTCTCATGATTAGCGAGAAAAGGCATTGTAACAATCAGAAATCCCCTATCTCCCAGTGAAGTTCAAGGTACCAAATTGGCCACAGTAGCAGTGAGCAAGTGAATGGACCTTTCTTATTAAGAAAAGGTATGTGAGGTGTCACCTGGGTGACTCAGGTGGTTAAGCCTCCGACTCTCGATTTTATCTCAGATCATGATCTCAAAGTCATGACATCCAGCCCAGGGTGGGGCTCCATGTGGAGAGCCTGCTTAAGATTCTAGATCTTTCCTTCTCCCTCTGCTCACTCCACCTACCAACACCCTGTGCACTCACACACTCTCTCTTTATTAAAAGAAAAAAATATATATATATACATATATATGTGTGTATGTGTGTGTGTGTGTGTGTGTGTGTGTGTGTGAAAATGGCATACTTGCTTCAGGCTCAAGTATTTTCCAGGGACTTTTCTACAGACGTAATTAGAAACACCTCTCTCTAAAACTTCATGAATTTGTGACATTATGTGCAATGTGCCATAACATAGTAGAATGAGTTTTGTCCAAACTTAAGGATATAGATATACAGTTTTAAAGGCGAATCAAAGGGTGTCCAATACTATATATTTTAACAAATTTTGTAGGAAAGACACAGAGAGCAATTACCAGGAAGCTACAGGTTCAAGATTATATGAATGTCATTTAATCTACAAGTTGAGTTTATTAATGTGGAACAGAAAATAGTCATTCAAACAATGAGGTGACAATATATAAATTGCTCACCCATATCTTGTTCCTCTCCTGATGGGTGGGGTCTTTGGCTAGTTCTCATACATAAGTTCCAACTAAGCATTAACTTATTAGGGGAAACCTTCCAAGTTTCTCTTGCCATGCTGTGGTAACTGAAACAGATTCTCTTTGTTGAGATGATGAGCCAAAAAATCAAAACATTAAGGGTCACTGAGTCAATGCCTGAAAGACATCGTTCTCATAGTCAACCTACAATCTTTTTGCATAAAATATGCATTTTATTGTGTGAGGCCAGTAAGATTTGGAGGTAGTTTCTTTTTCTTTTTATTTTTTTACAATTTCTGGAGTGCTTTTAGCTTCACAGCAAAATTGAGCAGAAGGAGCATAACTTTCCACACACCCCTGCCCCCCTACCCTGTGTGCTTAGCCTCCCCCATTATCAACATCCTCCACCAGAGTAGTACACTTGTTACAAAGTAACAAACTTAAAAAATAAACTTACACCGACATACCCTAAACCACCCAAAGTCCATAGTTTACCTAGTGAGGTAGTTTTTTTAAAGAAGAGGTAGTTTTTTTAAAAGAAGATTGAAATAACCTACAGGTGCAAGTCACGGTGGACCCCTCGGCCTAGCAAATCTTGTTCACTTGCTTTCTAAAACCATGGAACTCTAAAGAGCCTTACATCACCGAAGTCTAAGGCAGTAACACACACACACACACACACGCACACGCACACGCACACGCACACATGCACACACGCACACATGCACACATTTTCAAAGTTGATTTTATCAGAGGTAGGGGATATAGTAGTTTTTGGTCAATAAAAGCTTGACACATTTTTGTTAATAAGGTATAAATACTGTGTTTTTATATAGTTCATTTTTAATGCTTTGGATAGAAAACCTGGGAATTCTCTACAATTATCTTATCAGTTTGCATTCGTACAGCCCATTGTTAAAGTCTTTGAAGGAACACAATAACACATCGGTAGTTATATTAGTTTGCTTGAGCTGACATAATAGAATACCACAGCCTGGGTGGCTTAAATAGCATAAGTTTATTTTCTCATGGTTCTGGAGGCCAGAAGTTAAAGATCTAAGCATCATTCGGTTTAGTTTCTGTTGAGTTCTCTCTACTTGGCACTTCTTATTGTGTCCTAACATGGTCTTTTCTCTATATTGTTTTTTTTTTTTGGGGGGGGGGCGGTAAAGGAGATGGTATTTTTGTGACATTTCTTCCTTTTTTTTTCATCTCTTCCTATTCTTATAAGGATATCAAGCCTATCAAATCAGAGCTCCCCCTTATGACTCGGTTTAACCTTATTGCCTCCCTAAAGAATTTATCTCCAAATATAGTAACGGTGAGGATTAGAGCTTCAACATGAATTAGGGTTGACTATTTATGATTCAATCCATAACAGGAGTATAATACCAATAGATTTTCCCTCCTTCAGGGGGAAAAATGAAACTATCAAAGGTAAACAAGAAACATCTCTCCTACTAGGCAAACAAAAACCATACTTTTTGCTGCTATTTGCAGCTCAAAGTTTGTAAATTTTAAATTATGGGCAAATGGACTATGACTATCCTTTGAAGGAATGAACATTTTAGCTAAAGAGTTTTGCTCTCACCTTGTGATTTTGTTCCTTTAATGATAATCACTCCTCCTTTGGGAGCCTCTTAGCACCAAGAAGGGTGATTATCTATCTATCTATCTATCTATCTATCTATCTATCTATCTATCATCTATCTATCATCTATCTATCATCTATCTATATCTATATAGACAGATAGATATAGATAGATATAGATAGATATAGATATAGATAGATATAGATATAGATATGAAAGTTCTGAATGGAATCAGAAAAGTATCATGCTTAAATTAATTCCAATGTTATTCTTTAATCAAGTTTAAATATTTCCCAGAGTATCCTCATTACGAATTATTCTGAGCCCTATTGTCCAACGTAGCTTAGAGAAGTTCTACAATGGGATCTAATATTAATATCTAAGTAGTTTAATAATAAAGGATCAGCATTCAGATGTACTGAGTTTGATTATGACTTCCATCCTGCTATCAGATTGCCAAGTTGAAATTAAATATCTTCGGGAGTTAAAACAACAACAACAAAAAAAAAAACATAAAAAATCAGAAGTCTTGAATTGAAATATACAGAAGTTAAACAACAAAGTAAAATTATTTGCCTTGTGAAGTAAAGACCAAAGGAACCAGTGTCCAAAAGTAATCCTCCTCGGAGTTTTAATGTTGTAAGAACAAACTAGAGGGTTTCTCAGTGTCTAAGTAGGATTTTTAATTTCAGGTGGCCCAGATTAGCTTGCACTGAAATAACTATCATGCACCCAGGGCTCCAGAAGTTCTATTATTTCAATAACGATACTCTTCAACATCTCATGTTTTTAAAGAGCCTGAAGTAGTAATAGCACATGCATAACATGAAAAGGTGCCTACATCCACCATATTTAGAAACCAGCCAGGGCCAAGTGAAAGCAGTCATTTCAAGTCCTCCCAAGGTTAAGTACCTAGAGGTTCAGCTGCAGCCTAAGGGAAAAAAGACTGATGAAGGAAATCATGATCACACACTTGCCAAGGAGACATCCTGCCTCTACTGCTGTCAAAAGAGTCCATTACTTTGAACTTAATCTTAGTTGAGAGAAAATTTCCATTGCGTCCTGGAACGATGATTACCATATATAGAAGTTTCATTTCAAAGGACTAATGTTAAGAAATGAGATCTGAAAAATTTCTGCCTTCCTGCAAAGCTGAGAAATCAGAAATAATAAACTTAAGGGGACTTTTCTATTTATGAATTTCAGTCCTCTTCATTCTCAATTTCCTTTTGTGTTTCTTGTTTAAAACATGCCAGTATTATATTAAGTACACATGCTCCTGGTTATGGCATCAGAACTCACTGATAAGTATCCATTTTCAGGTCTGTGACTCAATTCTGTTTCTGTTGTGAGAAGAGTCTTCCCAGGACATTGTCTCCATCATCTCAACCGAATTACTGCTGGAGAAAGATCTTCAGCATTCCCATGAACTGATGTTCCCTATGACACTTTTGAATCAGTAGTTGAAGGCCATTTCCAGGGCTGAGACCATGTTTCTTCCCAGATTTTATTACTACATGCTTTTTATTTACATTTATTTTATTTTATTTTATTTATTTTATTTTATTATTTTATTTTATTTTATTCCATTTTATTTTCTTTGCTACAGCTTTGCTGGTGTGTTACATCACTCCTCCTCCCTCACTGTCTAGTTCTCTCACCCTTGAGGACTAAACCCATGCATATAATACAATTTAACCTGAATTATTCACTCCCCATCATTCTCTAACATGTGAGTTGGACATTCATTCCTCTAAATATTCTTTAATTAGTGATTTCTGGGACTGCAAAACTATCCATTCTTCAAACAAATTTAATGCACACATGTTTTCTTGAACTGGAGAAAGCCATTCAGGAGGTATTTCCTCATCAAACCAGTTTCTCAAGCAGATTGAGACAGCACTTGTTCTCACTCTGCCAGATGCCCTTTACTATGTAGATAGGATCATTCCTCAATGCCACTTGACAATGGATAAAATAGATGCAGCTATGTACAAATATATCTACATTTATATGTTCATGAGCCCAGGCAAATATAGCCAAAATATTCAGTTTTAAGGGCTGACTCATTTACTTCAATGCATGAAATATTAAATGTCTGAATTATTTCATTTTCACCAAAGCCTTTCCTGCCTGTTCTGTCAACTAACACATTATTGCTCTGTATCATTCTAAAATATTCTAATTATTTGACAAGAATATTTACTTTGAACTCACCATTTCTCAATAATCTTGAAAATCCAGATTGTGACAAATGATAACTGAAGAGACTAAAAGGTGTTTTGAAACAGAGAAAAACCAGGAGGAAATACAATTAAAGCAAAAGAAAGCTATGCCAGCCAAGCAGGCCCTGGTATCCCTCTCCTGGTGCTGCCTTTCCCAGGGGGGTGAAGAGGGATAGAGTTTTCTCATGTTACAACTTTTGCTCTTATTTTTGTTTTTTATCTGTATGGTATGAAGGAGAATGGAAAGGCCAGGTATGAGAATGGAGTGGCTCTAGGAAGGGAGGAAATTAAAAGAAAAGGCGAAACCATAGTTACAGAAGTAGATTGTATATTATGGACCAAGGGACTTTTAATGTGTTTAAGAGATGTCAATAAAAGCTGCAAACCTTATTATTTGACTGGACTATTCATTTTATGAAAGTTTGTATGCGACTCATTTTGTAGCCCAACCTATAAGATTTAAGTGTAAGTTGCAGCTTACAAATACCTCATTGTGCCTTTAGTATATATACAAAAAAAAAAGTCACTCTTGACCTAAACAAAAAGTTAATTTCCACTAAAACAGCCTGACGATTGGATTCAAATTTTAAAGACATGAGGGGAGATTTGCACATGAGATATTGGGATTCTTGAAATCAATTATAAAGTCAGTATGACATTACAGCAATGCATTGACACAGAGCCTGCGTTTTTGAGAGATAATATACACTTTATAATTGATATTTCAGGTGGAGAATCAAACCTATATGGTATTAGATAAGGCCAATAAATTAGGAAGTCTGAAAACTGTCATGATTTTTCAAATTGGAAATATACATTGAACTATGTGTGGGCTTTTCAAACCAGCCTAAAGTCTGTGTGTGCGTTTGTATGTGTGTGTGTGTGCGTGTACGTGTTTGTGTGTTTGTATTGAGGGTCTATGCCTTTATTCATCTGTACAAGTCTCACAAGGTGCCATATGAGTTGAATGCCCTTGACGTATGACCATAACATTTCCCTTTTCCATAGGTCAGCACACATTTCACTTGTTCATCGCTGTAACAATCACTTTGGTAAGGCGAGTGGCTTACGGTTATAGACTTAGCCAACTGGACCTAGCTCTGAGAGGCACAGTCCTCTCGAAGAATCATGTCTTTCTATTACAACCAGTCTGAGGATGTGACTTATTAGCAAATGGCGGCTGTCCCCTCAAATGGTGGGAAAAAGCCACAGTTGCCGACTTACCCAGGAGATGGAAAATAGATTTTCTTGGAAATGAATTTTGTAATGGGGCTTTTGATTGTACAGAGTTTTGGACGCTCTCTGTGTGGGTACAAGCTGATTGTTACTGGTATCCTGAAAAAAAAATTACAGACCAAGGACTATCAAGGATTGAGATAAACAACATTGTCATAGTTATCATATGTTACAGAAATGTGTTGGTGTTTAGCCATTTCAACACTGGTCTTGGGGATTGCAAGGTCTTGCAGATACTATTACTGGCGATGTATATGATCGAGAGAAGGTAGATGATGAAATTGTGAGGAATGTAAACCAGGAATTTCTAGAATACGGTAGTCTAGCATGCATCTAGGTGGAAAGGGAGACTTTAAAAAGTAGGACTGTTATAATTTGCATTTATTTTAATTTTTCTTCAAGAGAATTTAGTATTTTTTTCAGCTCCTATGGTTTTTGGATTGATTTCTCTATAAATGCAATGCCATGGTGATATGAGCTCCATGTGAACTCAGGTTTAATTTAAATTACAGATGATTTATTGAAGAATTTGCCATGTATCCGTTTAATTAGATATTCAAAATATATACTTGGGTTTATCCAGGTAATCAGAAAACTATCAATTTCAACCACATTGTTTGATCCAACATAGAATTGTTTCTATTGAACTATATAATTAGTGTCATGTGCCAGATTTGAGAGATTTTTTTAAAAGAACAGCTCTGCGATGCTTGTATTTATTCATGAGATGGTGTTGACCTTATTGTTAACTAATTCATTGTTAAATTAATTATTCTTTAATAATTAACTAATTTGCACCATCTATTTTTTTTGAGAATTTATCAGAGACATTGTTCAATGACTCTGCAAATGTAATTGAGCCTCCTATTCAGCCAAAATGGTTTTCTTGAATTTTAAGTGTCAGAAATCACATTCCTAATCTTTTCCTATTTTTCACAAACCACCAAAATCCCAGAGTCAAATTAGTGGTCTACCTACCTAATGTCTATACCAACTGCCCTAGGTCAACCTACAAAGTCACACCTGAAACTATCATTATCATTATTTTATTATTTACTATTTATTACATTATTTTGTTATGCTATTTCATACCACCACTCATATCATTATTTTATAAGTAATGAGAGTTTCTAAAAGGCAAAACAAAAGAAATTGGGGACACATTTTGTCATATAAATACTAATACTGATTTTTTTAAATCATCCTTACTAATCAAGAAGAATCAAATTTTCTACATGCAGGCATTGTTATTACTTATTGTGCCCAGCTGCTAATCATCTCAAGGATTAGTTCTAAATAAAGATTTTATATTACTGCATATGTGTTTACTTTAAAAGCTATAAACCCCTCAAAGGCAGTTTATTTTTGTCTCCACTGTGGCCATCATGTTGATTTGCACACGGGGCTGGTAATCTTTTTATAAATGAATGAATGGCATTGTCATGATATTTCTGAGCATCGGTAGAAATTGTTGAATGAGAGGGTAAAAAGCTAGCAAAAATGAAAACTATATTAATAAGGTTGGAGCTCTGATTAAATGCAGAAATGAGAAACCCGGACAACAAAAATGAATTTGCTCACAACGAAAGCTCTAAGTCCATACAAAACCATGGTCTTGGGCAGCCTGGGTGGCTCAGGCGTTTAACGCAGCCTTCAGCCCAGGTCATGACCCTGGAGACTGGGGCTCCAGTCCCATGTCGGGCTCCCTGCATGGTGCCTGCTTCTCCCTCTGCCTGTGTCTCTGCCTCTCTCTCTCTGTCTCTCTCTCTCTCTCTCTCAGTCTCTCATGAATAAATAAAATCTTTAAAAAAAAAAACAAAAACATGGTCTTAATAGTTCAACTAGTATTTTATAGACAGAAATAATTTCAATTTGGCATGGTTGGCAGTTATTTAAGTGCCTCCAAGAAAGTTCTTTGGATCAAAACCCGAATGCCTGATATCCTCAGCAGCTCAGACCTCCGTGCTGGTCCCAAAAAGGTCACCAAAATGACCTTGCGAACCCCTGCTGCCTACTTCAGTCTGCTGTCATCAACATCTCACTTGTAGTTGAAGAAGGTAATTAAAAGGTTTCTATGACGAGAATGTGCGTGCTTGGAGATGAGGTCCTAGGCTGTCCTGCTGTAGGATTTATGAATTAAATTTGCCTGTTGAGCTGCAGCAAAGGTGACAGCATCTCGAGTTTACAACCGTGTTTTTAATTTAGACATGTTATGCATGGCCAGAAACAACAACAGTCATTTCCTTTTACAAGCCTTATTACTTATAAATCACGACAGTGGCAGAGCTGCATTAATGCAAAGGGATGAAGAGATAACAGTACCAAAAAACTGCCTGATTTTTAAAATCCCTTGTTTCCCAAAGAAGCAAAAGTAAACCAAACAGCGTTTTCTATCTTTTTTTTCCCCCACATCAAACATATCCTGTGTTGAAGTACGTGGGTGACGTATACCCAGGCTGCAATTTACTTTGAGTGGCACCCAGAATTAGGACGTGATGACTGGCAGGTAGAGGAGTGGAAAGACCGAGAAACCAAGTACAGGACAGTGGGAATGTCAGCATGCAGGTGGCAGGTGTGTGGATGTCCTCTGTAAAATTCTATCACATCTTCTGTATGTTTGTAAGTTTTCATAATAGAATGTTGGCAAATGTGGGTTGGAAATGGAGAAACACAGCCTGAAGAGGTATTTAAAAAGCCTCCAAAGTTGTATTCCAATTATCTTTTGAGAACTGACAGCAAATTGGGTTAATTGTCAATGCGCTTGCTCCCAGTATGTCATTAAGAATCTGGAAATTGGAGCTCTTTATGCATTTGAGGGTTGCATTGTTACTCTTTGTAGCGTGAGCCAATTCTATCCATGGTAGGAAAGTTGAACTTCATGGCCTCATCCATTTATTTAATGACCTTCTGAGTTGATGACTGAATCTCAGTTGAATCGATTACATGCTGATCCAGCCCAGAGATGATTAGTGTGAGTGCTCTCCTCCGGGTACTAACTGGTCACTAAAAGCCACTGATGGCCATAAACAGCTTTGCATGTTGCTCTTAACATTGTCGTTCTTGTGATTGTACACAGTAGTTTCTATTAAAGGGCATCGCCAGAGGCTTCTCAACACAGTCTAGTTTAACATATCAAAATATATCACGTATCAACTATAATATATCAAAAGAAATGACTCACGTGTCTGCAGATGGTCTGAGGTTCCCTTAACAGATAATACATGGAAACTGCTAAGATGATATTCTGTTTTTAGGACTGAGAAATATTGAATAATAATGTTCTAGAAGCCCGAAGCTCTGCACAAGCACATGCTTCAGGCAGGGTTGACACTTTTATTAAGACAAAACGGGGATTTAAAAAGAAAAATTTTACCAAGTTTTTCAGAAAACAAGGTGAGATTGCTGCGTTGGAGACAAATAGGGTGATATTTAAGCTTTGGGGACCTTGGATCACAAGGCCTGGACTTACAGCTCTCTGACCATGAGCAGGTCCTGCAATTCTCCGAACCTGAGCTTTCTTCACTGATATTGAGATGAGAATAGGGTTTGTTTGTTTGTTTGTTTGTTTGTTTTTAATGTCTCACACTTCTTGTGAATTTTCAGATAAAATGATACACAGTTACTCGCATTCTATAATGCCTGGAGAATCGTACGTAATCAATGAAAGATGATCCGTGTTATTAAAACTATCTGTCAATAACTAATAAAGTGAGTGTTCAAAATGAGATGTTTTCTTAAACGTAAGGACAGCAAGTATCACTTTGAATTTGAAGTGCAATAGAAACAGTATATACATCCAAATTATTTAGTAAGCAATATAGATTTGTAGCCAAAAGACTGGAAAATCTAATGAATTTGTGCAGAGAGCTGTTTTAAAAATAATAGATACTGCAGAGAATGGGCATCTCATTTGTCTGGGAGGGAACATTCTCTGAGAAAAGGGGTTGATTGAAAAGACACAGGTTGCTGAATTTATATTTTAAAATATTTCTCCCTGGAAACTTTATTATTTACATTAAAAAGAAGATAATATTTTTATAAACAAAGTAACAGAACAATAAACCCATATATTTCCAAGAGTCACCTGTATAGAAATGCAAACACATTTTTTAAAAACAATGATGATTCACATTAAAATTACAGATAATTACTTCTGGGGGGTGGGGATGGAATAAATAAAGTGTTATAAAGTTAGTGTGGCCTGATATCTGACATTTTAAAGAGGGAAAGATATTTAACCAAGATACCTATTGCTCCTGGAGGCGGCACCTACAAACCATGGGACTAAATCTTTTAAGTAGCAAATATGTATCTTCTCACATGGTTGCAATTGGTTGGTCTGTAATAACATATTCATTTACAGCATTAGTGAATAGGCAATAAAGTGTTTAGAATTTCATATCACCTGTTAAAGCACCAGAATTGATAGAATGTTTATTAATCTTGGATCATTCCTAAGGACATTTTTAATGATTAATGATATGCCATCATTCCTTAAGCCAAAAAAATAAATGCCAGGGAAATATTTTTCAACACAAATATAGATATTGAAAAAAAAACAAATATAGATATTGGAATACATTACATATTTTTAAAGTTGGCACATGGTGGATACTGGAAAGCTATACTTTTATTCTTAAACGTAGGAAGGAAAAGGATTATTATAAAACTGCACAGAACATTGTGCTACTGTGTTCTTTCCCTCACAATTAAAATCTATGTGAACAAATGGAGTAAATAACAAAAACTGATTGAGAGTAGGGACTTGAAAGAAGTGAACTGTATTGTAAAATTAATTGGGGAAAACAATTTTAAAGATACTTTTGTCTGAAGGCTATTAACGTAAAAGAAATGTCTTCTGTTCTACAAGCCCTGTTTCCTTAGTTATTTTTTTTTTTTTTTGGTTAGTCTATGCATTCTTTATGAACTCATCCCACGAGCGCATCCTGAGTGTTTGCGGATGTTTGCCATTCTGTCTTGACCCAAGGAACTTACGTGAGAGACATACTGAGAGACACTAAAGCCAATCTACATTTCTGGGTTTGGGTAATTTTCACTTTTTTTTTTTTTTTTTTAGAAAAATCATCTGTTTCACCTGTCCCGTCAAAATTTCAACGCAGAGTTGTGTGATATGATGAATTATGTCTCTCTCCAATGTTTAATGGCCCTGTGTTTCCAAAACAAGCTAAATTGATCACATTTTAGCATTCTTAATAAACACTAAAATCTTACAGATTTTATTCAGAAATCTTGCATCTATATTTATGATGAAAGTTAATCTGAAGTATGCCTTATTGCATTAGTTTTACTAGGGGTAGGTCATGTTGTTATTCTAGATTATTAAATAGTATAAAAAACATTTTATCAGCTTTATTTTCAAAGTATTTTAGGAATAATAATATGATAATTATAATATCCTAATATATAAAAATTTATAACACATTTAATGATACGTAAAATGTAAATATGCATCCATATAATATATAAATACATATAATAATATATAAGTATATATAAATTGCAGGTCTAGACTCTAAAGTCCTTTGATTCTGATGACATTTCTAAAGTTACTTTTTTACTTTTAAAATTTTCCTTAACATTTACCCTTTTTTTGTTAAAAAAACTTACATTTTCCTAAATAATATTTCACTTAACCTACATTTTCGAAACATTTATGTAAAGCAGTGCATATTAAGCTTTATCATCTTTTAAAAAATTACACAGGATTATGTTGGCAATCTACTTTCTTTTTTGTGTTCTAGATTTCTCTTTCTTTTTTAGTCTTTAAAATATGATATCTAAAAATGAATTATTAAATTTGTTTATTTTAAACTTTCACTTTTAAAAAAATTTTAGGCATTTATTTTATACTTTTTTTTTCCCTAAGTTTGGCTCTATGTGCTGAATCTTCTAGACTTATTTAATCATTTTTCCCTGATGCTACTTATATTTTTTCCACACTTCAAATGTTTATTCCAATTTAAAGGCCATGTTTTACTTCATATTTACATGAGATAGTTATTTAGTATTATTGAAGAAATGCAAAATCTTTTTTTCTAGCTCTATTGAGATATAATTGGCATATAGCTTGTGTAAGGTCATGATTTGATACACTATAAATATATCATGAAATGATTACCATAGTGGGTTTAGTTCACACCATCGTCATCTTACATAATTTGTAGTGAGAATACTTAATATCTACTATCTTAGCAACTTTCAAGTTGCTCAGATAACTTACAATATTGTTATCTATAGTCATCATGCTGTACATTTAGATCCCTGGAATTTAGCTTACTCATCTTATAACTGGAAGTTTGTACACCTTGATGAACATCTCCCCGTTTCTTCTAACCCCTACACCCTGGCAATCACCATTATACTCTCTGTGTTTAAAGGTTATAATTTTGGGTGTTTCCACATATAAGTGAAATCATACAAGATTTGTCTTTCCTGTGTGACTTACTCATTTAACACAATGACTTCAATGTCCATCCATGCTATCACAAATGTCAAGAGTTCCTTCTTTCTCACAGCTAATACAATGTAATTATATATGTGTGTGTATACACACACACACACACACATCACACACACACTACATCTTCTTTATCCATTCATCTATAGACAGACACTTAGGTATTCCTGTATCTTGGCTATTATAAATAATCCTGCAATAAACATGGGAATGCAGATAATTCTTCAAGATCTTTATTTCATCACCATTGGACAAATATCCAGAAGTGGCATTGCTGGATCATGTGGTAGTTCTATTTTGATATTCAGTTTTAACTTTTTGAGGAAACTGCAACTATTTTCCATGGTGGCTGCATCCATTTACATCCCCACCAATAATGCACAAGGTTTCCCTTCCCTCCATGGCCTTCTCTATGTTTTTTTGTCTCTTTTCGTTTTCATAATAGCCAACTTAACAGTTGTGAGGCAATATCTAATTGCACTTTTTATTTGCATGTTCCTGGTGATTAGTGATGGTGAGCACCTCTATATGTAACTGTTGATACTTTGTGCCACTCATTTCTCACTCTTGCGAATAAACGTATTTCTCTCCAATAAATTATTAGCTCAAAAGCCCTCCGCCTTGGGGTTTGTTTTGTAGAGGATCCAAGTTATAATAATCCCCAATTTTAGAACAAGAAAATTAATCCATTAAAACCCAAAAAGGTGGAAATTTTACAAAACAGTTACTAAGGAGTCATTATAAGAAGACACTGCCTTGGGTGTCTGATCCTTAACAAGACCATTTCCTGAGGTTAATCTTTCCGTTCAGACTCATTAAATTGATTTTATTTAAAGCTCCTAAAATAAATAAATAAATAAATAAATAAATAAATAAATAAATAAAAAAGATAAAGCTTCTATTTCTCTTATAGTCATCTAATATTGAACTAACTCAGTATTAGGATTTTGAGCAGTAGTTTCAGTATGTCTGAATGGTTGTGTTGTACTTCCAGGGAAGCATATTCAAGGTACAATCAAGGATGAATAGGGCCTCACTCCACAAACTTTGTAGCAGCATTTAACAAAGCATACTTAAATCATATAAATTGCATTGCTAAATAATATCTGTCTCAGACACAATCAGATTAAGAAGGGAAAATTTAACATCTATGCATTTGCACATCGAACAGTTAGAGTAAAAAGAATTAACATTATAATATTTTAATTCAGAAATATAAATATTTTTAACTTAAAGTGATGGTTCTCTAGATAGAGATAAGCAGTATTAAGTTCTAACATTTTTAGGCTACGAAAGTGAAAATAAAAAAATAAACATGTTAAGCTAAAACATTTTTAAACTGCAATGAATTTGACTCAGTAGAGATATTTAAGTGTGTTGCATATAACTTCCAGTTCATTTGAACTAACTGTTAAGAGGTTGAAGTGTAAGACTGGCCATTACTAAAAATGAACTCCCCTATCTATTTCAATATTTGAAGTATAAAGCATTGCTGGCTTGGCATGTTTATTGGCTGCACTTGGAGTATGTCTTATTATTCCGTGGATGCCCAATAAACTTTGATAGAAAAACAGATCATTCTACCATCACACTTAAATCAATCTTAAAAGACCTTTCATCTGCTCGCTAGAGTCTGATGGAGCTATAAACAAGGTTTTTCACCTGATATCTATCTATTAAAGTCTAGTATTTGGAAAAAAAAATATCTTTAGTTGAGAATATCAGATAAACCTATTAGAAAAATCCAAATTTTTATTTATTAGATTAATTAAATTTTGGCTCAATACAATAATACTAACAGGCAATTTTCTCTTTTATGATGGGGTGTTTCTATCCAATCAGAGATGTTAAGTGCTAATTTTCTTTAAAACTCAGATAGGCATTTAAGAGTAATATTTTAAAAGTTCATTGTCAATTACTAATACTGCCAACAAAATTCATTTTCTTCAATTGCATATTGCAGACACATTTTATAGATGAACCTAGATAAAAAGCACACATTTTTATTGAATGTTGATATTCTTTGAGTTTTAGGTCATAAGCCACATAAGCCATTGGTCTAGCTTGCCCAGTTGATTTAATGATTTCAAATAACATTTTTGATATAAAAGTATATATACTTATATTTATGGTTTAGGTAATAGAAAAGCATTGAATGATGGTGAAAACTTTAAAAAGCAAGAATATATTCTGTTTGGTTTTTGATATATGACTTATCAGTTTCAAGGATCAAATAACCTGATATGCATTCTGCATTATAATATAGATACAACTGAAATCGAAAATATATGCAAATCTGTGTATGTTTATAGGAGTGTAATTGCAGTGCAATATCTTTTACAGTGTTACTGCAAAAACTAACTAACTGTTAAAATTTGCCATTGGCATGAATGACACCAAATATGTAACCTATTCTACTAATTTACAATTATTTATTTAGACTGGATAAGATTTAATTTAAAATACCCAACCAGATTGTAAACATATATTATCCTCTAGTTATGTATTATTGCAAATAACTGGGGAAGTATTTGATATCCCAGAAACATCATGTGGAATGATGATGATAATCTCATCTGCTTTTATTAGACTCCATAAGTTCTAAAACATGTCGTTAATTGCGTGCTTATTTCATAATTGTACTTTTAAACATCTAACACCTAAAGTTCTACATGATTAATATATTTAACTTTTGGAGTGCCTTTCATTCCCATTACATTGGGTGGGATTCTTCTGCTTAAAGTTATAACAATGTCGCATCATGCCTATTTTCAGAATATTCCAAGCTCTTGGAAAATGCAATGTGGACATTTCAGAATACACTATGCTGATATAACTTTGAGAGAAGTGAGATATGTTTATTTTAGAGGATATCCAACTAACATATTACATAAACAAGGGATCTCTGCCCTCTCTTGAGGGCTCTGGCTCTCAGATCCATCTCCTCCAAAATCACCTTCACTCTTAATGCCTTCATGTTGTTACAGGCTTTTTTCTCCAATGGGCCCATGGTCATGGTCACATTCCTTTGAAAAATGAAGATGTAGACCAGGCAGGATGATGGGCAGCCAAGCATGGCTTATTGAGCGATAGCAAAATGACAGTACAAAGCTCCCAAGGAGGGAGGGGGACCCGAGAAGGTTGCCACCAGAATTTCTAAGTCTAGGGGTTTTTATGGGCTCCATGGTGGGCTGTTTTAATCTGATTAACTCTCCCTGCACCTGTCATCCAATCAGGAAAGGTGGAGGGCTCCTTCGGGGTGATGTAAAGTCCTTTCAAGGGTGGTTTCCTCTTAGGTGCAGAGGTCCTGTCCCTGCCTACCTGCATTCCAACTATCCTTAATCTATGTCATTGCACAACCCTTTGTTAATCTATACACAATTGTCATCCTGTGAGCGTGTTTGATTGCCTGTTCGCAATCCACGTCCTAGTCCTCACTTTCACAGATATTGTTGGTGTTCAAGTATCCACTTCCAAGTCCTCTCTTCCACATAACTGGCTCTGAGCTGTGCAGACTTAAGCTCATTGCCATGGAGCAGTAAGCTGGGGGCTTCTGGGAAAAAGAGTATCTTATTTTTAACCAAGTCACAAGAAACTCGATTTTCTTCAGTGGAGGGTGAATCTCCCGCTGTAAATAGGAAGCAGTGAAACAAAACATATTAAAAACCAGATTGAGGAAAATAGGGAAGAACGTGACCAGCAAAATCTTATGCTTAATTACCTCTGGACTTCTTTTTTTTCAAGAGTTATCATTTCTCCTGCTTGTTTAAACCCAGATGAATTTAGTGACCTAAAACACAAAACAAAGCAAACCTAGTAAGTATATCTACCATTTAATATTTAGTATTAGTTAACTGATCTAGAGCTTATTATCTTTGAATGTTTCACAGAAAAGATAAATCAGTCTCACAGTTTGCATTGTGCTGTCTTTTCTGAGAAATATTTCTCTCAATTCTACTTCCTTTTAGTATCACTAGAAATGGAACGTGTTTCTTCTACAAATATCTTAGTCAGTTAGATGGAAACAGAAATTAAAACAATAGCATTGGTATAAATACCAATTTTCTTTTTTTTTTTTACAGTAAGAAAAAAATCCCTTTTACCCCCACGTCCACATCTACATTCCAAATGCAGATTTTATATGAGCTTTATGCCACAATCTGTGTATCATCAATATGATCATCTTTCGGTACAGTAAGAATAGGGTCAACAAATGTTAAAGATGAGAGTCTATTTTATTGGTAGCAATTTAGCACCTATGAACATGTTGCAAACATATATAATACTATATTCTGTAAGAGAAATTATACCTAAAATAAAGGAAGGACTATCCTCAAGATAACCTTAAGTTATTTGCAATTAATTCAGAAGAAATATCAGTGGGTTACAAAATGCTTTGCTAGGCACTGAAATTGCACCATGGAAAAAATTGCTTTTGCACATTTTCTAAAGGTACAAAATATTAATATAATTAAGTTTGCACTCTATTAAATCAAGATGATTAGAATACCAAATGAATTCTAATACACTGTGATAGAACACTACTTTCTAATGAAAAGAACAAAGATAAGAGTCAAAAACAACTAGAAAGTCTACTAACAAGCACGTTAGGTAAAATATAGTTATGCTTTCTTTTTTAGCTCTTCTAAGGAACATGTATTTATAATTAATTACCAAAGTTCTTCTCATTCCTACTTCATACTTTAAAGACCATTCACATAAGTTACTCTACTTACACACTACAATTTTAAGCTACTTACTTATTGACATCTGCAACATTTTTCTAAAACATTCAAAAATCAACTACATCTTTAAGATTCTTTCACAACCAGACTGGTCTTATGGGAATTCCCACAAAATTATGGATAATTTTGTCAAGCCAGGTACTGATTACAACAATAAAAAGATCTGCTTGGATATAGCAAAATAAATATCATAAAGTTATTCCTACTGACATTTAATATTGAAACCCATAGCAAAATATAATCTGAGCAATATATCTAGCCAATGTCAAAATCACCTAGAATTTGACTCTGGAATTACACATCGAGTTACTCATCTGAAAATAGAATTCCCCATTTTTGAAAAATGCATTCTTTCAAGTTACTTTTAATTCAAAGGCAAATGTTTAAGTGGAGTAAGAGCTGAATTGGCTATTTTAGGATTGTAAATAAAAATATATACCATGAGAAATCCCCTAATCTATTTATTATTTATTCAAATGCAATATATCCTGCCTGAGTTCTACTTGTTAGTTAATTATCAAACATCAAAACAATATTAAGATTTTAATTTTCCTCTCATTTCTGTTGGATCAAGAGAGTATAAGTTGTAAATGTGTTTTTAATGCATTCCATACCCAGAAAGAACAAGCTTACACACATTGTATAAATAAAATAAACATGCCACAGTTACTCTTAAAATCATATAATAAATTATTGTTTAGTAAAGATTACATTTAGCTATTTTTGAGACATGTTGGTTCAATGTGGGTCTTTTTTTTTCCTTTGAAGGAAAAATAAAACTCTCATTAGTATAAGAGTGTTATAATCTTCTTTTGTCGGGAAGTATCATAGAAAACTATTCTAATGTGTATATATGCTCAGATATGAATAACCAGCAAGTTGCAGAAATTTTTCAAAGATTTTTCGTGAATTTTGAAAACAGAAATACAACCTACTCACAATGTAATGCTTTCTATAATATTAAATAATGTTTTATGATGAGAGTCTACTGGTCCAACTGAGGAATAATGTCTGTAATTGTGTTTGTATGACCATGAGTAAACTTCTCAACTTTTCTGTGTGTGCCTTGACTTTTTTTTAACCCAAGGCAAATGTAGAATTCAGCACATAATAAATGCTAAAAGACTAATAACTGTGCATTGTCAAACTAAATAAATTTGATTGCCATGCAATCAGGGTAACTGCATGAATCAAGAAGAAAATACCTAAAATAGTCTATGTCTATGCTACCTTTAGACATTTTAAATTTTAAGATAAATTTTAGTTCTTCTTTGTTTTAGCATGTGTCCTTTTAATGTCAGGGATCATGAATAAATAGATTACACTTTTCTAATATCAACATAGCTCATGGCAAATCATTCCTTCACTTAATCACTTTCTGATGAACTGTATTTAATTAGCAAGGATAACTATTGCATTTTACTTGCTTTTATTACTACATTAGGTTATTTAATGTTGCTGATTGTAACTCATCATTTTCCTAGATAATAAACTCTCCTGATGACAATAACTGTGTGTTCACTATATTACCTCAAATGGAGAAAAGTATATGAGACATTAGTTACTTCATTGAATGGAGCTCACTAAAGACATCAAAACTCTGACTTACGAGGTGGAAATTAATACTTCGACATGGTTAATTGGGTAATTACTTTAACTACTGAGCCCCATGAATGAAATGAATAATAAGAGTTATTCACATGTTATATTTGGTAAGAAAAACTTTAAAAATCATCAGGTGAAATTTAACTAAACTTCCTTTTCTGGTGATAACAGGCATGGTGAACTTAAATTGAATTTTCTCAAGTTGTTATTTACAGAGATAAGAGAATTCTAACTGAAGAGCTGTTTTGAAAGTGTACCAGCATGCCCCTGGGCCTGACAGACAGAAGTGCCTATAGTGACCTCATAAAACTGAAGGGATTTTAAGGAAAATAATCTATATGTTCAAGTAAGACTATTTTCTCTTCATTATTTATTTATTGCTTGACTAGTAATTGAATATGAAGAGCCTTACATTCAAAACCTAGAAAGAAAAATACATTCAGGCATGAACAATGTGAAAGTATCACTGACAAACTAAATTTTGAAAATACAAGTCAAGCAACTCTGTATCTCATCTATAGTTCGTCTATTATTTTCATCTCTTTGTTGGGTCACTTTTGCGCTCAGAGTTATTTATTCTTCATAAATTTATGACTAGCTTATTAAAAGATATGCATATGTGTTACATGTCAGATGAAGAATCAGGGAAGGGCTTATTATTAATTGTATTTAATTGTATAAACTACAATTAAATAAAATATCTAGGTCACAGGTACTTATATGTCTTAAATCTATGTATATCTAAGGTAGTCCCCAAATTCCCTTTAAAGTTGTCTGATGAATTTAAAAACCGAGTTCTCTCTATATATTTTTTTCTATTTGTAGAAAAATAAGTTAGATAATGTATGAAGATCTTACCCCAAAATATTCCAAGTGTTCTTAAATTATCAAAATTAACTAAAATAAGCCCTCCAATTTTAACATCTATTGATGGTTCTTCAGGTCAACTTTAAAGAAATATTGTTTTTAAAAGATACTTTTAGTATCTGTTAAAATCAACATGATCTACATATAATATTGAATTTCCATATTTTAGAACATTAGAAAGGTACAGAAACTGTGTTAGATACTTCACAATTAATTTACACCATATTGATGAGGGAATAAAAGGCAAGCTGAGGGCAAAGCACAAGTTGAACCCAGCAATAAGCCCTCTCCCCAGGTAGGATGTGTGTGATATTCCTCAGTCACTCCTGCTCTCTTAGAACAAAGGAAAGAGAAAAACAAAGATTAACTGATAGAGATCACAGTCCTGCAGGATGCGAGTCTTCATCAGTTTGTAATGTCTTAATGATTTTCAAGAAAAAAGCAATCTCTAGAAACAAATAGACTCAATTTCCTGGGACCCTAATGTCACCCTCCCTTCCATAGGACGGAAAATCCTACATAATGTGTCACTGCTCACAATTCCAGTCCAACTCTTTTTGTCTACAAGTCCTGCCCCTGAACTATAATAAAAAACACCTTTTTCCACCAAAAACATCTCAAGAATTCTTTCTTGACCATCAGCTCTGAACCCCACCACTCCAAACCACATCGATATCATTATATTCCTTTTTGGGGGGGGGCAGTTGTTTTTTTCTGTACTGAAGAGTCCTGTATTTGGGGTCTTAAAGAAATCCTTGAGACCAGATTTATCTAGTCTCTTTTTGGTTTCTTTACATTAGCGAGATTGTTTAACATAATCTAATTATTAAAGTAAAATTTCCTTGTATGTATCCTAGATAAACAAAATGTTTGTGGACAAACATTTCCCTAGTTATTGAATAATATTTTACTGAGTAAACTAGAAACATTTGCCCAACTATAAACAGAAAATAGTCACTAATAACAGCATGTTTTCAGTCTATTAGTAGAGCTGAAACCATCTTTGATCATCAACTGTTAGGTCATATAGAGTCGTAGCACATTCCGTGTTACACACTAGTTAACATAGAATGGTTGAGCTGAGATTCCTGGGTTTATTTTTCATGCAAACACTAAAACATTAACAAAGTAGATTTGGAAGTCAAGGTAGCATGCTGAAGTTAGTGTCTACTCAAAGAAGATGCCAAGGAAGATTTTTCACAAACATTTGAGGAACCTATAACAGACATTAATTAGAAATATAATAAGGAAATAGAAAGGCTAATAAAAATTCCCATTCTTTTAAAAATTGCTTTAAATTTGAATTTATTAGAAACTGGTTATGAAGTATAGGCTTGTGTTGGAGTGCTGGCTTCATAACTCTGTGTAGCTTAGATTCCAGTTTTATGCCCCCTTATCTTTTCTGGTGATTGATTTGGGGAGAACAGAACTAAGATATGTCAGTTAGTACCCTCTTCTCATTTCTTTGGAGATCTATTACCTGCAGAGAGAATGTGTTCTAGTAAGCTCTTGTATAGATTAATTTTCCATATTTTATCATCCAAACATTCTTGAAATACATTTACCATAAACATGACGTGGTGTCATTTTTATGTATCTATGATTCAGCATGCTATAATTTTTATATTCACGTTCATTAGAGAGAATGATATGTGGTTATGATTTTTGTAATATCTTTGTTAAATTTAGAAAATAAGTACCAAACAACTAATCAAAAAGTGTTTCCTTTTTCTATTTTGTTTTTATCGTCTTAGGTAATTACTTCCTTACTAGTTTGGAAGAATTTATCTGGAAAACTCTCTAGGTTATAAAGTTTTTTTTATAAGTGTGTTTTGAATTAAAGATTCAATTTCCTTAATACATACAGGATTTTCTAGATGATTTATTTTCCTTCTAACAGCAAATAGTATTTCTCTAGCAATTCATCCATTTCATTTAAATTCTATAATTTATATGCACAAAGTTTCATAGAAGTTTTCAAAAGTTTCATTTTCATATCTGTAATGTCTGTTGTGATGTCTTTTCAAAGTTTATAACTTATGTTTTTAATACACAAATTATCAAATATATAATCCTATTTATCTTGTCTGCTGCCTCTAAGTCATATGTATTAAGAAATATATTCTGCTAAAATCTGAGAGCATTAGGATTGAAGGTTGTTCTTTCAGAGGAGTTTGATGTAGTGTGCTCCCCTGCAGTGGGTATCGAAAGGATCTCACTGTTCTAAAACCATTTCATCTGCTATTAGTTTCTTGACTTTGGATTTTGAGATCTCATGACTGTCAATTTGATCCTTACATCAGGGACACCTGGTGGCCCAGCAGTTGGGCTCCTACCTTCAGCTCAGATCATGCTCCCGGAGACCCGAGATCGAGTCCCACATGGGGCTCCCTGCACGGAGCCTGCTTCTCTCCCTGCCTGTGTCTCTGCCTCTCTCCTTGTGGCTCTCATGAATAAATAAATATTTTTTTAAAAAAGATGTTTACATCAATTTATGGATTAGACGCCTGGTTTCAGTTTTCAATAAAAACTATTTTCTCTCACTTAAACCTCAGGTTAATTGAGGAAAATATCCTCATGTTTTTACTGAGCTGGTAGCAATATTTTTGCTTCTGATTTTTCTAAGTTTGTGTAAGTTCATGAGTCCTAACTTTATTTTCACCTTCCAGGTCTATGTTTTCAATTCATACAAACACAGGTTCTCATCTGGTGTACCTTCATAGGCATGAAAACCATCTTCCCGATTACCTAGAGAAGTAAAATATAGCACTGTGCCATTTATAACTGCAGCATCAGCTCATAGCCCCACCCTCTATCCATTCCTTTTTGTATTTATAACCCCAGGGAATTTCCCTTACATTTGAGTTTACTTATTAGAATTAATTAAACATTTTAAAACATTTTATCCAAAATTATTTGTGCTTTAAAAAGAGGCATATTTCCTCATATTATTTCATCTTTCATAATTTTGGGT
Source organism: Nyctereutes procyonoides (assembly GCF_905146905.1). Lineage (NCBI taxonomy): Eukaryota > Metazoa > Chordata > Mammalia > Carnivora > Canidae > Nyctereutes > Nyctereutes procyonoides. The sequence goes on from NW_026575046.1 coordinate 4,952,142, forward strand.
GTTATTAAGATATATAAATAATATAACAATTTTAGCTCATGATAAGAGTTTGGTTATAGTATGAGTGATAAAATGGCTAATAGCTGCTCCTCATTTAGGAAATTGTATACTTTCTTTATATAATGATTATTAAAGCCTTTGGATTATGAAATAAATATCAATTATATTTTAAACATAATGACACTCTTTTTCAACTTAGAAATAAAGAGAACGCACTTTCTTTCAAATACTGATAATTTTTCTGTCCTTTTAGTCGTCAACATAATGGGTTTTATATAAAATACACATAGACTTTTTAAAAATACCAGACAAGAAGGTTGTTTTTTCTAAATGATGAATATAAGTAACAGCACATTATTGAATGTATTTCTTCTGTTGATGTTTTATTTAATAGATTAAGTCTGAACAATAAAAAATAGAGACTCTATATAATTTTGAGTGTCATTCATTAAAATCTCATTCAACGAAGCTTGCTCTATTTCAGGGACTTGAAAAGTAAAGAAATAATGCACCTACCTAGTTTATTCTTTAATAAAAAGATCTACCAATACATTTTGCTGTTAAATAAATGTTATTTTACTTAATTACAAAGATGATACATACTTTGAGTTAGAAATTAACTTAGGGAAAAACACTAGATCTCAGACTTATTTCAAACACTTAATAACAACAATATATCAAAATACCTGGGTATTTCACAGACTCAGTAAATATTTTAATGAAAGAATATATTTTAGCGCAATCCTTTTTGAATATGTAAAGAAAAGAAGATTGAGTTTTGCTCATGAATTTATACCTGGTCATTAGGTTAATTACATTTTTTGAAATAAATACTTTCTTTGAATCTGGAGCCTATTAAAACATGTACATTCATATTTTCTGCCAAATGCATATTGAATATAACATTGTTCACTTTGAAGTCATTTCAGTGTTTCTAAATTCAGATGTCCTTTAGTTCTTTAAATATCATACCAAAAAGGCATTTTTAGGAAGAAGAATTTCAAGACATTTTAGCAGGTTTATTGTTAAAATTTAAAAAGAAACCACTTAAATTTTACAAAAGGTAATTGCAGGAACAAGGACCAGTCACTATGGGTAGGGGATCCAGGCTTTGAGCAAGCTAGACTCCAACAAATCAGTTTGTAATATCACCTGTTTCTACTTTCAAAACTTCTTTTTCTCCTTTCAAACAGGTTCTACTACATCAAAAGTGCAAGTTCTGGGAGTCCTTGAGTATGAAACCCGAGTCAATAAAATTGGTAATTTTCACTCATGCAATCTTTGAACACTTAAGGATAGAGAAATATTTCATTTTATTTTTAGTTCTACCTGTATAAACCACCCAATTGACCTGCTCTGCTTTTCCCAATGGTGATATCTTATAGTGTCATCAAACTCTCCTAGGATTGAAACTTCAATAGACTCACAAAAATGAAAGAATATATACCATCAGGTCAGCAACAAACTTTTTTTTATTATTACTTTTTATTTCTAACTGCACAGATTCAGGTTGATGACTGTCATATGAGAACTTTTAAGGACTGCTAAGGTGAATTTTTGGAACAGAATACCCACATGACTTTAAAGTATTTTTTAATGTATATATATCAAGCACTACTGGCTTCAGAATATGCTTGGTCAACATATATTAATTAAATATCCAATGTATACAATTAATAGACATTAAATGAATGAATTCTTTTAAAAGTTTAACAGACATAATAACAAATTACATAAAGAAGTCTATTTTTTTCATAAATCACTAGCAATAATTTCTAATTATGTATTTTTACACATATTTATATTTTACATAATTTGGTTGTTTTCCAATTTAACACTTCAAAATACATATATTATGTCAGAAGTATAAAAGGATTTTTTTTTCTGGTATTCTCTCTTCTCCAACTAGGTTTAAGTGGGACTCATTGAAACTGATAAGCTTCAAGTCACTGTCTCACTGGTGGCCACAAAGTTAAGTTATGTGAAGGTGAAATACACCTTTTTTTTAGGATCGTTAGGGGAACTCATTATAATTCTTTTTTAAATTTTTTTAAATATTTTTTTAATTTATTTACTCATGAGACACAGAAAAAAGAGAGAGAGAGAGAGAGGCAGAGACACAGGCAGAGGAAGAAGCAGGCTCCATGCAGGGAGCCCAATATGGGACTCCATCCTAGGTCTCCAGGATCATGCCCTGGGCTGAAGGCAAGTGCTAACTGCTGAGCCACCCAGGGATCCCCTTTTTAAAGTTTTTAAAAAATATTTTTTTATTTACTCATTATGATTGTGATACAGAAATGCCTCTAACTGATTTTGCCCTCACTATCACACTTCCAGGACATATACAATACTTAATATGAGATGATAGATTGTTTGGTTACACATAATCTATCTGCTCAAAAATTGTCATCAATTATAGAAATTATATCATAATAATATGGGATGTTTTTAGCTAACAATAAGCTTACCTCTTTCTTATTGTACCACAAAGAAGAAAATTGGTAAAATAAAATAAAGATTGTGATTATATTAACCAGATTTAGCTTCATCAAAGATGGCTTCCAAATACTGAGTAGAAGGGCTTTATTTATATCCTTGGGGAAGAGATGTCAAGGTGAATATACTATTTAAGGATATAGAGCTTGGAAGAGCTTTCTGCAGTGGGGGTGTAGGTTTGGACATTATTGGATTTTAGTGTCAGGTTGTAAAATCAGTTTTGTGCAATAATCTAGGGAAGAATACTTAATGCAAGAAGAAATGAATCTCAAGATTAGAATCTTGGTGAAATTCTACTTATACAGGCAGAAACAAGAAAGAAAACTAGGAAAAAAATTGCTAGAAACCTAGAAGAAAAATAGAGTGTGAGGTCAGACAACTCCAAAGGAGCAGAAAGCTTCCAGAAAAAAATAGTCAAATTCTAAAGAATAGAGGCATTTGGGAAGTAAAACAGATTTATATATACTAGACTGGGCAATTAAAATGTAATAGTTGCTAGAGTATTTACAATGGGGTAGGGCTACTGACATAGGTAGAGAACTAAGAACCTGGAGGAAATATTTCTTGATGATCATAATTTTCTCCGTGAATTGTAAACAAGTTCTTGTTGGAGAATGAGAATAATGCTGGAGAGGGAGGGAGACTAATGATAAAGGTTCAGATTAGCCCCAAGGGTCGTTAGAAAGGGTCTTGTCAAGGGCTTGTCAACCTTTAACCTCATATCAATGTGGATACCAATTTGTATTACATACAGGTTTTTTGTTTTCACATCTCTTATTCCCATTATTGTCATTGTTTCTTATATCTGTAATTCACTTTCACTTATTTCCAACTATTGAATCTTAGCTACAGATACGTAATTGACTTCCTTCACAAAACATTTCTGATTGTCTCCCAACAGGATGAGATATCACTTCCCTGCAAACTATAATAACAAGAATGTCTATACTATTTTACACTCTGTTTATACCCCTGGGAAATCTCAAGTATCAAAATAGAAATATGATTGATTTCTTATCTTTGTGTTCTCTTGGAATTGGGAGCAACTAAAACTTGCTTTTAGTAATGCCACCCCCCATCCTAGGATGCAAACATTTTTTTTTTTGAAATTTTGTCATTCCTCAGGAACTATTACCATGGATAAAATGTAGGAGTCTCATCATGGCTAAAATGTAAAAGCAAAAATTATCAAAGGGTATGTATTCTCAAGCTCAAAGAAATAAAAGGAGTAAAGATGTCCAAGAAATGCAATGGAGAAATACAAAGGAGAATATTATTGAGCTCTAGGCATTTTCCATTTCATTTTTAGCACTTTCCTATAGGTTTTGCTGTTATTTTTAAAAAAGAAAAGAATATAGAGCTCAAAACTTGAGAATATTCTCTGTAAAGTATATGTATACATTTATATATAATATTATCATATAATTATATACTATATATAATTATTATATTGATATATATATTTCAATGCTCTGATCTAGAAGAACTCCTTCAATAACTTGTGTGAAATTTAAGTACAGGCTATAAGAAGAGAACTTAATGGCTTTCTCTCGAATGCATACGTAAGGGAAGTTGAGATTTGGGTTTGGTACATGAGGAAAAAGACAAAAATATTAATCTAATACATATTTCAAGCTGTAGAATGGCTGAAGGGTTTTCAGAAAAGGTGATATCTAATATTGTCTCTTAGGTACTCCTGGTCTACAGACCATTGTTTTCTCAATACTTCTTTCAAAATCTTAAGTGGAAGTCCCCAAAACACAGTCTTCTGCAGTATTATGAGAACTTGGAAATGACAGAGCTGTAAGGATAAAAATATCATCAGACTATGTACTTCCACTGGAGCTTACATGGGGCAGGGAGATTACCTGGAAAATCGGATGAATTCTTGAGTCCCCAAAAGCAAGCAATGACACTGTGGTCTAGCCTACAGAGATATATGAGAGGCAGCTGTGGAATATCAGCCTCAGGAAGCTTCTTCTAAATTCAAAGGGATTCTAGAATGAAAGATGAGGTGGACTCTGGGTTTTACAAAGGCAAAAAACAAAACAAAAAAAAAAAACAAAAACAGGCCTTCAAGTAGTTATATTAGTTTTTTTGTTTTGTTTTGTTTTTTGTTTTTTGCTTTTTTTTTTTTTTTTATGGTGGCTGGCATACATTACCACTAAATTAGTAGCTTAACACAACATGAATTTCTGATCTTACAATTATTGTTATCGGAAGTCTGAGTAGTTCTCACTGGTTAAAATACCCATAAAAATAAATCTATAAAAAATAAAATTAAATTAAAGTGTGGGCACAGGTGCATTCTTTTCTGAAGAATCTATTGCTTTGTTTTTTTCAGCTTCTAGAGATTGCTTGAATGCCTTGACTCACGGACAGCTTTCTCCTCCCTCAAAGCCATCGATGTAGCAATGCAATGTCTCTCTGACCACGCTTCCATTGTCCTCTAGCTTTCTCTGAACAGTGCTGGGAAAGGTTTTCTGCTTTCTGAGGAGTCAAATGGTCACTTTAGATTCAGTTGGATGATCCAGCATAATAATCACATCTGCAAAGTATCTTTTAGTCAAGCAAGGAAGAAGTCATAGGTTGGGAACAATAAGATGTGGACATCTTTGGGGCCCTTATTCTGCCTACCACAGTGATTGATATATAATGTTGGGGTTTGGATAGGAGAGTTTACATTATGGGTTATAAAATCAAGGTTCAGGAATGCCTGAGTGGCTCAGCAGTAGACCATCTGCCTTCAGCCCAGGACGTGATCCTGGAGTCCCAGGATCCAAGTCCTGCATCGGGCTCCCTACACGGAGCCTGCTTCTCCTTCTGCCTGTGTTTCTGCCTCTCTCTGTGTGTCTCTCATGAGTAAATGAATAAAATCTTTACAAAAAAAAAAGGTTCAGATTTATTGATCTGAACTTGTAAATTTATGAAAAAAAATTATATATCCTAATGCTTATGCAAGCTGAGAAAATTTTGAATATTATTCTATTATTCTGATTTAGACAGACTTGTGGAATTCACAGTTTAATGACAAAGAGTTGAATATGGAGACAAATGATAATTAAAAATACATAAAAGTTAAATAATAGTAATTGTTATTAGGAAAAGCTTGATACTTGTCCCTATAGAATCAGAGGTAAAGTAAAAAAAGGTAGTAAAGATAGAAATACATCATTGCTCTCTGATTTCCAAATACATCAAAGACTCACTGGTTTATACCAGTGTATTTCTCAAACTTCAATTTGTAAAATTTTCTTTGATACACTCCATGCAAAACTTTCCATGAAAGTAAATCTAGACTATTTTAAGAAGAGAAATTCCGTTTATGTTGCACCTAAGTTGTACCTGTGAAAAAGAATTGCATCTTCCACAGGGATCAGGATCTTTTCTTTCCTGTGTGTTATATTAGACACAGCGGGCTTTTCAGCCAAACAGAACTAGATTGGAATTCCAGTTGTACAATTTCCCAGCTGAGTGAATCCATAGAAATTATTTAGCATCTATGAGATTATTTACTTAAATTAAAATGGGAATAATGCCATCAACTTGTGCAATTGTTAGAATTAGATACTGTAGTTAAGTTTTGATCATAATAGGCTCTCCCCGATAATGGTAAGCATTAATATTATCCCATTTACCACAGATTTATTTTTAATCAATCTCTCACATGCTACTCTATCATAGACATAATTATATTCCTAAGTCTTTTGACCATCAGAGTTATAACCTTTTGAATAAACATTAGCACATTTAGAATGAAGTTGTTTTCACCAGTGTTTATTTCTGTCCTACTTTATTAAAAATCAGAATTAATTCACTTTAATTAAATACCAGTCCATCACTATTAGGAAGCTTGGCTTATTGCCCATATTTGAAGACAGTCTCATGGAGTGCTTGCTGCTTTGACTTGGGTAAAACCAAGGACACGTACAACTTTTGTGAAAAAATAAAACATTTTTGACAATCTTCTATCTCCCCCCATCTCATAACTTGAAAACTCTACTTTTTTGCAAACTTGTGGTACAGGCTTCCATTGTCATGGTATTTGTGCTATGCAATACATTCCATTTTTCTTCTTCTTTTTCAAAAGCAAACTCACTGAAAAACTGTATATGTTTCCAACTCCCCTTTTTTCTTGAAATTCACCCCTTTCTTGGTATTCTTAAAGTTGTTTGCTTTGGAGGTTTTCCTTTCTATATTTTTAATGTGGATGTTTCCCAGAGCTCTATTTCGGCTGCTCCATTTCTCCTCGCCAATGAATGTAAACAGTACATCTCAAGGAACCCTAACAGAATTTGCAGGAGAGGGACCTGGACTAGAATTGAACTTTTGCCTTTTACTACTTCATTTTCTAATTCTGTAGGAAAATTCCAGAAGCAGTCTTTATATTCATGTCTCTCTGAGAGCTCATTTCTTAAACAGGATATTAGGGGGCACGTGGCTGGCTCAGTTGATGGACCATGCAACTCTCGATTGTGGGGTTGTAAATTCGAGCCCCAAGTTGGATATCTATATCTATATCTAAAGTTTACTTTAAAATAAAATCTTAGGGACACCTGGATGGCTCAGGGGTTTAGCATCTGCCTTTGGCCCAGGGCATGATTCTGGGGTCCCAGTATCGAGTCCCACATCGGGCTCCCTGCGTGGAGCCTGCTTCTCCCTCTGCCTATGTCTCTGCCTCACTCTCTCTTTCTGTCTCTCATAAATAAATAAATAATTAAAAAAATAAAAATATTAAATGGGACTTTAGAATTTAACAAGAGATTTTTGGGAAGATTAAGAAAAATAATGCATGTAAAGCCATTAGCACAGAAAGGCACCTAGACAATAGTGAATGCTAATTTCCACCCTAATTCCCATTCTCTATTTCAGGCCTGATTTCTGACACATTTGTCAGCTATAACGTGTTCCATAGAATCTCTAATTCAACAAGTTCAAAGCCAAACAATCATTTCTCTAGCTCTAGGTCTCTCCACTTCCTTCCCTTCTGCAATGATATTGGTTACTCTTTAAACATCCCTAATGGGGGGAATCCCTGGGTGGCTCAGCGGTTTGGTGCCTGCCTTCACCTCAGGGCATGTTCCTGGAGCCCCTAGATTGAGTCCCATGTCAGGCTTCCTGCATGGAGCCAGTGTCTCTGCCTCTCTCTCTCTCTCTCTCTCTCTCATGAATAAATAAATAAAATCTTAAAAAAATAAAATAAATAAAATAAAAAATAAACATCCCTAATGGTGAAGTATTTCGGCGAATGAGAATATGAGTTCAATTAAATGAAAAGTTTGAGAGTCATTCTAGAATTTGCCCTAAACCTACATCTAGCCATCGCTGTAATATTAAGGATCCTATCTTTTTAAGGAATTATATACTGAGCCATTGTTTTCTAAACTCACTGTCACTGCAGTATCTTCATTCAGGCTCATATTATGTCTGGCCTCAAAAATTATGTTTCTGGTCTCCTGGAAACTCACTCACATATGTACTAGGGTTGAGAGATTTTTCTAATATGCAAATTTTTAAAACTTTCAGTATCATAGTTTCACTTACAGCAAAACTGCAATTATTTGTTGATACATATTAGTATATATTCATAAAATATCTTGCACATTTTTAAAATTATTTTTAAAGTATAGTTAAAATATGATGTCATAATAGTTTCAGATCTACAGCCTAGTGATTCACCAATTCTATACATTACTTGTTGCTCACCACAGTAGGTGTAGTTACCATCTATTAACATATCACATTATTATGATGTTATTGATCATATCCCCATGCTATATTTTTCATCTCTGTAATTTATTTATTTCATAACTGGAATTTTTTAAAGATTCCTTCACCATTTTACATGAAATGTGAAATAAAGTTATTTTATTTTAATATTTTATTTATTTATTCATGAGAGACACACAGAGAGAGAGGCGGAAACAGAGGGAGATGGAAAAGCAGGCTCCCTGTGGGGACCCCAATGTGGGACTCAATCCCAGAACCGTGGGATCATGACCTGACCCTAGGGCAGATCTGCTCAACCACTGAGCAGGTGATCCAATATAAAGTTATTTTAAAATAACATTTTATATTAGCATATTATAAAATGCAATTATATCTTTTATTATAAAATGTAATGATGTATATTTTTTCAATACTATAATGTAATAGTGTTATAATATGTAAGAATATTTAAACTTTTTCCAAGTATTATTTGTTTCATATTATTTAATTTACTTTAAATATTTTAGCAAGTAAAAGCAAACTTTTTATACTTAACACATAGACCAAATAAAAATGAAAATTTGGATCACGCTTCAGATACACAGCTTAGAAAAATAGATTATAAAAACTGCTTTCCTGAACCAAAGTTAAAAATTGCAGTTCTCAAATAAAAACCAGTATCTTTATCAAAATATCAAAATAAGAGAGAAATGGAAAGGCTATTCTCTGAAAGCATGGTTCTTACAAACAGCATCTAAAAGTACTTACTACTGAATGTCAATTATCCCAATAAATGAAAGTTAAATATTTTACAATGTCATTATACCCCTCTTATGAACATGTTTTAAACATTAAAGGAATTTATTGCATATTACTTTTTCCACAAACAAAATGCAAATTTTAAATCTAGTGAAACATATTCAGATGAATTTGAGAATTTATTTTATTTGTCCTTTTTAGATATTTGGAATCAGGATTAATGGCATAAAAATCCACTATACTTGTCAAAAGGGCAATTAAAAGAGATAATATTGGACCTCTGGACAGTGGTCAGATTAAAAATAAAGTTTAAGATGTTCCTGCCAAGAAGTAAGATGGGAAGTTAGAGAAAATAAAACAAAACAATGCACCGCATTAGGGAAGAGTTGACTCTGGATGCATTTATTTATGAACTAAATGCTTTTTAGTTGTCACTCCTTAAAATTGGCAAAAGAGGCCATGTTCTCCATGATCTAACTAATGAATTGGGTTTATATTAGTGATTTTTTTCCAGATGTGAAAGACAAATCCATTATAAACTAGGTGGCCATAATCCTCAGATAAGCAAAAATGCTAAATGTCAGGCATTGTCCATAATCTTCACAGAAATAACCACACACCCAGGTGTACACAAACGCAAGCTCCTTGTTAGTAGATAATCCTTCTGGTACCTTCCAATGGAAGTTGGAAAAAAATTGTACTGCTCTTCTCCAACTCATTTTTTTCTCTCATAATGGAGTGAGACTGAACTGGGCTGGGTGTGATAGGGGGCTGCTTGCTCAAATTCTTTCTCATTCTAGTTAATCAAAATGCAATTACACATAGATAAAACCATTACGATAATAATGTTTTACTTCTAACTTGTGAAACAATTTAGTCATCACATATTTTTTTTTCACTAAAATAGTCCCATCAAAGACCCTCTATTATTATAACTCAAGCTAATTGCAGTGCCACCTGAATCCTCCCAACCAAGAAGTTCACTGTATTCTCTTGCACTTGTTTTGCTTTTTGGCATTTAGCCACCACTTGTTTACTACAACATGTATAATCCCAACATCTCTTTCATCGTCTTTTAACTTCTATTCCTAATATTGAAATGGTATGTGAAATATTTATCCTTATATTCTCAGTTGTTTTTTTTTTTTTTTTTTTTTTGTTTGTTTTGTTTTGTTTTGTTTTAGCAATATTTGCTTAATAAGAAGTTTAGGTCACTGTGCCCATTCCTCCCTGTACTCCATCCTTTCCTCTTGTCACTAAACACCATACCATACATTGTGCTATCACTAGATATCATTTACATTTTATTTAATCAAGGATTACTTGACACACTGTTGGAACAAACAGAGGAGCAAATACATTTGTGTGATTGTCTGATACAATTAATAACCAAATATTACAGTGAATTTAACCTAGAAGCACAATCAAAGGTGCCACAACCACATTAACAAGAAATTTCTTTTACAAAGTGGCTTAAAATTATACAAGATTGATAGTAAATATCTGTTAGCTAAAACTTCCTATTCCAGTTCTAAATACTTGATTATTAGCTTTTAAATTATTATTTTTCGGTTTCTTAATATCAAGTACCCCAGAGCTTCTGTTCCTAACATCTATTGACCAGTGGGATAGAGACTGGAAGGACAGATAAATTTGGATGGTGTAACTGCTTTGTTATATCACCTGGGTAAGCACTTATACTTGCCACATTATTCATCTCTGTCCACAAATAATTTAACTTTTCTTTCAAGTTTCTTTAAAATCAATTTACATGTTTCATTTTTATTTTCTTTAATCCATATAAACACAGTGGGTAAAATACTTCATTTAACAGAGAAATCTTATTTTGTTTAGACTGTAAGTTAAATTACTTTCTTAAGCAATGTATATTGAGAAGAAATGCAAAGGCCCATTTAATCAATGTGCCTTTAAAATGTCTAGTAATCAAGAGGGAGTGACTACCATTTGACCCCTGAGCCAGTGGGACTTGGATGATCCAGGCTCCTCACCCTCACCCTGTCCTTCAAAGGTAAGTTTTCTACCTGTTGTTCCCATAATGGGAACCATTTGAAAGACAAAGCCGAAGAGAGTAAGGTGTTGAGATCCTACCGGTGGTAAATGTAACCAAACCCAGCTAAGACTTCTCTGTAAACTTTTAAGATTCTGGTTGTAGGTGTGGAGATCTACCCATCTTGTGACCACTCCAGATAAGCTTGGTATGTGAGTTTCCTTGCTTTCTGAGCCTGCCATCTACCAAGCTGGAGTGGTCTGCCTCATTCTAACACTATTATTTCCCTGTGTGGACAGGGGCTACCTTGAGAACCAACAATTACTAGTGCAAGTATCAATCCCAACTTTTATTGAAGAAAATAGAATTATTACACATTAATATTCAAAACTCCTCAAAGCCAAAATGAGAGTGAAAGTTTCCTAGGATATCATTTCCCCTCAATCATTTCCATATTTTAGAAACAGATGGATGATGAGCTTTGGCACAGGACATACTTTATATGTTCATAGAAATATAAGATTATACCTATTATTTGTATTTGCATATTTCTAATTATACTCCAAAATCGAATCTACTAATTTAATTTTTAGTAAGAGATCTATTAAGTGTTTTCTGGGTTCATGGTTACCTAGCTACAGGTGAACGTTATCAGTAAGCATTTAATTTGGTCCAAAGTAAGATAAAATATAAACTATAGTTATATATATATATATGTATATATATGCAAATCTATAATTTATAATCTTAATCTTGAGAACTGACAGTAATCTATGTGATACACCAGATCTAAATTGGGAAAAGAAAGAACAACTAGAGCCTCCTAAATATTTATGTAAGATTAATTATTTCCCTAAAAATTTAGGCCTCTATAAAGGTGTGGCCAACTCAATTCAGGCAATTCAACAAACCATCTGTACAAAATAATTTCAGCTCTGTAGCTATTTCCTATGGCTCCATAAAACTATGTTCATTGCTAAATCTAAAATTTCCAAATTGTTTTTTTTTTTAAGATTTTATTTATTTATTCATGAGAGACAGAAAGAGAGCAAGGCAGAGACATAAGCACAGGGCGAAGCAGGCTCCACGCAGGGAGCCCGATGTGGAACTCAATCCTGGGACCCCAGAATCATGCCCTAAGCTGAAGGCAGGTGCTTAACCACTGAGCCACTCAGGTGTCCCTTAAATTGGATTTTAAAGATACTGGACAGCAATTCTTCCTCCAAACATAGTCTATTGGTGTATACAATGGACTGTGTTTGAGTTTTCAGCTGCTCAAAAAAACTTTTGCTTTTGTCAGAGTATAAACAAATATTGATTTAATATGAAGCTTTAACAAAGGTTACATGAGAATCTATATAGGAAACGAAGGTTTCAAATTTGTCAGAACCTCAACCAAGTCAGCCTAGAATGGGTTGCTCACATAAATTTGTCTCTATCAATCATCATGATTACTAAAAGGCCAAAGGCCTGAACAATTGGACAGTCTATTACCAAAGTCTAGAAATAATATATAAGGACAAATATTAGTAAGAAGTACAATTGAATGTACACACATGCTATGAGAACTATTTTTAAATCTAACCTCCCTAACAAAGCTGATTCATCATCTCCTAAGATCTGAGAAGCAATACTAGTATAACAGCCATAAGCTTGACAACATTTTTAAAGAAAGCCAGCAAAGTTTCTAGACTATGAAGAGACAGTAACTCATGACTGATGCTAGTGTTATCCTGGGAGACTAGCCAATGTCAGAAGTAATGACAGATAGGGGACCCAGACTTTGTCCTATCCTGTACGTACCACATCCACTAATATTAGAGATTTCATTTTTTGGTCACCCCCATTCTCTTCAATCTAGCCTCTGTGACCACTGCAGTATCTCCCTTAAGTATTACTGACAGAAAGCCCAGGTGGCTCAGCAGTTGAACATCTGCCTTTAGCTCAGCGCGTGATCACAGGGTCCTGAGATTGAGGCCCACACTGGGCTTCCTGCAGGGAGCCTGCTTCTCCATCTGCCTGTGTCTCTGCCTCTCTCTCTGTGTCTCTCATGAATAAATAAAAATTAAAAAAAAAAAGTATTACCTTGACGGTGAAGCCATTCTTCACCACCTTATATTTAAAAGAAGTGTTTCTCTCCTCTCTCTCTAATTCACTACCACACTCAATTTTTCCCTATAGTATTTATTAACATCTTCCAATGATGTATTTATACTTTTTAAAAAAATATGCTTCTGCCTTCACTTAGAATATAATCTCCTTATGGATATTTTAATTGTTTGTGATTATTGCATTAGTTTCTAGAACAGTGGTCGATGTATAGTACATGATTTATACCTGTTGAATGAGTGAATAAGTGAGGCCAGAAGGTAGAAGGCACGCTTGGACTCTGATACCACATTGTTCAAGACTTATGTTTCTTTTGACACATTATATTAATATGTTGAAAGGGAACAATTACACTAGGAGTGAGAAATGCCATTTCCAGAAACGAAATAAGCAAATTGGTTTTTAAACATTATTTATGATGTTCAAGAGACTAAAGAATAAAAGTTTTTATCTGGCTGTGACACATCTGGCTTGGATTGCTGGGGCTATATTGTCTGGGAGACAATTGTCTAACTTATTTTCTGCTTAACATCCCATCCATTTCTGCAACAAAATCAGTAAAGAAAGACAGAGCTTCCAACACAATTATTTCACAATTACTTTCTGTTAATATGGCCTCAATATAATGAGTAACTCTAGCATTTGAATTAGGTTTAGGCCACCTGTTTAAAGCCCACCTTACTCAATTATGACATCATGCCAGATAATTTAAATACCCAGGTGGTTGAACAAACAGTAAATCAAACTGCTGGCCCTGCAAGAAAAAAGCAAATTGCTCTTGATATCCAGCATTATCAGAGACTGGTAAGATCACCTAAGCCAAATCAATGACTGCATTCCAATCAGCAGTAATTACGAATCATCTTTCAATGTAAAAATATGGTCACATTCTTACCAAATTACTACCATTTTTTAAAACAAATTATGGATCTAATTTTATTCTATAAATAATGGCCACAACTCATCTGATTTTTGTACTATACAAAATGAGATCATCATTGGAATAATGTTACCATTGGGCATAACCCACCTCTATGATTTCCATGTTAGAATCAAAACATTACTCTCTCTAAAATATGGCAATAATGACTTAATATGTATGATTTTATTGTGAGAGGAGGACTTCAAGGATTGACATTTAATACGTATAAGGAAGTCCCTACACTGTTTCTCTTCATCCTTTCAAATAAGAACTCTTCTTTTCCCAATAGAATCACAATAAACTGATTTCAGTATCAGTTGAAAGAATGGGAACGCCCGCCTCGACAGAAAATCACCTTGGTTCTCTAAGTCCAATTAGGACATTTGGCAAAGTTCTGCCTTCCCAGATTCTTTCTCTTCAGTATCCCCGCTCATTAATATAATCCATTTCCCAAAACTCCCCAAGTATTTTTGAAAGTCAGTATTCATCAGAAATATTTGAATTTAGGGATCCCTGGCTGGCTCAGTGGTTGAGTGCCTGCCTTCAGCCCAGGGTGATCCTGGAGTCCAGGGATCGAGTCCCACATTAGGCTCCCTGCAGGGAGCCTCCTTCTCCCTCTGCCTGTATCTCTGCCTCTCTCTGTGTGTCTCTCATGAATAAATAAATAAAATTTTTAAAAAAAGAAATATTTGAATTTAGGCATAGAATTCGTGGTCTCCACTAAGAGATTTTAAGTTGTTGGTGTTGTTGGCAGGCAGCAACTGAACTTTATTATTAGTTTCCTAGGGCTGCAGTAACAAAATACCACAAATAGCATGGCTTCAAACAAGAGATATTTATTGTTTCACAGCTCTGGCTACTAGAGGTCTGAAATCATGGTGTCAGCAGGGCCATGCTCCATTAGAAATCTGTACAAAAGTCCTTCCCTGCCTCTTCATGGCTCCTGCTGATTTGGCAGCAATCTCTGATGTTCCTTGGCTTTTAGGTATAACACCCCAATATTCAGACGTCATTCATGATGTCATTCAAGCATCATTCATGGCACTTCTCTGTATTTTAGCCTTATAGGATCATCTCCTCATAAAGATACCCATTTTACAGAATTAGGAGCCCACTCTATCATAATATGATCTGATTTTACTTTTACTAATTATGTCAGCAATGACGGTATTTCCAAATAAGGTCACATTCAATGGTATTGGGAACTTCAAAATATCTTTTTTGGGGGTAACATGATTCAACCCATCACAACCTCTTTCCTTTGTTTTCTTCAATTTGGCCTCTTGCTTTTGGAAGGCATCCTTGCCAATGTTTCTGTGGCTGCGACTGTGAGCAACTCCACTCCAGCAGCTGCATCAAGCAGAAGTGATCACATACACGAATCAAGACCTTGGACTTCTGGAGTTCCAAAATTAATGAGCCCTGAGATGACACTTGTCTCCATCTAGAGTAGGTAATTGTCACTGTGACTGAGCAAATCCTTCATTACCCGGTTCTATGAACTTTAGCTTTTGCCTGTCTTTTGTTAAAAGTTTCCAGCAAGGTAGAGTTCATTAAAAAACCAAAACGAAACAAATTTATTTAAATTTCAATGGGAGGTAAGTCATCTTGTCAAGTGTTTAATCTGATCAAAATGATTAATATAAGCATGGAGATGCTCTTCACTGATTTCCTGGACTTTCATTTTAAATGTTTTCCACAGGCAGGGCATCATTACTTACACATTCACAAATTGGAGCATAGTAATCTGCCTATTTTTCTACCTGCTATTATCATCCTTGGTTATCTAACCTCTTAACAAGTTATATTGTGTGATTGGAGCATTTTCCACCGAAGTCCTCCAAAGCATCTAATTTATCTTTGGGCAGCTTGTCTCTGTATTTTGTTTAATTTCTGCAATCACTAGGTTATCATGACACCTGCCATGGCTACAAGAAATTGGCAACATATTTCAACTAATTACGGGTATTATCAGGTGAGTAATAAGAATTACTGTAGGATCCTGAGACTTTATATAGGATTTTTAAACAATGTTTGCCTTAGATAAAAGTGTTTTGAAGAAGAGAGAAAAATAAATGTCAGAGCTGTGAGAAGCCTGACTGATAGAACCCGGCTGACTCAGGCCTCTGACAATATAATATCCAAATTTAGCCGCGGTTCCTAAACTGCTGATTTAGCTCTATGTTTCCACTTAACAAACCAATCCAACATCACAATGTATTATTTCTCATGATTCTGTGAGTTTTCCCAGGCTTAGCTATGCAGTTCTTTGGCTGGTCTCAATTGGGGGTCTCTGCAAAGTTTCATTCAGCTGAAAGTCTGGGTGACGGTCTTTTATTTTCCAAAGGACTTTCCACCTGGTCTTTACTAATACAATAATCTAGCACGGTGCTGCCGTACAACATGCCTGGTGGGTTCCACGATAGTACACCTCTTCTGTCACGATTTATCCATCAAAACAAGTCACAAGCTGGTCCAAGGTCAAGTGGAATATGGATAGACTCATCTTGTGTGTGAGCAGTAGCATGTGCATGCAGATTGGGTGGTATTCTTAGCAGCCATACATGGGGATGACTTACCTCTGTAACAAATGCCCACCATTCAATATTGCCACTGATTCTAGTTCTTACTTTCAATAAGTCATGGTGGTCTACTGTATCAATAAAAGTCCAATCAGGAGAGTGAAACCCCAAGATAATTTGCACAGGGAGAGCTTCATGTAAAAAGTTTAATGATCACAGAGGATTGGAATAGTAAGGGGAATAGTTAGGAAAAAGAGAACTCTAAAACATATAGGACTCGTAGATTCGAGGAACATCATATACCCATAGATCCTAGTCATCGAAGACAAGTGAAAAAAAACCCTCCAACCAGGGAAGCCAAATAAGATAATAGATTCAAAGGAAAGAGGTGTCCTATTTTTAATCACGTCCACTTGGGCAGAAATTACAGACAGCGATGGTATATTACTGCAACATATTTTTCCTTATTCAAGTCACAGAAGCATTTTTTTCCTAATAAAAACTAGAAATGTGAAGAGAAATAACAAATGAGATTGATAAGTTCTGGGGACCTAATATACAGTAATGATCATTATGGTAAACACAAGCATACTGTATCATGTACTTGAAAGTTGCTAAGAGAGCAGGTCTTAAAAATTCTCAACACACACACAAAAAATAAAATGGTAATTATGTGACTCGATGAAGATATTAGCTACTGCTGTGGTGTTGATCATTTTGCAATATATAAATGTGTCAAATAACAGGTTGTACACTTGAAACTTACACAATGTTATATGCCAATTACATCTTCATAAAGCTGGGGAGAAAAGAATTTTAAAAATAGCAACTATAATAAAGATACTATAAGAATGCTACCGAGCAGTACAGATTTTTATTTATTCTGCTTTATTGAAACATGTGAAAGTTACCTCTAGGGTTTAAATATCCAGACATACTTGCAGCAACTTGTGTTAGGAAAATCAGTGACAAGTTTGATTCCATTTTTCCTTGGAGAAGGAAGAATTAGCACATGGCAATTCTCTGAGGTCCTCTGGCTAAAAGACAATATTTTCTAAGCATGTTCTGAAAATATTTAGGGCATGTTAACTCATAGTTGTCTTGGAAAGTTGTTACATGAAGATCAATGAGCAGCTGTCTCACACTGATTTAAGTGGTTTAAAGATAACGTCCTTAGCAAATCTAAAAAATTGACAGTGTTTCTTGAGACATACCTTTTGCTTAAAATTATCTTTACTGAAACATAAATCAATAATCTATGACTTTAGATTATAAAATATCTTAACTTCTCTATTTTGACCCAAAGACATTTAGACATTATTATTTGATGACATTATTACTTGACTAACAATTTTACATTTCCTCTGGTAATTATATATACCATTAAACCAAAATATGCAAAATCAAACTATAGTGAACATTTTGATAACGACTGAAATAAGTAAACAAAAATAAATAAGTAAACTAGTTATAGATTATGTTATGAAAAAAAAAGTTAAAATATTTCTTATGGGCAGGCCGGGTGGCTCAGCAGTTTAGTGCTGCCTTCAGCCAGGTTGTGATCCTGGAGACCCGGGATCGAGTCTCATGTCAGGCTCCCTGCATGAAGCCTGCTTCTCCCTCTGCCTGTGTCTCTGTCCCTGTCTCTCTCTCTCTCTCTCTCTAATGTGTGTGTCTCTCATGAATAAATAAAATCTTAAAAAATATATATCTCTTATGTAATAGTTAAGAACTAATAACTAATTATTATCATTTATCTACTTCATAGCACAAAATACTCATAGACAATATCACCAGAAATAGCATAATCTATTATTATATTATATACACAGTGATAATTAGCAACCATAACAGTACCAAAGTGTTTGAGAGAGCATAATAAGCTTAAAAATGCCAACAAGAAATAATATGAATGTTACGTAGCATCATAGAAGAAAAATACATTTTAAAAACTCAGATGATATAAATAAATAAATGAAAATAAAAACTTAGATGATTGTGTTTCATATACAGCAATGTAGCGAAGGTAAAGGTGATGGTGGTTATCTGGGAAAACAGAGTACACCAAAATAAATAAAAATACAAATACTTAGAGTCATATTTGAAAAAAAGTTATTATGCAAAACTGATGATAGAATAAAATGTCTTTTGAAAATATAAACCTGCACCTGTTTTTACCTGTAACAATTAGCCTCGATATGAGTAACACCCAGAATAGCAAACCCACAATAACTTAAATATAATTGCCAAAATTTCACATGAATGAAAATAAAAATAAATGAATCAAATAATAGTTGTAAATGTTTCAATATCTTTTTTTATGATAGTCAGAGAGAGAGAGAGAGAGAGAGAGAGAGAGAGGCAGAGACACAGGCAGAGGGAGAAGCAGGCTCCATGCACCGGGAGCCTGATGTGGGATTCGATCCCGGGTCTCCAGGATCGCGCCCTGGGCCAAAGGCAGGCACCAAACCGCTGCGCCACCCAGGGATCCCAAATGTTTCAATATCTTGATGAAAATACTAATAAACACAATAAAAATTATATTGAGAAAGTAAATAGAAATATTTTAAATACAACTTACCAAAAACTGATGGAGCCATCAAACCCTTAATGGAAAATTTTGCTTCAGAAAATATATTTTCTATGAAGATTCATTAGTTCTGTAGA
Organism: Nyctereutes procyonoides; assembly: GCF_905146905.1. Taxonomy (NCBI): domain Eukaryota; kingdom Metazoa; phylum Chordata; class Mammalia; order Carnivora; family Canidae; genus Nyctereutes; species Nyctereutes procyonoides. The sequence goes on from NW_026575046.1 coordinate 4,971,334, forward strand.
AAATGATAGAAATAATTGATTTCATAAGCAGAGACTCAAAACCATCATGATAAAAACATCAAAAAAAAAAAAACATCAAAATTAAAATACCCATGCAGACCAATCCTGGAAGGATGGGGTCAAAATGGCAGAGTGGACATTTTCTAAATCCACCCAGAAAGCCACTGCTCAGGGAACATGTAGACCCTCATCAGCTAACCAGAAATGGTTAATTTAAACCAGGATGGTTTAAATTTGGCTATGCTCGCAAAGAAACATTCAGGAAAATAAAGAAGCAGTTATCAGTGAGCTAAGTTTCCAGCTTTTGCTCCCTGTTTTTGTATTCATATAATGAATGAACAGGACTGTCAAGAGCACTTTAAAGCATCTGAGGATAGGACTGGCAACCAGCCAAGAAATTCTGCAAATGCAATTCCAAGGGGAATGAAAAAGAAATATAGAAACATACAGGGAGAGTCGTATTTTGTATTGCCTTTGTCTCTTTGTACCGTCTCCAAATACTTCTACAAATCAGTTCCTGCAGCAACGGGACCCAACGTCTGGGTTTTCTCTTGAAAAGAATCTAAGCTACTGAGGCTACTGTTGGAGAAGGACCTCCAGTGGCTGGTATAAAACGCACAGAACAGCCCGTAAATGACAAACGTCCCAGATCGGACAGTCCCACACAATGACACTGGAATAGGATGAAGTAGTCAAATGCTCATTTCCAAGATGTTTGCTATTCTCTCCATAAAGGAACCAGATTACGGTAATATGCATGACCACTGTAGATGACCACGTACCAGTGTGTTTCTGGTGGGTCTCACAAAGTACATTCTTTGAGAACAGATGCCTGCAGCCTCATAATTGAACACACAGAGCAAAACAATGTGTTGGTGAAGAAACAAAACATAGAGGAAACTCCAAGATGTGTAGAGCTTAGGAGGCTGTAGACAGAGAGAAGTTCAGGTAAAGAAGAAGGGTAGGTGAGGACCTTCTTTGGGTCAAGGCTGATGGAATGATCTAGTGCTGGAAGAGACAGAAAAGTGTTTTTTTTTTTTTTTTTTTCCCCTAAATCCACACTGCATTTTATAAGGTTAAGAAGTTGAATCAAGAGACAAACGGTCTTTGAATGAAAGTCAGCAATTCTGTTGGGTTACCTGGCAATGTTCAAGTGTGGCGCAGCGCTTAGGGTAAGCCGAAACTTGGTAGGACTTATGTCCTAGTACTGTTGCACATGTTATAGTGTGTATTTCTCTGAATAGTGGGGCTGTGGAGTCTGGCTGCCTGATGCTAGGGCCATCGCTAAGTAGCTCAGGTCCTTGGCAAAGAATGGATAATTACACTAAATATACTATCCGTTGTTTATTGCAAGGCTGAAATAATAAATCAATATTTAGTGTTATTGGAAGATATATGTTCATCAGATTGTAATAATAATTGACTATTAATATTGTTGTTGTCTGGATATTATTAATATGTAGTGATTAGAAAGCACCTAAGGTATATCTCTAGAACAAAAATTTAAACAAATAGCACATGCAAATTAAACATAAAATTCAATTTTCTTGACAGATATCCAAAATTCTTAAGCTGAATTTACTTAAAAAAATCAATATCAACCTATTAGCATATATTTTCTGATTTTTTCTATGAATTTCTATGTGTAAATTTGCTCATGTCATGTAACATATATTAAGTATTAGTGACTGAAAAATTGATCCCTTTTCAGCTCTAAAATATTTATGTTCATAGCTATTTTCAGTCATATGGAATTTCATAGCAGTATTCTAATGTAAAATATAATTTTAATTAAATCTCAGCAAACACTTAAAAATTCTGCATTTGTTTGAGTTTCTGACATTCATTCTTAATAAAAAAAAGTTTCCTCACTTTAAATAAGTCTCTAAAAATACTTTCAAGATTTATATTCTTTCCACAAAGTAACCGCAAAAATTCAACATGATTTAAATTTAAAAAATAAAACAGGAATCACTCCAATCTACTGAAATTCAAATTCAATCCAGCAAAGTGGTTTTTGAAATAGCCCTCACTTCTGTACTATGTTACACAGACAAGATTTATGTTTTGTTGATACTATGACATCTGTATTACAATCTCTTCTTACTGTTTAAAGATAATTGATAAAAATCAGAACTGAAAAAAGGTGTTTTTTTAGAGATAACAATGTAAATCTTAACGATAAATTGATGGATTTAGTTGAACAGAAGATGCATAAACCATGAGACTTTTATTGCAATTTACTTATCTCAATATTTGGAAATACTGTTATAAATTTGCTATTCTAGCTAAGCAGAGAAATATTTTGTTTCATATCCATCTGCTCTGATTTTGCAGTGAAGTAAAAGGAAAATCAGCCTATATATATTCACCTACTGATGAACATGAAACTGACTTTATGAAGAGTGTGTTGTACACAAATTGGGTACAGATTGTCATTAATGGAAATAAATGGATGTGGGGGAGGCAGGACCCTGTGGAGATTTTCTTTAGCACACATTTTAGCAAATATATACCTGCAAAAATTCACTTTGCGAATGTATGCTGACATATAATGAATCATCTGGAATGTTGGCGTGCTGCTACTCCTACATGGCTATTGGATGGACAGGTTCATAAGCACATTTTTGCTTCCAAACGTTTTATAATTAGAAATAAAAAATATTCACTTTGCCTAATTTAGATTTATTGTCAGATTCCAAAAAGACTTATCACTGTTAGAAGTAATTTTGTTGACTATTCCTACTCATTACCAATCTCTTCATTATGGCCTACGGTATTAATGTCCAAAGTCACGTAAAGAAAACAGAAATCCCTTGATGGTATTTCACTCTACTTTTTAGGAAGTCTTATCCCTTAAAATATCACTAAGTAGGGATCCCTGGGTGGCGCAGCGGTTTGGCGCCTGCCTTTGGCCCAGGGCGCGATCCTGGAGACCCGGGATCGGATCCCACGTCGGGCTCCCGGTGCATGGAGCCTGCTTCTCCCTCTGCCTGTGTCTCTGCCTCTCTCTCTCTCTCTGTGTGACTATCGTAAATAAATAAAAAAAAAATTATAATAAAAAAAAATATCACTAAGTAATATTTACAATTCAAAGAAGTAATAAAACACTTTATCATGTAAACTAGTTGTCTTGACTGAAAAGGGCCAATCTCCATCTCCTTGGGAAATTTGTCATTTCCGTGTTTCAATATGCTCCCAAAAAATCAAGAGTAAGAAGTAGTTTCCTGTCTCATTTGTGCATATTATTTTAAGCAAGTTTGCCAATCCTTCAGAACCTAACACAGAAACCTTAACAAAATTGTCTAGTAGATTTTGTCCATCAAAATTTGCTGTTTTCTCTCTAAGAGTGTCACTCATGGGCCCATTGGTCACAAATGGTGGGAAAATTTGAATTATAAACAATGTTGAACTAAAAATGATTCATTATCAGCTCCATCTCTACCCCATTTTGTTTAGAATACACTAACTTCATTCAAATCTTAATTGCTTTAGGAAAAGTTACTAACCAGGACATGTCTTACTTCTTTACAAGTCAAATTTTTCCATGGGTCTGTTCCATAAATTATTCAGATGTGACTGTTTTGTCTTTTTTTTTTGTTGTTGTTTTTAAACAAACTAAAGATAGCATGAGATTACTGCTAGCATTAAGCCAATGTCCTGCCTCATTTTTTTATCTCATGCATTTTAAAGTTATTTGTAATTTCCCCCTCAATCCCATTTTATGTTTTTATTTTCCCCATGGGGTAGCTGTCTTTGTAATACATGCTCTCTTCCAGACCTTCTGACAAGGACACTTCATTATTTTCCTATTTGGATCTCTTCGATCTTACTGTCCATGTCTTTTTCTCTAGTAATTTGCAATAACTATCAATGGCTTAATTTTTAGAAATAATCTTTAAGTATACTTTACATATGACTTTAAAACAGTCTACCTTTTTATTTTATATTTGTTTATGAAGTTTTTGCATATTTAAAAATTTGAAATTTTTTTTCCGGAAGTTTTATAATCGTAATATCTACATTTTGTCCTATGAATCATTTGCAGGAATTTTGTTTACACATGGGTTGAGTTTCAAAGTTTTTTTTTTTTTTTCATATACAGTTGTCCCAGCATTATTTTTTGAAAAGACTTTCCTTTTGCCTATTGGCCTTCCTTGACATCTTCAAAAAATTCAATTGATTGGGGTGCCTGGCTAGCTCAGTTAGTGAAGTGTACAACTCTTGATCTTGGAGCTATGGGTTTGAGCCCCTTGTTCCTGCCTAGAGCCTACTTAAAAAAAAAAAAAAAAATCAAACGATCAAATATCTGTGGACCTATTCCTGGCTATCTATACTGCTCCACTTTTTTCCATATCTTTCCTAATAGATACCACCTTACCTTTTTGTTGTAATTTTATTGTAAGACTTTTCGTCAAATGCTAAGGCCTCCAATCCCATTCTTCTTCCTCAATTGGTCTGGCTCTTCTAGGTCCTTTGAATTTCTATATAAATTTTAGAATCATCTTGGCAATCTGCCTAAAAAAATTCCTCGAACTTTGGTCCAGATTTCATAAATCAACAGATTAATAATATTAAGTCTTAAAGTCAATGAAAATGATTAAGTCTTCTTTTATTTCTCTCAGAATTCTATTGGAGATTTCAGTTTTGAGGTATTACACATGCTAGATTGTTTCTCTCTATATATTATGTATTGGATATTGTAAATTATATTTTATTCCATATTCTAGTCTTTCTACTAGATAGAAATGCAATTAGTTTCTGTATGTTGAAATTTTTTCTGGTGAACTTATGGAAGTTTCTAGTTATTAATATATTTTTTTACAGATTCCTTAGGATTTTCTCCACAATCATATCAAATATCAAATGAAGATTGTGTTTTATTGCTTCGTTTTTATTCTACATGTTTTTCAATTTCTCTTAATCACACATGCTAGGACTTCTAGTAGAGTGGTGAATTACATTTATTGCTATTCCAAAATCAAACGAATATTACATTCGAATATTACATTGTAGAACTACAACTTATTTATAATAACCTAATTCTTTATATGTTTTTTGTTAGCTATTATTTTGCTAAAGATTTTTGTATTTATGTTTTTGCATCTATTTAAATATCAATGTTTATACCTTTCTACTGTGTAAATAGATACATACTTAACTATAAAAGCAATATTTTTAGTACTTTTTATAACTTTGGTGTCATGGTAATTTTTGCCTCATTAAATGAAATAAGAAAACATTTACTATGCTTTCTCAGATAAGATTTATATTATTTATTCCTTAATATTTAATTGAACTTACCAAGATATTCATGTAGGCTTGGACTTTTCTTTATAGAAAAGTTTTTAATGAATAATTGTGTCCCTTTTCAAGAGGACGGACTATTCAGATTTTCTATTTCTTCTTGAATCAGTTTTGATCATTTGTGCTTTTTATGATATTGCCAATTTTATTGAAATGTTTTAGTTTTGGAAGCATAAAGTTGTTCAACAATATTATCTTAATATCTACTATTTCTTATATATGTAGTAGGAGCTACACTTTCTCTTTTTTTGTTTTTGGTTCTACACTTTCATTACATTTGCTTACAGTCCAGTTATTTATAACCAAATTTAATAATTTATTTAAAATTAAAATTTTGTTTTTATTTATTCCCTTTATTGTTGGTTAATTTTCTTTTTCATAGATATCTGCTCTTGTATTTAGTTTCTTCATCTTACTTATGTAAATTTGTTTTCTAGTTTCTAATGGTAGACATTGATATGACTGATTTTAAATTCCTTTCCTATTTTCTATTATTGGCAATTATAGTTTTGAATTTTTATCTAACCATTCTTTTGCCTGCACCCCACACATTTCAAAGATTTTACTTGCATTCACTTAAAATATTTTTCTATTTTTTCTTTTGATTATATTAAATACTGGGCTGATATCTTAGCCAATAAAGAAATGAAAGAATTATGATGGAGGAGGAAAGAGAGGAGAAAGAAATAAAAAAAGAAGAAAAAAGAGAGAAAGAAGAAAGAAGAGAAAAAAAAAGAAAGAAAGAAAGAGAAAGAAAGAAAAGGAAAGAAAAGAAAAAGAAAAGGAAAAGAAAATAAAAAAGAAAAGGAAAGGAAAGGAAACAAAAAAAGAAAAAAAGAAAAGAAAAGAAAAAAAGAAAGAAAGATGCCTGATTGGCTCAGTGGTTTAGCACTTACCTTCAGTCCAGGGTGCGATCCTGATGTCCTGGGATTGAGTATCACTCTGGGCTCCCTGCATGGAGCCTACTTCTCCCGCTGCCTATGTCTCTGCCCCTCTCTCTCTCTCTGTGTCTCTTATGAATAAATAAATAGATTTTTTAAAAAAGAAAGAAAGAGAAAGAAAGAAAGAAAGAAAGAAAGAAAGAAAGAAAGAAAGAAAGACTGAAAAATGAGAAAATGTGGATACTTAGAGATGCATAAGTAAATGTGCACAAAATCTAAAATAATCTAAGTATTAGCTATTAGTATTATTAAGTGACTATAGTAAACTGCTAAGGCCAGCAGTTTCTAAATTCATAAAAATGAATTTAAAAGATTTCTAGTTTTATCTCCATTATATAAAAAGTTTGGAAGTCATCATAACAAGAAAGAGTTGAATAAATTGAAAATCATCAACTTTTCTTGCCCCATCAGAAAAGCAAACATTCACAGTATACCAAGTAATCTGAAATCTGGATACAGGTGCATCCACAAAGATAAAGCTTCTGAGGTCTGCTTGCTTGGCTCTACATAAATAATGGAGGAGAAGCTGACCAAAAAAATAAATGAGGTAAAATACTATGTTTTCTTTTTATTTTTAATTGATCTAAGTAATGATATTTAAATAATATTGTTAATTAATTATAGCAGATAAATAAATAAAATTATCTTAACAACAAGGTCACATGGTGTAGGAGGGAGAAATTAATTATACTAATTATAAGATATTTGTACTACAAGGGAAGAGTTATTTTGAAAAGTTGTTTACATAAAGCGTTATTTTAAAATGTGTTTTGTAGAAACAAGGGAAAGCACTAAACTTTTTACCAAAAAAGTTTAGCTAATATGCTAGTAGAGGAGGACAATGGAGTCAAATAAAAACCACAATTAAAATGAGGGCCAAACAAAAAAAAATTAAGAACAAGGGCAATGAATAGAAAACAGGAATCAAGCCACCTGGGTGCCTCAGCGGTTGAGCGTTTGCCTTAGGCTCAGAGTTTGATTCTGGGGTCCTGGGATCGAGTCCCACATCAGACTTCAGAGAGGGAGCCTGCTTATTTCTCTGCCTATGTCTCTGCCTCTCTCCCTGTGTCTCTCATGAATAAATAAATAAAATAGTGGAAAAAAAAAAAGGAAAGAAAACAGAAACCAACATGGTAGATATTAACCCAACTACAGTGATAGTCAATTTAAATTGAATTACATAAATAAGGTAATAAAATAGATTTTATTATTTCTATTATAATTTGTAAAGGCTGTTTTATGGCCCAGGATATGGTCTGTCTTGTTATATGCTCTGTGGGAACTTCTCATATTATTGGAAATGTAGTAATTACATACCACTCAAACGGTTAGAATTAAAAAAGACTATCAATACTATTGTTCAGCAAGGATTTGTAGGAAAGACGACTATTACACACTTGTGATCAGACTGCAAATTGGTATAACTACATTGGCCAAACATTTTGGCATTTTCTACATGATTTACACATAAACATTCTTTATGCCTCAACAGTTTTACTCCTTGGTATATAATCAAAGGCATAATTATTGATCCAAAAGATTTTTATTAAAATGTTTGTAACCACATTAGACATAATAACTAAATAATATAAGAATCCATCACTAATTTGTGCAATCCTTTATATGATAATTTATTTTACAATTGTATAACTCCTGAACTAAAGCTATACACTTGAACACACACACACAAACAAACGAACAAACAAAAAACATTCCTGTAATATCCAATGAATTTCACTAACATAATTTTGAGCAAATTATGCAAAGCATGAAATAATACATGCTGCATACATAACATTAATTCATAGCTTTAGAAGTCATGACGGTCATTTTCTTTTGGGAGGAGAGAGATTAATGATCAGGAAGGAACACAAAAAAGCTTTTCTGGTGATACTCTATGTCTTGACCTGGGTGGTAGTCACCAGGGTGTCTTCATTTTGTGCTGTACACTTGAAATGTGTGAATTTTTCTTTATACGTGCTACAGTTAAATTTTTATGAGGTTTCTCCTATAATTTCCTGAATATACTAAGTGATTCACTTTACAATTATCCTAGATGAACTTGAGTAGCAACACGATGAGTATTTTCCTAAGCATGGTTGACATGAATTTTCATTCTGACATTTTCATTAATGGTTTTTCTTCCTAAGTAATGCAGCCTCTATTTTCTTCATTGATAATATGAAATCCTTTAAAGTTCCTTTCATATCTAAAATTTCAAAATAACATATGCCTAAATATTCTCAAGTAAAACGCTTTGTTAAATTGTTTATCGCATTCTTAAAAATCAGTATAGGCATTGCTCTAAAAAGTATTTTTTTTTAAATCATTAATTCTAACAAAAACAAAGAGAATCGTTGAGGAATCAAGCCACTGGACAGTATTAGGATCCAATGTTATCCTCACCGTATCAAATCTCACAGTATAAAAGACCTCTCCTACTGTATAAAGTGCTTTTTAGCATTTACAATATGGTATCAGGTAGGTTGAGCAGAAAGTTTCCTACATGGTCATGGTTATATGATGATGTCTTAACAAGGCAACTAGTTCCCCATGGGGCTAATCCAGCTTCTCCTCATACTCAGTGGATAATTAACACATTTTAATATTTTAAAAATATTCATTATTATGGCAACCAGTTGCATTTGATTATCTAGCATCACGGAGGCTCTATTATCTGTCATCTCTAAATGACAGGCATGGCTCAGTTTAGCCAACAAAGTACTTTACTTCCAAGATTTTGACTTGTGATTAATCCAATTATCTCCTCTGCTATAAGGAGAAAAGATTATATTGGATGGTTTTGTTTCCTGCAGCAAAGTAATTTTCTGCATGACCAGCAATAATGTAATGTGGGGGATTTTAATAAGAGGCAATTATTTTTAAAATTAAACCTTAAACAGAATGCAGATTGTAATAATATGGCAGAGATGTGCACAAAATTATGAGTTACTTTAAAAACTGTTAACCCTGCAATGTGTTCTAGAATGAAACAGTACAATAAAAGAAACATAACTGAAACAGAAAAGATTTCTAGGTCTTCTAAACCCATATACAATAGCGAGACTGACAAGGTTTATACTCCCTTTCAATGGTATTCCAGAATTTAATGGGCTGTTATTTTTATGTTTGAATTTAACAACTTATTTTTTAAGATAAGAAAACATTTATACAAAGGGTACATGATAATATTTTTTTTTATCTCCAAAAGAAAATATTTATATCTGACATTGAAAAATGATCAATGATGAAAGGTGAGTGTTAGCAAAATCATCCAAGTCATCATGTGTGCTGTGGAAAATAGAGCCTCACAGACCTCACTGCCATGGTATGTAGGCTGAAGATAATAGTGATCTCTGAAGAATCTTTGTCTCCATCGGTTCCACTCTAAGGACAGAAAGCTATCACCAAATCAAGGAGTGTCTATTCTTCTTTTACACATTAATCCTCTTTTGAAGTTACTTTTCACACTTGAGGATAGTTGAGGGGAGATTTCGAAAACAGCGCAAACAACATCTAGAAATATCTGAGGTAACGGAGGAACACACGTACACAAGTACTTGGTTTGAAAGGAAACCTTGTCCACTAACACATGGCCTATCTCTCATGAGTTTCATGGTAGTTTGGTTTATTTTGTGAGGCCCTATGCCACAATTCTTTCTTACCTCTAATGTCTTCAAAGAGTCCTTCAAGAAAGTTTAAATAAAAATGAAATTCTGTTGTTTTAAAATGCTTCATTTTTCACCTTAAATATACATAGTGCATCAATTTTTGAGACCCTTTAAATTATTTCCCAGTTGAATATAATCCCTTAAATAGTAATAAAAAGTTAACTTTTTAAAAATTCTATAATGTAGTGGATCTTCTGGACTAAGTATTTTATAATTACATAATTGAACACAGTCATGACTATCTGGACCAGCTTATTTGAAATTGCTGCATCCCACTAACCCTCCAAAGCCTGCTTACTGAGATCTTTTTTTTTCTTTTTTTTTTCTTTTCTTTTCTTTTCTTTTCTTTTCTTTTCTTTTCTTTTCTTTTTTCTTTTCTTTTCTTTTCTTTTTTCTTTTCTTTTCTTTTCTTTTTTTTTCTTTTATTTTTATAGCACTTGCTAACATTTCTGGTCATTTCCTCTAAAATTAAAGAGTTCCAACAGATCAATGAAGACTTACATTCAATGATGAGAATATCACTGATCATAGAAACTGGCAAAGACTTCACTACAAGCCATTTGATTTTGATTTCTAGTTCTCATCCCCATTCATTTAGAAAGACAAGAACAGTTGAGAAGGATCATGGTTGACAAACAGACCCATCGTATTTGTTTCCTGCCTCAACTTCATGATCATTAAAATGATCAAACTTACTATCAGCCCTAGTGACAGGAGAATGTTGCTTCTAAATTAATCTTGTATTTTTATGTTATTGAGGTGTAGTGAAGGTTGTGCAGAGCTCAGCTACAACAGCTGTCTATCTCTTTTTCTCCACTGATAAAAAAAATACTTCAACCTATAAAACGGCGACAGAAGGAAATTCTAAAGATCTGTGTCCCAGCCCAGCACAGGGTTTTAGAATTTGGTTCTTGACAACATAGTGAGCTTTGGATTTCCGCTTTTTGTGCTGAAGCTGTCTCCTCAGTGATTGAAAGAGAAGTGTTGTGCCAGGCTGACCTGGGCAAGAAAGAGAAAGATGAAGTTAGAGGTAAGAGAATCAGGAAGACAAAGGAAAGGAAGTGGAGAGAAGGAAGGAGGGAAAGAGGAGAGAAAGGAATGGCCTAGAAGCATTCTTCTGTTGGCCCAGGATTGGCGTGGTGATCTAGAAAAAGCTTGAACCGTGTTCATATAGCCTATATGGGGTTTATCTAAAACAAATAAAAGCGCATGTGCATTCTCCATAAAATAAACTGTAGAGTGTGTTAGATGTTGATAATGCTATGGAGTAAATTTATCTTTTTAAATAAATGTGTGGATAGTGGCCGAGGGAAGGTTTTTGCAATTTTTAATGGGGTTAGACTTTATTACGTGTTATCAAATTTTCTAGTGGTTGTCATCACTTAGTTCTTGAACTGTATCATGTTAGTTTTCATTTGCATCTATTTTACGAGAAGTGATCATAAGCACGTGGCTGTATTCTGACGGTTCATCTATGTTTCTTTTTCCAAAAGTCCATATGAGCTTCACCAATGTTGTAGTTGCACTGTTCACTTTTCTCTCAATAATATGTAGAATTTTCATATATATTACAGAAATCTATCTTTTTTTTTTTTTTCTGATATGATCTCAATTATTTTTTTCCAAACCATCATTTGCACTTTGATCTTACTGGGAACTGCTTCTCCCTCATGGACTCCTTTCTAGCCTTCCAGAAAGGATGACCTTTCACCTTCAGCTCTGTTTGGCTGGCTTTTTGTTCTTTTCTACTTGATGCCAGTGAAATCCTTGATCCGAAAGGATTTTCTTTATCGATTATTAAGCTTCAATGCCTAAAGAATAATTATCTTTTTTTTTCCTATTTTCCAAAATTCTGGACTGATTTTCTTCTCAGGCTTAAAAGTCTGAGGGAAAAAAAAAAATCAATATCCCAGAAATGCCAAGCAGGTATTCCCTCACTTAAATACTATGTGAAGTTCTAACAAGTTCATGTACTTTAATAGTAAGAAAATATTTTAAGACTATTTGGAGGCAGAATGTTGGAGGACACAGAATCAAAAAACTGCAAACTGTGCTTCGAATCACAAGTAAATATGGCCCTAAAAGTAGGCACATGAACATACTCACTTTCGTGTGGTCTGGTTCTTGTCATAGCATTTGCTGCACTTTAGAGTGCAATAACTGGTTCATTAACTGAAATAAAGTTGGGGTTTGTCTTCCTACAGTTTATGACACATATTCTAAAAAAGAAACACAGGAAATTATTTCATTTATGCATGGACTTATTTATGTATTAAGTTAACTTTTTAAATTGTATGTATATAAAATATACATGCATTTATAAATATATATAATGTAAACATGTATAGACATGTAGATATAAAATATACATCACATGAGTATATAAATATAAAAACTTATTAATGTACATATAAAATATACATGATATACATAAAATGGTTTTTAGGTTTTAATTTTTCACAATCTAAGTAAAACTAGCTAAATTGTATATTAAAATCATATGTATTTTTGTTATCTTTATGACTTAAAACTAACCTAGCAGATCGAATCATCATCACATCAGCAAAGAAATGGTCACATACTTTGGTTTCCTTTATTTATATGGAATTCATTTTCTTCGATCCATGTTACATCTACCTTTGAAATATCTGCCAACTGAATAATCATGATCACTTATTTAATATTTTTCTTATATTTGAGGTCAGGCTCATGAAATATCATAAGGAAGAATGCATGATGATGGGTAAAAGTTATAAAAGAAATATAAAGTTTAAAAAGCATGAAGTCAGGGTCATGCCCCTTTTACAACCTTTTAATATCATATAAAGGTCATCCCACTAATTGTTAAAATGATTCTAAAACGTGGCAAAGTTAAAGAACAATAAGATATCCCATGCAGAGGCTACTGGCTCTCTGCCCTGTGGCCTTTTCCATCATCCCACATCTCTAGTTTTTAACCGACATCAAAGCCAACTGAAATAGAAGATACAATTCTCATCTTACTTTGAATTGAGGAACAGCATGCGACCAAAGAAACAAAAGTTGGAATATTACATAACAACCCATCTTGAGAAATGTACGAAAGGGCTTCTGAGACCCATATTTGCATAATTTGGAATTAGCCACCTGAGGGCTATAGTTTCATATTGAACTGTGAGGACATAAAGCTCTAATGGGCATGGTAAGAAAGGAAGTGGGAAATAGCCCGGTCATGGCCAACTTAAATACTAGGTGGGACTACTACTGTCACAGCAAACTAAACTTCTATGTTTTAAGCCATTTTTTAAGTATGTCTGTAATTCACAGACAAACATTGTCCACCCAGATACAGAATATGGTACTAGGAATGCTACTCTGCAAAAACCAAAATATAAATTATGGATTTGGTGTATGGAATTAGAGTGGTTAGAGGTAAAAACATAGTTATTACAGGCTAGGAAGCTGGTAAACCTGTGATGTTTTGGCGAATAAGTCATCTGCTTTATCTTCAAATACAATAACATGTTAATTTCAGGCATAATATTAGGGAAATGTTGAGATAACTTTTTTTTTTAATTAATGACATAGAGGTAGAGACAGAGGTAGAGGGAGAAGCAGGCTCCCCACAGGAAACCTAATGCAGAACTCGATCCCAGGACCCCAGGATCACGACCTGAGCCAAAGGCAGACGCTCAACCACTGAGCCACCCAAGTGCCCTGGAGATTACTTTTTAAATTTGCATTATGTTCACTGCTTTTACACTTTTTCAGAAGAGTCCTACAAATGATAGATTAATTTATGTTTGAGGTAAAAGGAAAACAGATAGAAAGGAAACCGCTTATTAAAAGAGATTCTCTCTGCCTGGAATCTACAAACAGGAGCTAGGCAAACTTTGAAGTTGGAAATATCTAGCTTTACCTTTATCTCAAACTGAAACAGGCAAGAGTCTACATAACTACACCCTTAGCAGTCTTGTCCTCTTCTCTACAAAGACATGGCTACTATATCACAAGAAGGATGAACAGAACCCAGAAGCTAGAAAAAAAAAAAAAAGAAATCTCATTCACATTTTAAAAATTTTATCTGGATAAAGACTTTGACTGTGATTACGTGAATATACAATTGGGTAGAAGCAAATAAGATTTTTCCAATATTTTTCAGGGAATTTTGTTTAAAGAAACCTACTTTGACTTGTAACTAAAAGCCTTAAACACTCTCCATGGACAAATGACACCAATAGGAAATGGGCTACAAGATTTTTATAACCCTCAAGAATGGTAATCTCCACAACGCATATCTGAGACATGGCACCAGAGAAAGCTATTGAATAACCGTACACCCGTCTCCTCTCTCCAATGTTCCCAAAGACAAATTCAGGGTCACAATGGACAATGGGGAAAAACGTGTCCCCAAGAGAAGAATCAAGTTCTTACACTGTGAGCTAGCTAGGATACTTATTCTGGCCAGAGCAGTCTTTATTTTTCATGTTTTGTTTTTATTTTTATTTTTATTTTGGTTTTGGCTTTGAACACTCAGTTTAAATTTAAAACAGTCACAAGTGCAAACAATTCACAAAAGTTTCTAGGGAAGATGCTTTTGTTTTTAAAACTCTGAAACTTAAAAAAGTCCTTGAAATTGTTTTTGGGGGCCACTAGGAAGTGGGCCACTAGGAAGCAGGGGAACTGGCTATCCGCTAGTGTGTTTCTCAGACTCTTCTCTCAATGGAATATCTGTGGGTGTACATGGCACCTGTATCTAGAATTTCAGTTTGTAGATTTTAAGATAGGTCCAGGTCTTATTTGGATCTCTTGGGGGGAATTCCATGTCACTCAGAGATCTTGAATGTTTAGCTATTAATGGATATAAGTAAATGAATGGCATTAGTGTTGCTTCCATTAGGGAAGGGATGGATATGTTATATACTCAGAAAAGCAAATATCTAGGCATTAGTAGCCAAAAGGACTACTAGAGACTTCTGCCAGCCTATCACAAAAGCCACTCTCCCTACCTTCAGATGACTGATTTCTTCCCAGGTGCATAGGCATATGGAATAATGACATGACATTAATAGATTTTAAAATTTTTATTTTTTTATTCATAAGAAACACACAGAGAGAGGCAAAGACACAGGCAGAGGGAGAAGCAGGCTCCATGCAGAGAGCCCGGTATGGGACTCGATCCCAGGACTCCGGGATCACGCCCTGAGCCAAAGGCAGACGCTCAACCACTGAGCCACCCAGGTGCTCCTTAATTTTTTTAATTAATATGATGTATATAATTTTCAATTGTGTTGTCTTTATGTTATAAAATTACAAGCATTCTTTGTATGTTTTTGATACCAGACCCTTATTAGATACATGGTTTACATTTTCTCTCCTTCTATAGGATGTCTTTTAACTTTGCTCAGTGTGTCCTGTTATAGACTCAATTGTGTCGCCTCAAATATATACACTGAAGCCCTAACCCCCCATGTGACTGCGTTTGGAGTCAAGTTCTCAGTCTATATTCACAGATTAGGCCTTTGTGTACATGGCTTACTGGTGAGTATGTATTTATGGCCATTTGGCAAGTTTAGTGCATTCTTCAGCTTCCAACTTTTTTCTAGTATCTTTTTCTAACACGGCATCTCCTTATGTGAGGGCACAGATTACATTGGTGCCAAAAGGTTTTAACCAAAGCCAATAAACTCCAGGTTCTTAGTTTCTATTTTTAGGATGGTAAGTCATAATTAATGACACAGTCATAATTACTGGCTTTTCCATCGCATAAACCACTTGAGATGATGGAATTCAATAATAGGATTGTTAGGAGGCTCAGAAAATTACAGTAATTTTATTCTGTGTCTGCAAATGTTGAAAACAGGCAAATAAATATGACCGTCACAATATTTAATGGAATAGTAGGAAAAAAACACCAAAGAAACATTTTGTTGCGTTCCAATAAAATACAATAAGTACCTCACAGTTTCTTCAGTTTAGAATAACTATCTCAGAAAGAATTCTGAGAAAATTATGGTTTTTTTCTCAGAGCAAATGATTTCTTAACCATTAAAAAAAAGAACTCTACTTCAAATTTGCAAAGATTTTTACAAAGATTTCACATTACAAATGAAGTGACCAAGGAAACAGATCTTTAAAAATTAAATTTAATTGCTTGAAAATGTATGAGCTTTGAAGGATTAATTAAATTGACACTGAAATTACTCTTTAAAATTTCATATCTTTATAGGAACTTATATAATATAATTCATGCCATTAAGACTTAATCTTCCGAAACTCTACTGGAGAAAGATGAAGCTTTTAGATAGCAAGCAATATCAGAAAATTGGAAGTTCTCAGCTGTGCAAATCTCTGACTGAGCTCCAGCAGAATTTGGTGAAGGCACTCACTATCATCGTGGGGAAATTCATAGAAAATACCTGACCTCCTACAGAACTGAAATTTCTCAGTATTAGCTATCTTTTGCTAAATGGGCTGATTGATACATGTTGCCTCATCAAAGGAACGGCGAATATAATTTTATGACATTTTAGAATATGTACATCAGTGATTTGCATCATTTATTCACTTTTTTTTTTTTTTTTATTAGGCTGGGAGAGGGCAGGGAGAGAGGGAGAGAGAGACTCTTAAGCAGGCTTCACACCCAGCTCAGAACTTAAGGCCGAGCTCAATCTTACAACCCTGCGATCATGACCTGAGCCGAAATCAAGAGTCAGATGCTTAACCAATTCAGCAGCCCAGGTGCCTCTTTATTCATTTCTTAAGAACATTCTATCACCAGCTTGAAGGTCTTACAAAGAGACGCTTGGTGATGTTACAGCATCCTCACCAGTCCTATGTGCTTCTGATTCAGGTTATCGCCTAGAAATCACCAACTCTTAGTGTAAGAACCGATAGTGGAAACAATTCTAAAAGAAAGTAATGGTGGAAAGGTTCAAAGTGACTTTAAAAGGTCATTATTTATATAAATATATTTATATAAATAAATAAAAAAAGTAAAAGGTCATATAGCAGCAGAAATGAGGATATCAGAACTTGTGATCACAGTCTGAGAAAATTTTCATAATACCCTAGTGACTTCCACTTTTCCGGGCTCATGAGTGTTAATAAGAATCGAAACAAAACAGTACGCAAATACAATAAATTAATATTTTTTTCCGAGGACAAAATGTCCTTTTATTATAAAGAAGTTTAGGCTTGAAGGATACAGAAGTTTGCCCAGATCATAACAGCATTTGACAGCACAGCTCAGAAAGGACTCTGCTTTCTGACTCTACATTTAGTCCTCAATCATTATTTCTGTCACTGGCTTAGAAATCATTGATAGAGCACCTACTTTGCTTCAGTCCTTTTGTATATCTTCAGGTCACAGATCATTGGACAGAGACTCTGCCTTCAAAGATTTTTTTTTTCCCACCAAGCATATTTTATTTTCATCATTAGAGGTAAAGTATAGTTACTGAACCATTATATAGTGGTTTTCTTTTATCTATATTGATACAATTTTTCAATCTCCAGAAAGTTCACATTTAAGCATAGATTTTTTTTCCTGCATGTATCAAAAAATACAATACCTTTGAATTGGCTATATTTTCATGTTTTATTTTTAAAGCCAAGAATGTAACTCTAGATAAAAATATTCCCTGATGTCTATAATTCCATGAATAATTGTTATAGTTCAATCAAATTTGTTTTTTTAAAATCACATAATTCTAGGAATTACTTAGTCCTAAATCATGTTTTTACTTTACTCTCATTTTGACTCCTTAAAATATTTTAATGACCACTTTTCCTTTTCTATACTCAACATATGAGGTCAGAAATCAAACAAGCCTTTTTCATTTTGCCTCCAGTAGGACATTAATACCAAGAACTACTCTGAGTTTGAATTGCATGTCTTTCTAAAGCAGCATTGTGCTTATTTCTGGCATAAGGAACCAAGATGCCTTTTCATAAACACTCAGTACGTCGTTCACCCATCTTTCTGTCAACAAGGAATTTAAGTACCAAAGCTGCCGACTGTATCTCATGCCAAGGTAGAGCTTCTGGAATTAGTGAGCCGATTCATGCGAAGTAAGCCTAGCAGCTGAAGTATCAAGCTCTACTAATCATTATAATTCTAGATAATTTTTTATAAATAAGAAGATTTAAGATGAAAGTAAAATGTATTGTATAGGAAGATATTTTTGCTGTTGTTGAGGTGGGTCCGAGACGAGAGATTAAAATACTGCCCTTACATGCATGACTGAGGAAATCACCCCAGTGACCCCTGAGTGCGCATCTTCGTGCTCCCTGTCAAAGTCAGCAGAGACAAAGCTGGGTAAGAATTCCATTTCCAGCCAGTTAAAATCTGAAGCACCTTGAGTTAAGAAGGGTAAGAATTAAAACTTTTTTTTTTTCTAAGAAAGTAAAGGACTTACAAAATGGAAATAAAAGTGATGTCAGACACTAGATTAAAGAACACGGGAAGGGGTGGTTAGACACACCGAGGAAAGAGAAATGTCAGGTCATCTTCAGCTTGGAAGCCGGTGTACATCGCCAGTAGAGATTTTATTAATAGCCTAAGTGAAATAGCTCGAACCACACTGTCTCATACGGAGCCACCAGACACATGTGACTATTCTAACTTATATTTATATTAACTAAAATTTTAAATATTAAAATTTCACTCTCTGATATATATTACCTACACTCCAAGGACTCAACAGCTTCCATGGTAGCTCACGTCTACCATGTTGAATCGTGCAGCTATAAAACATTCTTTGCTTGCAGAAAGTTCAATTTAGACAGCATTAAGCCAGTTTAATAAGAAAAAAGAGGCAGAAGAAGGGGAGATAAGAGATTTTCCAGGCTAGAGTTCACAAAACAGGATTTTTGCGCAGATTATTAAATACATTTTTCATTAATAACACATAAATCATGAGGTTATGAGCAAAGGGAAATGTAATTGGATTTTTAGCCAAAGGCAAGATTATGGCCTTTTATACCATTCTAAGTAACTTTGAATTTATACTTAAGGCACAGGGCATATTTCTACAGTGTTCATGTAAGTAGGATTCTATGGGATATTAATTGAGGGTGAAACAGAAAAGGGAAGAAGGTGTTCAATGGACAAAGTAATCATGGAAAAGAATTTCTTCCAAATCTATCTTTTCTACAAACAGACCATTCACACGAGCATATTACATCTCCTAAGACACATCTAAAAAATTTCTTAAATTTATTTAAAAATCCAAATTGAAATGAACCATCTGGGCAGCCTGGGCAGCTCAGCGGTTTAGCACTGCCTTCAGCCCAGGGCATGATCCTGGAGACCCGGGATGGAGTCCCACGTCGGGCTCACTGCATGGAGCCTGCTTCTCCCTCTGCCTGTGTCTCTGCCTCTCTCTCTCTCTCTCTCTCTCTCTGTGTGTGTGTGTGTGTCTCATGAATAAATAAATAAATAAAAATGTTAAAAAAATGAACCATCTACCTGGATAGATCCCATCCCCCCTTTTACTCAACTAATAGTTGGGCCTAGAGCAGTACTTAAAAAGTAGAGCTGCAAATGATGAGGCCCTAAAAGACTGTAACCAAAAGAGTGTGTTAGATAGCTATCTATTCAAGAATGATCACTTCCCAGTCATGTGAAGGAAGAATTTAAGTCTGTGTGGAAGCCAACAGTGATCAAAGTCATTCAATTAATCCATCCATGAATGACAAAATAGTTCATTAAATCAGGACATTACAGCAGAAGCACTGGGTTTTGAATTTCAGAAAATGTTAGAAAACAAACTTGTAGAATATGACGTAGAGAAAATGTAAGGAAAGAAAAGTCTAACATGCATCCCCTTTTTGGCACTGGAGGATGCCATGCAATTTCCTGAAATAGAGCATTTTAGAAAAAAGGTAAAGTATTGTGGTAAAATGCAGTCTTTCATTTTAAAAAGATTATTCTTAAATCACTCTACATTCCCAGTACAACCAGGTAGTTATACCCCCACTCCACTTCTCCTCTTCTGCCCCAAGCTGGCCCAGATAAGATAAAGTTTTCCTCATTTCTTTATTATTACTATTACGTTATCACTATTAGAGACAGTGATGTATGTGCCAAATCAGAATGGAAATCTGGGGCAATGCAAGGGCTTTGCATCACAGCAGTGCAAAATATTTAAGAGAATGTCTGATCTTCCTTTGGTGATCTGCCTGGCAATAAGTTGTTCTCTTAAGGTCAGTTGTGTTACCTGATGTACGTCTCCCATTTCTCTCTGTCCTCCACACTCCCAAATTTCTGTCAATTGATTACAAAAAAAAAAAATAGTGTAACTTCCTCTTTGGTCCTATTGGCTTCCAACTATGGTCTCAGAGCTTGATGTTTTATCTTACAAAATATTTATCTAGTTAGTTTTTAAACACAGATTGTTCCCTTTCCATTATGAAACAAAAGATGGGAATTTTTTTTACTCCCTCCACCCCGATTATAGTTTTAAAGTTCCTGATATGTTTACTTTAGATTCCAGTGTCAATATATTGCCTTTTTAAACATATACAATTTCTTAAACATAAAACCTGCTTCGATTTACCAGGTATATTTCCAGGTCAATTGTGATGCGTCAGTTTATTGTGCAGTCGAAACTCTAGGTCCCCCACTACTAAGTGAACTCTGGGTGACAGCCAGCTGTTCTAGAACTTCTGGGACTAATCAGCTGGCATCACCCAGTTTGATACTATAGCCCACAGCTTTAACAGCTCTAATTGTTCCCTGAGGAGAATAGAATGACAGATATTTGTTTTTTCCTTTATGATCTAACTGATCATACTTCATCAGGCCTGAATTTGTTTGGATATATCAGTGTTTCCTTAGCTGGTAAACTTTATTTTTTTTTCCAGATAACTAATTATATACACTGTTGTGACTCCTCACAACCAATGAATATTAAGCCACTTGATTTATTTGTAGCTATGATCCGCCTATTTATATTTACTGGTATTTTAAGTCAGTTGTTTCCCTAGCAAGGTTTTAAACTTTTCTTTTAACACCAGTTTGTTGAATGTGAATTGCTTTCTGGCTTTTTTTTTTTTTTTTTTTTGGCGTACATTATTTGGGTGTCAATTGAATGCGTACAAATATACTCTTATAAAGTCCAGATTTCTTTATTCTTATAAACTAGTAAATTACCACTCATTAATGACATAAAATACCTATGCTAGCTTGAGGGAATTTAGCTTTTATCTCCCCTTTACAATTCCTTTCTATCCAAGAGGCTTATTCTGAGGAACAACAGAGTTGGTACTAATGGGAACACTGAAAGTCATAAAGCACACATGCAAGATGTGTACACGTATATATCTATGAATGAGATTGTGTGTGTGGGGGGTGTGTGTGCAAAAAACCTGAAACCTACAGAAGATACTTAAAAAGATGTTTGTGGGCTCAATTTACTATATCAGACTCATTAAAAGCAAACAAAAACAAGATCATGGATGAATTCCTATCAAAGTAATTCCATAAAAGAGGATATTATTCTTTCTAACTGAAAATCATAAAGTATCAACTCCATTTAAAATAATTTTGGGGGGATCTCTGGTTGGCTTAGTGGTTTAGTGCTGCCTTCAGCCCAGGCCCTGATCCTGGAGACCTGGGATCGAGTCCCACGTCGGGCTCCCTGCATGGAGCCTGCTTCTCCCTCTGCCTGTGACTCTGCCTTTCTCTCTGTGTCTCTCATGAATAAATAAATAAAATATTTTAAAATAATAATAAATAAATAAATAAAATATTTTTTAAATCTGGAAAACACACTTGTTCTTTTATTCCCATAATGCCTTCTGCAGTTTCTTTAAACTATACCTGGCCATTACCTTGTCTCTCCATCTAGGTTTGCATGTAAATAAAGCCATAGACTAGACTTCATTTAGCAGGATGTGAAATTGTGGACAACACATAATTGCCACTAAGTAAATATTTAGAGAAAAGCATGCATCCCAACCATAGAAATATTTTGGTGATTGAATGAAATTTGGTCACAGGGGATTCAACTCCTTGATATTAAGGTATATTGAAAATAGGTGTGTCAACCAAATTTATAACTTTGTGCCACTTGTGTAGAAAGCTTTAAGTAATACAGTATATGTTATATAAACATTCAAATTAATGTAATGATTTCTCTTTCTGTCTGTGGTAAAGTGGTAAGTTTCCAGCTTATATCCTATAACTATTCTAACATCGCTGTAGTTAGGTTATCTGGATAATTATATTTGTGTTTCCATACCCTAAAATTAACTACTTGGTGACTCATATTTGTGCTAGAGATTCCTAAATTTTGAATTTTGTGGAAAACTTTCTGAGAATCCAACAAAATTAGTTGTCAATCCCATTGATCCCATTCCTGTATTGGTTGATATAGGAGAAGAATGAAGAAAGAGATATGGTTCTCCTCAAAGTTTTTCCTTTCATCTTGTCCAACATAACCACTAGGCACATCAGCAAAATGGATGTCGACATCAATAACATGGACATTAACTATCTATATCTAAACCTACCTTAATTTTGCGTATATATTTAGATTTTTGCCTTCTGACTTTTATAGGCCACAGTTTTATACATTGTTACTTTGATTTATATTCTCCATTTATCTCCTTGGATTAATAAGCCTATCATAGACTGGCTTTGATTCACTTGTCCTCTTATGTCTTCTCAACTCTGATTGGAGCCAGCTGTAGAATCCACTGCGTTAATCAAGCCTCAAATCTTCTTCCCAACTATGCCTATGCCCGCCCACTCCAGACACTCATCCAATGGTGAAAATGGATCATAAGATATTTTGAGAGATCTCATTAATACTTTATCATCACTAGCAATCTTATTAAATCCTATGGAACTAGTTTTGATGATTTTATTTGAGATCTATTTTAATGTTCATAATTATTTTTCTATTGTGTTCCATAGCAATTTCTGATTCATTTTGCTTCACTACATCTCATCTGGTTGTGGCTATCGAAAAATAAATATTTTCACGTAAATTGATAATAAATCATTGGTTTAACAAATTGTACCGATCTTTATCGGCCATCTCCTATTTCTAAAACACTATACTAAGTGCTTTGAGAAATACTAAGGTGAATAAATCATGTTACACTTCAAAAAATATATCCACCTTGGTATATATCCAAAGGAAATGAAATAAGGGTCTAGAAGAAATATCTGAACTGTCATGTTTATTGCAGCATTATTCACAATAGCCAAGAATGGAAACAATATAAGCGTTTATCAATAGATGAATAGAAAAGATGATGTAGTAAATATATACAATGGAATATTATTCAACCACAAGAAAAAAATCCTGCCCTTTGCAACATGAATGAAGCTTGAAGGCATTATGCTAAGCTAAATAGGTCAGACAGAGAAAGACAAATACTGTATCCTCTCATTTATATGTGGAATCTAAAAAAAAAAAAAGAAGAAGAAGAAGAAGAAAGAAAGAAAGAAAGAAAGAAAGAAAGAAAGAAAAGAAAGAAAGAAAGAAAGAAAGAAAGAAAGAAAGAAAGAAAGAAGAAAAAAGAGGTTAAAAGGAACAGAGAGTAGAGGGATGGTTACCAGGAGTTGGGGAGTTGGGGACTTGGGAAGAAATCGGTCAAAGGGTGCAAAATTTCAGTTATAGAACAGTTAAATTGTGGGGATTTAATGTACGGCATAGTGATTACAGAGAATAGTACTATAGCAAATACTTGAAAGTCACTAGGAGGGTAGATCTCAAGTGTTCTCACCACATACAAAAAGGAAATGGTAATTTCATGAACTGATGGAGGTGTTAGCTCATGCTATCATGGTAATTATTTTGCAATATATAAATGAGTCAAATCCACACCCTGTACACTTTCCATTTACACATTGTTATATGCCAATTATATCTCAATAAAGCTGGGGGGGGTTAATATATACAATGTAAAGGGATAGAAAACAGATGTAAATTACAATAATATAAGGAAGAGAGTACATTAAGATTTCCATCTTAATGGGAATCCCATGTAAAAAAATCCCAAAAGGTAAAGAGGACCTTCAAGTTGGAGGATTAACAAACCAACAGACAATTTTTAAAAAACCCACTAATTTGAAAAGATATGTGCATCCTTACATTTACAATAAACAAGTACAGAAGCAACTTAAATGTCCATTGATAGATAAGTGAATAAAGAATATGTGGAGTATGTATGCACGCACACACTGGAAGATTACTCATTCATAGAAAAAAAATGAAATCTTGCCATTGGCAATAACATGGATGGACCTAGAGGGTATCATGCTAAGTGAAATAAGTTAGAGTAAGACAAATACTGTATGATTCACTTACATGTGACAGTGAAATCATGCTAACTTGCTTGTTAGCCACTTGGATTATCCAAATGGGTCTAATATAATCACAATATCCTTTATAAGATTCACAAGATGAATTACGAGTCAGTGGAGATAGCAATAGGAAGCAAGGACTGAATGATACATTTTGAGAAAGAATCCACAAGCCAAAGAATCCGGGTAGCCATTGAAAACTGAAAAAAAAGGCAAGGAAATAGATTTCCTTTCAGTGCCTTCCAGAGGAGCCAGGCTTTCCAGCACCTTTCCTCTAACCTAATAAAGCTGATTTTAGAGTTCTGACTTCTGGAACTGTAAGAGAATAAATTTGTGTCCTTTTAAAGTTACTAAGTTTGTGGTAATTTTTTTATAGTGGCATCAGTTAGTTCCCCCCATCTTTCACTGTACTTTAAGCTCCATGAAAAGTGGAACAAGGTAATCCCTCTCTCTTTTCCATTATAAACAAAATAAAAAAAAAAAACACTATATCTAGAGTCTGGCAATGTGCCTACTACATGGTATATACTCAGTACTCAATTCATGTTTTATTAATCAAATAATCAAATTTATTAAGAATAATGGGACACAGGTGAGAATCCAGAACATTGGATTCAAGAAGCCTAGGTACTATCTTAATTTTACCACTACTGAGTTAGGTAATACACACACATTATTGAACAACACTGGGGTCAGTTCTTTTCTTATATACAGCTAGATATTGTTATGTGTTGCTGTTTCTTTTTCCAGATGAATCATTGAATAGTCTCTTCAAAAAACTAGCTTTGGGAAATATGTCTTATCACATTTTCTGTACTGGGGAATCACAATATATTTAAGCATTTTAAAGAATCAAAAGCTCATAAAATATTTTAAAATACATATTTTTCATTATTTATCATAGTTATTGAGATATATTCAACTATATCTCAAGTAAGAAAGACTTATTTCCTTGTATCTTCGAGTAATAATATATACCTAAGAAAATGTTGAACAAAAACCTTACCAAAATTACTCCATATCTAAAATAATAATATAACAAAGCAGCTTCCTCTGTTTCAATTATTCTTTAGTTTAGATTTGCATTAGATTTATGGAAGAGGTAAGAAACACTTTTAAAAATTCTCTATATACCCACATCCCATAGGATCCCAGAAGAATGAATGAACAGTGAAGTTCTTTCAAGTGGACTTCAGCTAAAAAACTGTTAGAACTGTAGTAACTGGAACTATAGAGATACTAGGAAATAAATGATGGTTTTCAAATACCAATTATTTCAAATAGAAAAAAATTTAAAAAGTTAATTGCAATCTTGCAAATGTATGAAATTAATTAGTAAATTAAAAATCTGGGGCACCTGGTTAGCTCAGTTGGTTAAGTATCTGCTTTCAGCTCAGGTCATGATCCCAGAGTCCCAGGATCCAGCTCCAGTCGGGGGGGGGGGTCCCTGCTCAGTGGGGAGTCTGCTTCTCCCTCTCACCCTGCTCGTGCTCTCTCCCTCTCTCTCTCCTCTCTCTCTCACTCACTCTCTCAAATTAAATAAATAATAAATAAATAAATAAATAAATAAATAAATAATAAATATTTTAAAATATAAAATAAATAAATTCAAAGTCCTATATTTTTTAAAGAGTTTATTTATTTATTCATGAGAGACACAGAGAGAGAGAGGCAGAGACACAGGCAGAGAGAGAAGCAGGCTCCATGCGGGGAGCCCTATGTGGGACTCAATCCCAGATCCTGGGATCACTCCCTGAGCCAAAGGCAGATGCTCAACCACTGAGCCACCCAGGTGTCCCAAAGTCTTATAATTCTTAAAACTGAAAGTATTCCAACAGATTATAAAAGTTCTAAAGCAATTGGAATCTCTGCTAAACAGAGAGAATAATACACATGTGAAATTCATTATTCCAGATATGGTAAATCTGGAAATGTCAGTGATACCCACATACAACTTGGATGACTAATCATAATATTTAAGGCAAATTAGACAGGGATGAATGTGACCCTTAACAATAAGGCTGCTCCAAGGAGGTTATTAATGGGACAGAAAAGATTCCCTGAAATTACCTTCAGAGGAAAGATATGGAGATGAATTGGCCACTGGCTATTTCTTATTCCTCTTTTCAACATTCAGATGAGGCTTCAGACATGGAACAGAATAGAATCCACACACAGCAATGCTGTTGTGTATGCATAATGTGATTTATAAAACTTTCTTCAAATAACAGTGAAAGGGCTCAGCATAAGGGTAATTACAAGCAGGATCATCTAAAGAATTTACAAAGACAGGAAGCCTACAACCGAGAATGAATGGGTCCATCAATAACACAAATAACACCACGTGAGACAACGATGTACAAATTACAAGGCAGGATGGACTTATTTAACAGCACCTGGGAACTAATCCAGGAATATTTTATGTTTTCTCTGAAAGAACATTTAATGTGCATAGAAAACAGGGCAATTTTCATGACAAAGTCCTAAATAGAGGGAACATTCAAATGTCATCAAATTATGCTTCCTCTAAAGCTAAAATATAAAATGCCCTTCCAATTTTTTGACTAATAAAGTGTATGTGATCTTTTTCTTATTTTCTTTGATCGGTTCTTATAATAAAGGCACCCATCTAAACGTGCTATCAGAAATTATAGTGATTGTATTATAGTGGAGGAATATTATATTCATTCAATTACAATATGCAATTACTAAACTTGTTCAATATTAAAGCAAATGTCACAAATATTAAAGGTTAAAGAATTGCCTTTCATTTCCTTTTGGGTTACTAATGTACAGATCAAGTATAGAAACAATTTTGTGTCAAATTTAGAAAGAACCACTTCTGTTTCTTCTGTATATATCGTAAAATATTTGCTTGTACTGCATACATCCTGATGAATGTTTATTAATTAGTAAGTATGGATACAAGTAGGTAACCTGTCCATTTTGTGAGACTTTGAGCTATGCTTATATTTTCAAAAAATTCCTTCAATCTTTTGGTAGGACTTGATAGCCAGTACAACTTCAAGCAGTCCAGGTGGCACACACAAAAATGAGGGGAAAATCATCACATAAAATGAGCTAGTTGCCCAATTCCTATCCAGCTATTAGGCCTATAACTTGTAGCCCCGTCTGAAAACTAGAGATGGAGACGTCTATATGCAGGATATGGGTAGGTGCCGGGTGGATTGTAAGACTTTATAACACGGCAATTACCTGAGGCCATGTCATAAACACTTCGTGCTTACGAGGGAAAGGTGAAGGGGGTAAGTACAGAGGGAAATAATAGAGCTGTGAGAACTACACAGAGGAGAATAAAAATATAAAAAGTGGCAAATAACTGTTCCCACAATTGTGAACATATAAAAAGATTTTAGACCAGAGTGAATATATATCAAACCTGTCTGCTTATTGACTTGTGTCACTTAGGAACTGGTGTTCCTGCTATAAAAAAGGGGGGAATTTCTTTTCTCCAGAGAAACATAAAAAATATCTTTAAAGATTTATTTATTAATTCATGACAGATGCATAGAGAGAGGCAGAGACACAGGCAGAGGGAGAAGCAGGCTCCCTGCAGGGAGCCCGATGTGGGACTCGATCCTGGACCCCAGGATCATGACCTGAGCCCAAGGCAAATGCTCAACCTCTGACCATCCAGGCATCCCTAAAAAATACTTTTTGCTATGAATTATTTCCTTGAATTCAAAATTATTTATCCTATACATTTACATTTCCTAAGTCTTCACATTTCCTGCTGAAATTCCATTTCTCAGTTTACATGTGGATTTCCATCCCATTGGCACATAGGCAGAGGCTACTTTATAATTAGGGATTTTTTAATTTAACTCTTTTTCCTCAATTTCCTATATCAAAAAAATTAATAAAGCCAAGGAATTATCAGAGGCACATGCTTTCACTGCTCTTTTTTCTGCCATATTCACTGAGTTACTACATTATCTCCAAATTATAGCTCAAGTTTACCTTTTCCGTATCTGAAGCATCATGGCTAAGGTTACAACCCTCTTGCTTCCCATCTAGATCACCGATCCAATGTTGAATGGGTATCCTTGCCTCCAGAGCTATAGCGATCCAATAAAACCTTTCAACATATTGACAGTGTTTTTTGAAACTGCGGTATGACTATGTCATTCCTCTGCTCAATATCCTTCAATAACTTTCAACCACCTTCCAATAAAGTTTTTATAGAAGGAAGATGTTAAACCACAATATTTTTGTTCCAGGGAATTTCTAGAGCCTACTATATTTAAGGCTTCATTAGCCATAAAATAAAAGGTATTCCACGGTCTATGATAAGGGCAGGACTTGATTGATAATAGGGGGATCATTGTTTTTCTTTGAATATCAAGATAGCATTGGGGTGGTGAACTAAAAGATCAGGCAAGAAAAATACCCTAAAAGCAATTTAGATGCTTCAGATATTTTTTGAATAGAGAGGAGGAAGATTTCTCAGAATTCCCAAAGTGGAATTTTTTATATGTTAGTATGAGTCTCGTTGTCTCAGACCATAGAGTTTCATTGTTGATGATTGTTTTCTTTTGTTTTGTTTCATTGCTGTTTTAGTCTATAAGGCAGCTGGAAAAGTATAGCTCTTCAGACAGTATTCAGATAAAAGAGAAGAGATAAATGGATACCATTTTTGTTTCTAAAAGATGGGACAAGGAGAGAAAAAAAAAAAAAAGTTCTGTCTCTATTCCCAGATCTAGCTAAGGGTTTGGCTGAAAATCAATCGGTTATAGGCCTAGGAGGCTGATTTCATTCCTCCACTCCTCCAGTGCTGAAAGACTACTCTTCTTAAAGAATCTTACAGTTGCCCTAACAATGAATCTTTTTTTTTTTTAAGATTTCATTTATTTATTCATGAATGATATATAGAGAGACAGAGATACAGGCAGAGGAAGAAGCAGGCTTCCCTCGGAGAGCCCGATGTGGGACTCAATCCCAGATCTGGGAATCACAACCTGAGCTGCAGCAGATGCCATCAACTACTGAGCTGCCAAGGTGTCCCCCAACAATTAATCTAATATGATGTCTGAGCATAAGAATGTTGTTGCCAAGGAAAGTACTTATATAGATGGCCCTGAAATATTTCCCCTCTTTCTTCTTAGACAACACACAAATAGGTCAGTAAACCTATTTGTCCCTGTGGGGCAAAGATAATAGAGCTGAGAATGCTCAGTGGGAGATCATTGGGAAAAGTCCACATTAGGAGGAATGAGATGAGGAGATAGATACATGGACAAGAAAAGGCCACCACGACAGTGACACTCATGACAACTACAGTAAGTCACAAGAAGGGAATCATTAGGCATTGGTCATGATGAGCAAGCAAACTTTTGTGATGAAAACCCAACACTGCTTCTATGACCATAGGGAGGTCCTGAGGCTAGTGTGAGATGGTGTAGCACATCCCAGTGATATGAAATAAAAAAAAAAAAAAAACAAGATACTGATGCCATTTTGGAAAGGTAGATCACAAGGGAAGGACACCTGAAATGTAAGAAATCATGAAGCATCAAGTAATTTACAACCAACTAAGAAATATTTCATTGGCAAGATCAAATATACTCACTGTCACTGAGAAAAGATATCTATTATAGGAAATAGCACATTTATAGTATTTCTGACATTCAATATAAGTATTTTGACCCCTCTCTAAGATCAAACTGGAATACATTATTTCAGTTATTTCAGTCAATAAAAAATATCTTGATAGTGGTTTAGCGGTGCTAGGGGTATAACAGTAATTAAAACAGCACTGATCATCCATCAGAGAGTATAAAAAAATAACCAGTTAAATAAAATAAGGTATAAAAATTGTATGTGAGAACCCAAAACAGAGTCAAGAAATGTACACAGGAAGGCTAATAACTTGCCATTTTTCTGCATGCACCCAACACACTAGCCACAGTGAATTTCTTAACATGTCCTAGATTCACTAAGCTCTCAAACTTTCATGCACTAGCTCCATATACAGATCTGTATTCATTTCTTACTACTGCTATCACAAATTAACATAAATTTTATAGCTTAAAACAACATAAATTTATTATACTATAATTCTTGATGTTGGAAATCCTGGAATCAAGGTGTTGGTGCAACTGAGTTCCTCCCAAAAGCTCTAGAAGACAATCTGCATCCTTATCTTTCCCAACCTCTGGAGACCATCTATGTGTTTTGGTTTATGGGGCTTTCACCTGCTGTTCTAATTTCTGCTTCTGTCTTCACATCTCTTTTTTTCTGACTTGATCTCATGCTTTCTTCTTATATGAATCCTGTGACTACACTGGGCCTTCAATTGTATTCCAGGATACTGCTGGTCCCATCTCATGATCCTTACCTTAATCACATCTGCAAAGTTCCTTCTGGCATGTAATATAAACGTATTACCATGTTTCAGAGATGGTCATTTTTGAGGGGATGAGGGATGGCTATGCAGCCTAGCATAGCCTGTAGAAATTTCCAGCTGGATATTTTTAGAATTATTTTTTAACTACAAAAGGAAAATGAAGTGGGTAGGTAGGGAATGAGAAAAGGAAAGATAATTAGAAAAGGAAAGAAAAAAAGAAGGAAGGAAAGAAGGAAGCAAGTCAGGCTCAGATGATTATAGTATACCTAAGTAATATTCACCAATATTTACTAAGCCTACAGAATACTATGGTTTTTGTTGCAATTGTAAGTAAGATCAACTCCTTAATTTCTCATTCTTCTGCCTCATTGTCAGTGGATAGAAATGCAACTGATTTCTGTGCATTGACTTTATATCCTGCTACTTTGCTGAATTCCTGTATGAGTTCTAGCAATTTTGGGGTGGAGTCAATTACACCAAAACCCATAAGATACCTAGGAATAAACCTAACTAAAGAGGCAAAGGATCTGTACTCAGAAAACTATAGAACACTCATGAAAGAAATCGAGGAAGATATAAAGAAATGGAAAAAATTTTCATGCTCATGGATTGGAAGAACAAATATTGTTAAAATGTCTGGGCTACATAGAACAATCTACACATTCAATGAAATCCCTATCAAAATACCATCAACTTTTTTTTCAGAGCTGGAACAAAGAATTCTACAATTTGTATGAAGCCAGAAAAGACCTCCAGCTAGCCAAAGGAATGTTGAAAAAGAAAACCAAAACTTGTGGTATCACAATTCCAGATTTCAAACTCTGTTACAAAGCTGTAATCATCAGGACAGGATGATACTGGCATGAAACCAGACACAGAGATCAATGGAACAGGATAGAGAACCCAGAAATGGATCCTCAACTCTATGGTCAATTAATCTTTGATGAAGCCAGAAAGAATATGCAATGGAAAAAGGACAGTCTCTTCAACAAATGGTGTTGGGAAAATTGGACAACCACATGCAGAGGAATAGAACTGGACTATTTCCAGTTTCACAAAAATAGACTAAAAAATGGATGAAAGATCTAAATGTAAGACAGGAATCCATCAAAATCCTGGAGGAGAACACAGGAAGCAACCTCTATGACCTCTGCCACAGCACTTTCTTGCTAGACATGTTTCCAAGACAAAGGAGATAAAAGCAAAAATGAACTACTGGGATTTCACCAAGATATCAAGTTTTTGCCAGGAAAGGAAACCATCAACAAAACCAAAAGACGATCAATGGAATGGGAGAAGATATTTGCAAATGTCTTACCAGATAAAGGGCAAGTCTCCGAAATCTATAAGGAACTTATCAAACTCAACACCCAAAGAACAAATAATCCAATCAAGAAATAGCACATGAGCAGATATTTCTTCAAAGAACACATACAAATGGCCAACAGACACATGAAAAATGCTCAACATCACTCAGCATCAGGGAAACACAAATCAAAACCATAATGAGATAACACCTCACACCATTCAAAATGCCTAATATGGACCAAGCCAGGAAATGACAGTGGTTGGCCAGGATGTGGAGAAAGGGGAACCCTCTTACACTGTTGGTAGGAATGCAAGCCACTCTGGAAAAGAGCATGGACGTGCCTCAAGAAGTTGAAAATACAGCTACCCTATGACCTAGCAATTGCACTACTGGGTTTTCCCCCAAAGATACAGATGTAGTGATCTGAAGGGGCACCTGCACCCCAATGTTTATAGCAACAATGGCCCCAATAACCAAACTACAGAATAAGTCCAGATGTCCATTGACGGATGAATGGAAAAAGAATACAATACACACAATGGAATACCACTCAGCC
This sequence comes from Nyctereutes procyonoides, assembly GCF_905146905.1. NCBI lineage: Eukaryota > Metazoa > Chordata > Mammalia > Carnivora > Canidae > Nyctereutes > Nyctereutes procyonoides. Next base: position 5,003,787 of record NW_026575046.1, read on the forward strand.
ATTAAAAAATATGAAATCGTATTCTTTGCAACAATGTGGATGGACCTAGAGGGTATTATGCTAAGCAAAATAAGTCAATCAGAGAAATACAATTATCATATGATCTCACTTATCTGTAGAATTTAAGAAACACAGCAGAGGATCATAGGGGAAGAGAGGAAAATGAAACAAAATGAAATAAGAGAGGGAAACAAACCATAAGAGACTCTTAATCATAAGAAACAAACTGAGGGTCACTGGAGGGGATAGAGGTGAGGGGACTGGGTGATGGACATTAAGGATGGCCTGTGATGTGATGAGCACTGGGTGTTATAGGAGACTGATGAATCACTGACATCTACCTCTGAAACTAATAATACTCTCTATGTTAATTCATTGAATAAAAAATAATAAAAATAAATAAAATAAATAGATTAGAGATAAACAGAATCACCCTAAACAAAACATCCCTGGAAATGGAAACTGAATAACTTGGGCAGAACATAAACACATTTTAAATTTTGACAGGTACTTCCATTGCCCCCATAGAGTATTAATATATACATGATATTTTAAAAATTGCATTAAATAACAAATAAATTAATTAATTAAAATAAAATAAGCCTGCAGAACACCAAAAGTTGTATTTATTTTGAAAGGGATCTTTCCAACGGTTGCTCCAAAATATACTCATCAACATGTCCAAGGAATGATCCAAAGTGGTCCTGTGTCATCTTTAGGAACACAGCCAAAAGATACTTTTACTTTTTTCCGGCACTGAAGCTAATACCAACACCAGCTGGATAGAAGAAAATGAGAAATGTAGGATGTTCCATAGAATATTCTTAGCTCTGCAATATTATCCCTCCATTTGTCCTACTGAGTCAGAATTACTGACCCTCAGGGCATGGTGCTAGATCTATTATTTTAACATTTTGCATAGCTTGGTCTAATAAGTAAAACCCATCAGGCTAACATAAAAGACGTTCCTCGTTAAACTCAGATATAAGATCTACTTATAGGATATTATCCAAAGCATGAGTCTTGTTAAATAAAAAGCCATGTATATCTATTTATTTATATATAGTCATTTATATATTTATATTTCACCTACAAAATGTACAGATAGTCCCTAGCACGAAGCAGGAAAGTACCTATTCCTTACTGCATACAATATTTGTTCAATACATCTTTCTTTTTAAAAATTCACGCTGTCTAGGTACTCAATCACTCGTTATATGTATACAATTTTCTCCTAAAATACAGTTTTTATTGAAGAAGTCATTTACTGTTGAGATTATATATGCCTCTGATATATCTTTCTTTGAGTGCCTCATAGAAAAAGTAACTCTTCATTTATTTCCTTATTGAAGGAGAATCCAGCAAATACCTTCAGCTGATTCATCTTAGAAATACCTGTACTCTCACGGGAATATAGCAAATCACCCACACAGGCTAATTTGTCCTAATGTCTCTTCCCTTCAAAGTTGCAGCAATATTTCCAATTACTTTTACAGCAGTATTTGCTGAGAAAGAATTGCATTGGACTTTATTGCCGTATAGTTTTCTAGATACTTCTGCTTTTCACCACGAGAGGAAGATCGAGTGCATCTCCAGTGATAGATGATGTTTAGTACTTTGCTATTCTATATTAAAGGTGAAGTCTAAATCTTTTCATTACGTTGCCTGTAAGATCACCAGTAAACCTCAAGTGGGGGGAGGTGTACGAAGGCTTTCAGGGTCACTGTTCAACTCCTTCCAAAGCATTGTCAAGGCTTTTGCATATTTTGTGAAATTTTTAACGTACAATTAACCACATGAGTGTCATCTTTTTCAGGCCCCTACTCCAACCATCAGTGGCTTCTCCCTCAGATTTAATTTAAATCCCTGCAAATCAGAAGATACAAGGCTCACAACAGTCTGAGTCTCCATTCCCAGGTCACTGAACTAACCTCCCCCCACCTCCTCTCTGTGCCATTTTGCCATCTTGCTTTCCAGACATCTGTCCCCTGCTCTTACCTCTGAGCATTTGCACTCCCCTCTCCCTGAACATTACTCCTCCCCACCAGGTGTGAGCAGTGCTCACTCTCTTACCTCCCTCCAAGCTCACTCTCTTTGACTACTCTCTTGAGTATTGCATCCCTCCTCCCCACATTCTCTTTTCCCCTCCAGCGCTCAATATCTCCTAAGGTGTTGTGAACTCATAACGTTTTGTCCATCAACTTCTACCCGAAAGTAAGGGGTTTGAAAATAGCTATTGCTTTTCTTATGCTTTCTGTTTGTATTTAACATGGGGTTCCTCAAAGTGTCAGTCCAACAGTACTTAGCCTCTAGGTAGTGGATCAGTGTTTGTTGAACTAATTTCTACTGTTGTAGTTAAGAGAGATGTTGGTCATCTCTTGTCTGGATTATCACAATTACCTTCTAGTTGGTTGTAGTACCTCCGTTTCGTATTCCTTTTTGACATGCTCAGTAAAATGAAGGTTTCTGTAAAATGTTGGCTCAAGACCTTTTGACAAATGGGAGAAGCAGAGACTGCGAGAAACAGGATATACTTGCAGAGAAAAAGCTTCTTAGGAAAATGATACCACCACAAGGGCATTCCATAAGGCATAGCACTGCCCACATTGAGGTTAAATCTGTGCATCAGGTACATCAATATTAAGACAGATAAAGTACACCGCAGGCACACGTATTGTTTCCAAACTTATTTTGTTTATGCACTTATGAAGGAAACTGGTAAAGTGGGAGAGAAATTTCAGCCACAAAACCATCCCCACTGGATGAGCACTGGGTGTTATACTATATGTTGGCAAATCGAACTTCAAAAAAAATATGCATATAATTTTTTAACTTGAAAAAAAAAACACCCACTACTGGAAAAGCCATTAAAATAAGAAAAGCTTTTTTTTTAAGAAATTGGGAATATTATCTCTATGAAAGCAAAATATTACCTTTATGTTGAATGAATGCCATCTCTTAACTATCTCTAATTCGTCAGCAGGGCAGGGCCAAACCACTGACCAAGAAAAATTTTAAGCCGTCAATAAAAAAGGAAAAACAAACCAAAATGCTGAACTAGAATGAAGTGCCTTTTTAAAAATCATAAACCACTAAGTGGTTAGCATTAAGGCTGAGATTACCCTGAGGTCATATAAATGTTTCTCGGTCGATTCGGTTGTTTTCAGGCAGAAGGAAGTTTTCAAAAAGGTTGAAAACTTCTGTCCAAGAAGTATGTATCCTAAAATGTGTATAGCTACATTGAGGCCAAGATTACTTAAAAATATCAAATGCTGGTGATAAAGAATTCAATATCATTTTATAACTGAAATGCTTCTCTTTGGGAAGATCGTGATACGTGTCAATTACGTAAAACACAAGCAATTATTTCCTAGATAATAAACCCAGAACTGCTAGTTCAAAGATAAAAATACCAAACATGGAACATTAAATTCTGTTATGTTGTATATGATCATAGCTTAGGAAACTAATGAAGGTTTATATAATTTGATTGCCCAGTAAATATATTTATATGGGTATATACACATCTATACGTATGTGTATTTATATCTATATCTAGCTATCTAGCAATCATCTATCTTTGATGTGACACTTTTGAATAGTTTCAATACTGTCTGTTGCCTTTGTGGCCTCTCAGGGCCTTAAACACAGAGACTGTGCTTCATTTACTCCTTCTTTTCACATTCATGCATATGATAGGAAGTGTGCAAGGTTTTATTAGCCTGAATGCATTATTTAATAACATTTTGTCAATATTCTATATGGTAGATATCATTACATTTTAGAAATTAGATACACAGCCTTTAGAAAAGTTTACTTTTTTAACATATCATTTTATCACACTTATATAAATTTTTCCCATAAAGCATTAATTAGGAAGTGTGCATGATTCTTTTTTAAATTCTTTTAAGATATATTTTGTTTATTTATTCATGAGAGACACAGAGAGAGAGAGGGGCAGAGACACAGGCAGAGGGAGAAGCAGGCTCCATGCAGGGAGCCTGACATGGGCGATCCCGGGTCTCCAGAATCAGGCCCTGGGCTGAAGGTGGCGCTAAACCACTGCCCTCATGATTCTTTTTTAATTGACCTGGGTTAAATATGTGTTTGGGTCACAAGTTTTAGCCAGACACCCTTCAACTAATAAACACGTTGCTTATACATTTTCCCATGGAACAAGATACATGTGCTAATTTATCTACCATATGCCAGATGCTAAATTGCACACGAGATGCTATCAATAATATTCCTATTTCAAAGTTAATTAGAGTTAGTAGATACATAAGATCTATACAAGTAAATGCTCACAGGAATTAGCAGACATGCTAAGGAAGCTGCCAAAGTTCATAATGCAAGGCATGTACACACAACACGAGCTTTAAAAGTAAAAAGAAAATTGCATGTGTGTACGTGTAATCCTCTATGGTGATCATACATACCTTTATTCTATGAACATCTGATTATTTAACAGCCTCTAGACCATGTCTAATCATGGTGGCTAACATATCCCACAGGTCTTCACACCTTCACTTAAAAGAGTTCTCTGTTAGGGCTAACTGAATGCCTTACATTTCCTCCCCCAAAAGCCTCAAGGGTTTACAAAGGTGACAAAAATGTGTTTCAAGTAATGTAAATGTAATGCAAAGACTGTTTGAGAGTGTATCTGCAAGAAAGACAAAACCAGTTCTCAGGTGATAAATTGCAGCTTAAACAACATGAGACTTCAGGGTTTTACTTTGTCCTTCTGTCTTCAATGTCTTTTCCTCTACCTATAATCCTTTATTGCTCAAAAATGATAGCAACAGATCCTATGATAAAGTGACTAGAAAGGACATAGGGCAACTTTCTTTCTCTACCTCTGCTCACTTTTCTTCTAATCAGAACCGTTCTCAGGATGCCTCAGTGGCTCAGTGGTTGAGAGTCTGCCTGGGATCAAGTCCCTCATTGGGCTCCCTGCATGGAGCCTGCTTCTCCCTCTGCCTGTGTGTCTGCCTCTTTCTCTCTCTCTCTCTGTCTGTCTCATGAATAAATAAATACAATCTTTTAAAAAAAAGAATTGTTCTCATGTTTCATCCTCTTACCATCTATTATTTCTTTAAGCCCCCTCCTCAGTCCAAAGCTGTTGTATTTCTCTTTGGCCAATGAGGACAGACTGCCTGAAGATAGCCTGACTGTCTTGTGATTAGGAATCCCAGAGAGAGTTGAGAGACTTTTGTTGGATCCTGTAGGTCCTGGGATAACCACAAGAAACTCCTCAGCCTTGTGGGCTTAGACTTAAATGATAAAAACAGGGTCAGACAACATAATACAGGTCATTTTCTTTTTTTCAGATTTTCATGACATTGTATTTGTTAAACCCCAAAAAGAAGGATTCTAATTTTCCATTCTTATCAAATTTTTACTTAAACCAACAAATCCTAGCTGTGCCCATTTTATAAGAGCCACATCAACATTCCAGAAAAGTATGTTCTGTGCTCTAACTAGTTGGACATTTTACTATGTTATTTAAGAATTTGACCCTGCTCTAGGTACGTGTGAAACCATTAGCTTCTTCTGACTTATAGTCTCTGGGTCTTGGATTCCCATGTCCCCAAACATGCTTTACCTAGAACACTCATGCTCAAGTAGAATTTCCTTTTTTTTTTAAGATTTTATTTATTTGGTCATGAGACACACACACACACACACACACAGAGAGAGAGAGAGAGAGAGAGAGAGAGAGAGAGGGTAGAGACACAGGCAGAGGGAGAAGCAGGCTCCATGCAGGAAGCCCAACATGGGACTCAAGCCCAGGACCCTGGGATCACTCTCTGAGCTAAAGGCAGATGCTCAATAGCCGAGCCACCCAGGTGTCCCTCGAGTATAATTTCTTATTCAGAATTTTACTCAACTAAAACATGATTTTTTTTTCATGTCTATGTAGTTTCCCTTGGGATTGACATCCCACTAGAATCATGCACATGAGAAAATGCTCCGCATCACTGGCCATCAGGGAGATACAAATCAAAACCACAATGAGATCCCACCTCACACCAGTGAGAATGGGGAAAATTAACAAGGCAGGAAACCACAAATGTTGGAGAGGATGCGGAGAAATGGGAACCCTCCTGCACTGTTGGTGGGAATGTGAACTGGTGCAGCCACTCTGGAAAACTGTGTGGAGGTTCCTCAAAGAGCTAAAAATAGACCTGCCCTACGACCCAGCAACTGCACTGCTGGGGATTTACCCCAAAGATTCAGATGCAATGAAACGCCGGGACACCTGCACCCCGATGTTTCTAGCAGCCATGTCCACAATAGCCAAACTGTGGAAGGAGCCTCGGTGTCCATCGAAAGATGAATGGATAAAGAAGATGTGGTTTATGTATACAATGGAATATTCCTCAGCCATTAGAAACGACAAATACCCACCATTTGCTTCAACGTGGATGGGACTGGAAGGTATTATGCTGAGTGAAGTAAGTCAATCGGAGAAGGACAAACAGTGTATGTTCTCATTCATTTGGGGAATATAAATAATAGTGAAAGGGAGAATAAGGGAAGGGAGAAGAAATGTGTGGGAGATATCAGAAAGGGAGACAGAACATGAAAGACTCCTAACTCTGGGAAATGAACTAGGGGTGGTGGAAGGAGAGGAGGGCAGGGGGTGGGGGTGACTGGGTGACGGGCACTGAGGGGGGCCCTTGACGGGATGAGCACTGGGTGTTATTCTGTAAGTTGGCAAATTGAACACCAATAAAAAATAAATTTATTATAAAAAAATAAAATAAAATTCATCTAGCCCAATGGAAAAAAAAAAAATAAAACACAACAGTACCCCCGAAAGCCCAGACATCAGATTTAATTGAGGAGGTATTGTAGGCAAGACTCTCTGGTGCTGTCCATTTAATAGGAAATTTGGCTCCAGCATGAGCAGTATACGTGTCTCCAGTCATCAATCTACTTAAGCCAAAGTCAGCCACTTTTACCACATGATTTTCTCCCACTAGGCAGTTACAAGCTGCAAGATCTCTATGGATGAAATTCTTCTTCTCTAGATATTCCATTGCAGAAGAGATCTGTGTGGCCTTGTACAGCAGGACAACTGCAGTCACTTCTTCTCGGCTGCATTCGCGGAGATAATCGAGCAAGTTGCCGTACAGCATGTACTCAGTCACACTTCATGTTTTTTCAGCATGATGGGTATCATCTTGCCTCAAAGCCTTCTCCTGAATTGCTCTTCTCTAGTAACTTGTGTAGTAATTGACCACCACCCTTCTCCAGAACCTCGGTACATATGAGCTCCAAAGCAATACTGTAAGATTCCACATGTGGCCTACGTCTAGGAATTATAACAGCTCTCCTTCCCTAGAGTGCTGGTGAGATCCCTAAGGAGTGGCTACCCTTGGCGAATATCCATTTACTCTGAATAGGCCCTGTGTTAGTCAGCTTGGGCTGTTCCAACAGAAAACCACTGACTAGGAGGCTTGTAAACAACAGAAATTTATTTCTCATAGTTATGGATGCCGGATGTCTGAGATTAGAGTGCCAGTATGGCCAGATTCTTAGTAAAAGCTTTCTTCTGGGTTGTAGACTCCTGATCTCCACTTGTGTCCTCAATATGGTAGAAAGAAAGTGAGAGGGTACTCTGGCATTCCTTCATTCCGGGAATTAATCCCACTCATGAGGACTCTACCCCCAAGACCCAATGACCTCCCAAAGGCCTCATTTCCTCATACCATCACATCAGGGGGAGGATTTCAACATATGAATTTTTAGAGAGACTCAAATCTTCAGTCTATCAGATTCCCTCCTTTTAGAGGCCCAGGATATTCAGGAGGAAGCAGGAAGTGAGGAAAGTAATCCCATAAGGCATGTGTTTATCACATTACAAAGATATAAGAGAAAAGAGTAGGAATATTTGAGAAAAGAAGTGTGCACGAGGGGATCCTGTGAATACTTAGATCACAAGGGCAGTGAGGAGTTTTTAATAACCCTATGTGAGGTCATAAAGAATGCCTGGAGAAATAAAATCTGTAATAAGATAAGATTCCAGAGAGTCACAAGTATGTTTCTAGGTAGAGAAGAAACTTAAGGAGCTTAGCATTGTGGTGCATAATTATCAGACTTTAGGCTTTCCAAAAATTTCTAGTGTAACCTTGGTAAGCATTTGAACTGTCTTTGGTGCTGAACTACACAGTTTGAGGAAGAGGGTATTTTGTTCTCCCCCGAAACAATGGGACTTTCATTTATTTGGAAGGTCTCCCTCTTCCCAGGATACAGTAGTTCTCAATATTCTTGGTAAGTAAGAATCACCTGTAGAACATGTAAAAAAAAAATATTCATGAATAAGCCCAAACACAGAACTACTGAATCCACATCCCCATTGTTCCATCAAGATAGCATCACCTGTCTTTGCACATACAAATCTAGTGTTTGGAAGTGTGAAGTTGTTTGTTTAGGGAGGGGGAGAGAGAGAGAGAGAGAGAGAGAGAGAGAGGAGAGAGAGAGAGGAGAAGAGGGAGAGGCAGAGAGGGAGGGAGAGAGAGAGCGAGAGAGCGAGCGTATATTAAGTAGGTTCCCTGCCCAGCACAGAGCACAACATGGGGCTTATTCTCACAACCCTGAGATCATGACCTGAGCAGAAACCAAGAGTTGGATGCTTCACCGACTGAGGCACCCAGGTGCCCTCAACGTATGAAGTTTTTAACTTGTGAAAGGATTTCAATCTAAAATGGAGCCAGAGAAAAAGAAATGGAGACATTCACACATACAACCCTCAAAAGAACAGAACTTAAGAACTGAGAAACTGACTTCCTGTAAATGCCTCATTCACAGAAGACAGAGTCTTACCTCCTGACCCATGAATATTAAGAATTTCTCCCCCTTCTGAAGCCAGTGAAGTTCCTGCTTGGACTTCAGCTGGACTTCCCCAACTTTGTGGTATTTGCCCACAAATACAGCCTGCCTCAAACCCTCAACGTCTTTGCCTGTGGCTTGCTAGAGCATACTTGTCCTGAATTGCTATTCTGCTATTCCCAAACATACTCAATTTCTGGCAAAACTAGATTGCTTCAGTTTACTTCCTTATTTAAGTTAACAAACTCTTTATTTCACATAATAGACTTACTTTAATTGCACATTTTCCTAAATACTTACTAAATGAGTTTCTTACAAAGAAAATGCAATGTTTTAGATAAATTATTTAAGTAATGACATTTGGATATGGTCTCTTTATATTTTCTCCTTAAAAAATTTTCCTTAAAGTAGTAGGCATACTGGACCAGGAGATTACCTTTAATTGGGTAATGTTTCCTAACATCTGAGCTCATTCTCATAGATCCTAATATTGTTCTCCATAGAGTCACAAAGTGGAGTAGGAAGGTAATGTCCTGGGAGTTAGGGAAACTGGCTCTGCGGGTAATTCATCTGGCTGGGTCTCAATTTCCTTAACTTCCCATCTGTAAAATGAGATTATTTTCTCAGTTTTTTTTGTATAGTGTCCCCATGTCTATCATGAGGCTTCAACCAATATGGTGAAAGTAACCTGACACAATGAAAACACATCTCTAACGTAAATTGGCAGATATGCTGACATTTAGATGTCATCTCAAACATAAAATATATCAAACTAAAATCATTGCCTTTCTGCCAAAACCAGTTCCTCATTATGATTTCATCTGTTCTGGGGAATCCCTGGGTGGCGCAGCGGTTTGGCGCCTGCCTTTGGCCAAGGGCGCGATCCTGGAGACCCGGGATCGGATCCCACGTCGGGCTCCCGGTGCATGGAGCCTGCTTCTCCCTCTGCCAGTGTCTCTGCCTCTCTCTCTCTCTCTGTGACTATCATAAATAAATAAAAATTTATATATATATATATATATATATATATATATATATATATATATATATAATGATTTCATCTGTTCTGTCAAAGGTCTTTCCCTTCAGTCATTCTCATTCTAAATTTTGGAGTCAGCCCTGACTCTAAATTCTCATCACATTCCATATGCAGGTGCCTGGCCCTATGCATTTTTAGCCACCAGTATTGCTCAACTATTTATTTTTTTTATTTTATTTTATTTTTTTATTTTTTTATTTTATTTTATTTATTTTATTTTATTTGTTTTGTTTTGTTTTGTTTTATTTTATTATTTATTTTATTTTACTTTTTGCTTCTTATTTTCTTTACCTATTCTGCTATAATCACTTTTAATGACTAATATATGGTGACACAAAATAAAATTTCCAATTAAACATTTTAAAAAAAAATTCAGGGTGTCTGGGTGGCCCAACTGGTTAAGCATGTGCCTTCAGCTCAAGTAGTGATCCCAGGGTCCTGGAATCAAGATGTTGGGCTCCCTGGTGAGTAGGGAGCCTGCTTCTCCCTCTCCCTCTGCCCCCTCCCTAACCCTGCTAGTGGTCTCTGTCATAAATAAATAAATAAATAAATAAATAAATAAATAAATAAATAAATAAATAAATAAAATCTTTAAAAAAAAATAAAGTTTCATTTTCTAGGCAATCTTGATGAAATACCCAAACCCTTGAGCCTAGTATTTCAACATTGTCACAAGCAAATGTCTTTGAAATTGCTTCATTAAATGGTTATGATGGTTATTAGCAATTATTTTTTTAGTTAAAGTCAGGCACTATCCAATCACCTTGATTCTATTCAATGATTGAATTTATTTGTAACACTATTATCACCAAATGAGATAAACTGAGGAATGAGGAAGCTGAAGTTTACCCCCTTAATGTCATACCATTTTGATCAGAGTGAGAATTTGAACCAACTACCTGAGTCCAGGCTGTACTGGTAACATTGCCACTCCTATAGGTTTTGTTTCGTTTTGTTTTGGGGTTGTTTTTGGTGTTGTTTGTTTGTTTTTCTCTGAATGCTTATTTGTCTCAGTGCATCCTACATTTAACATACACTCCTTGCTCATTATTCTCTATTTGGGCCTATATATCTGGAAATGAGCCCAAGTTCAGGAATCTTATGCAAATCCAGTCGTGTCAGGTTTGCCTCTGGTGGTGTTCTCTTTTCTTCTGTACATTCTATTTAGTGTCTCTAGTAGTCCCTTGGTATCATGCCAATGATACATTTTATTGGAATGCACCGTTTCCTGTGTTTCTTATTATCACATAGGAATAGAGCACATGTCCTATCACCAAAATGTCCAGTGCAGAGAGTCTTAGACATAGGGCTTTTCAGTAAAAATGTATGGATTCATGAAATCACACATACTAAAACAAGTTACAAAATCTACACAAAATGTGTTTGACAACTATACTCGGTCTGTGTTGTAAACAGAAAATAAATAGCTAGATAAAGTAAGTAAAAGCCGTAATACACATTTGAGAATTCAGCACTGTTCTCTACCTGAATTTACAAAAACATTATTTTCTAATATTGGATTGATTTAGGAACCATAAACGTCAGCCTGTTATTTTGTGGAGCAACAAATAATCCGCATTACAGACAGTAACTTTCAAGATGAATTTATGCTGATTATTTTCTTTCTTGATGTGCTATTAATATTGGGTTTTTCTGAGAAACCCAACATGTTACTCTTGAGAACAGTCAATGGAAAATAATAGAAAAAGTACCTTATTTAGTATTGCTAGAGTTCCCTAACAAATTTATGTCAATAAAAAATATGCTTGATCAAAATAACAACAGGGAGTAATTTAAAATGGCTTTGCTTATATAGCATAGAATAATAGTCAAACTTTATGAACTGTTAAGGGAGTCTTGAATTTTTGACCTATTAACTTTAAATATGAGAAATCCAATAACAGAGTGGTTAAGTAATATGCTGGAATTTACCAACAGAAACCAATATAAGCAGAACAATTCTAGTTTAGAAATGATACCCTCTATTCTGTTATTATGACTTGCTGTTTTTCCCAACTCTAAATCAAATTTGAAATTATTTAAATTCTCTTCATGTAAGTTAACATTTTTTTTCTTTTATTTCCACTTAGTCATAACATGGAATAGTTTGAAAATATTATCACATAATTTATGTTTTTTTCTGCATTCTATTGAAAACATGAAATAATTAGACCTATTTTTAAGATTTTCTATTTATTCATTATTAATTTAGAGATTTGACTCCTTGCTTATTTAAAATATTACCATTTATATGCATCCTCTTCTTCAAATGTGAAAAAAAAAAACATTGATCTATTTGTCCAATCTACCCTCCATATCATGGCCCTCACCATCACTCTCCATGTCAATTCCAAAGGGTGCTGTAAAATGAACTACAGGATTAATAATTTCAAATCTCTAAGTTCACATTTTTAAGTAAATATATGGCAATTTGATTTGTTTTTAAATTTTTACTTTGTTTTAAAAGTAGACTTCATACCTCTTTTGTTTTGAATATAAGAAACACCAGAGTTCAAGAATTCGCAGGTGAAATTTGTCAGTGAAACAATGAGTAAAAACGTGGCTGTGCTTGAAGGCAGACGGATCACGAGAGCAGGCTGCTGGAGAGTTGTTTTCCAATGACTCTAGAGGGCTGCAGATAAGAGGAGTAAGAGCCAGTGTACCGGGTGCTGAATCAAAGGAATCTGGAGAATACTTGAAATTCGATGTCCTAGTCAGCAGAATTGGGTTGGTGAGAGGAGCTGCTTACAACTTCTTTGAAAGAACACTTACTATAAAATGATCTTTGCCAAGGCGTGTACTGAGATGTCTTCCTTATAGAATTAAATCTTAGGTGATTTAGATAGGTCTTTAAGTATTTCCATCATTCTCAAAATGAGTTCTCCCCCATGATGTGCTGAATCACACAGAATTGCTGATAATTGACAATTTTTGACCCAAAAGAGCAATTTTATGTGGTTCAATCTGTAGACATAAACTAGTTCATATTTCCATGTCTATTATCATATAAAAATCCATCTTCATTATCTGTTTAGTTCCCTAGTTCTCATTAATAGGTAATCATATTCCTATGGCAAATAACTGGTAGGTCAATTTGAAGATACAACTGAAAAATGATAGGACTAATTTTCAGAAGAAACAGAAAAGGCAAGCTTGTTAACATATTGTAGTAATAAGTGAACCAGTAAACTCAGTTAAATCAGATCAAGGTTATGCTGACATATGGATTAACTGAGACCATCAAAGTGGTCATGTCAACGTTGTGTGCACGTGTGCGTGTTTAATTAGTACATCACCAACTGCTGTCAGTGATGCTTTGGAATCTGTGTTAAACATTCATATTCAATTGCCTTCCATAATCATTCTATTTCCACTGTTTAGGTTTCTTATACTCATTCTGCGAATTTCCTGTCCTCTTTCCCCTTAAATAATTTCTAGGCCTTTCATATTTCTTTCCCTCCACTCCCAGTGGAATTTCTTTCATTAAAAATACTCGATTGACATTGCTAGTGAGATACACTTCTAATTTTTCCTCCCTATGCCCAGCAGTCTGAGACTATTCAAATTGTGATAGCACCAGTTGCACCAAAAGAGATACATTTGGGCCTAATTAACTTTTGTTCATTAAAAATGACCTTGTTGCACTGAAAGGGGCATTAGACAGCCCCAGCCTTCCGAGAGATACATTTAGAAACAGCAAAAAAGGAAAGGATCTTTTGGACACTTCTGAGTCTTCCAGCCATGGAGTGTAGATAACATTAGATTCTGGCGGTGTTGTTAACATTATCATCATTAATAAGATGATCCATTTGTTTAACAGTGTAAATTGCTGCTTTTCCCCACGGAGCACTTACTGGGGAGATTCACTATCCTGAGATATTAATGTCTGTATTCCTGGTAACTAAGTGTATTAATAGGATATGTGGAAAACAAAAAGTTCCATGATAATACCATATACTGAATTAGGCAATATTAAATTACAGTACATTCTTCTTTAGAAAGAGGGGAATTTTGAAAATATAAGTTAATTGTGAATACTTGTATTTAATTCTCTTTGTTTTCTTATTTTTTCATAGGTCAGATACACGTCATTTTCAGGTTTTTTTTGCTTTACTTTTATTGTGACTCTATGAAGAGAAGCAGGACTACAGCAGGATTTGGTAAAATCTACTTAAAAATTACTTTAATTCACCACTAGTTATAGCTCTCTTAATCTGAAAGAGGTTAGCTTACGAAGACAATATGTATTCTTACAGACTCCCTTTCAATATTTACCTAGATTTATTTTTTACAGTCGTGTGTGTGTATATACATATATATATCATACTATATACATACATATATAATATTCAAAATCATACAATTTTGAGGGTTATTTCAAATTTGTAAGCAATCCTCACCTTTTTTGCTTTCTCCTTTTTACTTTTTTCCTCCCTAGTCTTCATCATATGTAAAACAAATGCAACAGACCTGCTTATGAGCTCTCTCAGTTATTATGTGGGGATGTCATGTGACCAAGTAAATATGAGTCAAATTGTGGTTTATACTAGTGTAAAAAGGACTGCATGGTACGTCATTAAAAATCTTCACATTATATTTATACATGAAATAGTTTTAATTTTGAACTTGACATTTTTGAAATACATTTACTGACTCAAACTATAGGTGTGTATATACATACCTTATATGTGTATATAAAATAAAATAAGATTATATGTTTAACAGTAACATAAGTTTGAATTCAAACTTCCAGCTAATATTTGCTGAGATGGATGGAAAAAATCATAGAAAAAATAATGCTAAAAAAAAGAAAAAATAATGCTGATTAAGAGGACGCTTTTTTCACTTATATTACAAGAAATATTACGTTGTGGAACTGGATGGGTCTCACTAACGTTTACAGTGATTTCCTTAGTCATCTTGGATAAACCAAACTACTTCTCTGGGCGTTAGTTTCCCTTCAATTAAATAAAGGGATTAGACTAGAATCAAGGCTCTCAAACCTGGATGCATATTAAAATTAACCTGAGAGCTTCAATAAGCCTATATTCCTGCCCAAGTCCAATGATCCAAGTTTGTCTGGAGTGGGTTTGAGCATCAATATATTTTAAAGTCCCAAAACATCTTATAAAAGTGGGTTAAATGACGTTTATGTCTCTTGCAGTTCAAAGAAGTCTGAAAGGAGACTAATAAATTAGATGTTGATATGATGCAGCATTTAGAAACCAGTGAACCTAAAATATACCCTTATGGAAAACTTGAAATGTGTATGCTATCGGAAAAAAAGATAATTCTTATTCGCTTCTTACTATTATGCACCACTGCCTGTGAGCATCAGCATGCGTTTCTAGGAATAGATTCCGCCCGGAGTTTTTAATGACCGAGGCATCCCACACTTGCCATTCATCAGAAACACATGCCCTGTGGGTAACCGCTGTACAGTCTGCCTTCTTATGAAAAGTAATAGCAATCCGCTAAAGCGGTACAGTGAGAGCTACAGAACATAAGCTTATTGTTCCAATTACTCTTCAATTCTTGGAAGAGGACAAGGGAAAATAAAATCTAGCCTTGGTTTATGTTTCAAAGATATTTCTCCGCCAAACAGAGGTATATATATGGTTGAGAAGATGAAAGCAAGAATTTCAAGGAATCCACAAGATTCAACTTCTTCCAATGCATATATTTAGCTACAAAGAATGAAGCAGTACTCTAAGTTTAATATGGCTGTAACTTGAAAGAAAAGTAGGGAGTTAAAATAAGGAGAATAATCTTCTTGACAAGTGTAAAGGAGTTCAACATTTTTGTAAGTTCTAATTAAGCTTTTAGAATGAGTGTCAGAATGGTTTTCTTACTTAGATAGCAAGAGGTAATTTATTTACATATTACATGTTATCACAGGTATTTATGTTTAGACGGTACAATTATATATACATATTATAGATATAATTAAGATATGTTAATATTATACTATCTAATTTCAATAGATGGCCTTGTTTCCCACTATTATTAAAATTATAAATTATTCAGCTATCACTGAAAACAGCCCGAACACTGAGAAGCTTATACAAAGGATTTGTTTCTCTCTTATGTACTTGTGTGTCAGCTCTGGGTCAGCTGAGCTCAATTCAGATCAACTACTTGACTCTAAGCTGTGGTTGGGGTACGAGTCCTCACCATATGTATCCACATTCTGGGATCACGAGTACCTGAGCTCTGCTTTTTCATGGCTGGAGATAAAGCTCAAAAGAGGAAGCTGAGACATCATGCCTCCTGAGGTCTCACCCTGCAACAGGCATGATGTTATATCAACACAGAATTTCTAGCCACCGCAAGTCTAATGCATAAGGTGGATTAATAATTTGCAAATAGCACTTCATTCTACTTTATTAGTTTATTCACCCATGCTTTCAATTATCCATGCAATCATCCCATTAAAAATATATGTATGGGGCAGCCCAGGTGGCTCAGCGGTTTAGCACCGCCTTCAGCCCAGGGCGTGATCCTGGAGACCCGGGATCGAGTCCCATGTCAGACTCCCTGCATGGAGCCTGCTTCTCCCTCTGCCTGTGTCTCTGTCTCTCATTAATAAATAAAAAATCTTTAAAAAAATATATGTATGTATACTAAGAGCTGGTTGTGGTTTTGGCACAATACAAAGCACTAAAGATACAATAGTGAGAAAAATAAAATTTGAGAGAAATGAAAGACTATCTGCAAATATTTTGTAGTGACAGGGATCACGTTTGAAGGAAATTTCAGAAAGAGAGAAAAGAGAGATAAAAGAGAAGTGTACGAGCTGGAGTTGAGAGGTGGTGTCAGATTATTCAAGACCTCGTAGACCATGATAAAATTTTTGAACTTTTACCTAAGGCCACTGGGAAACTGATGAATTTTCCTGATGAATGAATGAAGCTGATATATATTTTTTTGCCTTTTGAACAAAAGTATAAGATGAAATATTCATATTTCCATTTAAAAATATCACTTTGGATTCCTTTAAGATAGTAGAAGAAGAAAAAAGTCGATTTGGAATTTGTTCACCCAAGAGACATTTTAGCCTGTTCCGGTTTTATACTACAGAAACAGATGCACTGGAGAGAGATTTTGAAGATAAAACTCGACGTACTTAGTGAAAATTTAGTTGTGCTGTGTGAGGGTGAGAGAGATTCAAGTCTCATTCTTACAAGTCAGGCTTACACAACTGGGTATATAGAACCTTTAGAAGTTTCTTTTGGCACATTTTCCTCTTTTGTTCCCTAACTATTTCAGTTTGCATGGCTGCTTGTCCATGGAGCTCCATATTCAATTATGTTACTATAAGGTACTTTCTTGTCCATGTATCAGAAATGAAGTATAATATTTTTTAAGCAGAAACTAATCTAAAAATATCATATATGATCATTAAAATCACTTCAAAATAAGCAACTCTTACAATAAATCAAAACTTATTGCTAATATCTTAAAGTTATCACAAATTTAATTGCTAAAAAATCACTATAAATTATAAAAAGAATCAGTCCATATGAATTGATGTTCCTCATGTTGGAATACAGCCACATTAAAGCTATTTTTGAGGGGAAGGAAGAACAGTTATTAACCTTCAACTTTAGGTCACAGAGCTAGAATGGAGTAACATGAATTTCCAGTTCATGCTGATCACTACTTGAACAAAAAATTACATATTTATCTCTTCACATACACCATTTTTTTTCTGAAATTGGGTTGTCCAAGTACATGGGGAAAAAGCTTCTTATTATTAATTTGGATAGTTATCTATGTCATACATTCTCCTGAAAACCTTTTGCTTCAGTAATTTTTAGAGCTCAAATAATTCATTTAAGTATAACTCAAAGTTGATGGTATTATTATATTAGAGAGAAGGTAATTAATCAATTATAGCTTGATACTGATCTTGTTAATGTTCATTGTCAATCTCATGGTGTAGCAACACACAGAAATCATTAGATTACCAACATTAATGTATTTTCTGAGGGAAAATCTATTTTGCAGTATTTATTGAATTCTTAATATACTACATCATGGCCTGTATTGGCTTCGATGATACATTAGCACCTACTCAAGGACTTTAAAATCCAACACATATAGAAGTCTAAATATTTTTCATGTTTATAGCATGGGTTCCACATTTTAACTCAAAATGTTAGGGTTACAAACATGGATTAATTCTACTCAGGATTATAAGATTGTATTATGTCCTGATGACTATTATTATTTATGAAAATTTAAAAACATAAATCATAGTTTGAGAAGAATGATTAAAAAAAAAAGATGTGAGCTTCTCTGAGCTAAGGAGTATAGAAGAAAAGCTTTTAAGGTAAATTTTAAATCAAATGAATGACATTGAAACCCAACTGGACTGTGATGCTGGTTTTGTAACTTTTTGGTAAATGTCTTCATTCCTCCAGCCTTCATTTTCACTTTACAATAATACTTGTCCCAAAAGCAAGATTTTTGAGTGTCAATATGCTCAGGCTAGGAATTAGAACCTTCAATGATTTGTCTCAGTACTGAAAATCCTACATTATAGTTGGCACTATTAATATCCATCATATTTTTTAGAAGAGGAAACAAACAAAATTCACAAACTTAGTAGAGAGCAGAGAGAAAAGTAACTCATGCTAAATTCGGAGTCCATCATCTAAACATCATAACAAGATGATAGTACAAGATACTGATCTCAGATGCCTCTTTTGAGTTCCCAAAGAGATTGAATAAAAGGGCAGATGAGGGTCAAAATGTCCTGACATTTGCTCTTTCTTATGTTAGAAATAGAATAAAATGTCCCTGAGACCAACATGTCCTAACTAAAAGAGAGAGAGAGAGAGAGAGAGAGAGAGAGAGAGAGCAACACATTTGTTATCCATTAATCTAAAATTAAAATGTCCAACAAAACATTCTCAAACGTTTTCCTGATACCAATTCTGACACGTGAGATTCCCATGCGTAGCACACTTCGGCCAGCTGGCACCAACCAGGATGAGTTGGCGCAGGCACCACTGCTCAAACTATGTCAGCAAACGCTGCAGCTTTCCCCCTACTGATCCCTATTAATCCCTTCCCTAGCAAAGTTTGCCTTAAAAATACTTAAGTTCCAAAAGCATTCATCTCACCCAGGCTTTTAAATATAAATCAAAGAAAGACTGAAAAATGAGGTACCAAGGAAGTGAATACCTAAAGAAGGAAGGGGGGAAAAAAGGTGAGCATAGGTTTTGAAATATTTCAGAGACTAACTCAAGCTGGTTTGTACAGTTTCTCTTTCTTTGGGTATTTTTTTATGTTGGAAGAGAGTTTCCTGTTCTCACAGAGAGAGCTACTAAGCAAAGTAAGCGGAAAACAAGGAAGAGAGAGAACAGTCCTTTTGAGACTAATACTTTTTTTCATGTATTTGTACTTATTTTTAAAGTCAGTCTTTTTTGGAATGGAGTCTAACACTATGTAGGAGTTCTAAAAATTCTCAAGGAATATATTGGCACTTTCTAGTGTGAGGATGAGGATTTTTTTTTCCAGATGTGTTGAAATATAATTGACAAGTAACATCGTGTAAGTTCAAGGCTATGACCTGACGAGCTGATACATATGTACATGCCAGGAAATGGTCAGTGAACACATGCATCACCTCCCATAGTTCTCATTCTTCAAGTTCCTGGTGAGGGTATCTAAGACCTCCTCTCACTGAACTTTGAGTATACAGCACGGTATTATTAGTTAACCAGTCACCATGTTGCACGTTAAAACATCAAAAATTATTCATCTTATATAACTGACATTGGCACCTATTTGACTAACATTTCTCCGCATTTCTACACTTACCACATTAAGTCAATAATTGTGATTAAGTATTCATGGTAGACCTCATTCCGCACGAGGGCATGAGATCGTTACACAAGAATCGTTCTTTTCCACTAAGATTGTACTAAATTTGAGAAAGACAGCCCTTGTAGACACTGGAAAATCAAGTGACAATATCAGTATAAGTTGAACCACTGAATGGCAGAGGATAATGAGTGTGTGTCCCCCCCAGGCCCAGACCCACTATCTTCCAAAGCTCATCCTACCACAGTCCCTTCAGAAGCCAAGGACTTCTGTGCTTTGGTGAGGCTCACGAGGGTCTTTGGCCTTGGCAAAGAGGCATTTCCTCGTACTAAGCAGAACAAAATCACAGCATGGGTGCGCATCTTTCTGTTGAAAGAGTCTCTGGTGACATATGGGAAATGGTTGATGGAAACCTTTTTTTTTTTTTTTTTTTTTCTGTATGAAGGTGAAGCCCCGCCAGTCTCTGTTTAGGGGAGGTAAGCTGCTACCTTGACAGGGGAGTTAACACTGTCAAGCCATTACTTTATCTCCCACCCGTCTGGCTCCATAAGGTCCTGCTGTCTTTTGATGCTCTCATCCAAAGCCCTTACAGCCTCCAGTGTTGACCCTCAGCTTCCTTCATGGCTTCCATGACCCATCATCTTCTCCACCCCATTCAGATCCCATATGACTCCTCTTCACTCTTACATGGGCCTCTGATGTTTCTTTCTTTTCCTCTCCATGCTCTTTCTAAACTTTCCTAAGGGATTAATTGGATCTTCGCATCCCCTCTGTCTGTACTACTTTGACTTCAGGACCTGGTTACAATTCTTTTTTTAAAATACAAGTTGTGTCCTTTTCTTGCCATTCCTGCTATGATAACTCCAGGCATTTTTCAAGGTACTTCAACCCCTTCAATTGAAAAGGGAAGGAGTAGGACATATACAAACACCATGATTAATATTTCAAGATTGTTTTCTCTTTAAACGAACACAATAGGATCTGCGGTTTAATTATTTCCCACACATCGTGCTCACAGTTCCGGTGGCCTGCTGAGCCTATTTTAGCATCTGTTCTACGTGCATCTAAACCAAAAAGTAGGGGATCCCTGGGTGGCGCAGCGGTTTGGCGCCTGCCTTTGGCCCAGGGCGCGATCCTGGATCCTGGATCGAATCCCACGTCGGGCTCCCGGTGCATGGGGCCTGCTTCTCCCTCTGCCTGTGTCTCTGCCTCTCTCTCTCTCTGTGACTATCATAACTAAATAAAATAAATAAATAAATAAATAAATAAATAAATAAATAAATAAACCAAAAAGTGTTTACACCGATCCTTCAAACCTGCTACTCTGACTGACCCACTATCTCCTCTTGCCTTCCTCCTATAGTGTCAGATGCCTGACCTTGGTGTCTGACCTTGAGAAATGACAGTGGTACTTTCTATTCCCATTGTGATCATAATTACCTGGCTGAACTTCTATTGATTTCTTAAGTCTTTAATCTACTTGTGTCCTTTCCACACTCGAGTGTTCTATATGTATCAGTCGTGGCTGTTGTATCAGTATGTCCCTTATTTTAAATATTGTCATACAAATGCAGGCACATAAAAAAAATAATAATATAAAATAGTTTAGAGGAGCTTATGCTAAAGGAGAGAGGATCTTTCCTTCATGCTCTGATCCCAGTCCATTTCCGACTCAGCAATATTTGTTTGGGCATAGGCTTGTATTTGGGGATTACACACTTAAATGATATTTTCTAAATTAGTAATATAATAGATCATCTTGAGGCCCTTTTATGAAAGAGGAGGATTTAGTTCACAGATTGAAAACCACATATCTCTCCTCATTCAATGAAAATGATTATTTTAATCATTTTAACACATATCACTTTACATTTAAAATATACATTGCATTTGAAGAAGAATTTCTGTCTCCTGTTTTCGCGATATCTGCCTTCTTTCCCACTGTGTCCCCTTCCTCTCTTATCTTGGAATACTTCTTTTTTTTTTTTTTTTTTTTTTTTTTTTTTTTTTTTTTACTGTGGTCTTTTTCATAGTGCTGGTTCTCACAGATTTTCTGTTTAGCTGAAGTTTATAGAAATATCTTTTTGAAAATGAGGGTCCCCTTTTAGTTATTTTTTCTATTATGAGATTATTCCTTTGATATCATTTTATTAGTGCTTTGGGGAAAAAAAAGAAGCATAGAAAAAGCTTAAACTCAATGAGCCATCTAGAAAGATAAACAATCACACTAAACTCTCCAATGTACTTTTTGTTCTTAAACATTCTATGATGCCCTGGGTTCTAGTGCCGGGGCCCATTAGGGACCCCTCCCAGATAACCAGTTGTGAGAGAAGTAATCAGAACCCGGCAAAGTAAGTAAGGCTGTGATGATTCACAGCAGCTAAGTTAACTCATCAGCATTTTCCTGACCTGTGGTAAAGGAGCCAAAAGTTTATAGCCAGATAACCAGGCATTGGACACAGGCTGGCCCAGGAGGGAGCTTGATGGGTAAGTGATGTCTGCCACCAACACCCCCCAGCAGAAGGACACTTGATTCTCATTCCTAAGGGTGAGTCTCAGCTGCTCAGCACGGTATCAACTCCAACCACAAAATCCAAAATCTAGACACGGAATTCAAATCTGTGCCCAGAGTCTCCTTAATATGTTTATCAAGTTTCATTCCCCAGAACTCCGCAGTATGAATCCAAGTTATTCTAGGGAAACTATAATACACCTCATCGTTTCACAATCCTTCTTTGTCCTTCCTGTCTATCACCCCTTCTGATCTCAGCTCGGATGTCACTTTAGGTCAGAAGCTACTTCCAACCAGGCAAGTTGCAGTGGCCTTTGCTGCCTCTGAATTCTCCTGGAATAGTTGAACCTAACTAACTGCATTTATGTCATTTCCTTGTGTTATAATCACTAGAATATAACTCTTACCATTAGATTGTGCCTTAAAGTCACAATCCATAATAGTTATTTAAATATTTATTAAATGATCATTAAAATGAGAAAATAATGGAAGGAGAGTAAAAAACTTGGACTATGTAAATAAGGCTGCAGACAAGGAGACTGGGTTTGATCTGGGTTTTCAAGCCCTTAATGAATAGGAATGACTTTCTTCATGTCCTGGGAATCCTGAGGTTACATGAGGACTTGCTATCTGTACTGCTTGCGAGGTTGAGGTCCTGGGCTCCAATTTTTAACTGCCATGTGACCTTGAATGTGTTACTTTCCAAATATCAGTATCCTTGTCTCGAAAACATAATATTTCTTGGTAAAGGAGGATTAAATGAGAAAACATTTCAAAATCATCACTTTCTGAACAATTACTGGTGGAATCCTCCCACCTGCACCAAAAATGCACCATTGAGGCACCTGAGTGGCGAAGCCTGTTAAGGGTCTAACTCGGTTTTGGGCTCAAGTCATGACTCAACCTCGTGATCTCAGAATCCAGAGATCCAACCCCGGGTGGAGCCTCACAGCAGGCTCTGTGCTCAGTACGGAGTCTGCTTGACTCTTCCCCTCACCCTCTCCCACCCTCGATTCTTCCCCTGGCTCCCACTCTCTTTATCTCAAATACATACATACATACATAAAACCTTCAAAAATATGTATCTTTAAGATTAAAGAAATTTTGAATGTTTTGAGCATTGATTTTTTTTTTCAAATTTGGTGATTTATTTAGCGTGTTTTTGACTATTCAGATCAATTAACATATACCTTTTTATTGTAGCAAGACACAACAGGAGACATACTTCCTCGATTTCTAAGTGCAAAATACAGTATTGTTAACTACAGGCACAACGCTGGACAGCAGATCTCTAGAACTTATTTATCTGGCATATACTCACTGAACAGCTCTTCCCCATTCCCTTCCCCCCAGCCATGGCACCTGCCATTCTACTCTCTATTTCTGAGAGTTCGACCATTTTAGACAGCTCATGTATAACTGGAATCAAAACAGTCTTTGTCTTTCTGTGACCGTCTTATTTTACCCAGTATAACGTCTTCCAAGTTCATCTATTTCATTGCATAGGGCAGGATTTTCTTCTTTTTGAAGTGTGAGTAATGTGCTACATTTGCTTTGTCCACTCATCTGTTGTGAACATTTCAGTTGTTTCCATGTTTTGATCATTATGACTAATACTACAACAAACATGAGGGTCCAAATGTCTTTTTGAGACCCCAATTTCCATTCTTTGAGGTATATACCTAGATGTAAGAATGATGGATCGACTGATATTTTTATTTTTATTTTTTGGGAAACCTCCATATTGTTTTCCATGGTGGCTACACCCATGTTGTATTCCCAATGATAGTGTACAAGGGATCCCGTTTCTCCACATCTTCACCAACACTTGAATCTTTTCTTTGTTTTAGCCCCTCCAAGGGATACCTGCTTCCTTCTCTCTCTCTCTCTCTCTCTCTCTCTCTCTCTCTCTCTCTCTGTCTCTCATGAATAAATAAATGAAGTCTTATTTTTTTTTTTACTTCTTTCTGTTTAGGGTGACTTTTTAAAAGATTTTATTTATTTATTCATGAGAGAGAGAGAGAGAGAGAAGCAGGGACACAAGCAGAGGGAGAAGCAGGCTTCATGCAGGGAGCCCGATGTGGGACTCAATCCCAGGACTCCAGGATCACACCCTGAGCTGAAGGCAGGCACTAAATCACTGAGCGACCCAGGGATCCCCTCTGTTTAGAGTGAATTTTATTTCTTTTTCCTACCTTGGTTTGTCCAGGATTTCCAGAACTATATTGAATATAAGTAGTAAGAAAGGCATCCTTTCTTGTTCCTGATGTTAGAGGAAAGGTTTCAATTTTTACTGTTTAATATGACATTGACTGAACTTTTCATATATGGATTTAATTATGTTGAGGTAATTTCTTTCTAATCTTTTTGTGTTTTGGGGGTTTTTTATCATGACAGTGTGTAGAATTTTGTCAAATGCTATTTCAGCATCTTATTGAGATGATCATGAGATTTTAAAACTTTATATTTGTAATATGTTGTATCACATTAGTTGATTTTCTTATGTTGAAATATTCTTGCATCCCAGGGTTAAATCCCACTTGGTCACAATGTTTGATCCTTTTAATGTGCTGCTGAATTTAATGTACTGCTATTTTTTTTGAGGATTTTTGCATCATTGCTCATCTGGGATATGGACCTGTAATTTCCTTTTCTTACACTGCCTTCTTCTGACTTTGGTATCTGAGTAATGTTGTCTGTATAAAATGTGGTTGACAGTGTTCCCTCGTCTTAATTTTTTGGAAGAGTTTGAAAAAGAGAGAATGATTAGTGTTAATTCTTCTTTAAGATTTTGGTAGAAAGAGATGCCTGGGTGGCTCAGTGTGAGCGCCTGCCTTCTGTCCAGGGTGTGATCCCTAGGTCCCAGGATCAAGTCCCACATTGGGCTCCTGGCATGGAGCCTGGCTTCTCCCTCTGCCTGTGTCTCTGCCTCTCTCTGTGTCTCTCATGAATGAATAAATAAATAAATAAAATCTTAAAAAATATTTTGGTAGAAATAGTGACATCCTCTGGTCTTGGATTCGTTCATTGTTGTTTTTCTTGAGACATTTTTGTTCACTGATTCAATATTTTTATTAATTACAGGTCTGGGGGAGCCCCGGTGGCTCAGCGGTTTAGTGCCACCTTCAGTCCAGGGCGTGATCCTGAAGACCTGGGATCGAGTCCCATGTCAGTCTCCCTCCCTGCATGGAGCCTGCTTCTCCCTATGCCTATGTCTCTGCCTCTCGCCCTCTCTCTGTGTCTCTCATGAATAAATAAATAAAATCTTTTAAAAAATAATAATAATTACAGGTCTGTTCTGATTTTATATTTTTGCATAATTAAGTCTTAATAGGTTGTATATTTTTAGGAATTTATCCCTTTCTTTCTATAGAATCAGTTGTAATATTTCTTCCTTCATTTCTAATTTTTTTATATCTGAGTCTTCTCTCTTTTTTGTTTAGTCCAGCTACAGGTTTGTCAATTTTGTCCATCTTTTCAAATATCCAACTCTTAATTTCATTGATTTTTAAATTTTCTTTTTTTTAAAGATTCTATTTATTTATTTATTTATGAGAGAGAGAGAGAGAGAGAGAGAGAGAGAAGAGAGAGAGAGAGGCAGAGACACAGGCAGAGGGAGAAGCAGGCTCCATGCAGGGAGCCTGACAGTGGGATTTGATACCAGGACCCCAGGATCACGCCCTGAGCCAAAGTCATACACTCAACTGCTGAGCCACCCAGGTGTCCTTTAAATTGTTTTTCTATTACCTATTTTATTTATCCTTTGATCTTTATTTCCTTCCATCTGCTAATTTTGATTTTTTTCCTTCCTATTTTTTAGCCCCTTAAGGTGTGAAGTTAGGTTGTTTATTTGAGATATTGCTGCTTTTTAAATGTAGACATTTATTGCTATAATCTTTCCTCTTAGTACTGCTTTTGCTGCATCCTTTAAGTTCTGGTATGCCATGTTTGGTTTTCATTTGTCTCAATATATTTCTAATATTTCTTTGGGTTTCTGGTTTTACCCATTGATTGTTCAAGAACGTGTTGTTTAATTTCCACATATTCATATATTTTCCAGCTTTTCTACTATTACTTATTTCAAGTTTCATTCCATTATGGCCTGAGAGGATATGACTACAGTCTATTTAAATGTGTAAAGACTAGTTTTGTGACCTAATATGTGCTCTCTTCTGGAGACTATCCTATGCATAAGTGGATGAATATGTATTCCCCTGCCACTGGGTTGAATGTTCTGCAATAGCTCCAGTTGGTCTATAGGATTTTTCAAGTCCACTGTTTCCTTATTAATTTACTGTCTGTGTATTTTCTCCATTATTGAACATGGGGTACTGAAGTCTCCTACTATTATTATATTCCTATCAATTAGTTCTTTCAGTTCTGTCAATGTTCACTTCATGTATTTGAGTACTCTAATGTTGGGTGCATATATACTTATAATTGGTATATTTCTCTGATTAATTAGAACTTTTTTCATAAAGTCACCTTCTTTTTCCCTTGTGACATTTTTTGGCTTAAAATCTATTTTGTGTAACATAAATATTGCCATCACTTTGTACTCTCTGGTCTTATGCCGGTGGAATACTAACTAGACAGATTTTTTTTTTTTTTAAGAATCTATAATTACTTTCCCTATCTGTTTTCTGACTTACCACAAGGTTGGATGTTGGAGGATACTCGATTCCTGTCCCTCTCTCGGGAGAGCAGCTTGAGGTTCTATACCTTTTCCCAGTTTCCCAGAGCAATGCCAGCTGCAGCAAGCTGTCCTTTACTTTCTTTTGTTCTTAGCTGCCCCCAGGCATACAAACTATGCCCGTCCTGTCAGCAGTCTGGGTGAGGTAAAACAGAAACTATAGCCTTGGGCATTGGAGTCAAGCTCCACTCTCTTTCTCCTCAAGGAAGAAGTCACAGGCAAGCTGATTTCTCTCAGTACAAAGTTGTGTGAGCTTGTGATAGGGAAATAGGTAAAATCAAATTACTCTTTTTATCTCTTATGTGAGACTATTCACAGTCAACTTTGTGCTACCTGAGGGTACTGTGACCTATTAATAGGAATCTGAATTTCTCCAAAAGTTATTTTGGTCTGTAGATTGTTGTTACATTAGTACTTCGGGGGGGTGGGGGTGGGAAGAGGACTAAGACTTTCCATGCCATCATCTTGGATTACTTTTTGCCTAAAAAAATTGCATTTGGATCATTCATTATCTTCATTTTCCATATTTAGTACAGTCCATGAAAATAATCTTATGGGAGAAAGATGGCAAATAACTTATATCCCATGTACCATTCCAGTCAGTAGTGGTTGTCCACCAGAGCAGGAAAAGGAAGATCACAGTGAGTGAGCAACGGCTGCCATGGTCATAGGATAGGGAGATCCTAGCATGCATGTCAGACACATGCTATTGCTCTAAAGAAATGCTGCCTACCAATGTCTCTTACTAAGCAACAATAAGGATTACAAACAACAATATTTTGATCGTAGCATCTGGCTGATACTGAACACTCACTGTGTTGATTAGCACCCCAGTGAGGATTAAGCAAACTACGTCACGTATACTATCTGCCTCATTCACTTCTCAGTACAAATTAGAAACTGTTACAGTCATTACTCTTGAGTTATCCGAAGTTTAGAAAGGTTAGGTAATTTTCAAAGTCGCAGGCCCAGCAAGATTCAAATCCAGGTTTGTTTTATGACACACACCAGATCACCTGCCAAATAACAGCATACTCTGAAAACGGTGTTTTACAATTTTTAAAGTACTTTCTCATAACCCACCTCATTTGTCATGTAAGAGATCTGTAATAGGGTTGTGGTTGACAGGATAGATGATACCACTCATCTGACTTGTCAAAGGAGATCAAAGGCTCTTCTTCAATTGATATACACACTGCCTGAACCAGAAGCAACCTGATATAATGGAAAGAGTCAGAACTCAGACGTGTTATTAACTTACTTACCCATTCATCTTCCATGCAAATATACTTTCACTGTCTTCCGTGTCACAAGCACTGAGCTTTAATTCTCATTTTGCCTCCTCATGTCTTTAGAATATTGTGTAGTTTACTGCCTCATGATTTCCTAATATCAGAGCAAGGGATACCCTACCTACTCAAACAGATCCTGATGCAAATTCTCACTAATGCATGATTCACTCATTAGAAAAATATCCCATATACACAGTTGCCATTATCACTCTAATAATATTTTAATTTTAAAATTGTGGACTAAAGAAACCCACACTACGCATTTCTCATTATTTGCCCAATAATAATGTAAGTATTTTAGAAACAAAGAACATATTTAATCCCCATAATAACACTGCAATGTAGTTACTATCATCGTCGCCGTTTTTCTCTCCTTTTGCAGTTTTACAACTGAAACACAGAGAAGTTAAGTGACTTTCTCAAGATTACATACTCTAGAAGTGATAGAGTCTGGATTCTAACCCAGAGATTATTTCCAAACCATGCTCGGACCCATGATTTATGGTGCATCATAATGTTCAGAAGGTCAGATTAAACGGAATAATAAATGCAACACACCTAAGAAGGAGTTTAAGACATAGTCTATATTCAATAAATGTTAGTATCCTTCCCTTGTGAGCCTAGGTTTTATAACTGCAAAGCTGGGGTGCTGTCACTGTGCCACACGGCCTCTTTAAATAGTGACAGAAAGGAATGCTGTGTCAGAGGAATTCTAAACAAAGGATCCTGTAATTCGTATCACAAAAATAGTCAAGGAAAGAATGTGGTTTCCTGCAAGAAAAAAATTCCCTGGAGCCTTTTCTCCCTCTCCAGTCTGCATTTTTATAATATCAGGTCATTGAGTATGATTTTAGTGACTCATGTTCATACACAATTTCAAACCTAGGTAGTTAATGAGACAATAAATTATTTAGCTGAAAAGAAAAAGCAATATAGATTCCCATTCTGCAGGGAAGCATCTTGGAAATAAGAAAAACTTTGCTATAAGAATTTGTCTTTTCCTCCCAGTTAATTGACTATTTATTCAGAAGGTTTTTGAATTCAGAATGCATACAAAAGTATGTATGCGTATAATAATTGGCCTCACTCTTTGAGGACTAAGGTAATTCACACTTTCTTTACTCCTCCATCCATCCATCCATTCATTGAATAATGTATTGGGTCAGGGTAGGCTTCCTTCACTATCATTTGCCTAAACTCTATTTCCTTGGGAAACAAAAAGCTGACAATTGTAACATAATTCCAAGAGCTCTAGAATATTCTGACTGTTCCAGGATATAAGCCACATTTAGTAATTCAAGAATAAGACCAGATCACATCAGTAAGGTCAGTAAGAAGCAATACTTCTTTTTCTATTGTGTTCCTTAAATGGGTAACAAATTGAAAGCTACCGTGTCATTCATGAAAATGGAATCAGAGACTGCCTAATTCTTCTAAAACATATCTTGAAAGAACCATAATGTTTCGTTTTTCTGATTTTCCCTACCAAGAAAATCAATTAGAAATACTATTCTCTTCCATATAAGCTAAAAGCTCCCCCTACTGTTGAAGAAACTCTTAAAAAAAATAACCTTCAATTTTTCTTGTTGATCAAATCAAATAACCAAGGCTTTGTTCCACTAATAGGACGAAAATAGAAGGGAAAGTAGAGTGATGGTGGTGGCGAGAGGGAGGGGGGACGCAAAGGTCAACCTCCATGTCAGTCAAAGATCATATAGATTGAATATGAGAAAGATGCTGTAATATTTTGTTCCCTCAGTCAGTCTCATTTCATATATGTCACAGTGTGAACATTTTATCATCCTACATAGGATCTCAGGTTTCAAGATAGCTTCTTTCTATAATATATCTCTCCAGTGAAAGTCAATTAGTTCCTCAGATGTTGCACACAAGAATTAAATGATTTGTTCTAAATGCTACAGGAAAAAAAACTAACATATTTTGGACTAAATGAGCAGGGGAACATCTCACGTTCAGTCAGGTTATGAGTCCTGGAAGACAGATAGCATTAGTAGAACACAGGGAACCCCTTAAGGAGGAGTTACATTTCTTAGCCCGGGTCTGTGACAATGACTGGAGCGCAACTGGTTTATTGGGTAAGAATCCAGTAGCAAGAGAAGAGAGGGGGATAAGGAAGGAAGAAAGCCAGTGAAGCTTGCCTTATGAAAGACTATTGCTGTTGGTGAATGAGATTTGGCCATGTTAGCGAGCTCCGACAGATGTAGCACACACGTCAGAGTTACCCTCTTGGGGGCAAGGAAGCCAACTCTCTCTGCAATGGGTTGGTGGCTCCTACATGACTCAGGCCCTTAATTGTATGACACTCCAAACACGACTGGAGCAGGTGACGCGTGTGCACCTGGCCAGAAATAAAGCCCCCAGAGAGCCACAGGTGTCTGCTGTAGGTGGCCCTGTGGTACACAGACGTGAGTTTGATGGGGTGTCAGCCACCTCTGGGTTAAAGGACACAGCAGGTTATTGAAAAAAAAACCTTTTACTCTTTCTACATAAAGTCATACTTATGGTAAATCGAGAAAGTCTTTGGAGCTCTTAACGATTTGTTCACCTGAACCTGGAGGTTTATAGTCCATATCGCATAAGCGGTGAGGCTTACCAGGAAGCTTTGCGGACTATGCGCTGGGGCACGTGGAGGTTCAGTAACTCAGAGCAGAAATATTTTGAATACTAACAGCCAGAAGGCTCTTTGGTTGTCATTACACTGTTGTTTTTTTTGTTTTTGTTTTTTTCTTTTTTTGCATCTGGGAGGTAATTGTTTACATTCCTCTGGCCATTGCTACACCGATGAGATTGAGCCTTTGGACATTTTAGCTACACGAACAACTCCAGCAAAGGTAAAATTTCCACTTGAACTTATCTATAGCCTTTAACAATGTTACATTCTAATTGGAATTAAAGGGAAGAAAACAGCTCCTACAAACCAGGCATATCTGCTTCTCAAAATTATCCTTGAAGGACAGTTTATCATTGAAAGTAAGAGAGGTTACTGACATTGTCTATTATGAATTTTAATTAGGTCATCTCTCCTTTATCCAAAAGTCAATCTTACTAATGCTTTATTTAACATGTAATGGGAAGCTTTTTATTAACAGTGTCTGCTAGAGAACAAATAACTCAAAGTGGTGATAGTAAGTTACTTTAAACCATGTGACTTGTACCATAATAGGCTATTTTAAATACAATAAGCAATGCAATTTTGTCTAGAACTGAAATATTAGCAGTTGTTATGTTAGTGGTATGCTGTATATATTTGACAATATAAGGGAAATTCAAATATTCTTTATGGATTCTTAAATAAAACATTCCAATCCCAGACATAGGACTTACTCGAATATGTTGATTCAAGAATGTACAAGAAATATTTGTGGTTATATATTTTATTCAAATATCATGAGTTCAAACGTTAACAAAAATGATGCTTTTTTGAAGAAAAACATAAAAAATAATAATTATATAGACATAGGTATCTATAAAATAGTAAGCACATATATTTTAAATAATTATTCTAAAGAAAAGTGATTGTTGCAATTAAACATTTTTTAAGAGACTTTATCTATTTATTCATGAAAGACACAGAGCGAAAGAGGCAGAGACATAGACAGAGGGAGAGGTGCCTCCTCACAGGGAGCCCAGTGCAGACTCCATCCCCAGACAGGGATCATGCCCTGAGGCGAAAGCAGATGCTCAACCACTGAGCACCCAGGTGTTCTGCAATTAAACATTTTTATTAATATTCTGGGAATAGGTATTTCATAGCACCATTTCTAAATTATTTCTATATTTTTAGTTTTAGGGAGCCTGGGGGTGACTTTAGCTCACCAGCTGAAAAACAGTATTTTTTTTAAAGATTTATTTATTCATTTATTTGTAATAGTCATAGAGAGAGACACAGGAAGAGGGAGAGGCAGGCACCAAACCGCTGAGCCACCCAGAGATCCCATGAAAAATAGTATGTTAAAGGGATTAATTATATAGGCATTAGATTGAAAAACTAAAATATATCTTTCATTGTAATGATTCCACTTCCATATCTTGTTCCAATGTGCGTATTTGGTGGGGGAGGAGGGTGGATTCCTGATTGCGCCAAGCAATTCTCTGATACCAGTTTGGTGTCCTAGGATTCAACTCACTTCTGATATCTACCAGGATATAGCATCAGATTCTGCATGTCAAGGTCTGAGTCCCACAAGAGTGCCCCCAGCCACACACACGCATGCACACACACACACACACACACACACACACACACACACACTTCAGATATCACTTCCAAGCCCAGGTTGTTACTTGTGCTTCTGACCAACTGCCTATAGATCGGAAGTTCCAATGACCCCTCCTTGGTTGGATTAATTTGTCAGAGTGGCTCACAAAACTCACAGGAACATTTTACTTACTAGATCACCAGTTCATTATAAAAAGATGTAACTAAGTAACAGCCAGGTGGAAGAAACGCTTAGGACAGGGTACAGGAAAGGGTTACGGGTTTCCATGCTCATATCCATTTGTTCAACAACCCAGAAACTCTCCACCTTCTGTCCTTTTGGGTTTTTATGGAGAATTTCATTACATAGGCATGACTGATCAAAACATTGGCCATTGGTGATGGGTTCAATCCAGAGCCCCTCTTTCCTGCTAGGTCAGGAGACTGGAACTGAGAGCTCCAATCCTCCAGTTCTAATGGCAACTAGATTCCATCCTTGGGTGAGGTGATATAGGCCCCTTGTCTCTGTACTCCTAAGTATAAAATTAAAATCCATTTGCTACAGATTTCGTTCCTTGGAGAATTCAGTCTATGAAAAAGAGTGAACATTTAAAAATTTTATAAGCAGCAATTTATAAATATTGCCCATATTTTCCTTCGCACATGTTAATAGTTATGTGACCTAGTCATAGAGGGTGAGGAGCTTAAACACAAGCATTTGGGGGTATGATGTGGAGCGAAGAGAGTTTAAATTTTCAATCACAATACTACCGTATCCTAGTTCTTTAATATTGCAGAAAATAATGTTTTGAGGCACAGTTTTTAGCTATTAGAGTTGATAATCTGAATGTTTCAGATAAAGATGGTTATTCAACTAAGATTTGTGATTTCCCATCCATAGTGTGTAGTTGTTGAGTGGCCACTCACTAGGGCCTACATTTCTTAGAATTCATTGAATCTAGGTACAACCACATGACTCATTCTCTTTATTTTGGAATGGAGAGAAATGCATGTCATTTTCTTATCAGTTTGCTGAAGTAGGACAAACTGCACTATCACTTTCACCTACCATTAGTTGGATGCTGTGGGCCTAGTGAACAGCAGAAGAATAGAATAGAAGGAACCCAGGTACCTCAGTCACTTTGTAGAGGGATGACTCACTAATATTATCTGCATGAGGCACCTGGGTGGCTCAGTGGGTTGGGTAGCCAACTCTTGATTTCAGCTCATGTCATGATCTCAGGGTCTTGAGATAGAGCCCCACATCCAGCGCTCGGCGAAGAGTCTACTTGAGTATTCTCTCCCTCCCTCTCCTTCTGCCCCTTCCCCCACTCAAGCCACCCTCCTCGAAGATAAGTAAATATATTTATTTTTTAAAAAAGATCACCTGCAAGAAAGGACTACGTGAACTAGGAAATTTCTATGCAAAACTTCTGAATTTGCATTTCATCCATACAGCTTCTAATATTTGATAATCTTAATTTTATTTCATCTAAAATAAATTGCACATTTTATTTTGTGAAATTCTGAAGGAGTAAGTTGTTGAAATCACAGTAGTACAAAATGACATTGGTGAAGCTAATATAGATAATGAGGACACATAAATAAATGGGTAGATAGATAGATAGATAGATAGATAATGCCAGAATAAGGCACCAGAGTTTTTTTTTTTTTTAAGTTTTTTTAAAAAATGAAAGCATGTATGTCTTATTGTGATTTGCCTCAGATGTCTCTTCTAAGGATGTTTTTTCACAGGTTAATTTTTTTTAAGAGTATGACAAAAAAACGGGGAAACTGGGTGGCTCAGCCAGTGGTTTAATGTCTGCCTTTGGTTCAGATTATGATCCGGGGTCTTAGGATCAAGGCCTGCACTAGGCTCCCCATGGGGATCCTGCTTCTCTCTCTGCTGATATCTCTGCCTTTCTCTCTGTGTCTCTCATGAACAAAAAAATTAAATCTTTAAAAATAATATGACAAAAAAAAATAATTCCTTCAATGAGAGTTTGAAAAATAGAGTAACATATATTAAGGGAGTGATAAGTATTTTTTAAAAGCTTGGGAAAATAAGAAATTATTTAAAAAGTGATAAAATGAATAAAAATGTTTTATGGTATTTTGTTACATACTATTTAGAATTGGAAATATATTTTTTTTTTTGCTATTTTCCTCCACATTTATTGATTTAGGGCAATATTAGCATAATCAACTGTGGACTTTTCCACACACATTACACATATAAATGGCATATTCTTTAGTGTGTTGCATGGTTGGTATTCTACATCTTTTACTCAGGTAAAAAGGAACTATTAGCTCTGCTTCCCTTATCAATTTAGTGTGAGATGTTTTAAATTGTAACACAGACCCAATTTGAATCCAAATCATGGAGTAGTCTAAAATGATATTATACATTAAGAATGAGAAAGGTAAAAACAATTATTAATAATATGATGTTATTCTATTAATGTGGTTAAGAATATTTACAGGTTCAGATCACCATCCTTTGGAATATATTAAACCATGGAACAATTGTATTGAAATTTTTCTGATATTTTACCGCCATTTTCTTGTTAAATATTTTATTTACTTATTTGAGAGAGAGAGAGAGAGAGAGAGAGAGAGAGAGAGCAGAGAGGAGGGGTAGAGGAAGAGGGAGAAGCAGACCCCTTGTTGAGCATGGAGCCCAATGAAGGACTGGATCCCAGGACCCTGAGATCATGACCTGAGCTGAAGACGAATGCTTAACCAACTGAGCCACCTAGGCATCCCTCATCTTTTTTTAAAGAATAATATAGGGTAAGTACGATTTTTACTATTTAAGTAGCAAATACATATGGAACTGGAGGATCAAAAAGTAAGTCTTGACTAAAATATAAAGTTGAATGATGTTAGATACCAAAAGTGAGCTAGAATCACTGCAAAGAAATTTCAAGTTAAGTGAATTTTATTTAGATGACTAACCCACTTAGGAGGGTAAAAAGCTCAAGCTTTTGGAAATAAATGGAGTAGTTATTTGTGAAACATATTACTTTGGGGGAACAATGAGTGTCACTATAGTACTTCACAGTAGGGGAACCCAAAAGTGAGAAGGGAGGAAGATAGAATCGAAATTGGAATTGGAGATACAAGTGTAAACTCATGGTTTTCAATAGATAGCCAAATGATAGATAGATAGATCATAGATAGATAGATGATAGATAGATAGATAGATAGATAGATAGATAGATGATAGATAGATAGATAGATAGATAGATAGATAGATGATAGATAGAGGAAAAACACATAATGTAAATCTGTGTGTGTGCACATGCATGTGTGTGTGTGTGTGTGTGTGTGTCCTAGTGATGTCTTTTGAAAAAGTGAGAACTGGGAGCATAACAAAAACTGAGAATTTGGATACTAATTCCATTCTTCCATAAAGGAATCAAAGTTTCTTAAGAAAGATGGAAAGATGGTTATAAGTAGTTGTAGTGACAAATAAATATATATATATATATATTTCTATATATATATATACACATATATATGTCAAGGAAAAACATGTTCTTTCTTTTAGTAAGAGAGGATATATAAATGTAAAAAAGTTGGAATTAGAAAATCACTATATAGCAATTATGACAAAAATGATTAATTTTGTCATAGAATACCAATGGATGTATAAACCATGGGTGGAAATTCCATTGAAGGTGGAAACTGTATAATCTCAAAATAGCTCTCCCCCAAACACTTATTAGTTACAAAGAGGCAGTTAACTTACAGTGGAAAAACTTGTCTGACTTAACCAAATCAAGTGATCAAAATTAGTTCTGTACTAATGTAACAAATCAAAGTTTTATACCACTTGAAAGATGAAGTGATATTCTTGAAAAAATGCATACTTGAAATATACTATGACAAATAACAGGTAAAACAAAACTTACCAATAACTTATAAAGCCATGTTACAAAAATTAAACAGTCTTAGGGATTTTTTCAAACAGGAGCAACACAGAGGAAACATGACAAATAAATGGAACTCATTATCCTTGATTGGATTTTTTTTATATGGAGAACATTATTGGTGCAATTGGAGACACTTGAATGTGGTTGGTAGAATAGATGATAGTAATATGTCAAAGTTAATTTCCTAGTATGATGGTTATAGTGTAGTTATGAAGATGGTTACACTGCAGTTATGAAGGCAAATGACATTATTTTTAACAAACAGCACTGAAGTATTACAGAAGATGGGACATCCAAATTATAAATTACTCTCAAATATTTTATCAAAATTTATTGGGAATTTATGGCCTACAGGACTTTCAATATGCACGACCATCCAGTGAATGCTTTTTAATAAATATTTCATTTATTTGTATATCAAAATCATATCTAGGTCTATATAATCAAGCTTGTTAATAGCATTATTCAATATTATATGTTTTATGTTACTAGAATATATTAATATTTAAAATATAGATTTTGATAATTTTCCTTGTATTCTGTTACTTTATATTTCAGGACTCTGTTCTTATGGATACAAATGTTCCAAGGGGTTATATCAACTTGGTTTAATCTTCTGTTCGTGTCAGAAATTATTCTTTGCTCCTTTTGATGTTTTATCTTCATTATTTTGTCTTAAATTGTGTGTTTTCTTTTCAGGCTTTCTTTTGGTTCATCATTTGAAATCATTTGAAATGACTTTTCAAATCTTTCAACAACATTTAACTGTTTCCTTCTTAATTTTTAGTTATAAAAAGTTCTTAACAAATTCTGCATTACCTTATATTATTTCCTAAAATTTTAAACGTAACTTTAAGTAGATCAATAATCACCTTAAATGTAAAAGGACTAAACATCACAAATAATATAGATTTTCACGTTGGATAAAAGCAAAACCCAACTATATGCTACCTACAAAAAGCCCAAATTAAATATAAAGACAGACATCATGTAAAAATAAAAGGTACAAAATGTTTATAATAATCAAAATAAAACTGCTAATGTCAGAAAAAAAAAACAGAATTATAACAAAGAATATAACCAGGGATAAAGATGGTCATTTATAAGAAAAAAGTGATTGACTTCTCAAAAATACATAGCAATCTTTATGCACCTTATAATTAAAACTTTAAAATACATGAACAGCAACAAGAACAATAACAAAAAAGAGACAAACCAATAGAGACTTAACTGTAGATAACAAACAGATGGCTACCAGAGGGGACATGGGTGATGGATGGGTGAGATAGGTGATGGAGATTAAGAGTAGATTTATCATGATGAGCACTGAGTACTATATGGAACTGTTGAATCACTGTATTTTAACACTTAAAAATAACATAACACTGTATGTTAACTACACAAGAATTAAAATAATTCTTAAAAAGAAAGGAAAAGCTAACCCCAAAACTCCATGCAACATCAAAAATAAATATATAAATAAAAATAAAACATATGAACAAAATTGACGGAATGTCAAGGAGAAATAGATCCACAATTATAGTGTAATATTTCAACACTTTTCTCAATATTTTATAGAACAATAAAATAGAAAACATGTAAATATATGAAAGAATTAAACATCATTATGAATCAACTTTACTTAATTAACTTTTATAGAATACTCCAAAAAAGAAGAGCATTATACACATTGTTTCCAGATATACATGGAGCATTTATAAGATCAACTATATTTGGGCCAAACCGTAAGCCTCGAAAAATGCTAGAAGATTCAAACAACATAGTTTTTACCTGACCACATACAATTACATTAGGTATCAGAAACATATTTGGGAAATCCCTGATATTTGGGGAAAAAATGATGAGATTCCAACTCTCCCATATACCAAGTAATACATTAAAAGAGAAACTAAAAAGTATTTTGAGCTTAATGAAAATGAAAATCAGCATATACAAATTCAGTGGCTGCAACTATAGTTCTGCTTAGATATTATCAGCACTGAATGCTCATAGTAGAAAAGAAGAAATGCCTCTTAGTTTCCACCATAATAAACCAAAACAGAAAAGCAAATGAAACCCAAAGTAAACAGAAGAAAGGAAAGAACAAAGGTCTCTGGAAAAAAAAAAAATCACACAAGTACAAAATAGAAAATCAATAGAAAAAACATAAGATGGTTCTTTGTGAAGATTTTAACAACAACAACAAAAAAGATAACTTTCTAGACAGACTAAGGAAAAGAAAAAAAAAAGAGTTGAAAAAAACATAATAAAGAAAAAAAAATAAGAATGAGAGAGGTGGTATCCCTAACAGATTCTTCCAACATTAAAAAGATAGTAAAGAAATAACATGAACACCTTATGGCAATAAATTTCACATGTTAGATGTAATGGATAGACAAAAGCTAAATTAATAGGAGAAATAAATAATTTAAATAATCTGATACCTATTCAAGAAATTTAATGTTTTTTTTTAATCTTCCCACAAAGGAAGTTTGTCCAGAAGAAAGTATGATTCTTAAAAAGCAAGAAGAAATGAGAATAGTCTCCAGTGCATTTTTTTTTTTTTTTTTTTAGCAATCAGGTGGCTAGAGAATATATGTGTAAGCTCACCATACTCAGTACGCTGGTTATCTACAGCAGTGAGATGATAAATGATGCACATAGTATTCATCAATGTGGAGGAACCTCACAGGCAGATATTGAGCAAAAGAAAACAGATTTTCTTCCTAAATCCGTGCATACCACACCCAAGAGCAAACACAACGAATCCTGCAGATTGAAAATCAGGATAATTGTTACCCACAGTTAATTAAGCTGATAGTGACACTGAAGCACAGGTATTGTGCATTTCAGTGTCAGTGTTCATTACATAGGGGTGTTCAATTTATCAAAATTAGCTGCCTAGTATATGTACGACAAGTGCTTCTCCCTACATGCAAGTTCATTTTACTAAAAATATTTGAAAATGAAAAATGCTAGCCACTATATTAAAAAGCGACTTCAAAAACGCACTTGTTCTCCACCATTCTGATTCATTTCCAAACATACTTATGTGTATATCGGTAACACTTGCTCCATTGGATTGAACCATAAATCAACAAAAACTTTCTAAACAAATTAGGATTATATTTTTCTAAAGCATAAACACACTCATATCATTGCAAATGGGCAAAAGCATTATTAAGTTTAATCTTTTCCACAATGTGAATCATTCTTGCCTATGTCACAATTGATTAAATGATGCTCCTACTGTTACAAAGGGTTAACTTGTTCTAAGTTTTCCTTAACTAATATGGCACACCACTACTTTTAGTCTTAGAAGAGAATAAAAACAAAAACAGAAAAAACAAAGGAGTTAAGCCGAAAAACTTACATGAATTGCAAAAACTAAGTGCAGTTAAATTTCTGATGATCTCATGCACTTGGCTTTCTTATTGCCATGATTTTATAAAACGATCTTAAGGAAACCATATTAATATATTTAATTTAAATAAAAGGTGACACTGATCACCTCAAAGTTCCTAATACTCCATCAGAAGGGTAAGCTCAAAATTATTTTGAAACAGTGTTTTTTCTTTCTTTTCTAATGGAAATTAACACATATGCTTTTATTTAAAATTTTATTTATTCTTCCCTTAGAACTTCATGATTCATAATTCTAGGTTAATAATTCACTTGAAACTAAATTAAGAAGTAGATGAGGTTTAAATAATAAATGGTCAAATGCTAGTTGATAAGTTACAAATATATTGAAGGAAAATAGTTAACGATGAACTGTAGGGCCACAATTTCAACACTCCTGTCAGGTGAGAGAAATTTATAATATGCCAAAACAATGATATGTGGTTACATGCCATAAAATATATTTGTTCAATCACAACCTGGAATGAAAAAAAAAGTGAAATTAATTATCCCCACCTTGGTGGAAATAAATAATGGAAAAACATATTGCTGAAAGACAGTAGATGTTTTTTAAATCATTAATGAATGTGGGAGAGTTTGCAAATACAGCACTTCAATGTGGATGAACCACAACTCTGAAACACCAAATCTCTTTTATCCAAACATCAAATGTATTATTTTAGGAATTCCTTCCTTGTGGATATTTTGGTCCAGGGTAGAACACTTAAATTATTGATTAGGTTACTTGTAGGCTGTCATTTGCAATAGTATCATCTACAGAGAAACTATAGTGCTGTAGTCGGAGAGCCTCAAATCTCATCTTTAATGCTATCAGAACAAAGTACACTTAGGAATCTCTACACCCAACCTCAAAGATTTATGAGCTTCCAACCCAAATGCGGCATCGCACTTCAAGTATCATGGGGAATGAATCAGACACTCGACATTATTTATTTGGGATGGCATTGGCATTGATCCACAGGTAAATATCTGGACCCCTTGAGTAAAAACAGTGTTAAGTTAATACATAAAATGTAATAAATTTATTATAATTTATATATTATAAATATATTTATATATTTATTATAAATAAATAATAAAAAGTAATTTCTGAAAGGCTTCTAGAATTAAATGTTCAACTTTTGAAATAAACACGTTTGTGGTCTACTGATGTTTGTATCAATCCCGTGAAGCCCCGCCATCCGAAATAGCAATCTCCATTTTACATCCATCATTTGTTGTTTCATTTAATCAGATCTTTTTGGGTGTCATGAACTTTGAACCACCTGAACTCAGGTTGCCCAGAATGAGAAGGATTTTGATGAGTAACCGTAGCGAAGAATAGATTTCATTGCAATATTGATTTTCGAAAGGGCCCAAGCTGAGTGAAAATATTATATGAATATAAAGCTGGTAATAATTTCAAGCAAATTGGATCCCACTAACCACTTTACAGAGATTTGGCCTTCAGCATTAGCCCTAAGAGGCAGCTGCTTGCTTACTCGCTTGTTATCTAATACAAGTTAAGATCAGAATTCAAAAAGACCAATAAACAAAGTATTTTGGTACTGAAAAAGCGCCTCTTATTTTTTTGATTAATTATTTTTTAAAGATTTTATTTATTTATTTGAGAGAGAGATGAGAGACAGAGATAACAACAGAGAGAGAGGAGAGCAGGTGTGGGGAGGAGAGGGACAGGCACACGCCTGGCTGAGCAGGGAGCCCAGGCCGGATCTGGGCTGGATCCCCAGACCCTGGGATCACAACCTGAGCCCAAGACAGACACATAACAAACTGAGCCACCCACGTGCCCCAAAACTGCCACTCTCAATATAAGTAAAGCATTGGAAAGTAGAATTTAAAAATAAAAGATAGGGACTCCTGGGTGGCTCAGAGGTTGAGCAGTTGCCTTTGGCCGAGGGCGTGATCCTGGAGTCCCAGGATCGAGTCCCACATCGGGATCCCTGCATGGAGCCTGCTTCTCCCTCTGCCTGTGTCTCTGCCTCTCTCTCTATGTCTCTCATAAATAAATAAGTAAAAGCTTTAAAAAAAATAAAAATAAAATAAAATAATAAAAATAAAAGATAATTATAAATTAATATGATTTTAGGTGATAAACAATTGAAATAAATTGATAAATTACAATTACAGAGCATTAGTCAAGAAAGGCTTAATCATGGCATGCGAGTTTTTAGCATACTAACAAGATTTACTGCAGTACTTATGGTTCTGTATTTTGTATTGATG
Source organism: Nyctereutes procyonoides (assembly GCF_905146905.1). Lineage (NCBI taxonomy): Eukaryota > Metazoa > Chordata > Mammalia > Carnivora > Canidae > Nyctereutes > Nyctereutes procyonoides. Next base: position 5,045,801 of record NW_026575046.1, read on the forward strand.
TCAAACATGGTAAATTCTGAGCACACAAGCATAGGTGTTTGCATCTATAATTGTGAGCCTGAGAGCAATTTCATTGACAAAAAAAAAAAAAACAAAACCACTCTAAATCTACCACTTGCTTGCATCAAAGTAAATCCCAGGACAAACAGAATCTCAAAAAATCAGATTACATGCCTGTGAGAATATAGGGACATTTTTAAAATGAGTAATCTTAAGTAATTTTTTTTTAGTGAAAATTACAAAACTCTATGCCTCAATGTACACACTGATGAATTTTATTATACGTCTTTAACCTCTGGACAATAACAGCACCATTTTAAAATCAACTAGAACAACTCTCACAATAACAATAATAATTAAAAAAAAAAAACAAATTATTGGGGTGCCTAGGTGGCACGGTTGGGTAAGCATCCAACTCTGGATTTTGGTTCAGGTCCTGATCTCAGGGATCAGGCCCTGCCTGGGGCTCTGCGTTCAGCGGGGAGTCTGAGTCTCTCTCTCTCCCTTTGCCGCCACTCCCCTCCACCACCATGCACACACTCTCTCTCGAAAGTATAAATAAATCTGGCAGTTTCTGTCTTGGAGTCGTGCACCCCTTGGAGGTCCTGTGAAATGCCTGACTACCTGAAGGACAGGTGCATGGGAGCTCTGGGTCCCCCGGTGAGTGGGGCCCTGCAAAGGCCCTGGGCTTTTCTGTGTGATGTCTTTCCATGACCTTGGACTTCCCATGACCAGACACGCTGTCAGTGAAACACTGCTTAGAATTCTAGTTTACCCACACAGAGCTCAGCGATCACCCAGGTGCGATCCTGACCCAGAAAATCTTCAAATGTAGCAAAAAGGTATTGTTTCAATCCACCGATTCCTATGAGAGATTTTTTTTTGATTTTTTATTTATTTTTTATTTATCTTTTTAACATAGCGATAGACAACTGAAGGCCTGCTTCACTTAGAAATGGAATTTCCTACACAGGATTCCGTTCAGTTACATTCTGACCATGCAGTGCAAAACACGTTAAAATTTATGTAACTGTGAAAATTTGCAAGCTTGAGGAAAAACAAAAGCCCAAACACTTTCACAAAGTAAAAGAAAGAAAAAAAAAAAGAAAAAAGAAAAGAAAAAGGTTCAGTATCGACCCCTATAAATGCATCAGTCTAGTTACCAAGCGCTTTTGTGGCCAAAAAGGGGAAAGTCCTTATTATCAAACCAAACACTTCTTTAAACCCAGCCCGAAAGAATTCTCTAAGAGCCCAGCTAACTGAACTATAACACAGTCACTTCAAAAGTCCATTTTTCTCCTCCTTTGTTGAAGGAAAGTGTCTGGCAGATGCTCAGCTAACAATCAAATACTGCTCCTAGACAACCCGTGGACAAGATGAAATTTTCTTTTTTAGCCAGAGACAAAATAAATATTGCAAAAATCAAAGTACATTCTGTGATGTATGATATACTGGAACCAAAAACTTGCCTGTTCTGTCTTTATAAAATAGATCTCATCGGTCGCCTTCAGGAGCCTTCATTATCAATGAGTAAAAGAAGTTTCTCCTCGGACCGGAGAGTTAGAAAATCTCTTCTTATGGATGTGCCACCAATGCACCATGGCCGTTTCTGCTCTGATGACAGCTGGCTCCTTGGGCCTTGTGACACATGCTGCATTTGCTGATTCTCTCTAAAACACAAAAGGAGTCATCTTGGGCATCCTTGGTCCATCTAGGGGGTTATTAGGATCCTGATTCAGACCTTGGCATCCAAAGCCAAATGGTTTGAGATAGGTCCTGAGCCATGAGTCCTGGCTTTGTGTCCTTGGAGAAGTTATTTGATTTTTTCATGCCTCAGTTTTCTTCTTTATAAAATACTTGCTCACTTGGGGGTGGGGGGGCAGGTGGAGAGAATTGTGTGATCCCGTACGGGTTACCCACGTGCAAAACCACCGTTTGACACAACGTCAGTGCTCAGCAGCTGCCAGCTGGCATCATCATCATGATGTTCAGATTTTTCTCTACTCACAAATACCATCTTTTTATTGGAATTCATATGATAATGCCTCACCTGAACGGCTGTACACCCTATCATTAATACAGCCAATAGATATATAGATCTGAGGGTGTTTTTTTTTTTTAATTTTTAAACATAGACCCAATCTCACTTTTCTAAAAATTTTCTTAATTTAAATGCTTATAATTTGGATTTCAGAACCGAAATGCATGCGTGATTTGAAGGATTTGGGTATATGTGAAAAATACGCCCTCCAAAAAAAATTTGTATTATTTATGCCTCTTGCCATTTATGAGAGCATATATTTTCCAAAACAGTTTCAAATCTGCATAATATCAGGCTTGGAATTCTTTTAATAGGAAGAGTTAGAAACAGATACATCATTTTTGCAGCACAAGCTGGAATTTTAAACAGAAATTTGTACTAAGATCAATGCATGTTTATTCGAGATTTGAATTTGTTAATTTTTGAACCAACAGATCATGCATTCGCCCCCCCGCCCAACACCCTGCCAATTGTTCTACTTGGATGTTAGTACTTTTCCAATTGTTTTTAAGTTAACAAATTGAATTTGCCTTCAAACTTTTACACATTGGCTCTAAATGGAGCAGCAATTAGTTGCATATTAAGAATCACACCATTTTTTATTTGTACCGATTTACGTGAAGACCAATTTACATGAAAGAGTCTGTAAGAAAAACAAAATGTCAATGTTACGGATTCAAATTAAGCATCTTACTCTACCAAGCCATTTGCTATTTGTTATGAGAGTTGCCAGGAATAAGAATGTTTCTTAAATAACTGAGAATTTCCGTCTCACATTTCAGAGTCTTGAGAACCAGAAGGGGCCCATGATCCCCACCTTGCAGTGCCTCTTCTGATTCTCCAGCCATCCCTCTTCTTCATCGCTTGGTGTTTCTCAAGGCCTCTCTGCCCTGCCTCTTCAACTAACTCCCCACCGCGGCCCACCCACACACTCTTCTGAAAATGGTGTTTACCTGGACTGTTACAAGATGGGCTCATAGTCATCACATAGTCATAGTCATCACCTGTGTGACGCAAAGGAACCTACTAAGAATGACACCCGATGGAATGCTCCACATTCTTTTCCGGACAGTCTCATTTACTTTATGCTTAAATGAGCTTCTCACTGTAGAACAATTTTAGATTTACAGAATGATGAGCAAGACAGTGCGGGAGTTTCCGTGTATCACACCCAATGTCTTGAATTGTCATTCTACATTCATATGGTGTACGTGTTACTGTTAACTATTACGGATAAAGCCAACTAATCGATATTGACACATTATTATTAATCAAAGTCCCCATTTTATTCAAATGTCTTTAGGTGTTACCTGGTGTCTTTTTTCTGCTCCAAGACACCATATTATGCTCAGTCATCCTGTCAACCAAGTTCCTCCTGGCTGTGACGCTTTCTCAGATTTTCATTGTTTTTTTGTCACCTAACAGGTTTGAGGAGCACAGATCAGATATTTTGCACAATGTCCTTCAATCAGGATTTGCATGGTGATCTTTTTTCTCATGAATAGACTGAGCTTATGAGTTTTTTGTTTTGTTTTGTTTTGTTTTTATTTTTTTCACAACCTTACTTATGTTGTGACACCCTGAAGAAGCAGGATGGATCCCATAAACAAACAAAAAAAATTGCTCCAATATCTAGACAGATGATTTCACACACATCAAAAGGTAATAAGCAATTATCTTGGGGCACCTGGGTGGCTCGGTCAATTAAGCATCTGACTGTTGGCTTTGGTGAAGTCATAATCTCAGGGTCCTGAGATGGAGCCCCAAATCAGGGTGGGGTCCATGCTCAGCAGGCAGTGTGCCTTAGACTCTCCCTCTCTCTCTCTCTCTTTTTTTTTTCTTTTTACTATTCATCCAGCTTGGTGTTTCCTAAAGTTTCTGGATCTGTGACTTAATGCATGTCATTAATTTTACGTTTCCCAGCCATCAAAATTTCAAATATTTTTTTTCTAGTTTCTCTTTCTTCTCTTTCTGGTCATCTACTACATATATGTTAGACCTTTTGAAAAGCATCCCACAGTTCTTGGGTTTTGTATTATCTTTTAAAAGATTATTTTTTTTCTCTTTGTATTTCAGTTTGGGAAGTTTTGATCAACCTACCTTTAAGCTCACTGGTTCTTTTGTAGGCCTTGTCCAGTCCATGGACTTGTATCAGACAGCTGCTGTGTTAGTACTTGTTGAAATTACTTGGCAAGTAATATTTTTTTAAGGTTCAGTATACTACCTCTAGATCCATACAGAATACTAAATGTAGATTAAACTTTTGGGGGCCGTGGACTTTGTATGGTTTTCCCCTTTTTCCTGTGCATCTAAAAGAAATTTTGGTGTGTAGGAAGTGAAAAATAAGTATTGACTGACTTAAAGTAGATGTAAGTATGTTGTGATTTATTTATTTGTTTATTTTTTACTTACAGATTTTCCTTGTTTATTTTAGAGCATGAGCAGAGGGAGGAGCAGAAGGAAAGGGAAAAGTAGGCTCCCTGCTGAGCCTACTTGGATCCCAGGACCCAAGATCATGACCTGAGCCAAAGGCAGACATTTAACTAACTGGGCCACCCAGGCGCCCCAAGTATGTTGTGATTTAAAATTTTTAAAAAATTATATATGAAAAATAAAATTTTACAGCAGAATAACTATTTCAAGGTCAATGTTGGCATAATGAAATGTGTGAGCAATTCTTAGGACAAACTAGACTTTGGTTTATTTTCCGAATGAGCATAAAATCCTTAAATTCCTCATCCCCCTCCATCCTTCATAACAACACTCATTTAACACTTTTGTGATGTCGAATCATTTAATTAAAATCTGAGTTAATGGATTTTGTGTGTGTGCACGTGTGTTTTATTTTACATAAACAAAAAGAAATAATAAAACCACTCTAGCATGATCCTTTGCCATTCCCAATTTTCTCTACAGCAGAGCTACTAATATTTTTTAGGGGGTGGAGGGCCAAAGGGAGAGGGAGAGAGAGAATCTTAAGCAGGCTCCACACCCAGAGTGAGCCAAATGCAGGGCTCAATCTCATGACCCTGAGATCATGTCCTGGGGTGAAATCAATATTTGGACACTTAACTGAGTCGCCCAGGTGCCCCATCACTTATTCTGTGCACTTTTCCCACATATTTATAAACTACAATTTTCTACTCGACCTGATTACAGGTACCCTTATGTATTCATACATGCTAAGTATCCTTTGAAGTTCTAGGGAACGTTTCTTCCACACCAGTTCATGAAAATGTAAAGTTAGCTTTTCATAAACACTCCTGTCTCAGTGTATTTTATCAGCAAATTAACTAAATGCTGTTCTTGTAGGAAAGTTGTTTCTTACGCTGTGTCTAGAGAAGTTTGGTAAGTGACAGGCATGATATTCTTAAATGTCTGAAATTTAATCAGGTGTAAAACTGGGAATTCTGTTCTATGAACAAACATTTTCAAACACTAGACAAGACAAAGGCAGAAGGTAAAAATGCAGAGTAGAGATGCACCAAATCCCTTCTGGCTTATTTAAGCACAACTATTAATAAATTTTGTTTAAAAAAATAAAGGAGAATGCTAAAGCAGATGTAACCAGGACTGCTACACAAAAATAGTAAACTGTGGCTATTTTAATTATAACATTATAATGACTAGTTTGAGCAGATGGGTGACATAAATGATTTTATTTTAAGGACCACGGGCACCTAGGTGGCTCAGTCAGTTGAGCATCTGACTCAGTTTCAGCTCAGATCATGATCTCATGGGTGGTGGGATGAAGCCCCATCAGGCTTCCCACTCAGCAAGGGATCTGCTTGAAGACTCTCTTCCTCTGCCCCTCTCCCAACTCATGCACATGCTCTCTCTCTCTCTAAAATAGATAAATTAATCTTTAATCTTATAAAAAAAATGAAATTAAGGATCACCCTAACTGTTGTTTGAGGGTAAGCTTGAGAGAAGTGAAGGGTACTGCATATGGAAGGAAGACCAACTGAGAGGGTATTAAATAATCCAGATGAAGGATAATGATGGCAGTAGGGAAGATGAGAAGGTAAGTTATTGTATTCCCATTTTATTTTGGTATTCTCCGTAGAGATCCTAATAGATAATGTTATGGAGATAAAAGAGAAGTATTAAAGATAACTCTAAAGTTTTTGGTTTTAGAAATCTAAATGATGAAATTATCATTAAATGAGATGGTCAAGAATGGGTGGATCACTTTTGAAGGGTAGAGAACATCATGATTTCAGCATATGATAGTTTCCTTTTGAAATGTTTACTGGCTATTCAAGGAGAAATATTGAGTAGATAGTTGGATTTGCAGACTTCTACTTCATGAAAGAGGAAGGTGTCCTTGCCAAACATATAAATTTAGAAATCTTCATTAATATATGTGGTACTTCAAGATATGTGATTGGTTGATATCATTACCATCTCACAACAAAAGAATTAAGTTTAAATTAAGAAAAAGTTTTTATAGAATTAAGTTTACAGTAGGAGATGCTCTTACAGAACTTGATCTTTGGTAGCCATGAGAATGATGGAATCCTAGCACAGCAAAATCCAAATGACCTCATTTAACAGAATCAAAGTGAGCATAATTATTGTACAGCAAGATCAGAATAACTGCAAAGCATGCTGAGCCACAGAAATATGTTGAGATATTTATTAGAAATTCAGATATTTAGGCAGTTCTCAGATAATAGTTCTCAGATACAGAACTCATCTACCAAGGAAGATGCTAGATTTCCATGAGGAAAGACATTGCAGTACCATGGCTGGTGTAGGCATGTTTTCCCAGTTTTCCTCTCCGAAAATCATAGCCCTTTACTAAAATAAACATACTTTGGTAAAGAGCAATACTTATACCTTGTCGGGACTACAGTTTACGTGGTCTGAGTTTATGCTCAAGTCCTTCGACCCAAAGCACCAGCATGACCACCACTTAGTGAAGGGGCACATAGCCAATGGAGCCCTGGTTCAGGTCCTTCTCAGAATAGGTTCACTGGAACTGGCAAGCGACAGCGGTTATTGTTCCTGACTTAGAACAAAATCAGAATGGGTATGTTTAGCAGTTACGTCCCTTACATTGGTTCTGCCATTAGGGAAGCCAAATAGCAATCCTTGAAACATGCACAATACAGTACCTCTGCCCTTGGCCACTTTGGTGGGTTAAAAAGGAGGTGGCATCCCGGAGAAATAGCAGAGATTATTGGAACTAACAAAGACTTTAAGAACGCTGGTGAATGAATCCCATCACACACACACTTAATTATACCCACATGGAACAGGAAGCTGTGCTCCATGATTCTGTATAATTCTGAAGCTAATAGCCATTACTGGACATCATCCCTCACAGGTAGAATGTGTGGATCCAGGGTCCAGGAGTTGAGGTAGCAAGAACACTGCTCACCATCACTTTAGGAATTTGCATTGTATGTTCTAAGAGGAGACCAAGAATCTCTCTAAACATACAGTTGCCATCTGTTTCCTTTGGAACCTTCATGCCAGTAATTTAGGAGGCGTAGAAAGGAATTACCAAACAGCAGGAGCAATTGATCTTAATCATCATGGGAAGGTGAGACTGCTTCACTGTTACGTAATATGTACGTGGAAGGAGGCAGCCTGAGATGCGCCAGGGAGAGAAAGGAGGACTCAATGCCACCAGTGACAACTCCCCCTTTGAGCTTTATTTACTTAAAGGCATTTGTCAATCTCAAAAAAAAAAAAATGTACGTGGAAGGGTACATTTGTCACTCAGGTGATCCAAGGCATAGTTTCTTGGTGATCCCACGCTCAGTTCTTATTTTCAGTCTGCAAGTAGAACAACCACACTTGATAAAGTCACACTTGCTAGGGTCTCAGACCTCCGCGGATCTCCACCAACCAAAGCACTTTGACCAACAGAAATACTAGTGAGGAGTCAGGGTAATTTAAATGGGTGATAGAGAAGGGAAATGTTGGTTCCCTGTTAAGGCCCCAGGATCAACTGCAGCAGTGAGGGCTATATGCATTTTATTAATCCTCTCTTTGTTCCCATGTAATGATCCAGAATCCCAGAGTAGCTGTGCCTGAATGCAATGAATTTAGAAAAAAGCGACTCTAAGCAGGACAAGAGGTGAGCCAAAGTCTCTGCCTGTTGACAGAGACCCTGGGCACCATTTCTCAGTGGTCATGTGCTGGCTGCTAAAGGACTCAGTTATCTCCTTTATCAGGATCATTGCCTGTGGGTTGAGAAGAACTTCCTTACTCAGGAGGACCCCTTCCTTGGCCAGGGGCATCCTGCTTTCAACATTGAATTATATCAGAATACGAAAGGCCAGCCACATTACTTTAAAGTAAAGGCGACTTGTTAGTGTGATTTATGTTCCAGATTCCCCTGTGACTAAGTCTGATTTATCTGAGACTGTATTTTTTCTCATCTTGTACCCATTTGCTGTAACTGTATTCTTCAGTCTTATAGAGATTTCTCCTGAAGACAATTCCCTCAGCAGAGCACATTCAATTACATCTCCACTAGGGATCTACCAGAGGCACCGGGAGACACAGATGCGCGTATACAGATGATAACTCTGGAGCTATGCTAATTTCCTTTAAATGTAAGCAACCTAAGTATCTTAATAGCAAACAATAGAAGTAACAATACACCATAGATTGCGATGTTATATAGCTTTTATAACAAAGCAGGAAACCAATGGCAAATCCAATAGTAAAATCCTTGGAAGCTCATTATGTTTGAGATAATTAATAATTATCACTAACTCCCACCAGCTTTACTTTACTGTTTCTTCTTTTTTTCTCAGTTATCCAAGTCATATTCCACGAATTTTGATATCTAGGCCAATAAAGTTGATCATTTTAATTGGTAAAATTGTCTATATTAAAAATGGTTTCACGGCAAGAGTACTTATCTCTTTTCCCCTTATGGAAAGAAAAAAGAAGAGGAAAAACTTTCACATGTTACTTGGAAGAAGAAAACATGGTCCAATTATTATTACAAGAGATCTTTATGTCAGTGTGAGAGCTAAGCAAGGCTTTTATTTCCCTAGCCATATATTCTGTTTCCCTGACAGCACAGTGTGTGTGTATAAATAAAATACATTTATGTTCAGGTGTCTAGCTTTATGGTTGTTATTTAATTAAATTTGAATTCTTTCCTTAAAAGATGTTCATATTTCTATTTTCACATTATATTTTCTCAAAGAGCAACTTTATATTACTGTTTTGCAGACCAAAGGGATTTTATGCACTTGTGTGTTTGTGTATGCACTTACTTGAGAGACTTTCTGGGGAAAAAAAAAAAAAAAAGTTGTTTATCTTTAATAGTATGACTTCTGAGTGGGAAGATATGGCTCTAGTATATGTATAAATGTAAGTATTACAGGAGAGACTGATGTTAGGAAGATGTCAGATAAAGAGATAGATGATAGATAGATTAAGATAGATGGATGAGAGAGGGAGAGAGAAACTATAATCCATGACACAAATACTTAATTTTTATAACATAAATACTTCTAAAGGAAATTTTGTTCCTTACCAAAAATTTTTAGGAATGATTGATCTAATGACTTGTTCTTCATCTTTGTCCCTCCTTTCCTTCCTTCCTTCCATTTTAATCATATATGTCCACCACTACTCTCCTTAATGATATTTTTATAAATTTATTTTTATAAATGACCGTGTAAAAAACACTCCTTAATTTTATTCTCCAGGTACCACCGACACAATATTGGTGTGAATGGTGAAATTTTATAGAACATTTGCAGAGAGAGAAAGGGTTTTATGCTTATCCTAAAAAATACTCAAATCTGTCAGGATATTTGGCTACTAACAATAGAAAACAACTATGATTAATTTTTTTAATGAAAAAAAAGAAAATTTGACAAGAAGCTTCATTTAAAGGCCCTTAATCATTATATTAATTCCAATGACTATTTTTATTTTGTATAGGTTGGTAGAACAATGGTCTCCAATAATGTACACATCCTAACCTCTGGAACCCATGAATATATTACCATATATCCACAACTTTTTTTGCAGAAATGATTCAGATAAAAACACATCATATGGGGCAATCATCCTGGATTATCTGAATGGGCTCAGTGTAACAAGAGCCCTTAAAAACATAAGAGAGAGAGACAAGAGAGGTAGAGAGGAGATGTGCTAGTGGTAGCAAGGGTCAGGGACATGAGATTGCTGGATTTGAAGATGCAAATGGCCCACAAACCAAGAAACATCGGTGGCCTCCAGTATCCGGGAAAGGCAAGAAATGAACTGTCCTCTAGAGCCTTCAGATGAAATGCAGCCATGCCAACACCTTAATTTTTGTCCAATGAGAGCATTTGGAATTATTTGGATTTCTCACTACCAGAACTGTAAGATAGCAATTTTTTGTAGTTTAAGTAAGTATGACTTTGGTAATTTGTTATACCAGCAAGTAGAAAACTAAAAACTAAAAACCTCTTGTCCTTTTTGCTATCAGAAAATCATCGACTATCATTCCTATGCACGTATATATAAAGTGTAATTGGCTATTGACATCATGATGGGTTTTTATTTTCTAATTTTTCTCTATATTCAATATTATTTTCTGTAAGCATTTATAGTTTATATAATCAGGAACACAAATATATAAACAGATAAAATTTTATAATGACTTTACAATATATCATTTCAAAATGAGAGTAAAGAAAAAAAAACAAAAACAAAAAAAATGAGAGTAAAGAGAAAAAGTTAGGAAATGTTTCGGCTATATGCAAGCAAGAAAACAATGTTTATACATATAAGTGAGGAAATAATAAAAACTTTCGTAAAAGAAATCAAATGTTTGCCCAAGGACTTTGACCCTAATATAATAAACACTGAAGACTTATTGAAATTATCCTTTTTGGAAGAGTTAATGAAACATACCCTAGATTATCTAAATTTACTAAATAAATTATTTATAAACAATTAATGAGTTGACACATAATTTAACTAAACTGAGTACTTTAATTCAATGTTTTTATTTACTGGATTTAGTATTCATGTGTATTGAATATGTTAATAGCAAAATATATTTTTCATTATTTTATTGTATTTTTTAAATATTTTATTTATGTATTCATAAGAGATACAAAGAGAGACACAGACACAGGCAGAAGCAGGCTCCATGTAGGGAGCTTGATGTGAGACTCAATCCCAGGACCCCGGGAACATGCCCTGAGCCCAAGGCAGATGCTCAACCACTAAGCCACCCAGGCATTTCATTTTTCATTATTTCAAAACATGCTTAATTTAATGTCTAGAGAAAGCAAAGTCTAAGAAAAATCAATCATAAAGTAAATGAGAAAATGTTGGTGATATATAGCTTAGATTTTTTATAATAATCTACTAAAGAGGTACATAAAAAAAGAGAAAAATTCTACTTGACTTGATAAATTAAAAATAAAATTCCATTGCAGTGTCTGACAAATTTCACATTTTATAAATGCTTTCAAGTGATTTTTTAGTTCATGAGATTCTCAAAATGAGACGTATAGAGTATAAAACAATTTGCTCCCTCTGACCTCTCTAATCCCATAATTTGGTTTGTAAGTATTAAAATTTCTCAGTGGCCCTGAATACTGTTATTAGGGTGGTAGTGCTATTCCCTCTCTGCCTTTTACTGTCAGAAAATCATTATAAATTGATAAAGTGATGATAAGAGTTTTATGATTCTATAAGAAAAAAGAAGTGCTTCGCTCTTAGTGTCTATCTTGAGAAAAACCTATAAAGTAGCTTTAAAGTAGTAATTTTGGTCAATTATTGAACATTTTAGTGACTCTATTGAATTGCTTTTACAGATGAAAGTTGTTTCTTTCTTTCCTTTATTTTTAATTCCCAACTTGGAAAGATTGCAAATGAGTAAAGAACAAATTTGATACCCATGAATATATGCAGAGATATTCATCTTACTCAGTTATTTAGTATGTATATTAGTGATGTGTTTAAAATGATCTTATGATACATAAAACTTAAAATTAGACTACACACAGATAATGGTTTATTTCATTAGTTGGAAGAATGTAAGTGCTTTCTTCACTATAGGTGTATTTACATTTTATAACATTTTATAAACATAGGATCACATCTTAGCTTCTTTGAACTCAGCAACATGATTTTATTTTTGGGTCTTTTTTTGTTTTTTTATGTATTTTTTTAGCAGCATTCTTTTAAAATCCCCCCCTTTGTGGCATGGATGCAGTAGGCCATTCCTTTTTATTACTGGGTAGCATTCCATTGTATGTTTAGTACCCATTCACCTGCTGGCAGGCATTTGGTTTCTTTCCACTTTGAGACTATTCTAAAGGAAGTTGCTATGGACATTCATGTGCAGACTTGTGTATGAGATTAAGGCTAAAATGACAGGCAGTAAGGTTAAGTGTATTTGTACAGTTAGAAAAAATCTAGATGGGACAGCTGGGTGGCTCAGAGGTTGAGGGTCTGCCTTTGGCTCAGGGCCTGACCCTGTGGTCCCAGGATCGAGTCCCACATTGGGCTCCCACAGGGAGCCTGCTTCTCCCTCTGCCTGTGTCTCTGTCTCTCTCTCTGCATCTCTCATGAATAAAAAATAAATTATTAAAAAAATTTAAAAAGTTGAAAATAGCTTCCATAGCTGATGTATTACTTTACATTCCTACCTGCAATGTACATGTACTATGGTGACTCCACATTCTGGCCACCCTATCACTCTTTAATTTCCGACATGCTAACGGGTGCGTAGTGTATCTCATCGCAGTGTTGTTGAAATTCAGTGCATTTATCTGAGTACAAAGGATGCTTAGTACTTTTATATGTGCTTCTAGGCTATGCATATGAAAAAATGTATTCTTTTGAGAAATTTCATGTTAAATCTGACCCATTTGTATTTGTTTAATTGCTGTGCTCTAATTACTGAAAAGTAAGCATTATTTATCTATCCTGGATAAAAATTCATTGCCAAATATAAAAATTGATAATGTTTTCTTCCATTTCTGACCTATTTTTGTCTTAAGTCTTTCAAATAGTAGATGTGCTCAAGTTTTACAGGATCAGTTTTTCCTTTTTTTTTTTTTTTTTTGTGTGTGTGTGTGTGTGTGTGTGTTTGTGCTTTCTGCACCCGAAAAAAATTGTTTTTACTCCAAGGACACAGATTTTCTCTATGTATTTTCCTCACCATAAGTCTTATAGTTTAACATTTTACATTTAGATCTACATGTCACATAAATTTTTATATTGATGTAAGACAAGCAAAGGTTGATTTTTTTTCCCCCCAGATTGCTTTCCTGTTTTTCCAGAACTGTTAGTTAAAAAATCACCTTTCTCTTCATTAATTGCCTTGGAATAATACTTTAAAAAGTCAATCGAAAAAAATAAAAATAAGTCAACTGATTATATATGCATGTAAGTTTTTTTTCTGGATTATATCCTCTTCCAATGATCTGAATGTAAATATTTATGCCAATATCATGTTGTTGTTTTTTTCAGATTTTATTTATTTATTTATGAGAGACACACAGAGAGAGGCAGAGATGCAGGCAGAGGGACAAGCCGGCTCCAGGGAGCCCGATGTGGGACTCAATCCCAACATCCCGGGATCAAGACCTGAACCGAACGCAAATGCTCAACCACTGTGCCACCAAGGCATCCCATGTCTTGATTAAAGTAGCTTTATAGAATGTCTTGAAATCAATTAGTGTGACTCCTTTAGCTGGCTTTCTTTCTTTCTTTCTTTCTTTCTTTCTTTTGTAAAACTGTTTTTTTTTTTTTTTTTGGAGGGTCACTTGTGCTTCCATAAATATTTTAAAATAAAATAGTTTCTATAAAATTCTTGATGAAATTCTGTTAAATTGGGAGTCTTTATATTAGTTTCCTAGGGCTGTTGTAGTAAGCACAAAATGCATAGTTTAAAATAAGGGAAATTGGGGATCCTGGGGTAGTTCAGCGGTTTAGCACCTGCTTCAGCCCAGGGCATGATCCTGGAGTCCCGGGATCGAGTCCCACGTCAGGCTTCCTACATGGAGCTTGCTTCTCCCTCTGCCTGTGTCTCTGCCTCTTTCTCTGTATCTCTCATAAATAAATAAATAAAATCTTTAAAAATTAATAATAAATGATAAAAAAATAAAATAAAATAAAATAAAATAAAATAAAATAAAATAAAATAACAGAAATTTTTTCTTTCACAGTTCTGGAGTCTACAAACTCAAGATGAAGGAGTCAACACAGTCCTAACCCTTCTGAAGACTCTACAGGAGAATTATTTGCCTCATTCTATCTTCTTTTTTTTTTTTAATTTTTATTTATTTATGATAGTTACACAGAGAGAGAGAGAGGCAGAGACATAGGCAGAGGGAGAAGCAGGCTCCATGCACCGGGAGCCCGATGTGGGATTCGATCCCGGGTCTCCAGGATCGCGCCCTGGGCCAAAGGCAGGCGCCAAACCGCTGCGCCACCCAGGGATCCCCTCATTCTATCTTCTTATGGTCACTGACAATCCTTGGGATTTTTCTGGTTTATAGGTGCATCACTCCAATCATTGCTTCCATTTTTATGTGTTATTCCTGTGAATTGATGTCTCTGTGCCAATTTTTCCTTTTCTTATAAGATTGCCATTCATATAGGATTTTAGGGCCTGCCGTAATTCAGTAAGACTTCATCTTAACTTCATTATATCTATAATGACCTATTTGCAAATAAGTTCACACTCAAAGGTTCTGGGTGAGTGGTGAATGTTGGGGAAACACTATTATAGATGATATAGTCCCCAAGGTCTCATTTCTGATGCCAAGGACAGAACTCATGGTCTACATGATTATTTTCAGGTTCTACTCATAGTAGTAGTCTATTACAACAAAAAGATACAGATGAAAATCAGCAGAGGGAAGAGGCACATAGGACAAAGCCCAGGAGATACCAAGGTATAGAGCGTCCAGTTGTTCTCTCCTAGTGAACTCTTGCACAGAAGAAACTATTTTTCCAAGCAATAATATGAGGCAATATAAGTGGACTATGCCAATCTGGGAAGCTCACCTTAGCCTTAGTGTCAAGAGTTTTTACTAGGGCTGGATCACATAGAAATGGTTGCTCATGCACACAGTTGACCTTGGTTTCCAGACCCTTTAGGGGTCAAACTGATATGATGTGGCTCAATGTTCTCCACTATAAATCACGCTGTTAGCAGAGATTATGCAGAAAATCCATAGGCCTCCAACTAAACAAAGATACTCCTATCAGGTAGGAAATACAGAGGCTTGGACATTACTTCACAGGAGCTGAGACTAAAGGTTAAACATCTCTTTGGACAAAGATAATCCCTTACTAGACAAATTTTGATTAGTATTAATTGAACTATAAAGGTCAATTTGGGAGACCTTGATGTCTAAACAATATTGATCCTCCTAATCCATGATCATGGTATGTGTCTTCATCTATTAAATCTTAAGTTATATAAACCAGCTTTATACTTTTAAATGGACAAGTTTTACATGTATTTTATTAAATGTATCACTAAGCATTTCATGTTTTTGTTGAAATTCAATTATAAATAGAATTATGCTTTTATTGCATTTTCCATTTGTTTGCAGTAGAAATAAAATCTCTTTATTAACCATTCTATTTACTTTTTTTGTATTTAAACTTTCAAACTTACATCCTGTCACCTTGACAAAGTGAATTTTGTGTCATGTTGCTTTGCTCTTGATGGATTTGAGTAGGTTTATTTTTATTTATGTTAAGGATATCAAGTTTATCTCCTGTTTTGACTTTTTAACAAATAGATATGTTTTAACTTGATCACAGATTATATCAACTCCAAGACTGAGAGTATAATCTGTTTGCTACTACTTGTATTTTAATAAACTTTTCAGTTAGGAGGGAAAATCATTTTAAAATATTTTCTTACAGAATTAAATATCCCACTTCCTCCGCCTTTTTTTTTTCCCCTAATCAGTGTTTTCCAATTTATTGTCCTGGCACCATAGGCATCAGACTTATGTTGTTAGTTATTTTAAAATCTTGGTTAATAAGTAAGTCTAAGAAGTAGAATTGTAATTAGAAGGTGTGAAAAAAGAATCTGCACTTTAAAAACTGTCCAAGTGAATCTAGCTCAAACTCAACCTTTAGAGCTATAGATAGAGATAGTCCAAATCTTGCTGTGAAATCATGCTGATCATCGCACAGCAGCACAAGTAGCTTGTTCCTACATAAAACTGCTTTCTGGAAATATATTCTGTAGTTATGTCATTGAGCTGATTGAGGAATATTATAACTGTGCACAGAAAATGTTATTCTGCTTATTATAAGAGCACTATTGAATATGTCATATAAAATCACTAAGGATTGTCTTTATTAAAGAAGTAACCAAAATCAACTTTCTCAGCTGTCAATAAAACATACAATTTTTTTCCTTTTCTGAGAAGTGTTGAAAAACTGATATTTAATACACTCACATGTAAAACTGAAATTATTCATGGTTAAGAGAAATTAGTCACGTAGGCTGTCACCAAAATGAAGTTGTACTCATTTTTTTTTAATGGAGGGAGTTTATGGAAAGAGAAATGTGTAAGAATTTGTTTTATTTTTCCCTCCCTTGGCAAGCTGGTTTGCTGAAAACTATCAAGAAGAGCAGTTTTCCCTGGAGCAAACTGACTCAGTTATAAGGGAAAGTAATTTCAGTTATTTATAGGTTTCTAGAGAAACCTTGTGAATTCAGTACTGCCTTGTTTATCTCTGGGCAATGGTGTTGTTTTTTCCTTCTGTTGGCATTTCCACCTAACGTAAGCCAGAAGCCAGAATTGCACCATTTTCCTACTTATGATTCCTCAGTGTACTGGTATATTAATTTTATGAACAAGTTATGAATTTTGAAACTTGTTCCTAAAACCAACATTCTAGTTACAAGTTTTGAAACTTGTAGCTGAGCCCAATTCTCTTTGTGCTTGGCTGCCAGAAAGCTATAAGCTAATTTCACTATCCAAATTTTAAAACTGTGCCAAATTTCACTGCACACATTTCTATGTTCAGGCTTACTGGTTTAATAAGACTCTACTGCTTCTATCCTGACACTCTCTAATGTTCCAATACTATATGTATTTTTGTAAACTACAAAATAGCAAACTCCTTTGGGAAATATGGGAAACATTTTTTAATGTTTCGTTTGGTAACTCAAAATTCAACATTAATCATAATATTTCTTCTCCGTTGTACTGTTTCTTCAACAATGCCCAATAGATGACAGTAAATATCTTGGCCTCACATGCTTATTTCTGAGCGCCTGACATAACAGATAAAGATACCTATAAATTCCTTTTTCTAATAAAATTAAAATATCATTGATATGGAGAAGCATAGGAACTGCTAAAATGGAGGTCATTCTTACAGAGGAGACATCTTAAAATTGCGCAGCATACCCTCCTAGCAACAATTTTGAAATTTTCATAATCATTCCTTAGTGCTGTCCACTTATTCCAAACTCAATTTTAAGCAAAAGCTTTGATTAAAATTTCTCCAACTTAGTTCGAAATCCAGTACATAATCAAAATTCATCCCCAAGGCCTACAATTTGCTTTGGAGATTCACGAGAGCTTGCCAAAATATTCTTCTAAGACTTTTTCGTGCACTAGTTACAGATACTTCAATTCAAAGAACAGCACATCTTGTTTTTCAATGTTCAGTTCCAAAATACCTTCCTGCATGTTTCAACAATCATTTTCCTCCCTCCCTTTCACAGTTTCACCTGAAACAGGAAAGGAAGCATACATAGAAGGCATCCTCTTACCGATAGAGTAAGACAATTTGTAATTTTGATCTCTTACCCAAAAGTCATGAATGTGTACTCCAGTGCTTACTTCACTCAAAAAGAAAGAAATCCCCACCCTACCCCCAAACCGAAAATATTTTATTTGACCCATTCTCTCTGGTTAAACTATATTCCTGCTAAAGGGAAAAGGAGACAATCCAATCCAACTGTTTTTAAGGGAATGAGATCTATAAATATAATTCATTTCTGATCTCCCAATTGTATATGTACATATGTATGTCTCTTTTACAAAATCCCAGATCAGGTGTCCGAAAGCTTAAGATAGAATAGCCTATAGTTGCCTTTTGAGAATCTCCTGATACACTCAGTACTTCAGGAGGTTATCCATTCTTGTCGGACTTCAAAGACTAGTTGGATATTTCTATTTTTACACGCACAACAAGGTCCAAAAATGGCAAATAAGGCAGTGTTTTTATTTACAGTGTATTTTAAAGACAGTTTGCCTAACTGGTAATGAAATGGAGATAAGCATACTATTTCATTTGGATTTTCAAATGGGATTTGAACTGTTCACTTTACTCATGCTAAAGGCCTATTAAATATATTAGCTGCATTTATTTTGGAGGAAACAATTGGCAATGCACATTTGCATTTTTCTGATGGTGCCATTTTTTTACGTTTATTTGATGTGATTTTAGCCATACTTAAAGTTATTTTTTTATCAACTTGGGAAAACGTTAAAAGTCTTAATTTTGTTTACTAACTTTTAATTTCATCCCCAGAGAAGTTATTAAAATGCATATATTATTAATAACTTTGGAGAGATGAAGCAGCTTCCACAATAATGCAATTATTGGTAGATATTATTGGTAGATAATTATTATAATTGGATTATTAGATTATTATAATTATCTACCAATTATTATTGGTAGATAAATGATAAATGCCTTCCCAAAGGCATTTATATTTCCTGAACAAACATTACTCTTTTATTAATATGATGCAGTTGTGTCAAACCTAGATCTATTCATTCTTTCCTTAATTAGTAGATAGCACCAATATGTTTATGTATGAATGTAAATATACAAATGCACATTTATACATATGCCACCATAAACCATACACATACACCTATCAATAAGAACCAAATTATTAAAACCATGGAATTGAGTTAATTGGGTAGAAATTTAACTAGAGTTTTTCATGCTTATACCATTGTTCATTTTACTAAGTCATTATATTCTCTGACAGAATGCCCTGTTTTCCAAAGTTAATTAAATTACATGAAGCTACATGCAAGTGTTCTAACTTACCGAATTAGATCTCCTTTTGATTCCAGATATTTGAGCTGCAGAGCAATTAGTACTAATGTATTTCAAATCATTAGCTATTTTCCTTTTCACATTATTCACAAATTGAAGCCAAATTTTAAAATATTATCATTTATTTGATAAAGTATATATTTAGTTATAAACTAGTACTCAGATTTCTATTTGTACAGACTATTTTTCATACTATTATTGTTTGTAATATATAAAATATTTTTTTCAGATATGTAGAACACTATACTCCTTTTTATTTATTCATGAGAGACACAGAGACAGAGAGGCAGAGACACAGGCAGAGGGAGAAGCAGGCTCCCTGCAGGAGCCCGATGTGGGACTCGATTCCAGGACCCTGGGATCACGACCTGAGCCAAAGGCAGATGCTCAACCACTGAGCCACCCAGGTGCCCCAATTTCCCCTTCTTTTAAGGACACCAATCATACCATTTTAGAGCTCACCCTAATGATCTTATTTTAACATTATTACCTCTTTATGGACTCTATCTCCATTATGAGGTACAAGGGGGTTAGGACCTCAACATATTACATTTTGAAGAACATAACTCAGCCCATAATATTAACATGGAGCATCGCATATTAACCCAAAAAGTAGATTTATACATAGGCTTCACTTTTAAGCACTTTTAAAATACAGCTTATGGGTATTGATATTGCTGATCTGAGTTTTGCTCATCTCTGCTTAGAAGATCAAGGAGTAGTAAAACTCCCCAGGAGTTTATTTGCTGAAATTTCTTGTTTCAAAGTGAGTTATCTAGGATAGTTAGTGGGCAAATGAAAGTAAATCATCTAATAGCTAAAAATTGGTATTTCAACAGTACCATACATTTTAGGGTTACTTTTTAAAAGATCAAGTTCTCAAGTTCATATTATTACATCGCATGTATAAGTGCATATATACACACATACTATGACTATGCTTTTATATGTCTTATACGTATGTATAATGTACACATAAACATGAAGGTATATTTGACATGTGTACTTATAATTTATGAATTAACACATGAGGACATATGAAGATGTCTAAGATATGTGTATAATGAGTAAATCCCCATTAGTACATAATTCTTCTTTGCTTTTCTTGTCAAGAATTTTTAAAACTGGGGTGCCTGGCTGGCATAGTTGGTTAAGGGCCCAATTCTTATTTTTGGCTCAGGTGGTGATGTCAAGACCTTGAGATGGAGCCCCGCGTCCAGCTCTGTGCTTAGGGGGGAGTCTGCTTCTCTCCATCTCCCTCTGCCCTTTCCCCACTACTCTCTTTCTTTTTCTCTCTCTCTCCCAAATAAATATATAAATCTTTGAAAAAATGAATTTTAAAGCCAAAAGAATTATATAGTGAGGTGAGATAGTCATTTGAACACATTGGAGCAACATATCACACAAATTAATACACTTTTTAACTCTGAAAAGATAGCCAAGCACCTAGCAATGACTTAATAGTTTATAAACGCTTAATACGGGATCCCTGGGTGGCGCAGCGGTTTAGCGCCTGCCTTTGGCCCAGGGGCGATCCTGGAGACCCGGGATCGAATCCCACGTCGGGCTCCCGGTGCATGGAGCCTGCTTCTCCCTCTGCCTGTGTCTCTGCCTCTCTTTCTTTCTCTCTGCGTGACTATCATAAATAAAAAAATAAAATTAAAAAAAATGAACTACATTTATAAACGCTTAATACACAACTGTGTGTTATGGTGGTGAATCACAAAATGCATGAAATAGTGGAAAACCATTATTTAAAAAAAATAAAAGAAGTAATGGCACTTGGATTCTGGAATAAGGACACAGGGAAAAAGTCTATTGCCTAACCACCAAATCTTTGAGATTTAAGGTTTGTGGGATATTTATTGCAGTGATGTAATTAGACTGCCTTGATATATGAAAGGACCAAATTAGGGAAAACTAGTTGCTGCTCACATAACCTCAGATCTCTAGATAGCAAACGTATAGTTCCCTAGAGGTTACATTTTTGCATTTAGAGACTATTTAATGAAACCAAAATATTTATGAAGATCTGAGTAGATGGGACAAGTAGGATAAAAAAAATAAAATTAAAAAAAAAATTAAAAATAAAAGACCAGTCTGACAGGGCTGAGGAGAAGAAGAGATGAAAATGAAACCAAGCCAAAAATGGTAGGAGGTGAAGTAGAATGAAAAGGAGACCATAGGCGAAAACATGGGGGATTTTGTGACTTAATATGCACAATTTTCTAATAACTGCAAAACATGAAGGAAGATATAACCCTAGGGCAAAAAAGGTTTCAGATTTGCTGAGGCTAGCTAAATTATATTTTTCTTAACTTTCCTATATCTCATTAGTCTCATGGGTAAAATCAATCAACCATTCTTTTCACAGTGTTCTGAGGTTTATTTCTGTGTGTAAAATGCTAAGGATGTATTAGATAATCAGTGAAACTCAGTTGATCTTGGGTCAGGTTTATTGAATTAAGGGATGTGCAAAGCAATTCCAAAATAATTGAGCCAAATATAAATATTACGTGAACAGGTAAAGAAGAAATCCCCATGAAAGTATAATTCTTCAAAAGATGGACAAAAGGAGAGAAAAAGGATACTCTATTTCCCCCATATGTGTAATTCAGACAATAGTAATAAAAATACTACTACCCATTGCCTTCATTCTCAATGAATAAAATGAATACTAATTTGTGGAAGACTCCCAGATAATTCCCTGCGTTAAAACAAAGGTTAACCGTCCAATCAGGCCCATGGCTGTGTTCACACCAACCTTTACTAAGGATACAAATCAAAGAGAAAAGGAAGAAACAGAAGAAATTTCTTTTTCTGGAGGAACCAAAAGTGTCTGAAGCAACTTCTTAGAATGTCTCTGTCTCTCTTTTTTTTAAGATTTATTTATTTATTATTTGAGAGAGAGAGAGAGGAGCGGAGGGGCCGAGGGAGAGGGAGAGAGAGAATCTCAAACAGATCCCTGCTGAGGGTGGACCCCATTGTGGCCCTCGATCTCACAACCCTGAGATCGCGACCTGAGTGGATGCCTCGCCCACTACACCACACCACACAGGCACCCCCAGCAGGTCTCTTTATCTTTTATTGAAACAGGTTGTCATTACCTCTTAATAGAAGAGGTCTTGAGTAATGGGCCACACACAAAAAAAGCTGTTTTGATTTCAAAACTCCTGCTCTGTATAATGCTCATTAAATGGAAATATGTTTCTATTACTATGTCCTAATCACCTGTCAGCCATGACTCCTAAACCCATGATTTCTGGGTTTTCCATTGAGCCACACATAGAGACTAGATATATCCTGCTCGAAGCATCTTCCAGAGAGTAGCTCCCAGTATTTCTCTAATGGTAAATACCATTAACATTTTTATAAGGTCACCTAGTTAGTATCTTTCCTTCAATCTAACTCATAAACCATGAGTGCGACAAACCTGGTGTTCTTTCCATCAACAAGTCAGTCATCTTATAGTTGATTCAATAAATGGTTAGCAAGTCAGTCTAAAGCATCAGACATCTCTGACTTTCTCTTTTCTTATTCCAGCATTTGATGAAATTGCTAAAGTATGTTAAGGAATACGTATAATTCTAGAAATTAAAAAAATAATAAAAACAAATAAAATAAAAATAAATAAATAAACATAAAAAAATTCTAGAAATTCATTTTAGAAACTTCAACTAGTTCTTCATTTCTACTCAGTCATCTTATGTTGACACCTAATTCCATGTCTTATTGCCAAAAGTGACTTCCTAATTAAACAAAATAGCATTTTTTTTTTTTTTACTTATTGTCCTTTTCAACCTTGTCACTGAAAAAAAAATAATTCTGTGTTGGTTTATTGCAGCTTAGAACACACTAAGCGTGTCCTGGGACTAATTCTGTCTCAATGCCAGATTTACTTTTACCATCTTCGCATTCTGTGCTTCCAGGAGGTTTACTCCTAGTTTTGTGTGTGTGTGTGTGTGCCCTATAACCTCCCATCCTCACTGGCCTCCAAACACATATTGGAAGAAGAATTACTGGCTGTGGATCATTCTTGACTTCTGTATCATTGCCTTCTTATTTTCTCTGCATGAATATTGAAAGCCCAAAACAGCATTCCCTTTCTTTCCTGCCCCATTTCCTAAAACAGCCCTTTCGTTCGCTGGGATAGTTCTAGGAATCTAGACATCGCTTCTCTTTTCATTCATTCTACATTGCTTTGTGATGCAGAGAGGGAAGGGATGCTTTCCTAGCTTACATTCTAGACCTCAATAATCGTCATTTCTCACCCTTACTGGAAACACTGCAATAACCTGATCACTACTCTTCTCAAAAGACTTTACTTTCTCCCCATGCCCACTTAATAAAAGCTATATTCCTTAATCTGATATTCATTACCTGCCTGAAATTATCTTTCTACCCTCACTTTCTCTTCTTTATATAACCCATAAACCTCGGTCACCTTGTTTTATTCACCTTCCTTGAAACACTCTTCACTAAAGCCAATTAAACTGCTTATATTTGGTCATTTTCACCAAACAATTACATCCAGGTTCCCATTAAAAGTCTTACCATTATTTCAGTTATTTCCAGTCCCTTTTATACCGTGTGATAAACCATAATACTTCTAGTATGATAACTCACCAAATATGGTAAATATTTTTAATGAAGTAAAAAAAATTCAGTAATAACTTACTGCATCTAAGGTAAGAAGAAGATATTGAAGCAAATATTTCTTCAATTTATTTTTTTTAATATTTTATTTATTTACTAATGAGAAACACAGAGAGAGAGAGGCAGAGACACAGGCAGAGGGAGAAGCAGGCTCCATGCAGTGAGCCCGATGGTGGACTCAATCCCAGGACTCCAGGATCACGCCCTGGGCCAAAAGCAGGCACTAAATTGCTGAGCCACCCAGGGATCCCCTATTTCTTCAATTTAAAACAAAGGTGATGACATTAAGGTTTTTTTTTTTTTTTTTTTCAGTTGACATGCACATCAGTACTTTTACGAACAAGGATAATCTTTTCCCATTATTTCCAATTCGAAATTTTCCAGTGATTCTTATTAAGTCGTTCTAATATTGCAGCGATATCTATTGAGATATATATATTGGTATTTGACC